>NC_051319.1:74667957-75341680 GCF_015220235.1 Choloepus didactylus
TTTCTCACTATCCCTTTATTCTTCTGTAAATTATATGAAAAATGACTTTAAAAGTAAAAAATTTAAAAGGTTTATTTGATCCAGATGGCTAATGATGATGACTATTTTCCTAGTATATTCAAGTTAGGAGCTCCAGTTATTTGAAAGTTACCTTGTGGGTTTTGGACTGTTTTTTTAAACCCAAACCAGTTCTGCAACTGGACAATTTGGAATTTCAGTGTTACTTGATAAGTAGTCATGAAGGAAGTTATTATAGGAGACTTTTTTTCTAGATTTTCAATAATATGATTATCAGAAAAGAATGTAAGAACACATTTGAAGGCAAAAAGGTAAAATGTTGCTATATTTGGAAGGATAAAGATTAATAGGATTCAGAAAATATTCACCGGGGACATGGATATTTCTATTTTAAGAAAGATTCTAAGAAGTAATAATCCCTAGGGAAAAAAGGTTGGTTCTAGAATTTATAACACTTTCCTTAGGCATTTGAGGCAAGCAAGACAGGATTTACTCCTTTCCAGAGAATGTTTCTGAGCCACATTTAACTGAAAAATACCTTACAATTTAATATTCCTTTGCATTAAGTGTATGACTCAAGAAAATATTCTTCCCTAATTGAAAAACACAATGTGTACAGTTATTCAATAGCAAACACATGAGAATCATTCACATAGTTATTGAGCAACTTTTACATGTAAGGCCCAAAGCGAAACCTTGGAGAATAAAGATGGATTAATCACATTCCCCATCCTTCAGGAGCTGACAGTGTGATGAAGGTTAAGAAAGAAAGGAGAGAGATTCAGATAAGTGGACTTCAATATTATGAGGATGGGAGAGGAGAAAAGGAAAAGACGTGTTGAGTGTCATCTCTGTAACATGGGTTTTCTACATCTTATGTCACAAAGCCTCAGACAAATGTAGAAGGTAAAAAAATGAAAATAAAAACCATCCAGAATCTAACCACACAGAGATGGCCACATTTGCATGTAAGATGAGTGAACAACATATTTCTAAGGGGAAAAAGGAAATAGGTTGTAAAGGACAGACTCTATCACAATATCAAACCATTTTGAATCATTGTCATTTGTGATCCTTTGTGATCATTTTCAATTAAAAATGTCATAGACATACCTATATTTCAAAAATGACAGATTATCTTCCAATAATTTTTAAAAGTACCGTAATTCTTAGTGTTCACAGTAAATTCTACCATATGCATATGCCAGTTTGCTTTATTAATTCCCTACTGCTGGGCAAATCTGTAATAAACATATTTATATATACATCTTTGCAAACTTGTACTATCATTTACCTATGATAAATTGCAAAAGCTGGATTCTAGAATATAAAAGTATGTATTAGATATATATTAAAGATTATATTCTAGGGATTAACACTCTCACCAACAGTATTTGAGAATCCCGGTTTCCTTACACCTTTGCCAATAATGGCATTTTCAGTACTTTTGTATTTGCCAAACTGACAAGTATAAATGATATCTAAGTGCTTAAAATTTTTGTTTCTTCGCCTTCTATTGCGTTTGGACACCTTACTGGATATTTGCATTTTTCTCTTGTAGATTGTGGTTTGTGTCCTTTGTCCATTTTCTATCTGAGTACTAATCTTTTTCTCATTGATTTAGAAGAGATCTTAATATATCAAATATTATTTTGTGTTAGATGTTACAAATTTTTTATTACTTACTTTGAAAATTTATAAAGGCTCATAAATGGTTTGAAATAGTGGTCAATGGTAAGTTTTCTTATGCGAAACAAAATTTTCAGAGACCAAATTATTCTGTCATCTGTGTGAGTTAGCATAGCTGTTTGCAAAGAAAGTCAAGTTTTTGAAGAAGCAAACTCTAATTGAAACTTGAAGACACCCTCAATTTCTCTGAAACTCATTAAATTCAGATAATGCACCAAACTGATTCAAATTGTTGAACGTTTTTGAAAATAACTGATGGACTCTGACCCAGACTAACACATACAGCTCAGCTACTGATGTGAAGATCATGGACTATTATTCCCAACAGCAAGTTTCAATTCAACAAAGCTATCAAAACAAATTAAGCCAATGTCATCCAATCTGCCTGCTGATACCTAAGGTAGCCATAGGCCAAGCTTTATCCCCAAAAGCTGGCTTCGTCATGCTTCTTACCCCAGTTTTACCCCCACACTCTTCCTACCTCTCTCTAAATATCCAAAGAGTCCTAAAATCTACCCTTTTGGGAAAGGCTAGATTAAATAATTTTCCTAGTGCTTGAGAGGATGTTCTCTCTCAGGGAATTTTGAACAGTTTTGGAATGTATTTTGATTCAGATTACAGCAATTGATGTATGCACTCAAAGTCTGACTGATTGGTTAGATGTACCCCAGAACATGTTCCAACCTTGTCCTGTTTTCCTTTGATCTAAGCATTCCGTTTCAGAAGATGAGACAATTGTATATGAAACATGATTTTATCCAAAATATTAATTCAGAGTAAACTTTGAACTCTAATAAGCATATATATATATATATATATATATAAAGCATCTGTTCCTTTTTTACATCCCACAATTCTCCTCCCCTCTATGCACACAAATTTCTCAGCATTCCCACCTTCACAGAAAATAAAATGTTCAGCACTACATAGACAGCGACAAATTGGCATGCTTTCCAGAAAAAAAAATGTCTGTTTGGAACTTTTTGCCATTTGAAGTAGACAAACAGAGAAAAAATGTCTGGGCATCTGATAAAACAAATCTGCAGACATGCAGATGCTTCAGTTTATAGTGGTCCTTTGCACCATTGAGTCTCTTGGGGAAATTCTGGAAACATTCTGTCTGTGAACAATCTCTTCAGTGCCACATGCTTTCTAAATTTCTTTGCCTATTGACATTATAATAATAAAGAAAGATATCTGTATGATAACAGTACCTTTTGTTTCTTATACATTCAATCTATCATAGAAATTAAATATGAAATAAGTCATCTTGCCCGATTGTTTGCAAAGGATAGTTTTCCCAAGGGCTCTTCCCAGTTCTTTGGCCAACTTCATTTCAAACTGCTAAGATCTGTTCTCGAGTTAAATAGTTATCATTAAAATAAGAAATCCTGGAACTAATGCTTTGCTTTATTTTATATCTCTATATAGCATTACCTTTCTTTTCAGAGGTTTATTTAGATTTTTTTTTCTATTTAGATTTAAATTGCTGTAACTTTCCATATACCAAAATATTTCTAGAACTCCCCCCAGGAATATGGTATGATTTCACGTCTCTGTCCCTCTCTTTTTTTTATTAGAGAAGTTGTGGGTTTACAAAACAATCATGCATAAAATACAATATTCCCATATTCCATCTTCTTGAATTAATGTAGGTAGTTTGAGTGTTTCAATGAATTTGTCCATTTCATCTATGTTACCTAATTTATTGGTCTACAGTTGTTCATAGTATCCTCTTATGGTCCTTTTAATTTCAGCGGGGACAGTAGTAACATCACCCTTTTCATTTTTATTTCCTTTATTTATCTCCTCTCTCTTTTTTTTTCCTTCAGTCTACCTGAAGTTTTGTCAATTTTATTGATCTTCTGAAAGAACAAACTTTTGGTTTTGTTGACGCTCTGATTTTTTTTTGTTCTCAATTTCATTTATCTCCACTCTAACCCTTATTTCCTTCCTTCTGCTCACTTTAGGCTTGGTTTTCTTTTCTTTTTCTAGTTCTTCCAGTTTTGAAGGTAGGTCTCATTTGAAATCTTCATTTTTAATATAAGCATTTAAAGCTATAAATTTTCCATTCAACACTGCATTTGCTGCATACCCTAAGTTTTGATATGTTGTATTTTCATTTTCATTCACCTCAAGATATTTCCTAATTTCTCTTGTGATTTCCTCCTTAACCCATTGGTTGTTTAGGAGTACATTGTTTAATTTTCACATATTTGTGCATTTTCCATTTCTCCCTCTGTTATTGATTTCTGGCTTCATTCTGTTGTGATTGGAGACAATACATGATATGATTTCAATATTTTTGAACTTATTGAGATTGTTTTGTGACCTACGATATGGTCTATCTTGGAGAATGACCCATATGCACTCAAAAAGAATGTATATTCTGTTGTTGTTGGTTGAAATGTTCTATGTATGTCTCCTAGGTCTAGTTGGTTTAGAGTATTGCTCAAGGCTTGTATTTCCTTGTTGATCTTCTGACTAGATGTTCTATCCACTATTGAAAGAAGTGTATTGAGGTGTTCCCCAGGCCCTGCGGGCGGCGGGGGAGCTGCGGGCCCGGGGGCGCCCTGCGGTCCCCGCCTTGCGGAGACTCGGCGTCCTCCCCGCGACTGCCCACCGTCTTGGTCCAGGCCTGGGGCAGCGGCAGGACCCGGTCCTCCCTGCCCCCCCGTGATGTCCTGACGGCGGCGGCGGCGGGCGCGGCGGGGAGAGGAAAATGGCGGCCTCCCGAAAGCCGCGGAGGGCCGATCCGGGACCCGAGCGCCCAGAAGGCGGCTCGTGTAGACCCAAGCTCGGGCCTCTCCTCGGCTTGGGCCACGGAGCCTCACAGACCCGGGACCTGGGGTGGCCGCCGCATTCCAACTGGACGAGACGCCACCTCGAACCAACAACGAGGCGCAGAGGCCTTGTCGGGCCTGGAAGGGGAGCGGAGCGCGGGACGGCGGCGGCGGAGCGGTTAGCAGGCCTCGGGGCGGGTGGTCTTCGTTCTGCCAGACCTCGCTTGACACGGAGAGAGAGGAGTGGCAGACTAACCTGCGACATTCGTCCAATAAGAAGCGCCCACCACCTTTTGGGAAGATTTACTGGCCGTTTATGGAAGAAGGCCTGTGTGTATAATATGAAAAAGCTGCTCTCAAATTTCCCCCCAACCTTTTTAAAGAAAACTTGTGCCACATCTAGGCTTACTAGATGTAAAGAGGTTGCCGACGTATGATAAAGTAGAGGTAGAAAATCACGTGTCTTGTAATGTCCATTTGTTAGGAAAAAAAAAATCTTACAGATGTCTTGTGGAATTGACTTTGAAATGGAATTTAGACGGCCTCTGGAAGCGACAGCGGGAGAGAGACGCAACCACGCTTGTTCTGTGGGTTGGAGGCCAAGAAGCAGAAGGCTAAGAAGAGGAAGAGAAGGTTGTATGCCAGACTGGTCATATTTAGAAGATATTTTCCTATTACAACCATTATTTTGTGTGTGCAATTTATTCTTCACTGCTGTATATATAATTGGCAATGCTAAGTACTTTTTGAAATATCGCCTCTTCCTATATGTTCTGAAGTGCCTGACATATGGTAAAAGTAGAGGTAGTAGAAGAACACATTTTGTAATTATCTTTTTGTTAAAATTCATATGAAATATTGTGGAGTTTTTTGGAATGGCCAAACCACCTCTCTAAATAGTACACATTTTGTACACTGGTTTGGGGGAGGAGGGAGAAGGAAGTGCAAAGGGCTCTATGCCAGTGTGTTTATAATGAGACAAGATTAACCATTGTCCCTATGTTTGTGCATTTGGTTTTACTTTGCTATGTATATAGTGTATATAATGGACGCACATGTCCTAATTTGCATCTGGTCTTCTAGATGTTAAGAGGTTGCCGGTGTATGACAAAAATATAGTAAACTAATACTTCTTGTACATTTTGTGTTAAAATTCCTAAGAAAGATTGTCTTCTGAAATTTTGAGCATTATAGCCCCCGGGGTTGGTGGAGGAAGGATAAAAGGGAAGGTTTCTAGAGTAGAATGTGCGTATTTAGAAGACACTTTCTGATTAACTGTTGCTAGATGTGTGCAGTTTATTCAAGACTGTTCTGTATATAGTGGACAAACTAAGTCGTTATTTGAAACATCTAGTCTGTCTAGATGTTTAGAAGTGCCCAACGTATGTTAAAAGTAGAAGTAGTAAAATATTACTTTGTAAATACTGTTTTGCTCAAATTCATAGGAAATAGCGTCTTTTGGAAAAAGGGATTGTTAAACCATCTCTGAGCAGCATACAACTGTCTGTATACTCGTTCAGTGGTTTGGAGGAGGTGGCAGGGAAGCAATAGCAAAATGTAATTTGTTAGTGTGTTCAGACAAAACTTTTTCTTTATGTCCTGTGCATTTCATTTGGCTGTATATATAGTGTATATAATGGACAAATGAGTCCTAATTTTGCAGCATCTAGTCTGTAGACGTTAAAGAGGTTGCCAGTAGTTATTAAAATTAGCATGTTTTGTATACTTTATATTGAAATTTATTGGAAAGCTTGTCTTCTGTAAATGACTTTTGGGTATGAATTTGTTCAGCCACCTCAAACCATTACACTTGCCTGTACTTGTCTACTGAACTGGTGGTGGAGAAAAGGAAGTCAGGAGGGTATGGGTCGAGGCCAAGATGGTCACGTTTAGGCGATACCTCAGATTATAACCATTGTTACGTGTGTACGGTTTTATTGAACAATACTATATATGCAGTGAACAAGTAAATTTTTATTTGAAATAGCTAGTCTTTTTAAATGTTTAGAAGTACTTGATGTGTTTAAAAACAGAGGTAGTAGGATAGCACTGTAAATAGCTCTTAAAAATTGATGAGAAATACTGTCTTTGGGAATGGAATTGTTAAACCACCTCTGAACATTGTACTTGTTCATTGGTTTGAGTGAGGTGGGAGGGAAGAAATTGAAAAAGGTGTTTTGCTAGTGTGTACTGGAACATTTCTGATCATCCATTGCCATGTATGTTATGTGTATTCATTTAACTTTGCCGTACTGTATATGTTGTGTATATACTGGACAAATGACTCCTAATTTTATAGTATCTAGTCTCTAGATATTAAAGAGGTTGCCAATGTATGACAGAAGTAGAGTTAGTAAACTAACACATTTTGTACACTTTGTGTTAAAATTCCTAGAAAGGCTGTCTTCTGAAAATGACATTTGGAAATGAAATTAGAAAACCCCATCTAAGTGACACAGGTGCCTGTAGCTCATCCACTGGGCTTGTGGTGGAGAAAAGGAATCAGGAGAAATGACGGGTTCTGTTTCTGTTTAGAAGACACTTTCAGATTTAACAGTTGTTACGTGTGTATAGTTTATTGAACGCTACTGTGTATATAGTGGACAAATTTAAGTCCGTATTTGAAACATCTAGTCTTTCCAGATGTTTAGAAGTGCACAAAGTATGTTAAAAGTAGAGGTAGTAAAATAACACATTTTGTAGATATTGTTTTGTTAAAAGTCATATGAAATATTTTTTGGAGATGGAATGATCAAACCACCTTCAGAGCAGTACATATTCTGTTTGTGGTGTTTCAGGGAAAAGGGAGAAGGAAGTGTCAAGGGCTCTATGCCAATAAGTCTGTAGTTGGGCAAGATAAACCATTATCCTATATATTCTGTGTATTTTCTTTTACTTCACTGGGTATATAGTGGACAAACGAGTACTCATTTTTTATCTAGTCTTTCTAGACCAGTGTAAGACAGTAGAGTTAGTAAACTAATACATTTTGTACATTTTGTGTTAAAATTTATAGGGAAGACTTATTTTGAAAATGACAGAATTTTACTTGTGGAAGCAAAATCATTTAAAAAAAAAAAACAAAAATCCTCTAAGCATTGCACATGGAACCACTGGGTTGATAGAAGTGAGAAGGGAAAGGATTCTAGGCCAGAGTGTTCCTATTTAGAAGACGTTTTCAGATTATATCCTTTGTTACATGTGTCTGGTTTATTCAAAGCTACTGTGTATCGTGGACAAGTTTATTTGAAGCATCTAATTTTTGTAGATGCTTACAAGGATACAACATATGTTAAAAGTACAGAGTGTAAAATAACATTTTAAATATTTTTTTTGTTAATACAGAAGAATGGCTGTATTTGGGGAATGGCACTGTTGAACTGGATGTCTTGGAGCAGTGTGCTGAGGGGGTGGGGGTGGGGTAGGGAAGGAAGTGCAGAGGGAAGGGTTCTTTGCCTGTGAGTTAGACAAGTTCAGATTGTTTGACCATTGTTCTGTATAGGCATTTTAGTTATTGCTGTGTATTAAAGGACAAGTCCTTATGTCCAAAGTATACTAAAAATAGAAGTAGAAAGATAATCCCTATAGAAATGTCCTTGTGTTAGTTTAAAGGAAGGCCTGTCTTCTGGGAGTGACTTTGCTAATCCACCTCTTGGAGCCAGACACATTTCTGTACTTAGTCATTGAAATAATGGAAGAGGAAGAAGAGGAAGGGCTCTTTGCTAGTATCTCTAGATCTAGAAGGCAGTTTTAGATTATAACGATAGTTCTGAGGTTTTCTTTTTTGTAAAATACCTGTGTTTATTGTGGATAAGATTCATTATTTCACAATATCTAATCTTTTTAGATTTCTTGAGGTGACAATGTATGATAAAAAGTAGAGTAGTGAATTAACGAATTTATAAATATATTTTTGTTTATAGAAAAGAAGCATCTTTGACATGGAATTGTTAAACGACCTCTGAGCAGTTGTCATCAGAACTTGTTGATTAGGTAGGCTGCAGAGGGGTGGAAGAAGGTGCAGGGGGAGGGATGTATGCAACTGTGTTCATATTTCCATTTTGATGTAACTGTTGTACTTGGGCATCTCTTGGCTGTACCGTAGGAGATTGCTAAAATAATTCAGTGGAAACATACCTTATTTCAATATAGATCTGACAATGAATTCTCTTAGATGAATTATACTTATTATATTCTTTATGTCTAATTTTAAATTGAGCATTAAGGGAATGCAGTGTTTGTAACTCTGCCATATCTATAGAGGCCTGTTGCATTTTTGTCTTTTATGAAATTGTTGTCCCCAAGAAAGGCAGGAATACATTTCCCCCCCCTTGATTGAGTTGGTGTCATGTATTCTTGGTTATATCCCAATACTCACAGCTTTGGGACTTTGAATTGGTAAATATTCATGAAAAAGCATGAAACACATGAAAATGTATGCTCAGTTGTATGTATACACATAAAGCACCTAGAAGGATATGTCAACCCGTAAACTGCTTGTGATTCTGGATGACTTTTGTGTTTGCTTCTTGTGCTTTTCAGTTTTCTATATTGCACAATTAAAAGTTTGGGAAAAAAAAAAAAAAAAAAAAAAAAGAAGTGTATTGAAATCTCCTGCTATTAATGTACAACTGCCAATTTCTCCCTTCAAATCTGTCAGTATTTGCTGACAGATATTTTGGGACTCTGCTGCTAGGAACATGCATATTTATAATTCTTACTTCTTCCTGTTGAATTGTCCCCTCTACCAGCATGTAGTGACTGTCTTTGTCCCTCACAACTGTTTTTGTTATAAAGTCTATTTTTATCTGATATTAATGTAGATATTCCAGCTCTCTTTTGGTTACTACTGGCAGGTTACTATCTGCCTTTTGATTGAAAAGTTTATTAAAGTTACCACTGATAATGCAGGACTTTCTTCTGCCATTTTGCCATTTAATCTTTGTAAGTCTTATACTTCTGTTTGGCCCTCAAGTCTTCCGTTAATGCCTACTTCTCTATTTATTTCATTTTTTGTGTGTTGTACCATTTGAGTGCCTATCTGAAAATATTTTTTATATATTTTTCTTGTGGTTACCATGGGGTTAAAATTTAACAACCTGAAAAACAGCAATCATATTTGGTTTGATTCCAGCTTGATTTCAATAGCATATACATACACTTTTCCTATACCCCTCTGTCCTCACACCTTTTTTTGGTACTTGTTATCAATTATAATTTTGTACCTTGTATGAACAAAATTATGGAGTCATCATTACTTTTTCTGCAGTTGTATTTTAGCACCTACTCCAAGTAGGAGACGGAGTTACATACCAAAAAATACAATACAATAGTATTTGCATTTATAATTACCCAAATGGTTTCCTTTACCAGAGATCGTTATTTCCTCATGCCACTTTAAATTACTGTCTAGTGTCCTTTCCGTTTAGTCTGAAGAACTCCCTTTAGCACTGCTTGTAGGGCAGATCTCTTGGTGATGAATTCCCTCTTTGTTTATCTTGGAATGTCTTACTCTCTTCCTCATTTTTGAAAGAAAGTATGGCCAGATACAAAATTCTTAGTTGGCAGTTGGTTTCTTTCAGCACTTTAAAATATGACAACCCACTGCCTTCTTACCTCCATGGTTTCTGAAGAGAAATTGGCACTCAGTCTAACAGGAAATCCTTTGTACATGACACATTGTTTTCCTTTTGCAGCTTTCAGAAATCTTGTTCCTTGTCCTTTGCATTTGATAGTGTTATCAACATACAATGGGGTGTATTTTTTTTTCATGTTTATCCTCTTTGATGCTCTCTTGGCTTCCTGGATGTGCATATCCACACCTTTTACTAAGTTTGAGAAGTTCTCTGTCATTATTTCTTTGAATATTCCTTATGCTCTTTTCTCTCCTTCTCCTTCTCGAACTCCCATAATGCATATATTGGTAGGTTTGATGGTATCCTGGAAGTCTCTTAGGCTATTTTTGCTTTATATAATTTGTTTTCCTTTCTGCTTCTCAGCCTGTATCATTTCATTTGCCTTGTCTTCAAGTATGTGGATTCTTTCTTCTGCCAGCTTCAGTCTGCTGTTGAACTTTTCATTTCAGTTATTGTGGTCTTCATCTCCATTAGTTCTATTTAGTTCCTTTTTTTAAAAAAATTTCTCTCTCTTTACTAAGATTCTCATATTGCTTATTCATTGTTTTCCTGATATCCTTTATTTCTTTCTCTGTATTTTATTTAATTGCTTTGAGCATTTTTAAGAACTTTTTCTAAAAGTCTTTGTTTGGTATGTCCACATTCTAGTCTTCTTCATTGGTGTTTTCTGGATTTTTATCCTCTTCCTTTGGATGGGGTATCATTTCCTGTTTCTTTGTTGGTCTTGCAGTCTTTTGTTGCACATTGTACATTTTAATATTTTAAAATGTTAACTCTGGGACTTATTCCCTGAGATGTCTGTTTCTTGATTTTGTAACCAGTTAATGATAACAGAGATTTTCTTAAGCTTCAGCCCGCCTATCATATCAGGAAGCTCTTTTCTGGGCCTGAGTCTTGTCCTGGGCTTGTGTCTATTAGTTGTTTTGGAGTTACTCTGTGTTCTGGTTTTCTAAAGCTGCCGTTAGGCAAAATACCAGAAATGGATTGGCTGTTATAAAGGGGATTTATTTGGTTACAAATTTACTGTTCTAAGTTCATGAAAATATCCAAATTAAGGCATCAACAAGAGGATATCTTCACTGAAGAAAGGCTGATGGCATCCAGAACACCTCTGTCAGCAGGGAAGGCATGTGGCTGGCATCTGCTGGTCCTTCGCTTCCAGGATGCATTTCAAAATGGCTTTCTCCAAAATGTCTCTGGGTCTCTCTTAGCTTTTTCAGCTCCTGTGCATCTAAGCATCAGTGTCCTCTCTTAGCTTCTCCAGAGCAAACTCTGGACTAGCATCTCCAAACATCTCCAAGCATCTCCAAGTGTCAGCATCAGTGTCAGCTTTTAACTTGTCTCTAATACATCCCTCTCAGCTGCTCTGAGCTCCTTGTGTTTGTGAGCTCTTTTATAGGATTCCAGTGATTAAATTAAGACCTACGTTGAATGGGCAGGGTCCATATCTTCATGGAAATAATTTAATCAAGTGATTCCAACCTAATCAACACTAATGCGTTTGCCCCCACAAGACAGCATTAAAGAATATGGTTTTTTGAGGGACATAATTATTTCCAAACCAGCACACAGACCAATGGAAATGAACTGAGAGTTCAGAAATAGACCGTCACATCTATAGCACATCGATTTTTGACAAGGTTGTCAAGTCCCCTCAATTGGGAAAGAATAATCTCTTCAACAAATGGTGCTGGGAGAACTGAATATTTATATGCAAAAGAATGAAGGAGACCCCTTATCTCACACTATATACAAAAATTGACTCAAAATGGATCAAAGACCTAAATATAACAACCAGGTCTATAAAAATCTTAGAAGAAAACTTAGGGAAGCATCTTCAGAATCTTGAGTTAAGCAAAAGTTTCTTAGACCTTACACTCAAAGCACAAAAGAAAAAATAGGTGAGTAGGACCTCCTCAAAATTAAAAACTTATGCTCCTCAAGGAACTTTATCATGAGGTGAAAAGACAAACTACTTAATGGGAGAAAATATTTGGAAACCACATGTCTAATAAAGGTTTAATATCCAGAATATAAAAAGAAATCCTTCAACTCTACAATAACAAAATAATCCAATTTAAAAATGGGCACAAGACTTGAATAGACATTTCTCCAAAGAGGATATACAAGTGGCTAAAAAGCACATGAGAAGATGCTCAACATCATTAGTTATTAGGGAAACATAAGTCAAAAGCACAATGAGATACCATTTCCCAATCACTAGAATAGCTACTATTAAAAAAAAAAAGTGAGAGGATGTGGAGAAATTGGCACATTCATTCACTGCTGGTGGAAATGTAAAATGGTGCAGCCATTGTGGAAGACAGTTTGGCAGTTCCTCAGAAAGTTAAGTATAGAGTTACCATATGCCTTGGCAATCCCACTACTAGGTATATATCAAAAAGAATTTGTAGCAGGGACTCAGACATTTGCACACTGATGTTCATAGTGGCATATTCACAACTGCTAAAAAATAGAAGCAACCCAAGTTGTCCATCAACTGATAAACAAAGAAACAAAATGTGGTATATGTATGCAATGGAATATTATTCAGCTTTAAAAAGGAATAAAGTTCTGATTCATGCTACAACATGGGTGAACCTGGAAGACATCATTTTAAGTGGAATAAGCCAGACACCAAAGGACAAATATCATATGATTTCACTGATATGAAATAATTAGTATAAGCAAACTCATTGAGTAAGAAGCTATCATATAGGTTTCCAGGAGCCAGATTGGTAGTAGGGAATGGGGAGTTAATGCTTAAATTGTACAGAATTTCTATTTGGGTTTATTGTAAAGTTTGGTAATGGATGGAGGTGGTTGTATCACAACATTGTAAATATAATTGACAGTACTGAACTATATATATGTGGATGTGGTTAAAAGGGAAAGTTTTAGTTTGTATGTATTTTATTTAGAATAAAAATTAAAAGAAAAAACAGAATTGTACAATAGTGTAGGACTATAGTATAATTTTAAAAATGTTCTTTCATGAATTATAACAAAGGTACAATACTAATGCGAAGTGTCAGTAACAGGGAGGTAGATGTGGGAACTTTGTATTTTATATATTTTATGCAACTTCCCTAACAAAAAAAATTAATATGATAAATAAATAAATACTGAAAAGAAAAAAAAAGAAGCCATGGTCAGCAACTGATTATGCACACCCCTGATCTTGTGGAAGAGGATTTTTGTGTTCCTTCTTTACCAGTCAGCTAGGAGTAGAACCCCACAGGGACTGCCACAGGGTGGGCAATGGGTGCCAGTAACAGCGTAGGGAGAAAGCACTGTGCTGTAACTGAGGAGCCTCTTCCTCCCATTCTTTCCTGGATGCTCTGTAGTGTTCTACTGGCCTTGGAGTTTCAGAATAGTTGTTTCCCATAGTTCCTGCCTGTTTAATAGTTGTCCTGGTGGAAGGACTGGGTCAGCAAGTTTCCTACTCTGCATCTTCCCACAATCCTCACCTCTCTTCTCTGTCTCTTGAAGGTATTTTTGGCCATGTTACTTCTTTGGCTGATGAACTGGGAACAGAAGTGGTGTGTGTAACCTCTGGGTGGGGCATTCGCTGTGCACAATTTGCCCCTCCTGCCCATCTAACCTGATTCAGCAAAAGTCCCTTGGTGACTATGATGAGCAGAGCCCATCTGCCTAGCACCTTCAATTGGTGTTGTGAAGGAGAAATAAATTATTCAGGTAAATAAAATATTAAGGTAACCATTAGCCAATTGCAACTTATAACCTTCAAAATTGTAGTGATGGAGCTCAGCCGGGCAGAGCACGTGCGGCCGCCGAGCACATGGGCCTGCGGGCCGGGCGGGCTCGGAGCGGCCTGGATGAGGAAGACTGGCGAGGAGCCAGGGGTTCACAGTGGTCCCCAGCACCCCTCGGTCGACCCCTAGTGGATTTGCAAATGGAAAGGATGTCAGCGGCCCCAGTGACCTTTGAGACACGGCTGGATCCACCCTCCAGCCCCAGGACTGATCTTGTGATCAAGAGAGAATTAAAAAGATGCCCCTCAGGACAGCTGCACCTGTCAGTTGCCTGGAGCTGCGTCCAAGGATTTTTCTGAGCCTGATGGATTTACAGTGATTGGTCGGCAGCCTGGGGAATAAGGCCGCTGGAGGCTTTGTCTGGAATGACGCACACCTGCACGTTTCTGGATGTTGGAAGTGGTTGAAGGCAGGCCCTAGAATCCTGTTATACCTGGGATTTAAGTACTATAGATCCGAAAAGCATGTGTGTCCTCTCAGCACTTCACAGGGACTTGAGAAATGCCCTTCCCTGAACTAAAGCTGGATTTTCTTGGGATTTGGAGAATTAAGATTTGGCCACTGGAATCCCCTTCCAGTTGAGTCCCATATACCTTTGACATTTACCCATTGCTTTTTGAGTAGTGCTTTACTTTCTGGCACAAGATGTTCCAGGCTCATCTTGTACTTTCCCTGCCCTAATCTGGAATCAACCATCATGTCTGTGGTATTGTTGCCAGAAGTGCATAATCTGGACCTAACGATGAGGAGATTAGACAAACCCAAATTGAGGGCATTCTACAAAACAACTGGTCAGTACTTTGCAAAAATGGCAAGATGATGGAAGACAAAGAAAGACTGAGGATCATTCTGGATTAAAGGAGACCAAAGGATGTAGCAATTCAATGCAACATGTGGTCTGGATTGGATTCTGGATTGGAAAAGGACGTTACCGTGAAATGGGTGAGATTTGAATCAAATCTCTCGATTAAACAATAATTTTGTATTAATGTTAATTTCCTGATTTTGATAGTTGTAATGTGGTTATATACAATGTTCATATTTGAGAAATCAGACAGCTATATGGGAATTCTTTGTATTTTTTTTCCAACTCTTTTTATTATGAGTCTAACATGTTTTCAAAATGAGAAGTTAAAAGAAAAATTACATATAAGCAATAAAATCAATTTATATGTGTTGACCTGGAAAGGGGTCCCTCAGTCAATTAATTTAGAAAATGACAAGTTGTAGAACTGGTTCTATAGAATTAGTCCATTTCTGTAAAAACAAGACAGAGCGATATGGCACATATACATATTTATCTACACATGGAGAGATTCTGAGAAGGGTCTGTACTTCCTGTTAACAACTGTTTCTGAGAAATGAGGTTAGAAGGTGTGGGACAATGGGGGCTTTTGCTTTTTGATGGTTTTCTTTTCTTTTCTACCTTTTTTTTTTCTTAACAAAGAGCATGTTGTAATTTTATAACAGGAAATTGTTAAGAATGTGGTGTATGTGTATGGGTGTGCTTTTCCATGTGTCTGTCTAACTTGGGGGCCTCCCTGCCCCAGCTCAGCTTCTGTTGCATTTTCCAGCACAAGTGGCGTGGTGCAGAAAGTCTTGCCTGATGGACACTCACTCATTTTTCACTCCACTAACCTCTTTCCCACCACTGAAGTTTTCCAAATTAGAAACACAGAGAAAGCCCGCAGTCAGTGCTGGCTAACAGTGACACCAGCTGACTCATCCTACCCCTATCCAAGGAAGCTGGCAGTTGTTAACCCTTGAAAACTTTAGGGAGAACTTTATTCCTAAGTTTGTATGACTTTGGTCTCCCCAGGGGAGTGACACTCATCGTATTTGCAATGATTCATTAAGTGGTGCTTGGTATCCCTAAGCCCAATTAATTAGTGAACTGTCATCAGTTCCTCTTAGGAATTTTCAGTGATCACTGGAGTCTTATATTTAAAGTAACAGTTTCATTTAAGTGAATTTGTTTTTATGTATTAGGTTTGTTTTCTCATTTCAGGGTAGACGCTCCTTGATTTAAGAAAGGAGGAGTAAGAATGGATGTAACATTTTTTTGAGGGCTTTCTGTGTACCATGAGCTAAAATTACAAATGCTTGATAATATAATTTCCCCACTAGTAGGTAACATTCTTTCCATTTGCCAATGATGAAAGTGAGGCCAAAAGATATGTCCCAGCAGGCTTTGTGGTATAAACTGTCTTAGCTCCTGAAAGAACTGTCCCCCATCCACTTGCCTCACTCCTTTTGAAGCTCTTTCTTCAGAATGGTTCTGCTTGCTTCCTTCAGCTCTCAGGGCTTCCCCATCACCTTTTGTAGCTCCTAAACATTAGCTGTTTTTTTGTCTTCTGGGTTGTCTGCCTTGCTCCAGCATGGTGTCTCCTTGGATGATTGCTCAGTAACAGTTATAATGATGGCGATAAGCATAGAAATAGAATATATTGGTGTCTTTATTGAACCTTGGCTGCAATGGGAAAAATGCTAAGTGCACCCAGACATTAGATAATTGCTCCTTCCAATCACCTGTTGAGGTTGCAGGGCCTCACTGTGATATGGGGAGCCTCAAATTCGCAGCCAGTTCTGTCTAAGAGCTGGAAGTTAGGTCTGTCTAATGCCTAAGACCATTTTCTTTAAATTTCAGTATTCAGTTAGATGTTTAAGTTCTGGCACCAGATTTTTTTTTAATTAAATTAAGTTTTACTGAAATATATTCACATACCATACAGTCATGCATGCTGTACAATCAACTGTTCACAGTACCATCATATAGTTATGCATTCATCACCACAATCTATTTCTTACATCAGAAAGAATCAGAATAAGAATAAAAAATAAAAGTAAAAAAGAATACCCAAACCATACCCCCCATCCCATCCTATTTTTCATTTAGCTTTTGTCCCCATTTTTCTACTCATCCATCTGTACACTAGATAAAGGGAGTGTAATCCACAAGGTTTTCACAATCACACTGTCACCCTTGTAATATACATTGTTATACAATTGTCTTCAGGAGTCCAGACTACTGGGTTGGAGTCTGATAGTTTCAGGTATTTGCTTCTAGCTATTCCAACACATTAAAACCTAAGAGGTGTTATCTATATAGTGTATAAGAATGTCCACCAGAGTGACCTCTTGACTCCATTTGAAATCTCTCAGGCACTGAAACTTCACTTTGTTTCATTTCACATCCCCATTTTGGTCAAGAAGATATTCTCAATCCCACAATGCCGGGTCCAGATTCATCCCCGGGAGTCATATCCTGTGTTGCCAGGGAGATTTACACCCCTGGGAGTCAGGTCCCATGTAGGCGGGAGGGCAGTGAGTTCAACTGCCGAGGTGTCTCAGTTGGAGAGAGAGAGGGCCACATCTGAGCAACCAAGAGGCACTCAGGGGGAGACTCTTAGGCACAGTTACATGCAAGTTTAGCCTCTCCTTTGTGGTAACTAGCTTCATAAGGGCAAGTCCCATGATAGAGGACTCAGCACATCAAACCACCAGTGCTAATGTTTGCTGGTACCAGATTTTTACAAGCTATTTCTCCACCAAAAATTATTGCCACCCATTCCCAGATGTTATAAATATATGGATGAACTAACATTAATACACATCACCATTTTATCCATCACAAAATCAAACTAATCATGAAGTGTTCAAACAATCAAGTCAAAAGCACATAAAGTATTTGCTCTCTGCTTAATTCATTAGCAGAAACTTTCTTTGGGCATGGAAGGCAGTGAGAGAATAGGAAAAAAAAAATCCATCTTCCAACAAAAATAGTAATTATCTTCGATAGTTGATTACCTTCCAAAATGACAAGATTTTAAGAAATTTTGCCACTTAAAATTGTTTTTGCTACAATTTTAAAAAATCATCACATAACAAAATATCTCCCAAGATATTTGCTACATTAAAATAAAGTCCTGTTCTTTATGTCTTACATAAGTCAGTTACCATTATACTGGAAATATTTCATAGACCCTTTCCATTCTTTCTTTCAAACCCTCAATGTTAAATTGCACACCAAAATTCAAGTATTAATTGAACTGTAAGGCTTTTTATGTCTGAAGACATAACAGACATAGAGTATTATTAAATGCACCTTCAACCAGAGGTTTGTGATTTTTGACATAGATTTTTTTATTTTTAAAACAGCACAACATGAAATTTTGGGAAATACATTAAATAATCTCCTAACACTTGGTAAATCCAATAAAAGCAATGGCTGTGCAAATCCTAATGTGTCTTCATGTGACTGTGACAATATAAATTTACAATAAATAGGCAAATAACCATATAGACCCTGTCTTTAGAGTTTGAAATGACCATAGGGGTAAACCACATCAATCTAAGATGAGATCATTCTGTGTGAACTGAATATGCAAATATTGTGCTGGGTATTTTGGCTCCCAATTTTTCTACATTTAATATCAATAAAATTCTAACATAAGAAAAAAAATTTAATCATAATTGAATTAAATATAAAATCAATAGTTTTCATCTTTCCTGATGATAGCCATAGAAGAAAAACTTATTTCTTACCAATTACATGAATCTATCACTACTAATTTTCTATGCATTTCTTAACCTGATCTTCTTTATAGAAGTTTTTATGCTTAGAATTTAGATTACATGATTTAAATTGGGTGAAGTCTGAGATGGTTGTAGAGGAGCAGTGGTGGAAATAGGGAAAGGAGAGTATGATATGGATCAGCCCCTCACCTGTTACAAGATCTCAACTTGAAAGTAGATATAAGAGGTTAAACAATGGGTAGAAACCCCACCCAGCATCTCACATCCCAAGATATGGGGGAACAGCATTAGCTGCCTTTAGCAGGTGTCCCTAGAAGTAATGATTCCATTTATATACAATTTATGTTCTTTTGTAGGAAAAAGTAAAATTTTTAGATTAAATATATGTCCACTGCCATGATTTATTACATGAAGCATTTTACTTCCTAAGTTTGCAAACAGCAGACCTGCATTATAAGAAGTGTTAAAAGAACCCCCTGATTGTAGTAGGAACAAGTTCACTGAAATGTTGCTATATTATGTAACTTTCTTGGGGTAAAGTAGGAACATGTTGGAAGTTAAGCAGTTATCTTAGGTTAGTTGTCTTTTTCTTACTCCCTTGCTATGGTCTCTTTGAAATGCTCTTTTATTGTATGTTTGTTTTCTTTTTAACTTTTTTTTTCATACAGGTGATTTGAAAAAAGAAGGGAAAGTTAAAAAAAAAAAAAAAAAAAAAAATAAAAAAGACAAACAAGGGGGAAAAAAAAAAAAAAAATGTTTTGGTGCCCCCTTGAGGAGCCTTTGGAGAATGCAGGGGTATTCGCCTACCCCACCTCCATGGTTGCTAACATGACCACAGACATAGGGGACTGGTGGTTTGATGGGTTGAGCCCTCTACCATAAGTTTTACCCTTGGGAAGACGGTTGCTGCAAAGGAGAGGCTAGGCCTCCCTGTATTTGTGCCTAAGAGTCTCCTCCTGAATGCCTCTTTGTTGCTCAGATGTGGCCCTCTCTCTCTGGCTAAGCCAACTTGAAAGGTGAAATCACTGCCCTCCCCCCTACGTGGGATCAGACACCCAGGGAAGTGAATCTCCCTGGCAACGTGGAATATGACTCCCAGGGAGGAATGTAGACCTGGCACCGTGGGACGGAGAACATCTTCTTGACCAAAAGGGGGATGTGAAAGGAAATGAAATAAGCTTCAGTGGCAGAGAGATTCCAAAAGGAGCCGAGAGGTCACTCTGGTGGGCACTCTTATGCACACTTTAGACAACCCTTTTTAGGTTCTAAAGAATTGGGGTAGCTGGTGGTGGATACCTGAAACTATCAAACTACAACCCAGAACCCATGAATCTCGAAGACAGTTGTATAAAAATGTAGCTTATGAGGGGTGACAATGGGATTGGGAAAGCCATAAGGACCAAACACCACTTTGTCTAGTTTATGGATGGATGTGTAGAAAAGTAGGGGAGGGAAACAGACAGACAAAGGTACCCAGTGTTCTTTTTTACTTCAATTGCTCTTTTTCACTCTAATTATTATTCTTGTTATTTTTGTGTGTGTGCTAATGAAGGTGTCAGGGATTGATTTAGGTGATGAATGTACAACTATGTAATGGTACTGTAAACAATCGAAAGTACAATTTGTTTTGTATGACTGCGTGGTATGTGAATATATCTCAATAAAATGATGATTTAAAAAAAAAAAAAAAAAAAAAAAAAAAGAACCCCCTGAAAAGAAAAATATAGCAGATGGAAATGTAGATCTACACAAGTGAATGAATAGCACAAGAAATGGTAACTACAAGTATATAAGATTTTATCTTGTATTCAAATGTCTTTTTTAAAAAAAAACTTGATTGTTGAAACAAAAATAATAATGTAGAGTGGGGGTTATAATATATATAAAAATAAATGTGCAAAAAAGCAGCCCAAAGCTCAGAAGAAAAGAAATGAAAGTATACCATTGTAAGATTCTTATATGTGAAATGGTGTAATATTACTTGAGAGAGAATGTGATGTTAATGACACCTACTATAAACCCTAAAGAAATTACTAAGATAACAAAACCAAGAGTTATAGGTAATTAGCCAACAAAGGAGATATATTGGAATCATTAAAAAATTCAATTAACTTAAGAGCAGAAAAAAAAGAGGAAAAGGAAAAAAAGAACAGATTATATATATATATATATATATATATATATATATAGGCAGAGATTATCGAAAGCAAGAACCAATAACATGCTGCTTAGAAACATCAAATATAAAGACTCAAATAGGTTGAAAGTAAATGAATGGGGGAAAACTATATCATGATAAACACTAATAAAGAAAAACTGGAGTAGCCATATTATTATGAAAGTAGATTTCAGAGCAAAGAATGTTACCAGGGATAAAGAAGGTCATTTCATAATGATAAAGGGGTCAATTCATCTAGAGGCTATAATAATCCTAAATGTTCAGACACCTAAAACAAAAGTTCAAATTACATGAAGCAAAAACTGATAAAACAACAGAGAGAAAGAGAAATATAAAAATCCACAATGACAGTTGGAGACTTCAATAACTCTCAGTTAAGGACTGATAAAACAACTAGAGAAAAAGTCAGTAAGATATAGAAAATTTGAACAACACCGTTATTTTAGTTATCTATTTCTGCATAACAAATTACTCCAATCCTTAGTGGCTTAAAACAATTGTTGTTATCTCACACTTTCTGTGGGTCAGGAATCTGGGTGTGTTTTAACTGGGTGTTCTGTTTTTTGGTCTTTCACAAAGCTGCAGTCATGTCAAGTCTTGACTGGGAAGAATCCAATTCCTAGTTCATTCATGTGGATTGTTGATAGGATTAAGTCTTGCAGACTATTGGACTAATGCCTTAATCCTCACAAGCTGTTAGCTGGAGTCCTTCCTTGGATCTTTGCTACCTGGTCCTCTCTGTAGAGCATCTCACAATATGGAAGCTTGCTTCATCAGAGTGAGCAAACGAAAAAGCAAGACAGGGCCAGCAAGTGAGAGTACTAGCAAGATAGAAATCACAGTCATTTGTGACCTAACCTCAGAAGTGACATTCCATCACTTTTGCCATATTCAATTCATTAGAAGTAGGTCACTGGAGCCAGCCCACATTCAAGAAAAAGACATTACACAGGGGTATGGATACCAGGAGATGGGACTCATTGGGGGCCATGTTAGAAGCTGCCACAAACCTTAGCTGCTAGACCTAACTGATGTTTTTAAAATAATCTCCCCAGTAAGAGCAGAATACATGTTATTTTCAAGTGTACACAAAACATTTATTAAGATAAACCATGTGCTGGGCCATAAAATAATTCTCAATAGATTTAAAACAATTTAAGTCTTATAAAACTTAATCTATTACCACTATGGAATGTCATTAGAAATCAATAGATTAGGGAATGGGGAAAGATGGCAATGTAGGGAGATGTTGAATTTAGTAAGTCCTCCAGAGCAATTAGTAAATATCCAGGATCAACTAGTAAATAATCTGTAACAACTGTTTGGGGGACAACCATGACTGGACACACATCATATATGAGTCTGGAATGGGTGGACTGACTGAGATATCAGCATAAAAACTGGAAACTTGACACTGATTACACCCTTCTCCTGAGACCTGGGCCTGTCTGGTCTGGGGAAATCTGATTGGGGTAATCAAGGAAACCAGATGCCTAGACAACAAAAAATTATGAGTCACACTAGGAAAAACAAAGATACGATGCAGTCAAAGGAACAAACTTAAACTTCAAATGAGATACAGGAGTAAAACAACTAAATGATGTTCAAACAAATATGCTAAATCAATCAAAAAATCAAATCAACAAGTTGAGGGAAATTATGGCAAAAGAGATGAAGGATATAGAGAAAACATTGGGTGAACATGAGGAAGAACTCAAAGTTTGAAAAAAAAAATTGGCAGAACTTATGGGAATGAAAGGCACAATAGAAGAGCTGAAAAATACAATGGAGACATGCAATAGCAGATTCGAAGGGGCAGAAGAAAGGATTCATGAGCTAGAGGACAGAAAATTTGAAATCCTACACACAAAAGAACAGATAGGGAAAAGATTGGAAAAATATGAGCAGAGTCTCAGGGAATTGAATGACAATATGAAGCACACAAATTTATGTGTCATGGGTGTCCCAGAAGGAGAAGAGAAGACAAAGGAGGCTGAAACAATAACGGAGGAAACAATCACTGAAAATTTCTCATCTCTTATGAAAGACATAAAATTGCAGATCAGTCATGCCCCAGTAAATTTTTTAGGAAGAAATAAACAAAAAGTTCTACTGAGATATCATTTCTCATCAATTAGATGAGCAAAAACCAAAATCAAAATGAAAACATAAAAACAAATTAACCTACTTCCTAGAATAGCAACAAACCTTTATAAGAATATAATATATATCTTATTGAAATGTTTGGTTAAAGCACAAGTGATATATTAACAACCTTGATTCATTAATGATTTGAAAGTGTGCTCATCAAAAGGAATAATCTTCTTAAATTCATTTAATAATGCTACAATTTAGAGATATCAGAAATGTGACCAATTATAAATATATGTATTTCCAGGAAAAAAATACTATGTTATACCAAGTACTAAAAAAAAGAACAGAATTTATATGATGTGGCACTATTTAAGAAATTAAAACAAAATGGGCATTGCTTGCCTTCTCTAATTTATCAAATGTAAAATCTTCTAGTTTCTTTAAAGTAGCTTGGTAAAGCCATCTCCCTATATATTGTGCTATGAATTTGACCTTACAAATTAAAAAAGAAAAAGCGATTTCATATCTTTGGCACTTAAAATGTTCGTTAATGAAGACGCCACTAAATTGCAACCTGAAAGCTAAATGGATTATGAGGTTTTATAAGCTTGGTTTTCACAAGGAGTGAAACACTTCATACCTATTGTAGCAGTCATGAATTCAGATCCACATCCCAATGACACAGAACCAATGACATCATGTGTTTTACATAATTCATTTCTTTGTGTCAGGACTCTCAGGAAGAGCTTAGAGGGATAAATTCTGCACCAGGTGCTCTGTCCAGGTGAAACCTCCTTGCAATAGAACTTTTACTTCTTAAACAGTTTCAAATGAGATGATTTATATGCACTAGCTGTTCTTTGTCAGAGGATGAAAATGGAGCAAAAGCCAAATAAAATTCTAGTCCTCCAACAGGCTCACAGGAATAGGGTCAAGACAAAAGGGGACAATCTGGCACCTGAGAAGTGGATCTAAATTAAAAAACTCTCACTGGATTATCCCATAATGTTCCCACTATATAGTGAAGATGGATCTTTGATCACTCAACATCTGGAGTCTTCCTGAATCTCAAATTCTTAATTTCTAAAGTTATAATAATAATAATAACAATGACACAAATATCAATATAATAGTGATAATGCAAAGCACCTAACTGTGTGGAGCCCTGTTTTGATTCAACAAATACTGATTGAGTGCCTTTTGATGGTGTCTGGAATTTTGTCCCAGGGCCACAGAGACAATTAAGCCTGATCCTTAATTTTAGAATGCACAGTTTACCAAGGGAGCCCAAGAATTAAAGCAATATCCACAGAACGGTGTGAAAGTGAATAAAGACCCACTGGCTCTAGTTCAGTGGTGCCACAAAGATAGAAGGTGATCAGTTCTGCTTGGATGGTCATGAAACTCTCACAGACTTGAAAGTAATTCATCCTTCTCAATCTTCTGACAGTCTTTTCTACCAAAACTACATTGAACTATTTAAAGGGGGCAACTAAGTTCCTCCTGCAATTTGGTTCTTCATTGGTAAATCATTCTATGACTTCTAACTCAAACAGGACGGTGTGGTGAGGAGGCAGTGGTAACTGTGAGTATCCCATGGCCTTGTAGTCTCTAATCCTAACTCCCTCCAGCTAAAAGTTTAGAAACAAAATAAAACAAAACAAACAGGAACTCAGAAACTAAAGCAGAACCAGTTACTTCAAACCCCAGGGCTCTGAACCCTGTCAAATGTAAATTGGAAGGGGATGGATTCTGAACTCCAGGAAGCTAATTGGGAGCCCTTGGCAGAAATTCTAAATGTGGTAATTGGCACCACATCCTTCCAGTGTTTTAGGCTACCAATGAGTGGGTTACCGCCAGGGTGCTAATTGATCAGCATTGTTAGAAGAAAGGGCAGTAGAGGGAGACTGGTGTGCTGAAGTTACCCATCTCCAAAATGCCAATTTAACTGCTATTGCAAGAGCCCCAACCAGAGAAAAAATCTTTTCATATGGTACCATTGAGGAAAAACACTTCCTGAAAATTAATTTGGATTTGGGAGTTACGTTCAGTCTGTCTTGGATTATAGTAAATGAAATACACTTAGAATAGAGACATTAATATTTTATGAACAAAAATAATTACATAGAACTGAGGTTCTGGATATGTACCTAACTAGGGAATCAATTGTTCTTAGCCAGTGATGGAAATGATAGAGCAGAACTGCTGAATTCAGAAAGAAACAGAAAAATTAAAGAGCAAAGTCCCCCAGGCCATAGGAAAGTGCATTTGAATGCTACACACTATAAATAACTATACTCCTGTACATTCATAAGTACTGTACCATTTTCACATCCCAATCATTTTATTTGCAGTAGCTCTTTAAGTCTCATCATCCCTGTTCAGAGATCAAGTGATGGGGCTATTGTCATGCAGCAAGAATGGCAAAGCCAGACTTGGATTCCAAGTCCTATGATGTTTCTTCTATATCACATTGCCTCTACATTAGAGCCAAAAGGATTTTTCCAGAAATTTCTATGCTGGAGTCTAGAGGATCCTGACAAAATCCAAATCAAATGTTGTTGAGGGAAATACAGATAGTTTAATTTTTCTTTTTTTCAGAGAACTTTTCAAACATACATAAAAGCAGAGATTATAGTATAAAGAACCCCCATGTACCAATCACCCAGCTTCCACACTTCTCAACCTCCCAGGCAGGTAGTTTGACCTGAGGCCAAAGGATGGTCCCAATGGGACTCAGGGACAAAGGACCTGGCTTTCCCAGGACTTAACAGAACTCATGGAAGTAAGAAAACCTCGAGGATCAGAGCTAGCCTGGTCATTAGATGACTTGAAAGAGAATGAAAGTAGAAATATCTGGAATGGACTGTGATTTAAACCCATGACTACTTAAACTGAATAATGTGATTTACGCAAACTGCATCGTGTCTGAATTCCAGAATTCCTTCATATGCAAGAAAATACTTTAAAATGGCCCAGGATGTAAATGATATTATAGAGGGCAGTGTGGAAAATATTTAAAGTAAAAAAAGGAAAGGCCACACCACACCTAACTTCCCTGCTGCCCCGGTAACATGCCTTAGTTGGCATCCCACCACAGTTTCCCTCAGTCTTCTTGAAAAAGTACTTTCCATGTTTTGTTTTGAAAATCTATAGTAGCAAAATGTAAAAACTAAATCATATCAGGAGATTCTCAATATTAACTAAACTACAGAATTACAGGTTCATTAACTGCAATTTAAAAAAAAGAATTTATAAAATGACATTTCTTACCGATATTTTGTTTCCTTGTTGTATATCTGACCCTGAACTTCCAGACGTAATGCTGAAATAAAGTAAGAGTTTAGATTTCCAAAATTTTATTTCAAGTCACAAGTGCGTACACACACACTCCTCCACACATCCAACCCCACTTTAAATAGACCTGTGAGTTATAACATTTAAGATAAATATTCTCAATATAAAACTGCATTTCCCCCAAAAGTCAATTTCTGGACATTTCTAAAGGAAATAAAGACAACGGAATGTAAACTGTACTTGAAAAAGATAAAATAGCCTTTAAAGGTTCTCTTGAGAATAAGCAGTCTGAACAGTACAATCTGTTCTGAAACCTGCAAAATCTCTTATTTCAACTTAAAAAAAAAAGAAAAGGAAAGAGAAAATAGAGGGAAGAAAGCATATCAAAACCACTGGCAGGCCCAAAACCAGTTTGTGGGGATGTCCTCTGTTCCTGTAACCTTTTCTTCTGAGCTTGTTTAACCACAGGTCATATAACCTAAACATGCACAAAAAACAGACTCCTGTCCTTTGGATGACAAAGGTCACCTCCCTCAGACCCAAGATTACAAGGACAGGAAGATATCAGAAGTAAGTCAAATGCAAGAGGTCTTCATTAAGGAAGATCCACCCTAAAATCCACTCTACCACATATGGACAATTCTGTAATTAACCACTTGGACTATGCCAAGTCAAACCTCCCCATTTCTGTCCCCACCTCTCACCTCCCATTCCCATGCAATCTCCCTTTACTTTCAGATCATGGAGACATATCTGAGCCTTGCATCTTGTCTCCTTGCTGGTTGACCTCACAATAAAACAATTTCTTTTCTCAAAATCCTACTATCATAATATTGGCCTCTGCACATCAGGCAGTGAACACTTGCTGGGTAACAGTATCATCCTATGAAACAAAAGACTTAGGAAATTCTTTGTCTCCTATAGTATCTCTCTCTCGCTGGATCCTTTCCCTTAGCTTACAAACATGCTGTTCTTTATTGCATCTTGCGCCCTCTTACCCTTTTAGTTTCTGTCTGGTTATGCCATCCCCCTTTACAGCAAGACTATATTCTGACCATCTCCAATTCTTTTTGTCCCATTTTTTGTTAAAGCCAACTGCATCAGATTCTCACTAATTCCACTCTATAGAAATTGTATACATGGAAATCACAAATAATCTCTATATTACTATATCCAGTGGTCATTTTTCACAACTCACCTCACTTAACAGCATTTGACATGATTGATCACTCCCTCCTTGAAATGCTTTCTTCACTTGCCCCCCAGGACACTGCACAGTCCCAGGTTTCCTTCCTGTCCCACTTGCTGATCCTTTGCAGTTTCCTTTGATGGTTCTTTCTCATCTCCCTGAGCTCTTAACCTTGGCATGCTCCAGAGGTCAGTCCTTGGACCTCTTCTCTCCTCTATTCACATTCACTCCCTTGGAGATCTCATCCAACTTCATGGCTTCATATATCATCAATGTACTGGTCATTCCCACATACATATCTCCAGTCCAGACTTCTCCTTTGAAATCCACATTCATTCATTCAGATGACTTTTTGACATGTCCACTGGGATGTCTACTAGACGTCTCAATCTCAACATTTCCAAAAACCCACCTCCTGCTCTATCTGCAGTCTTTCCCATCTCAGTTGATGGATCATCCTTTGAGTTGCTCAGCCTAATAAACTTTGAGTCCTCATTGTCTCCTTTTCTTTTCTCAGAACCCATATTCAATCTAAACGGAAACTCTTGGCTCTACCATTAAAATATATCCAAACACAGAATCTGACCCCTTCTCTTGTAATGACTTACAAGGTCCTACAGATGTCTCTGCCACTGACATCCATCTACAGCCAGATTCCACCCATTCCTCCCACACACACAACTTCACCTTTATGTCTGATATTTTCCTTCTCAATCCCTCCTCTCCAAACAGCAATGGGCTCCTCACTGTTCCTCAACCACCCTATGCTGGCTACCACCTCAAGTTCTTCTGCTAGGAACACTTTCCCCAAGCCTATCTCCTTGACTTATTTTCACTTTCTTCTTGTCTTTGTTCCTATATCACCTTCTCAGAGGGGTCTACCAGGTTACATCTCATTTCAAATTGAACCTCCTCACCCCCATCCAGTATCCTCTCACTTTATTTTTCTGTGCAGCACTTACTACCTTGTAACATACTATATTTTGCTTATTTATTATGTTTATTGTCTGTCTTCTCCCAAATGAACATGTAAACTCCTTGAAAATATGGAATCTTTACTATTATTTTTTTACTCTATACCTAGAGTCTAGAAGAGGGCCATGATGATCAATAAAATTCCTTGAATGAATGAATGATTTAATAAACTTCATAGATCTAATGTCTCACTATGCTTTTGCCAACCAATAAGCTTTAGTTTAGAATCCTGGGGTACTGAATATATCGTTTTATTTCCATATTTCTGTGACTTCACTCACTTTTATATTGCTCACTTTTCAAAATATTTAAAACCATTTATTATTGTCCATGCAGTAATCAGTGATGACTGAAGAGAATTAATTAATTCTCACTTAGTGGAAGGAGACACTGGGGTTCTGAGAACTGTAATTGCTTTTCCCATGTCGTACACACTTTCAATAAAGACCAGTATTTTGGTGCCTTCTTCTTGACAATAACTCTTGATCATGAAATGGAAAGCAACTTTTGGTAATTGCAGATGCTGGGCAAGCCAACAAATAGTTTTGAAGGATCTTAATAATCTGATCTTTCTCATCTTCTAACTAATTTTATCTTCTATCAATGCATCTCGTATAACTGAAATTTTAACCAAATTATACCACTTACTAGTTCCAGACTATATGTTTATGGTTTTCTGAGGCTGTTTCCTTGACTTGAATGCTCATGCTCCTTTCTCTGCCCTTTGAAATCTTACCCACTTTTCACACCACAACTCAAATGCCCTCACCTCCTGAAGTCTCTGATCCTACCTATCAGGACTTTTCTCTCCTCTGAATTTCACAAGGGGTTTTTGGATGTCTGTCTGTTATAGACCTTATTATATTTTCTGATGTACTTAATTATTTCTGTACCTATGTTTTCACATTTCTTGTTGACACCCTCATAGAGGACAAGGACTAAACCTGGTTTTTGTGGGTTTTTTTTTTTTTTTCACCCAATCATAGGCTATAGAAGAAAATAATATATGGTCACTGGAGGAAGCAAAACAAAACAAAATACTGTGAGTACAGCACCTTTATGTGCATATTCAGATGAACCACAACGCAGCAGGGGATGTACTCTTTGAAAATATCTCCTTTTAATAATGCTTGAAACAAAAATACAGATTTAAAAAGAGCGGAGCTTTGGTTGCCTGACCATAATATTTGAAAGGTCAAGACTGAAGGCCTCGGAATAAACATAGTAATTCACCTTACATAGTACAAGTCAAGTTGTACAATTATTAAGAAAAAAAATCTTTAGAAAGCCTATTAGCCTTGAAAAGAAAGCAAATTAGAATTAACAGATAGATTTTGAATCTTGTTTTTATTGTAATTCTGTTTCTTCAGGGTTCATGGAGAGACTGGAAAAAATTTCTTTAAATTTCTACTGTCAGGGAATCATAATGTGACATGTAAATCCTATAGTATTTTTTTTCATAGTGCTCTACAAGAACATAAGGATTTCCTTCAAGTGCAGTATCTGTTTATCTGTTCTCTAAACCTTTTATCCCATGATTTTTATGTTCAATTAGAATAGTAATCAATCACCAGTCTATGTGAATACATGATTTTAATAAAATCAGTTTTGAAATAAAGCTGTTGAGCCCTCAATTCTTATGATAGAGAATTTCATGGGAAAATGCTTTTTATTCCCTACATTAACTGCATCCTGGAATGAATTGCACTTGCTTTAGAAAACTTAGGAGCAAGTTCCCATTCGGTTTATATCAACTGTAGAGAAGGTCTATCTCAAGGGCATGATAAGAGAAGCTGAGGTGAGAGAAAAGCTAGCCATGTGGACATATCAGACCAGTTTGTACCTGCTTAAAAGTGAAGGAGCTGAACTGAGTCCACCTACAGCTAACAAAGGTAGCATGGTACTCCCCTGTCTCCTTCCACAAAGCACTGCTCTACTTGTACAGAACACTCAGCTCCATGTACCAGGAGAACAAAAGCACTAATGATAATTTACAAGGAGAGCAACGTCCTGCTTTCCACTTGGCTTCTCTGCTGGTTGTATACAGGGCTATTCATTCCAAAGTCATTAATCACAAGACATTTTCCCTCCATTTGGTAACATTATGTTCACCTCTACATTTGTCAGCACATTGACATATTATTTCTAAGATGCTATGCTCAGGGAAATTAAAAGAAAACAAGTGTTGGCTAAATTTCACTTGCTCAAACAGACAAAACATTTCTCCTTTCCAAAGATTGTTAATCATGTCCCCTTTCCACATAGACACAATATTTTACATAAAATTTCAGAAAATTCATGACTCTCCTAAAATATCCATAGACCACAGACACAAGATTAAAGCAAATAAAAATAAGGTGTCTACATGTCAAGTGAAGGCAAGACATTTTAAAGCTTGACAAAGCAGAACAAGGGTTGCAAGTGAACATACCATACAGGGAAACACCCTCCAGGATGGAGGCTGCATCTGTGGAGGAGGCACGGTCACTCCCACTCAAGAATTAAAAGAAAATTCTAAATAGAAGGTATTTTCACTTTTGGAGGAACTGAGTATGACGCAAAATCTGTATGTTCCAATGATTAACTGTAGCTCTGTTATAAAGGCAAACTCTACTTCCATGTTGTAGCCAGAATTGATTTGGGTTTTTATTTGGGGAGCATGAAGAGAAGGAATGACTTAATTTCTTTTGTGCATTTCTCTTGGCAAGAGACTGGTTAAGGGGACATTTTCACTTCAGTAGTTCTGAGAAAAGGCTGGCACAGTCTCTCCTCCCCATACTAGTAAAATGGTTGGGGTAGGTGAGCATGTGACTTTGAGAGTAGCAAGTGAGGGACATTTTATTCATTCAACAAATATTTATTGAACACCCACTGTGTGGTAGGCCCTGACCTATGATCTGGGAAGGCAGCAATGTTCAAAGAATGGGGTCCCTTTCCAAAGAAGCATGGAGAGTCCGTCTGATGTTTTCCCCTAGATTTTAATGACAGAGTTTCTTTGAAGAACTAATTTAGGCTCTTTTATCTAGAAATTCCCTTGAATTATTTTGGGACAGCAAGAACTGGGAACTCACCTGCTATTCTCTGGGGTTTCAGACATTGGGGCCACAGATTTCTTGCTACAACATATTCCCATCTCAAGCAGGGCCCACTGGGGTCCCCTGTCCATGGGACAGACCACAACTATCCTCATTCCTTAGAGTTTTAGAATCTCAGCTACTGCCCTGCTGTCCCCTGTTGCTAAGCAACCACAATGGCCGTGGAAAGGACCATTAACTTCCCAAAGAGGAAAATCTCAGGATACAAAGTCACAACAACTCCACAAAATATCTCACAAATCAGATCCAGACAAGAGAGCAGATAAAGAATCATGACATCTTCATCATTTCTGGAAAACCCTTTCAAAGCAGGCCAGTAATAGTGGTTTTGTGTTCAAACCATGGCATGTTTACATCTAGAACCAATGCTCAGGAAATAGACATACTGCTCATCTGAGAAGTGTGCACACACAAAAATGCTTTGGCTCATGAGCTAAGCAGTGGTTTCCGCCACAGAGCCTTCATCATGAAGATCAGCTTTCCCTGGGACCCAAAGGCCCCAGACAAAAGACCCTACATAGCTGTGTTCTAATTAAGGCTGCTTTCCTGACATTGTGCCTGATTAGCTGGTGTTCTACTCACTTTCACAACTCATCTGCAGCCACTGCTCCTTCTTCTCTTTTGCTTGTCAGAAGTCACCAACCACTATCTCACAGTCAGCTGCTGCATCTCTTCTGGACACCTTAGCGAACCCAGGCCAGCCTGTATTCACTCCACTTCCTGCCCTGGAAGGAAGTACATGTAGGAGGAGCTCTGCAGTCTACAGAGCAGAATCACTCCTAGGTTTTGATCCCTTATGCCTGGGACTTGTTGAACCTAATCACACAGCCTATTCTAGAATAAATTAGGTTGGTAGAACAGCAATTTTTCTAATCATAGATTTTGACCCTAAGGATGAAGCAGGTATATCAATAACTGCAATAGATGGTACTTATCAATTAAAGAGTGCAATTAGCATTTACTTCTCCAATAAAATATTGCCACTCAGCCTCTTGGTAAAACAACTCTGTGATTAAAATTAAGAACTATTGAGCAGTTGCTATAGTGGGTAGAAAAATCAACACTAACTGGGTAGGTGTCGAAAGACAAGGATTTGTATCTTGTTCTTTTTTCTAGTTAGCAGCCTAAAAAATCATCTCACCTTTCTATGCCTCGATTTTCTTATCTATCAAAAGAGCCACTAGAACCATTCCTGTCATTTCTTTCAGCCCTGACATTCTGTTCTGTTTCCTTTACCCACTGTATGAAAAACCCAGAGTGGATTATACTTTAGTACATTTTAAAGGCATGTGCAGATATTCACTGTGTGGTTGGTTCATAACATTTTATGAAAGGAAGGTCATCTCAACAATGGCTGGTGAAAGGTAGTGTAGGCACTAATTATTTATAATGGTTATTAATCTAATCATAGATTTCACTGATCAAAAACAGGTGTGGAGATATGGCTGGTACAAAAATTGACTTTCAAAAACTCCTTGAAAAACAGAGACTTTTCCATTTCACCCCTCCTTAAAAGAATGTTGTGAAAAAGATTGGAGAAGGATTTCAGGCGATGATGATGAAAGTATCAGGGTTATTGGAGAAGGACATATTGGTCTATAGAATTCTGGAATGAGCAAGCTAATTAATGATGCTTTTTTTTTTAGGATTAAGTTTAGGAAAAGTAGTTATGAATGAAAGTCATTTAAATGATTTATTTCTAGCAATTGAATGGAATTTTTTAAAACTGTGATTTTTTCCCTAAGTCTTAAAGGAAAAAATGGGATCCTTTGAAAGACTTCTGGAAATATATAAATCATTGGCATTTCCACCACTAACAATATTTTAAACTAAAAAAATACTGTAAGTTCCTTGAGGCTCTTATAGACTACTACCTACAGGTTGAAAACTTACCTGGTGGCCTGTCAAAAATGCATCTTTTCTTAGAATCAGAAATCACTATGTGCATATATGATAACAAGGAATTTTAAGGAGTACAGCAAACCTCATGTGCTCTGCTGCTAATGGTTATCCATATGCCCTATGAAACTCAGATGAGCCAATACCAATAGAGCCAGAGAGGAGAGTAGAAGAAGAAATATAAGCAATGAGAAAAGAGCAAGAGAGAACAAATGCTAGGTTGAACCTGAAATGGTGTGGCTGGGTCAGGTAGAGACAGCCATGGTGAGGGTCTCTGCTTGGGAAATAGCTCTTTGGCCTTCATCTGTCCACTCACTCTTTCGCTTATTCATTCACTTACTCACCAAATATTTATTGAAAACCCACTGTGTGCTGCGCATGGTGCTAGACATCTATGAAGTCGATACTGTCCCTGTCTTCATGGAGCTGACCATTCCATCAAGGTTACTATTCTAGTAGCCATTAATATTCTATAATAGGAGAAAGAACAAATAAAACAGGACTTGGATTTTCAAAGGACTCTTGTAACTTAACAGATCCCAAGTATTGAAAGAAAGGAAAGCTGAAGCAACTCCTAAGTGTACCAGTGGAGGCACAATCCCATGGAGAAAAAAATACTGCCTTTCCCAGGGTTGACCCAGGGAAGTTCACCAGGTTGTCATTGTGATAAAAAAGGTGACTGTGCCCGCTGTGTCTGAGTCTGGGTAGGTGTGTTTCACTAAGGGGAGTAAAATAGGAGAGGGTAAAGATGGGAGAGATGAAAAAGATCAGCCCATGAACCAAAGCAAGCAAAACATCTTTTAACTGATTATAAAGGCTTTCTTTTTGTTTCTCTCCAGAATTAGCCAGGTCACTTGTCTTGTTTTTGTGACCTCTTCCCTGTGTTGCTGATTGCCTGACACAGTGGGTCTAATTATCTCGGGGCTTCCAGACTGTTTTAATGAAGAGGGATGTTTATCTCTGTGAACAGCCTGCTCGCTCTGCTCCAGGAGAGACTTGTCTACCTCTTGATCCTAAAAGAATGAAATCAAAAGCCAGTAATTGATAACCAGGAATGCAAATTTTTTCTTTAAGGCCTGTTTATGGCAGGTAGTCAACATTCCTTCTCCCTCCTTAAAGTTCTTTATTGTAGTGAGCATTTGTCATTTGGGGACTCCCTGGTAGTATCTGATTTCCCATGGGAATTGCCTCTCTTCACTTGCATTCTGTTTTGGAGGTATCTTAGATTCTGGATGGGGAATCTAAGGGGGCTGGGGAGAGGGGGAGGTGCAGACTCTGTCCAGACAAATTTCGGCACACCATATGAACTTGGCTATTCAACAACTGGATCCTGGGACTTTCTGAATCTCAAGCAGGTGACATAAGAACAAAAAAAAGCCATTGATGCTCGAGACATCCATTTGTTTATTCATTTATCCCACAAATAATTACTGAGACCTTGCTGTGTGACAGGTACTTTTCTCTATGCTGGGATTACAGTGGTAGGCAAGACAAATTTTTTGCTGTCATGAATTTCATGCTTTAGTTGGTGGAAGCAATCAATTAAATGAGTACAGAAGATAATTTCAGATAAGGACAAGTGCTATAGAGAAAAATAAAACAAGGTAATAAGACAGTGACTAGGACCAGGAAGTGACATAGAGCTGAGATGTGAAGGAGGAGAAGGAATCAGCCTTGAGAAACCTGCAGGCAAGAGCATTCCACACAGGGATTCAATCCCAATACCACAGAAATATGCATAAACAGCACCATTAAAAGACAAAGAACTCTCTTGACCTCTTAACTTTCTGTGCTTCCTGTCACAGAAAAATTCTTCGAAAGAGTTGCTTATTTTCCCACTCTTTCTGCAATCCTTTCCAATTAGACTTTCACAGACACCAATGGAAGGGCTTTCATCCAGGTCACAACCAACTTCCATTTTGCTCCACCCGCTCCACTCCACCCCACCCCTCAAGAACAGCACCCTGACCTGACTTTTCCTTTTATGGGTCCAGCTTCTTAATCTCTGGAGTGACTTTGGTTTCCACCCATTCCTTAACCCTTAGTGCAGCCTTCTGCTGAATCCATGAGCCTCCAGTATCCTGCTAATTACTTCCCTTTCTATTTTCATAGCCAGGAATAGTTTTCTATTGCTTCCGACCAATAAAAACCTGATTTATGCACTTAAATTTTTCAGTTTATTCTTGAGTTTTACTCAGGAAACACAATTGTTTGATTAATTTACAACACAATCCTCCAGTCACTATTTGCTTACATTCACTGCTGTCTTAATTTCCTGGCTGTTTTGACAAATACCACACAATGGGTTGGCTGAAACAACGGGAATTTTTTGGCTCATGGTTTTGGAAGCTGGAAGACTTGCTTTCTCCCTGGGTCGGTAGCATTCTGGCTGGCTGGCAATCCTTGGGTTTCCTTGGTTTTCTTCCTTGGCTTTCTTGTCACATGGCAATGTACTCTCCTTTCTCTTCCAGGTTCCTGCTGACTCCCAGCTTCTGGCTCCTCCCTGTTCTCACTGCCTCTGAATTTCTGCAGTTTATAGAAGACTCTATTAACTGAGATGAAGCCTACCCACCTTCATTCAGTTAGGTCTCAACTTAACTAAAATTAGCTACTTCAGAAGGTCCTTATTTACAATGGGTTCACATTCACAGGAATGCAGATTAAGGACATTTTTTCGCCCAAGGTATATAACTCAATCTACCATAAGTGCTGTCTCTAAAATGGTAGTATTGTGTTGGTGAGCACATGTATATATTTCTCCTGATTGTTTTATTTTTCTTTTATAGTATACATGCCTTGAGAGTAAATCATCAATTCAATAAGGTATGTATTATTACCTATGTGCCTGTCACAATACTAGATACTGGAGTGAAACACTGTTTTAAACAGCCAAAGCTCCAAGACATCTGTTAGACTGGTAGATTGACCAATAAAATTCTCTTTCAACTTGTATCTACTGTTAATAAATTAAGTATTCATCACATCTTTTCTAAAGCTTTGCTACTCTAGACTCTGTAGAATCCATGTTCTTTATGTCACTAATCATGTCTAATAAAATTTCTTAGAGACTCATGGGTGGTAAAATTAAATGCAATTTCCCCAAATATGACATACTTCATTTATTTAATAATTTTCTTAAATTTCCAATTAAGAATGTAGTCTCAAATAAGTCTAAAAAGAGAAGTTGACGGTAAGGGATCCTCAGATCATTTCTCAGGAAAATCATCTTCTTTGTTAGGATTTTTTCATGACTCACAGCTAGCTGTATGGAGACATTTCAATGGATATTGTACCATGAAGGATACTTCAGTTACAAGTAACAGAAAAGGCAACTCATAGTAGTTAGATCATGAAGGAATTTACTGGCTCATGTAACCAGAAAGTCCAGAGGTTAAAAGTGCTTCAAGATTAACAAGGGATGTTTTTAGCACATAGCATCTTTCAATCTTTCTACTTTGCCATCAGCAGTATTGGCTTCTTCTAAAGGCTTGGTCTCCTTGTGGATGTGGGACAGCTGCCAGCAGGAACTGGGAATGCCGGTATCTTTGCTCATGTCCAGAATAGAGAAGAAGGGTTGCTTTCCACAGCCTTAGAATCAAAGTCCTAGGTTTTGTTTTAAGGACCAAACTATGTATAGACTACTCTAACTGGGAAAATGCTGACTGGCTTAAATCTCAGTTATGTGCTCACCCCTAAAAATCGCCATGGCAAAGGGAAAGGATCCTTGAGACCCAAGCTTAGGACTGGGAATAGGAGGGGATCATCCCACCTACATGTTAGGGAGGTCATAGCACTACCCAATGCAGGCATATACTTGCTTATGATCTGCATATATTTTACGCATTCCTTATTAGTTTACTTAAAAATAAAAACAATAGCAATCATATCTTACTAAGGTAGAAGGTTGCCATAAATAAGTGTTTTACATAAATAATCTCATATTATCTAGACTCTGAAAATATTCAACAATATTAATTTGTGATTACAACCCTAATTGTCATTATTTTTGTATTTCTATTATTTCATAACAAAGTATCATATACCAATAAGGAAAGAAAAAATTAAAGAAAGGGTAAAGGGAACACTTAAAATTTTGATCTGAAATAGAATTTGAGGATCATTGCCTTAGATAAAACTATGAAAACAAACAGTAATTATCTAATGACTTACACATAATTTCTTTTCAGAATGTAGTATTTATATTTCAAATACTTTGTACTCACCTTATTACATTCATGAAATTATCAGTCATCTGGTAGCTGCAGCTTACAAATTGTCTTGAGAATTTCATGTCTGATTAATTTACTTTTTGATTTTTATTTTTTTGTTAGAGAAGTTGTGGGTTTATGGAACAATGCTGCATAAAATACAGAGTCTCATATACTACCCTATCACCAGCATGATTGATTTATTTTATTTAACTTAGAAAAGACACCCAATAACTTCTCTATCTCAAAGAATAACAAACTTCACCTTTACCTTGATAAAATCAGCAATGAAACAAAACATCTTGATTCAGCTTTGCAATTCACTGAAACCTTTCCTCATACTTCATCGCAGTTCATTTCATGGTTATTCACTTATTTTTAAACCATTCACTCAAACTTCACCAAATACCTACTATGTGCCATCCACTCTTCTAAGCACTGAATACCTACTATGTGCCATCCACTCTTCTAAGCACTGAATATGTGTGTGTGTGTTTTTGTGTTTCTGCAGCCTTTCCTGAAGCACACAGAATGAAGGAGCGGTCAGAAATTTCAGAGCTGGGGTAAAGACAAGAAAGAAGAGAAATGTGATAAAGGCACACATATTTCTCTTAGAATTCCTACAAGTTCAAAAGCATTAATACCAGGCCACTGAGTAACAGAAAAGAATTCCCACCTTCAAATGCCAGAGTCTGAATACAGCTCACAAGTCAGATCTTTAACCTATAGGTCACATCTTCATCATCATCCCTCACCAAGAAGACAACACTTCAGTACTTGATGTGAATGTGAGTTGGGGTAAATGACAATGGGAAAGAAAGACACTTATTCAATGCCGGGAATGTTTCGCCACCCTGGAGTTATTAATCATCATGAACTGTCAGTGTGATTAATGCCAGAGAATGTGGAGAAACGAATTCTTTTTAGAATCTGCACATTTCTGTACCAGACATTATTTGCCTTATATACAATGCCTAAAAATTATTTAAAAATCAGTTCATCTTAAACAACTAAAAAGTACTGAGAAATGTTGTGGTTTTAGTTTTTATTTTAAGGAGGAAATGGATTATTAATTGCAATCTAAGCAAAAGAAAAGACATTTGATTTTGAAGAGGTTTAATGTGTGACAGGTTAGAAACAAGAAAAAAAAGTGTTTTAAGTAGGAGACCAACTCAAAAAGGCAAACACTTTTGTCAGAGTTCTTGGTGTTAATTAGGAACACCTAACCTGTCTCAGACAGGGAAAAAAATGCCTACAACGTACCCGACATATCACAACCAGTGAATCATTGCTTGTCCTTGCAAGACATTGGTTATTATTTTATTATTCTGGGAGAAGTTTTGTGAGATGCTTGCTGAATCTTAAAGCAATCCAGCAAGAGTGTGAAGTCCGAGAAACTGGTGACCTACAGCCATCTACCCACTTTCAATCTAACAGACTCGTCAGTTAGCATTTACAAAGGATTATTTAGGCCATCCTGACTGACATTAGCAAAAGATGGTCCATGATCCATCGCCCCAGTAAATCCCAAGGTTGGAGAGAAATTATGGGTAAAGGGAAAGAAAATAATTTGAGAGAATGAAAGATAAAAAGTATGATTAAGTTAAGTGACTTAACAAATGTCATTTGTAATTTTTAGTCATAATAAACATACTATTATTTGCTTTCATTTAAATGTTCCAGTAAGTACATAATAGCTTCTGAATTGGTTTTTAAATTTTAGTTGCTAGAAAAAAATTTGGTGAACTATATTACAGTATAAAGATTATAAACAAAAATATAAAGAAATGTACATGAATAAAAATTTAAAGAATAGTAAAGAAGTAATGCTTCCTTCTTCAGAAAGATATTGCTTACATGATAAAAGTGCCATATACATTACTATGAAGAGTTACTAACTATGTGTAATGTAACAGACAATTCTGTTCAGCCTTCCAGGGGCCATCTTACAATCTTTGCTCCTGGAGACAGACAGTAAACAAATATTTAACAATAAAATGTCTTCTTTGAAAGAATAAAAAAAAAATTGACACTAAAAAGACAACTTTGTTAAGAGAGAACCATTCTCTATGTAGCAGACATCAGCTGTCCCTTTAATAGAGACAGTTCGATAAAAGCTAGGCTCTCTGAGACCACGCAAAAACAAATGTATCCTCATGAGAGAACTGTTCCCAAAATAAGCTGCCATGTTTGGCCTCTCTCTGTGGGTATATTGAATTTCCTTTTTATGATCCTGCTGTCATTTCACACATAGCAGATGCACCAGATTTTGTTTGGCAACCAAACAAAAACTGTAGCCTACGTTGTCTACTCACCAACATTGCAGCAACTGCTTTCATTTGTCTCTTGATTTTCCTGATGACATTTCAAACACACACACATAATTAGTTTTGCATTGAAGTATACATTACTATGGATTATCATAATTCCATAGTTTAAGGAAAATTAAGCAATCAGATTCATTAGTTGAAGTTATGAAATGCAAAGGAGATCAAAATCACAAAAAGAGATGATAACCTAGGTTATCCTAGGTTGATAACCTTTCCTTAAAGTAAGTTTTTTCCTTTCACTCTTGAAATTTCAAATAGTTGCTTAATAGGTAAACCATATTTCCCCAAGATGTTTCCTATCTTTTAAAAATGATCTTTAAACATATATTTAGGAAATATCATTGTGATTTATTTTTATTAGCAGAAGTATCAAATTTTGTTGACAAGGTAGTTCTTTAGAGTCTATTAACCATTTATTATTTTCAAATACTCAAACATTTTCCATTACATTAACTTTAATACAATATAGAGTATGGGAATGAAGTCAAGTATTTAGTGATAAACTTGTCACCTTATTCATTCATTCATGGCAAAATAAAAACTACTGTATAGAAGTTTCTAAAAGACATTTATAGAAAATATAAAGTTAAAAAAGAGCTATTCCGGAAAAGAAAGATCATTGTGTTCTTTGCTACGGAAAAAAGCATAAAAGTAAATTATTAATCACATTGGGTAATTTGATATTACCTTCAGACACTATTATTAATGGTTTGCCAGTGACAGTTTGTTCACTGGATGCAAAATGTTCACTGGAACTGCAGAGGTAATAAACCTGTGTTAAAAGTAATTTTATCTAACAAACATTGTGGCATATGATTGCATTTGAGACTGTCGGTCAGAAGGAGAGACACCTAAAGAGATGTCACCTCTCTCCAATATAGGTGTCTGTGGTCACCAACAAAAGCATGGCTCACACAGGCTCTGGTGGAAAGACACTTTACTCACAGAGAGAGAAGACAGAGCAGGGTCAGCTTCATTAGTGGCCAGCGTTGGCGCCGCACAGCCAGCGGGTCTCGATCCCTGGCCTCAGGGAGGGGTTTCGCACCCGCAGCTCCCCTCTCTTGTATTCCTGTGCTGCTGCTGCGGTGGAGGAACTCCACTCTCTCCCCACCAGGGGCAGATGATAGACCACCAGGGTGTGAGCTGGATGTTGTGAAACACGCCCACCCGAGTCAAACTGTCTCCAGTGGATGTTTACATACCCTGCTTGGGACAATAAAGGAAAGGATGAACTGGCAGTCCCCTTATCTGCTAGGGGTTTGTGTTTTATCCCACCGAGCTGGCACACCTAGTCCTGAGAGCAGGATATATTTGTGGGTCCCAGGGAAAGGTGGCAGGACACTCTAGGACCGTTCCCTACCCCAGACCACATAAAAAGAGGGTTTGAACATCAATATTTTATAGAAGATGCTTCATTAAAACAGTCACTATTTGAAAATATGAACTTATACAACATAGAAATTGATTGATTTGCAATATCAGATGTTAACTTCATAAAAGACTTCTTAACTTTTTTAGCAGACTTCCATGTGCCTCTTTAACTATATACAAAATTTTATGTATATAAGGATTTGTGCTTTTTGGCAGGAAGAGGATAAATAGCTTTCATCAGATTTTCAAAACAATACATGTTTTAATAAAGATTAAAAATTACTCCACTAAAAAATTTTCTCTCTAGTATAATTCCCATTATCATATATTATTTGATTTATAAAATATGAATTTTATGGCCAGGGAAACATCTGTTTTGCCACAGAAAGTATACCCATTTAAGTGAAAAATGCTGCTATAAAATAACAAATATATTTCGAGTCAAGAATTATAAGGATTAATGGACCCAGCACCTTGGGAATATCATTAAATATATTAATGCATTGCCATTTTAATGCATAATTTAAGAGTACACAGAAGATAGCAATGTACAAAGCACTGCTATTTATTGAGCTTTTATGATGTGACAGACTTAGTGTTCCATTTATATTATTTCATTTAACTTTCACAACTCTGTGAGAGTCATTATGATTATTGCCTCTTCCTATATGAAGAAAGCAAGACTTACAGAAGTTAAATAATCTTTCCAGGATCTCACATGTAGTTATTAAAGGGGCTGGGATTCAAATCCATGTCCTTTTGAAACTGAAGTCCATGCTCCTCACCACTATGTTATAATCTATTTCCGACAATCCACTGAGACCCAAAATATCATCTTGAATATCCAGTTCACCCAACGAATGCTTCACCAGAGGCTACTAGAGTCACAATATATCCTTCTAGAAACCAGAGAAGTGTGTATGATTCCCTGCCCTCCCATCCTATTGCCTCACATATTTTCAAAAACAAACATCAGTATAATCTCAAACTCCACTTTTTTTTTATATTCACTTTCTGTTGAATGCAAAAGGCATGACAACTTAGTTCAGCAATACCATTCAAGGGTTGATTCCCCTTAAAGATTATGTTGTTAAAAAGGGTTGACATTTATGTACCATAAGCAGCCAGACTTACTATGTCATGGTAGAATTAAAGAAAATGAAATTTTAGAGAAAAATAAATTATTTTAATTGAAGCCTCTGATCTTTAAAATTATGTAATGAGCCTCAAAGCCTTAAAAAAAAATTATCCACTGAAAAATCTTTCCAGGTATCCTCTGGCCTGGTGTATGTCTGGATGCATCCTAGAGGAACAGAATGAAGGTTGAGTCCTCCCTGCTGCTTATGGGTGATGAGTTTCATTCTGTCAGAGCATCTGTGTTTGGACAATTAAGCCATGCCACTTCACTTGGAATGTTCCAGAATGTACACACACATACAAAGAAATAACGATCACAAGTATAATATATCTAACAACATATTTCACACTTTTATCTCAATGGATTACTGATGAAGAAAGTGTGGTTCAAAGAGATTTGATGATTTTCCATATAAGTAGCAGTACCAGTGTGAAAGCCAAGCAGTCTGATTCCACATTTTGTCCTCTCTCCCCATCAGACCATTTGGTATATCTGGTCATTCAGAAAATCATCAATGGAGAAGGTACAAATGAAACCTTCAGTTGCCCATTCCGAGATATTAATCACTCCCCTGAGAAAATCTCAGAAGGCAGTTATCTTGTGTTGGGGACGCTTGCACCTTCTGGGACGCTTGCACCTTCAGCGATGCCGGAAGCACAACATGGCCGCTAGAGCTAAGAATAACCTTGAATAGCGTCAGCCTTCTTTACGGAAGTAGTAGTTCGCGCCAAGAGTTCGCGCCTAAACAAGTAGCCGCCCATCTACCATCCACCCCAGCAACAGCTACCACCAATCCCAGACCCCCAGCAACAGCTACCACCAATCCCAGACCCCCACCTGTCCCTATTAGCCACCCCCTCTCCCTCCAGGGCATATATACCCTGCCTTTTCAATAAAGCTTTGCAGCTTGATCAGGATACTTGTCTTGCTGTCATTCTTCGTGTCTCTTGTCCCATACCATTCCTCCCTCACAGGTATCAGAGCCTCCGTTGATCGTCCCGCGGGCCGGGACAACTTCTCCTCCCTTTGTTTTACAAAAGGATGGAGAGAGAAATGCTGATCAAGCATTTCGTTGGCATTAACCTGCTGGGGGAAGTAGAGGCCTCACTTCCCAAGCTGCTTGTGGCTCTGTTTTTCTGGGAAGGGGGATGTTGTGCAGAGCAACCCCTATGCAAGTGAGGCGTACTTCTCAAGGAGCTCGAAAACGGCCTTTGACTGTATTTTGGCCCTCCTTTGCAGTGCTTTGCCTCGCACCCAGCGGTACCAATCATAGCATAAGCTAGAAGCATACTTTCGAGTGATATGCTGCTCCCATAGGAGGGGGTTGCTTACCCAGTTGGGGAGGCAACATCCTGGTTTGAATCCACACCTTGGTCAGCGAGGTGAAGCCGGTGATAATGCACTTGAATAGGCCTGCCTAGCGCAGAATCAATTTGGTCTTTGACTAGTTGAATAACCTTTTTGATTGCCCAGGGTGCGAAGGAAACTATAAGGAGTATAGTTATTAAGGGGCCTAATATAGGGAGGATGTAAGGGAGGATTGCGCTGAATCCCCAGGAGGAGCTCCCTTGGGCTTGGGTTTTAGGGGTTGGCCGTTAATGTCTGCTTGAGAATGACATTCAGAAGCCCAATGGAATCTTTTTTTACAGCGGGGACAAATAGATGGTGGTAACGGGGGTCTGTTGATAGCGGGCAAAGGGGGGTTGGTTCGTGGCACGGGACAATTTTTTGAAAAGTGGCCAGGTTGCTTACAGTTGTAACATGTTGGAGATTTTGGTTGCATTGTAAGGTTTTGAAGGGCGGCACCGATAGCTATCCCTAAAGTTTGAGTGGATCCAATGCTAGAACAGAGTTTTATGTAATTATTAAGATCGGTATTGCGGAAAGGGCGGATTGCTGCTTGGCAGGCAGTGTTAGCATTTTCATAGGCTAGGTGTTTAATAAAGTCACTTTCACTTTCGCTAGCCCCAAATAGGTGCTCAGCCATGCTTTGCAGGCGGCTAAGGAAGTCGTTGTACGGTTCATCAGGTCCCTGTCTAAGTTTAGCAAGAGAGGAAGTGGCGGCGCCCTTTTGCGGAAGTTTTTTCCATGCCCTAAGCGCGGCCGTTTGTACTTGTGCAAGAAGACCTGGAGGGAATTGAGCTTGCTTATTATTTTGATGATAGGGGCTTTGACCTAAAAATTTGTTTAATGTCCAGGTTTTAGAAGTAGTTTTTCGAGCATTGCGTATGGCATATTTTTTGCAATGCTCTTCATAGTCTGACTTCCATAATAGGAAATCGCCACCGGACAGGGCGGCTTTGGCTAGGTGTGACCAATCGTTAGGAATAAGTTCCTTTTCGCTGAGGTTTTCCAATAAGGCAAGCGTGAAGGGGGCGGTAGCGCCATAATCATTCACTGCCTTCTTTAATTTTTCTAAGTGTTTTAAACTGAGTTTTTTATATTTAGCTATGGAGGCGGTACTAGCTTCTTCCTGTTCTTCTTCGCTAGAGTTACGGGCTTCTGACTTATTATCTTCCTCACTTTCACTGCTGGAGTCGCCATTTGTGGACTCGCCGCCATTTTGGGATTCAGCAGCGCCATCTTGAGATTTAGTGGATGGGGGTTGGGCTCGACTATGTGTGACTGGAAAGGCGTAGGTGTGGTGGGTGCAATGGGGACGTGATGAGGGGATGTTTTCTGGGAGTGCAAGGGCTGTAATACTTTGAGTTGCCGACCGGAGGTCAGCAAGCAAATTGGCAGCCCGCAGGCGCTCCTGATTGAAGGCCTCTCTGAAATGATCAGCGTGTAGCCGGAGATTTTCCGCGGCTTCCTCTAAAGCGTGGAACTGAGGCAGGGATGTAACTGGATAAAATTGAAGACATGGTTGAGGATTTGGCTCTGAAAGACCAGGCGCATAAGGAGGTGGCTGAAACAGAGGAAGGGGATTATCCTCTACAGAAGGTAAGTTTTCAGACTTTGTTTCAACCTTATACTGACTGGCTAGCGGACAGACCTGACTGATAGGGGTGTTTGGTCTACTTTTGATTGGGTCATCATTTAGAGGCACATCAGACATGTTAATAATTACTGAATTGGTTTCTGAAGCGGGGCGAGAGTGCTCCCTTAGCGCTTCTTCCCCTTGTTTACAGAGTTTTTGAATATCTGGGGCCAGAGAATGGACCTTGAGGATTTCATCAATCAGGTTCCAGTAGGTAAAAGCAGTGACAGGAACCCTTTCAGGACCGAAGGTTCGGAAGTAGTCTTTTAGACAATCTCCGACCCGCCGCCAGCATTGGTGATCTATAGTACCTTCCTGAGGGAACCAGGGGCAAGTTTTTAGTAGGAAATCAAAAAAGTGTGTGAGATCTTTTTTCTTAACTCTAGTTCCTCGTGCCTTAAGCGATTCTTTGACCTGACTAATATATAATTGGTGCTGGGAAGTTGCTTGTCCCATGGTGGGGGTGGGGGCTTACCTTTTCTTCTTTCTTTTTTCTTCTTTCGCCGACACTGATCAATCGTTGAGTGGATCTATCTCGGGAGCGAGTCCCTTCGCGGCGATCCTGGTCACAGTGGGTGTGAGAGGCCTCTCCTGGTGCGGCGTTCCTTCCCTCACAAGGCTCGAGCCCCACGTTGGGCGCCAGTTGTCCCGGCCCGCGGGACGATCAACGGAGGCTCTGATACCTGTGAGGGAGGAATGCTATGGGACAAGAGACACGAAGAATGACAGCAAGACAAGTATCCTGATCAAGCTGCAAAGCTTTATTGAAAAGGCAGGGTATATATGCCCTGGAGGGAGAGGGGGTGGCTAATAGGGACAGGTGGGGGTCTGGGATTGGTGGTAGCTATTGCTGGGGTGGATGGTAGATGGGCGGCTACTTGTTTAGGCGCGAACTCTTGGCGCGAACTACTACTTCCGTAAAGAAGGCTGACGCTATTCAAGGTTATTCTTAGCTCTAGCGGCCATGTTGTGCTTCCGGCATCACTGAAGGTGCAAGCGTCCCAGAAGGTGCAAGCGTCCCCAACAATCTTGTGTTAAATTATTGCCTTATCAAGGCAATATTTATGTTTTGCAAATGAGGCCTGAAGCTGCTCTGAATAGGGCAGTGCCCAGGTTCTCACCAGGTGGAGATTCATCAAAGATTCCACTGACGACAAGCCTCTCCCCTTGTTGTAACATCTCATGCCTGGAAGTAGGCCGTCACCTCCTTCAGAGGAGGGATTGTAACTTGAATTTCTTTTGAAACTCTCTTGAGGTGGTATTTTACGTGGTGAAGGAAGGAGTCAAGGAGTAAAAGGAGGGTGAATATAATGTGGGAAGGAAAGAGAGGCTTCTGGGTTCCCCTCAACCCAAAATACAACTTTTAGATCACTGGTCACAGCCCCACAAACTGAGGCATACATACATAGATTCCTTTCATTCATAAAGTGTTGTGAGTTTTTAAATACTTTTACCCACATTAACACCGAAATACTGGGAAGCAGTACTGTTATTCCAGAGAGGGAAACGATTTCGTCAAATCATCTCAGGGCAGAACGCATGTGCCTTTAAACAATACTCAACCCTCCCCAAGAAACATCTGGCAGGGGAATTATGCATCCTAGGGTCAAGAAGTAACATAATAATCTCTTTTATCTTCTGCAGAATTTAGGCAAGTCTGGATATCCAGTAAGTAGATGTCCAAATCTATATAAATACAAGTTCATGCAAATAAATTGTTATGGAATTGCCTATCTTCATTGTGAAATCAAAGCAGAGTAAAGTACTTAAGGAGCCCAGTACCAGTTTGGAGAATAAAATGTTGAATGGGTTTCCAATAATTTCTTTAACAACAAAGAAAGACTTAAAATACATCAGTCAATTGATAAGGCAAACAAAAATGTCATTATGAAAGATGCTAAGTACATACAATTTATTCTTGTCTAAAAAATGTGATAATTTATTTTATCTAAGAACCATATGACAGCTCATCTACAAGAGCTTTAATCAACTTTTTCAAAAGCAAACGAATTTACTATCAAATGTCCTTCTGGCTACTCTGAAATCACCAAATTACCATGCAGAACATAACTCATTATATGAAATATTACAATAACTATCTTATCTCTATACTATAAGATGTAAGATATTGAAGCCACATCTCTAGACATTGGAAACTCTGTATTGTAAGCTTTGGCAATAAAAGACTGTACCACAGAGGGAGCCTCGCTGTGAGACAGTATAACAAGTGAAGGGGTCACCACGACTGCAATCAAGGTGTCTGCCAGGCCTGGGGTCTCAGCTGGAGTATCAACTGGGGACGGACCCACTTCCAAGTCTAGGATTCACTTCTTTGTGGTCTGTTGGACACAGCACCTTTGTTCCTTACTGGCTCTTGGTCAAAGGCAGCCTCAGTACCTTGCCATGTGGGCCCCTTCCACATGGCAGCTTGTTTCATCAAAACATGCAAGGCAAGAAGGCAAGAGGGAGAGTCAGAATCTACTAGCAAGATGGAGGTCATGTTGTTTTATAACCTAATAATGGAAATGACATTTCATCACCTTTGCCATATTCTGTTGGCAGCACAAAGAAGCAAGTTACAAGACCAGCTCATGCTCAGGGTGGGAGGATTAACAAGGTTGAGAACACCAGGTGCACAAGATCGTTGGGGGCCGTCTTAGAGGCTGCCCACTACACTCATGTGTTTTGAAAACAAATTAGATAATGATTTAACTAATTAAAAATTGGTAAAATATATACTTTTTGACAAATAATAGGAGAAAATAATACCTAAAAGCTGTTCTAAAAAGCTTTCCTTAAAATGTTTTTTAAAATTCAGTAATTTATATTTATTTATTTAAAATAAATATATAAAGAAAGAAATGTAACTGCAAATTAAAACAATGATGTCCTGTTTTTCACATGTCAAATTAGAAAGGATTAAATATTAGATTCATATGGAGATAGGTACTTATAGTCTATTGATGGATTTAAACATATTTGAAGGCAATCTGGAAATATCAAGATTTGTATAACCTTTGATTTAGCAAAAGTATTTCTAGGTAGCTACTTCACAGAAAAAATTAAGTACCAAAGATTTATGTGCCAAGATATTAATTGCAGTGTTATTCATACTGCTAGAAAAATGACCATTAGCAAGTATTGACAAAATAAAATATGATACTATAATCACATAATAAAATATCTTATGGCTGTTAAAATTCAAGATACATAAATATGCAAATATGTCTATGGTATATTTTTAAATGAAAAAGGCAGATTGCAAAGTTTATATATAGCATGATCTATGCAAAACTGTGTGTATGTGCTGGTATATTGTTGCCTGTGGTTGCAGAGGAAAAGTTAAAAAGTATATCTATAAATACATTAATAGTGATGATTTTTGAGTTGTGGGCATATGGGTGATCTTTATTTTCTTCTGTATTTTTCAATGTTTTACATTAAGCATGGTCACATTTATAATAACAAAAGCAATAAAGCTATTTCTAATATATTCTTTAATACAATTTCTTCTTATACTCCTATAAGGGAATTTAAAACATTTTCATCATAGTATGTGTTAATTGAAACAACGCAACATAAGATGCTTTCATGCTGAATGCATTAGCTACTTCTATTGATAAATTGGTATGTTCCAAGTCTTCTTAGCAAATTATACTTTCTTAAATAAAACACTTCCTGGATTCAATAAACACAGAAATATCATCAATCAAAAGGGAAATGGAAATTAACTGTCAGGTTTCTTCTCAACCTGGCTATTCTGGAAGAATAACTCACTGAGAGGCCAGCACTGAAGTTTTTGATAAGTTGAATAAGAAAATAAATCTTTGGCTGCCATATTTAATCATTCACCCATCATTTATTCTTCATACTCTCAACATTTCTGAGCATCCACCATGTGCCAGGAATCGGGATAAGTGCTGTGAATGCAACAGAATATCATAAACACACTGTGTCTGCTCTTACAGCCCAATAAAGACAAATCAAAGAGTTTCACTGCTGAAGATGCCTCAGAGATCATACTTCAATATTTCTCAACCCTCAATAAATCAGAGGAGCAGATTTTTTACCTTTTCTTTCCAACCCTCAGTGAATCAGAGAAGCCAATTTTTACTTTTCCTTTTTTCACCAGTATTGTTTGGCAGCAGATACAAATTCATTTCTCTCTCCTCTTACCCTGTGCTAGGCAGGATTCTAAGATGGCTCCGTCATCATTGCCACCTGGTGTTACTCCCATGATTATGTTACAGTATACGGCAAAAGGGATTTTGCAGATGTAATGAAGTTTGCTAATAAATTTACCTTGAAATAAGATTATCCAAGTGACATAACCTAATGAGCCCTTTAAAAGGAGAAAGTTTTCTCTGACTGTCAGCAGAAGAGCAAGTCAGAAAGATTCATAAGGTAAAGGAATCCAAAGCAAGGAGTTTCTCCTCTGCTGGATGGAGGTGGCCATGGGGCATTCTCCAGGAGCTGACAGCCAGCAGGAAAACGGGGATGTAAGTCCTACAATAGCATGGAACTAAATTTTGCCAAAAGCAAGAATGCGTTTGGAAGTGGAACCTGAGCTCCAGATGAGAATGCAATTGGCTGATACCTTGATTTCAGCCTGTGAGACCACAGCAGAAAATCTAGCTTTGCCATCCCAGACTTCTGGCCTACAGAACTGTGAGAAAATAAATGGGTGTTGTTTTAAGCCTCTAAGTGTGTGGTAATTTGTCACACAGCAATAGAAAATGAATATATATTCTTTTTTATTTGTATGTATTCCTGTGGGCATTAAGTTGTCACATCTCTTTAGTCTCCTTCAATCTGGGAGAGTTTCTCAGTCTTTCCTTGACTTTCATGACCTTAACACTTGAAGATTACAGGCCAGTTATTTTGTAGAATATCCCTCAATTTGGATTAGTGTGATTTTTCTTCATGATGTTTGCATGTCAGCAAAACTATTAGAGCAGTGATGTGATCTCATTGATTATTATCAGATGACACATGATTTCAGTTTGTCCCATTACTGATGATAACTTTGATCACTTGATTAAGTTGGCGTCTGCCGGTGTTCTCCATTGTATTCTTTTTCCCTTTGTGATTAACAAATACTTTGAGACTGTGTAAATAACTCATTCATCTTCAAAGGTTAAATTTATTCATTTATATTAATTATATTAATATAGACTCATAATCTCCTATCTTATTCAATGTTTTATAATCTCTTTATATAGCTATTTATGGTGATACTCATTGTCTGAAATTTCTTTAGAGGAAACCCAGTCAAATTGACTTCACTTCAGTCTTATTTTGACAACTCTGCTTTATTCTTTGAACATTTCCTTATTTTCTGGCACAACAAGATGTCCTGGGTTCATCTTGCATTTTCCCTTTCCCAGGCCTGGATTAAACCATTTCTCCAGGGAGTCCTGGTTCTTTAAATTAAAGAATGGTTTTTGGAAACCAAGATCCGGACTCTAGGTTTGCTCATTGCTTTTAGTGTGTTGCTACTTGCAGGCACATTGGCCTTTCTTTAGCTTTCCCCAAACACCATGCTCCCTCCTGCCACAGGACTTTCATATATGCTGTTCCCTCTTCCTGGAATGCCCTTTCCTCCTCTTCACATACTGACCTTTTCCTGCTCATCCTTCATATCTCAGTTTAAATTTTGCTTCCCCAAGGAAACCTTCCATGGATGCTGCGCTGGTTTGAATGTATTATGCCCTCCAGAAAAAGCCATATTCTTTGATGCAATCTTGTGGGGCAGACACATTAGCGGGGATTAAATTGGAAAGTTTGGATTAGCATTGCATGGAAATGTGCCCCACCCAACTGTGGGTGATGACTCTAATTGGATAATTTCCATGGAGGTGTGGCCCTGCCCATTCAGGGTGGGTCTAAATTAAATCACTGGAGCCATATAAATGAGCTGACTAACAGAAGGAACTCAGTGCAACTATGAGTGACATTTTGAAAAGGAGCTACAGCCAAGAGGAACACTTTGAAGAATGCACAGAAGCTAAGAGAGTAGCTGCAGATGAGAGACAGTTTGAATACAGCCATTGAAAGCAGATTTTTACTCCGGAGAAGCTAAGAGCGGACAAACGCCCCAAGAGCAACTGAGAGTGACATTTTTGAGGAACTTCAGCCTAGAGAGGAACATCCTGGGAGAAAGCCATTTTGAACCCAGAACTTTGGAGCAGATGCCAGCCATGTGCCTTCCCAGCTAACAGAGGTTTTCCGGACACCATTGGCCATCCTCCAGTGAAGGTACCCAATTGCTGATGTGTTACCTTGGACACTATGGCCTTAAGACTGTAACTGTGTAATCAAATAAACCCCCTTTTTGTAAAAGCCAATCCATCTCTGGTGTTTTGCATTCCAGCAGCATTAGCAAACTAGAACAGATGCCCAAACTGGATGAGATCTCCTCTCATAGCGTCATGTTCCTTTAGAGTGTTTATAGTGTAACAATCGTTTGATAACATGTCTCTCCCTCACTAGGCTAATAATCTTTGGAGGAAGGAAAAGTCTTTCTGCATTTGCTCAACATATGTAACTAGTGCCTATTACAGTGCCTAGCACATAATATTTTCCAACAGGTATTTGTTGAAAAGACAAATGAGTGAGTGAGTGAATAAATGAAATAATGAAGCCAGAAAGAGATCCCAGTTCTTACCCAGCTATTCCACAGTGGAAATTTAGAAGTTTTAAAGGTAAAGGAACTCACTGAAATAGTATTCACTAAAACCTTAGACATAATGGTACAATGTGATTCATTCTGACAAAACTTTGAATTTTGCACATTGAATCAAACAAGTTTCCATCTGATTTCTCAAGTGATTTCTTCATGAAATGGATTCAGACAAAAATGGAAAAACCAAGTACCCTCTGAAAAAGGTCATAGAATTTGCCGCTATTGATTTAATCTCTTGGTTTTATTCTCTACTAGATTTATTTATATCCTGAGTAACTTTACTAAGTTGTTAAGAAAACAAAAAGCTGCAGAGGAATATTTAATTTGATTGCATAACACTAAATCTTCACCACCTCCTGGGTCCCTAATTAAACCTTGTTTTTAAACTGTGCCTTGTCCTTGAATGTGGGCTGCTCTGAGAGTCTCAGGGAGAGTTTATGGTAGAGGAAATCCAGAAACTTGCTCTGAGACAACATGGAAGTAGAACAGCTCTAACATTGTCTCTATGGGGAAATCAAACTTACAATTGTCTTCTTAGCTTGATGCTTTTATGGTTTTCCTCTGGTTTTGAGTCAGAAAGACGCAGCAAAGATGCACCTTTGGTTTCTGCCTCTCCCCAGCAGTAACTGCAATAACTGTCTCTGGGCATTACGTCAGACTTTTTGGCATCTTTCGAAACATTTCATTATTTAATTCTGTCAACTCGCCAGAAGGAAAGTGGGGTCAGAAGGGCAGGCTTAAAACAGTTATAGTTCTTTTCATCTCAAGAGATATATTGAAAGTTTTCAAAAGGCTTTTTCTCATTTTACAGTGTCTGAGATGGACTTCTGGGACCCTTGGCAGTTACTGTTCTATCCATTGTATGTTACGTGGTGTTTATTATAAAAACAGAGTCTTATAGCAACTTATGCAATGGAAAATGATTATTCAACTGTTTCTCTTTTTCCCTGGCTTTGTACTGTGGTTTTCTCCCATTCTAAGATATCTGACAAAAGTGAAGAGCTGATTGAGAAAAATTACTTGTGGTACCATTCAAATCAGATGAGAAATGCAGAAAAAAAAAAGTGAATTAGGAATCTCTCCCTTATTCTTCTGAGGCTGCAGTTAAGGAATGATTAGCCAGACCTCTAGTAGCTTGAGATTTTAAAAACTCAACACCAAAGAACTTAAATAGAAATTACAAATTCAAGAAAAACCATCTACTCTTCTGCCTTCTTCCAATGGTATATGTTCCTCATTTGCTTAGTTATGTTTCAGATGATTTAGCATTCACTCATGACCTATTTAAAAATGACCAGTTGTTAGTACATCACATTTAAAAAATAATTTAAACGATTGCAATTCATGGCTGTGATTTAATTAGCTAAAACTCTACCAAGCTGGGAGAATGATAATGTAGGCTTTACTAAAAAAACTAAAATATCCTGACTAGGACCCAACTGAGTATTCAAAGAATCAAGAACAAAGAATCAGGGCAAGTTTACAAAAACTCTCTAATGAGAAGTCTTTTTGAAAATACATTGTTCAGCTTTGAGGTGAAAAACAAATGCTGAGCTGCTAGTCTCTAAGACTTGCAAAACAGAGATGTATTTTAATTGTTGGATTAATTTTGCATTCTAGAAGGAAGATTGGCAATTTTTGGATTAATTTTGCATTCTAGAAGGAAGATTGGCAATTTTTGTGCCCTTTCTAGCAAAAAGAAAACAGAAGTGACTGGATTTCTGTGCACCATGCCTTTAGGAATGGCTGGGAAGATGGAACTGTAAAGGCCTATTCTTTGCCCTAGAGTTGTATCTCATTTGTCAACATGAATGTAGGCTATCAAGTCATTCCCAATATTTTTCAATATTCTCCCCAGTTCGGCAGAATACCACTCTGTGTCAGGCTTTGGCAGAGCCAAGCAATCTGGTGAGAACAGAACTGCTGGATTATATTTTAGCCTTGGGAAATGACAGTCTCTGGCCACAAAGAATGTTTGTGGTGTTCTCCCAAATTACTCTAAGAATTATTAGAGATCTGGTTTTTTTGTCTTATGGAGACCCTCTTTCACTGAAAACTATTTAAAGTGAAATAATATCCCACAAATGCCATATTCCTGGGGGGGATCTAAACGGTCTATTTATCTAGGAGGAGTGGCTGAGGAGAGGTGGTGTTATTACGGTAAATATGTATGTTTCTGGCATAAATGTTTACTTGCCTCTGCCTGCCAACAGCTGGGTAGCTTCTCTGTCCTCCCACTTGGTATCATATGTTATCCAGTGAGGATCACTTCCCTTGGAGGCTGCTAGTGTTTTCTTCCAAGTGCTAATATTAAAATGCTATAAATAGCATTATGTTTATAATTTTAAAAGTAGGCAATAGCAAACCAGGGGATTTCTGAGGATCATCTCCCCTATTCTAGAGTCTTCCATGGGGGCAATTTCTTTTAAAAACTATAAACCATTGAGTTCCTTCTTTCAACACAAATTCTAAGTCCCTTCTCTGCCAGAAGTAAGAAACAAATGCATATTTAAAATCTAAATCAAGAAATACTCTTATATTTAGAAAATCCTATTGCCCTTTTAATTTTAAAATATGTTCCTTAACAAATAATTTTTTAAAATGGAGCCATTTAGGGAGTTTGCAAGATGCCTAAAACAATTCTTATTTTAAGAAAGGTAGAAAATGGAACAACCCATAGAATTAGGGCCTAAAATATGTAAGCTCTGTGAAGTCATAGACTATTATAACCCCAGTACCTAACAAATAATAAGTGGTTAATTGCCATTTGTTGAATGAATAAACATATGAATGGAATATTGACAAAATCGAAGTCCCTCTAGTAAGATAAAAATAATAACAGAATAATAAGAGAATTATATAATTCTTTAATTGCTAGAGAACATGATTTTGATTTATTCCAGTGGAATTTTTAGTGTTTTTGTCTTAGTCTACAAGAAAGGCATTCTGGGAAATTATCATTATGGTCAGTAATAATTTTTTTAATTGTTCCTCTATTCTTTGTATTCATGCCATATGGGCCTTTCTGTGCTTTTTAAAACACTTTCACACCCATTCCTGCAACAAGAACTTTAAAATGGCAAAGACAGCTGACTCTGATAACAGTAAAACAGTAATGGCAAATACACAGGAGCAAACAAGACTGTCTACTTGGCAATTTTAAAAGCTTATCATACCTATGATCACCATTTCATTGTGAATCATATGGAAAAATTTTAGGAAATTGCATTTATTACTTTTTACATTTTCAGAAGCCTGCCAAACTACAATTTATGTCTCCAGGATATAGAAATCAAACTTGGAAAACTGAGAAAATAATTTGCAATGGTGCTTGAACTTTATATTTCTTTTTTAACTAATGTAGAGTACAAAGCATGAGTCAGTATTTAGCATCTGTTATGTACCAGCACTAGGCTAGCACTTCACAGTTTATAAACCTAATATATGTCATGATCCCTACATTCAAGTAAATATTTCTTGTGGGAGTAGAAATGTAACTAACAATCATGAAACAATTACTAAATAATGTAAAATAGAAGGAATTAAGTTTGAAAAGAAATAAATTAGGGGTTTGGATAGATAAGAAGGATTAACAGAGCAAGAGTACTTGGGGAAGATGTAAGGAGGCCGTTGAAATTGAGCTATGCCTTGTGGAGAAGAGCTAGGAAATGGACATGTCCAACCCAGTGAAACAACAAGAAGTAACCACAGAGAGGGGAATGCACATGCCACACATGAGGTCAGAACACTGGCCCAACGAGAACTATTGTGCTGTTTCAAAGGATCTTATTTAGTGCACCCCATCACCTGTTGTTAGCAGAGGTGTGACTTGAAGGAAGGATTTCTATCTGAAGCCATGTTAAACCTGAACAACATTCACTTCTCAGGAGGGAAAAAATGAGACATCACTTTGTTCTTTTCTTCTTTTCTCTGCAACCATACCATGCTGGGTCTTGAGACATGGAGTTGCCATTCACCTAACATTCTCTGATGGGGCCAGAGGGCAAAAACTCCAAATTCTTGGCCTCTAAATTCAAGAGCATTGATGGAGATGTAATATATAACCAAAATATTTGAAAAAAGAAACGACCTTTGAACCACATGCAATCTCCCACCCCAGTTCCCAGCCCAGTAAATTGATCTGAACTGTGGAGGAAAAGGCAGCAGCTTTGGAAAAGAAACAAGCAAGGATAGATTTTTTGATATTTTTTATGCTCTGCCCCTTCCCCCATCTTCCTTCTCTCCATTTGGAGCCCAAATGTGAACAAGGATACAATGTAATTCTCATTTAAATTCTGGCCTCTGATAATAAAAGGGACACATTGCTTGCATCCTGGGTGAGCCTCAGGAGAGAGCAGCCTGCATAGAGAAATCCCTGGCACCATCATAATGCAAGGGAGTGGAATATTCTGGATGAGTGCCTCACTAGTCCTGTCTGAACTTGATTCATAACAGGGTTTGCAGACAATAGAGCAGAGATGGTTAAGAGAGGGTGTTGGGGATACAGTGAATGCCTCTGAGCATCTGAACCCTGAATCTCAGAGCAGGGGAACTAGGACATGGAATGAAAGTCTTAAAGAAGCCTAGAAATTGAAACAAGAAGAAGCAGAATGACAACCAGAAACTGTGCCAACATCATAAACTCCTAAGTAGGCAAACCCTGGTCAGAGGTTGATGTCCAAACTCTGACTGTAAGATCATGCATCCTGACGTGTGATAAAATGTAAATTGTGCCTGAGAATCAGACGAGATTCATCACATCTCGAAGGACATCTGCATAGGATTAAAATACATAAAAAACTGAGAAGCAAAGGCCTGCCTTCCCAGCAATTCTGTGTGGCTCTTGAGCAATTTCCTTTATCTATCTACCCTACTCCTCTAGTGTAGTCATACCAGGGAGAAGGGAAGGGAGAAAACCCAAAGAGGAAGTCTTATCCAGAATGTAACCTGATCTAAAGTAGGATTGCCTCAGAAATTATCTTATTTTCACTGAGTTTCCCTGGGAAAAAATCTGATTTGTGTGCATGTGGCAAAATGAAGGCTGAAGATCAGAAAATTATTTTGATTATAGAAAATAAGTTAACGTTTTAAAAACCAGAGTCCATACCCTTGAAATGAGAGCCTGCTAAATCCATCTTTAGGACCTCAGTCGCCAGTGCCTTCACTCTTCCTTCAGTGCACCATGATCAGATCTGAGTCAGAGGCCCCTACTGCCCGTAGCTAAGCAGGAAGACAAGGGCTGGCAGGAAGCACTGATAGGGAGCACTTAGACCTGGGTTTGGGCAAATCAATGATTCTTAACCAAAGGGTGATTTTGCTCCCCCAGGAGGTATTTGGCAAGGTCTGGTGACGTGTTTGGTTGTCACGACTTTGTGCGTGTCAGGTGGGGCAGGGAGTGATCTACTGGCATCTAGTGGGTAGAGGCCAGTAATGCTGCTAGAGATCCAACAATGAACAGGACAAACCCCACATGGAAGACTTATCTGACCCAAAATATCAATAAAGCTGCTATTGGGAAACCTTGCTGTAGCAGGGTTTTTGGCTCATTTCATTTTCTGAGCTATAAAATGAACATATTAACTCCAATTCTACCTATGGATGGAGAGACCAGAAACAGTTTTTCTAAATTTAGCAAAGAATCTTAAGTGTCTGAGTAGAACCCTGAATGTGCCAAAATTCAAAAAACTGTAGCCTCTCACTTGTGGAAAACTGGCAAATTGCCAAGACTGTTCTTTGACTTTTTTTTTTTTTTCCTATTTTATTATCTACCATCTTTGTGGGCCAGCTCTGCCTGAAGTACCAGTCTACTTATAGGTGGCCTTAACATCATCGTCACCATCATCATGATATGAACAACAGCTGCCATTGATTGCATGCTTACTCTGTTTCATGCTTTTGATATTCATTTCCTCATTGAATCTGCACAAAAATTCTGTAAACTACACTTCACTATGCTGAAAGCAAGGATCAGGATTAATTATCATGCCAAGGCCCCCATTGCTGGAGAAGGGCAGAGCCAGAAAACTATCTGATGATAAAGACAGCTATCCTAAGGACTATTCTACACTCTACTGTCCCTACCTTCCCTGCTTTTGATTAATTATTATTCTCCCGGAACTACCATGTTCTTCCAGTTATCCAAATCCTTTACCAATCTGGATGGTCCCTATTGCTCTAATGCCTTTGATCTCACTTCTATTTTCCATCAGGACCGTCTAGAAATACCTTTGTCTTTCTAGACTCATTGGATTGGATATCAGTACAAACCTAAACTAAATCCAAGTTTGTCACTCTCCTTTCAACACTTTAATTTGGAAAGTTCCATTCTCTTCTCCCCTGCTTCCTCCATCCCCCATCCATACCCTGTACACATCTCCCTTCCGCACTTCTGGAATAACTAATCTTAGGCCTGGCTTTATGTCCCTGACACCAGATCTTCCACTCTTTGTTTTATTTTGTCTTATTTCTGGTAACTCTCTGTTAGTCTTTCACTGACGTGTCAGCATTCTGGCATTCAAATCTATAGAGATAAGATTTTTCTGCTTTTACCACTGCTTATTTGGGTATGTGATATATATTTATTGGTCTATTTTTTAATACTTGTGATGATAAGTGGTCTACAAATCATAACTTCCTTCAAATTATGTATATTTTGAATTAACATCTAAAAGATTAGGGTGGTGTGATGGTTAGGTTCATGTGTCAACTTGGCTATGTGATGGTGTCCAGTTATTTGGTCACCAAGCACTGGCCTGATCGTTCCTTTGGCTTGAAATCATCAGTAAGCTGATTGCATCTATGGCTGATCACTTCTACAAACATCAAAGGAAATTGCCTTCAACAATGAGAGAAGTCTCATCCAATCAGTTGAAGGCCTTAAAGAGAGAACTGATGATATCAGCAGTTAGAATTTCCGTCTCTACTTTAGTCAGCCAGCTTCTCCTGGGGAATTCATCAAAACTTTCATCAGAATTCATAGCTTAGGGCCTGCCCTATGGAATTCGGACTTGCCAATCCCCACAGTTGAATGAGCTAGTTCTTACAATAGATCTCAAAATATTTACATATTCTATATCTATATCTATATCTATCTTTATCTGTATCTATCTCCTGTCAGCTCTGTTTCACTGGGGAACCCTGACTTGTACAGATGAGAAAGAGATTTATATTTTCATATCTTTATATTTCTGCTTATGAAGAATAAATAAAATGAACAAAGTTATAGGTTATCAGTGCTCAACATAGGCCAAGTACCATGACCACAATTGGAGGCTCAAAAGTTGGAATGGTTGGGAACAGCTAAGCACTAAGTTCCCCCATTAGCTTGTTCCTTAGTCAATTCCTCCAATACTGACTACTTCCTCATCTATGCTCTTGAAATCCATGTCTTCTCTTCCTAATATATCCACTCCTTGGTAAATCATATAAAGTATTTTTTAAAACGTTTTATTTTGAATACCACACTAACAAGAAAGTTGCAAAAATAATACAGAGAGTTTCTGTATACCTTTAACTCAGCCTCTCCAAATTTTAACATCTTCCATAACCATAATATAATTATCAAAACTAGGAATTAGCATTGATGCTACACTATTAAGGACTTAGTTCAAATTTTGCCATTCCCTCCAATGTCCTTTTTCTGGTCTATAATCCAATCCAGAAGAGTATCAGCTAGTTGTTTCATAGAATGCCTCTCAATTTGGGTTTGTCTGATGTTTCCTTGTGACTAGATTCAAGTTATGCATTTCCGGCAAAAATATCAAAGGCATATTATACTCTTGTCAGTGAATTGTACCAGGAGGAACACAATGTCAATATGTCTTGTTACTGGTGACGTCAACACTGATCACTTGGTTAAAAGGACATCTTCTCCACTGTAGAATTACTGTTTTCCCCTTTGTAATTAATAAGTATCTTGTAAGGAGATACTTTGAGACTATGCAAATATCCTTTTTCTCATGACACTTTTATCCACTGATTTTAACATCCATTGATGGTTCTTGTCAGAATCAAATTGTATACCAATTGGTGATCTTTCCATCATTCCTTCTATACTTATTAATTGGAATTCTACTATAAAGAAGATCTGTTCCTTCCTTTTCATTTATTTATATATTCAATTTTTATTTATATCAATCTGGACTCATGATTATTTATCTTATTTAGCAGGTTATAATTCATTTTTTTTTTATTTTGCTGCTCAAATTGTTTCAAGTTTGTACAGGGAATCTGGCCTCTGTGTCCTTTCCACTTCCATACTTTCTAGCGCCACAAGATGTTCTAGGTTCCTCTTGTACTTTTTCTTCCCCAGCCCTGAAATGAACCATTTCTCTAATAGCCTTGGCTCCTTTTATTGGAGAATCAAATTTAGAAAGCAAGATCCAAGCATTTGGTGTATTCATTATTACTGGAAGTGCAACAGCTTCTGGGCTTTCTCTACAAATAGAGTTAAGACATATAAGTATGTATAAATATGCATAGATACACAAATCTTTATCTCAATCTCTGGTCTATGCATATCTCTCTGTATATATGATACCAGTATCTCTGATTCCAATCTAATACCACAGTGTTCATTCCAGCCTTCCTACTTTTGTCATGTGTATCTCCTTTTTCTGTCAGTGAGAAGCCTAGTTCTCATTATTCAAAATATATTTCCTTATTTGCTTAATCCTAGAATATACCCAATGTAGTTTCCAAATTGCTAACCCATATTCCTTTTAAAAACAAATTTACTAACTAGAGTACCATATTTGTGCAGAGTTCTTCCTTTAGCCCTACACCATACAATCAAATACTGTTTTTCAAAATTACTTAAGTTGGGCATTATCCCCCACCCCCTTTGGTGTGATTATGTTATTCATTTGAAATGCATTCTAGTTCATTTGTTACTATTTGCATTCCATTTTCAATCCCACATCCCCCCATACATGCTGTTTGTTTTTTACCATTGTTTTATTTATGGGTATATGAAGTCAGAAGTATATTTTTAAAGGGAAATATTCAGAGAATATTCCTTCTATCCCATTGGTAGGTCACCAATCTCATAAGGTCACCAATCTCATAAGTCTCCAGTTTATCCTTCCTCTTTTCCTTTTTTACAAGCAGACAGATGCAGATATATTTTCTTATACTCCTCCTTTCTTACACCAAAGATAGTATATTCTATGAACTCTTTTGCACTTACTTCTTTTCACTTAATAATAAATCCTAGTAATTATGCCATATCAGTCCCATTTAGAGCATTTTGCTCAGCATAATATTTTAGTGCACAAACCCTGCCCATGAGAGCATTCAAATTGTAGACATTGCAAACAGATTATCTCAGTCCTACTTCTTCCAGTTTAGAAATTTTGATTTGGTCATTTTTCCCTCTATCCAGTCATATAAAACCAGTCCTTCTGACCCAGATCTTTTCTGCCTAATTCTCTAGCAAGTTGATAATCTTCACATGCCTCTCTTGTTGCTACCCCTGACTCACTCAGAATTCTTTCTCCAAGGAAATAAGTAGTGTCTGATGCCAGTTCCCTATCTGGTTCAGTTAGAACATATGCCTGTGTGTATTTCTTCTTGCTCTACAGTTAAATTCTTCAACACAAGTTATTTTCTGCTAAGTTCATTATCCAGATATTTCTCTCTTTTTTTGCTGGGGTGGCTTTGTAATTTGGCAACTTGGTTACATTGAACTGTTTCCCAGACTTCCCTTTGCAGTATGCTTCTTATTAGTGTGGGCCCCAAGAGAGATTATTGTGTGAGCTTTGGAGGGTGGAAATGATGCAGCAGCCATTTTGTAGCTCACACGTTACTGCTGATCTGTTGGTTCATCTCATTGGTTGAAGGCAACAGCAGGGCCTCCAAGCGCTCTCTACCTTTCCCTGGATCTCCCTTCATCTTTGCCATGTCCTGGGCCATGCGTGTGTGTAGCTCTGTGATGAAGGGTCCCAGCTTCTGCATACCACCAAGGAATCACCAAGGCATGTGGTAACAAGAGCTGACAAGGGTTTCATTTGGGTCTTGCAGGCTCCAGATCATGTGTATGGGTTCCAGCTTGTTCTTGTCCCCCTGCCTCCTCTACCTTATATCCCTCTTCCATTCCCTACTATCTGTCTCATGGGCATCAGTCTTGACATTTCATACAAATGGCTTTTTGTGACTGACTTCCTTCACTTAGCATAATGTTTCCAAGGTTCATCTGTTATAGCATGAGCCAATATTTCATTCCTTTTTATGGCTGGATAATATTCCACATTTTGTTCATCCATTCATCAGTCAGTGGACATCTAGGTTGTTTCTACTTTTTGGCTATTATAAATAATGCTGCTGTGAATATTCATGTACAAGTTTTTGTGTGACCATGTTTTCCGTTCTCTCGGGTATTTACCTAGGAGTGGAATTGCTGGTAATTCTAAATTTAACCTTTTGAGGAACTGACAGACTGTTTTCCAAAGTGATTAACTGCATATTCTTGTTCTTTTCTCCAAGGCATGACTTTTTTACTTTTCTTTATATTTGCTTTTCCTCATATGAAGCTTTATAGAAGAGAGGAAGCCCTGAGCAGAGGAATATCTGTTAATTTGAAGAGAATTCTGACTATTTTCCGGGGAGCAAAGAGAAGTTCTGCTGTCTTCCCTTGTGTCTCTTGGTCAAAGGCACTGTGCCTGTCTCATTCCCCTGACATCCAGCACATTCCAACTGTTTGAATGGGGTAAAGGAATTAACTATAACTGCACACCTACCATGTGCCAGACACTCTGCTAGGCCGTTTACATGCATTATCTCATTCTTCATAATAATAACTCCAAGTAGTAGGACTCATTTTGCCAATGAAGGATGTGGCTCAAAAAAAAATTAAATTTCCTCAGTCATCATAGATGCAAGTTAGAGTCAAGGAGCCCAGGCTCTCTGCACACCTGATGGAGGGCCCTTGCAGCCCAGGTGTCCCTGGGTTCCAACCTACATCCTGCTGACTGCACCATAGTCTTGTTTCTTGAGCACGCCTGGAGGCCAGGTCCTACATCCATGTGGCACAGGCCCACTGGCTCCTGGGGTTGACCACCACACAGGGCCCTGATCTCTCAGGGAAGTGAGCCTGGCCATCTGGGAGCCTCTCCCTCTGAGAGGGAGTGCCCAGCTTCAGGTGGAGGGGACAGGGAGTGAGAAAACACTTCTTTGAGCTTCATCCTGGCCAGGACATGTCCCTCTGGCTTAGACATCAGAGTTTCACTCCCAGGGGGCACTCAGAGGCCCAACCAGACCAGGACCAACTGGGAAGTGCCCTGGGAGCAAAAACCTAGGGGTCAGAGGAGGCAGGACAGGGGTCCCCAGTCAGCAGAGTCGGGAGTAACCAAGCCATCAGTCTCACTGCACCAGGAAGGGCTCTGACAGCTGAGTACATGGGAGATTTGTGGCAGCTGTAGACCATGAAAGATTTGCTTTGGGCTGCAGGAATCAAGGTGCTTCTTCTAGTGTTACTCGGAGGGGGTTAATTGGCCTCCAGTTGGTCCAAAGACCAGCCTGGGAAAGGAAAACCCAAATCCTCACTTCTGAAAGAGATATGGCCTCACCCATCTCCCTCATGCATCTCCAATAGAATCTCAGTCGAGGGCCTGCTTTATGGGGCCAAGGCTTTGCCCTCAGGTGATTTTTAGATCAGGTGCCAATCCTGGCTGCACCACTTATTACATGTGTGATCTTAGGCAGTGTACTCTGTCTCAGCTGATTATATGTGAAATAGGAGTAATAGTAGCTCTTACGTAATTGTGAAGATTCAGAGATAATATATGTAAACACTTAGCATAGAACCTGGCTCAAAGTGCCGACTCTCTCTCTCTATATATATAGCTGTGATGATAAAGATGTTGATGATGATGTCTAAGGAAGGATGACTGTCTAAAAGTCAGGGAGTAGGAAGTAATGCTAATAAAAAACCATTTAGGTTTGTACCAGCCTTGCTGTTCCCCCAGGAAAGCAGAGAGATAGTCTTATGAAGCTTCTGTCCCCCAGGAGTACTCTGCAAAGTTATAACAACTCTGTTCTAGTCCAAGACCCAGGTGTAAAGGGGGAGACTTATCTAGGAGCCCAGTGGTATAACTCCTCTCTCTTCTCCTGTCAAGCTCATGGAGGTGTGGGGGCTCCCTTGGCCTCACAATTCTATAAGCCTCTCAAGGTCCACAAGGATCTACTTGGTCCTGTGTGGTTCTCTTTTCCACAGTCAAACCCTCTGCTACGTTTGAGACTCTGCCTGAGAATAAAGCGCCCCCTATTCATTCCCGTATCATAACAGTCACAGCCAAAGGGTTTAGAAACCAAGGCATGGTGAGTCTTCCTATGGAATAGTAGAAAGATCACTCGTCAGCTAATTAGAGATCGGGAAATCACATTTACAATCCTTAAAGAAGTCAAGTCTTGTCCTTGGAAATGGGTTCATAGGCTGGGAGAAGCCCTGGGTGGTTAGGGCTGCAGTACAGGGTGTGGGAGGCACTCAGGATGCCCAAGCATGGCTGGCTTCTAGAATGGCTGCTCACGAGGGAACCATTGAGGAGACTCAGTCGTGATGAGTAAGAGAGAAGCAGGATGGAATGGGAACAGGTGGGAAGTGGGCATGGGAAACCAGCTGAAGTCATGATTTTGATGCTTCTCAGGAATTAATCCTTAATCCCTTGCCCTGTGTCCAAGGCATTGGCACACTCAGAGCATATTAACAAGATCAAGAAAATCTCTCCTGAAAGCCAAGCTTGAACACCTCTGAATGGGCTGTTTTGCATGTTCTGGGCTACAGCCTCTGTGTAGGGGTGGGCAGATTCCAAACAAAAGGCAGAGACATTGTCTTGGCCAGATCTCCGCCCCTGGGGCAGAGGACCAAGAATAGTCTTTGGAAAGGCCCAGAGTGCTATGACGAGGGAAGGAGCTTGTTTTTGGATTCTTCCCATCTCAAGCCAAGAACTCCAAGGGGCAGTTAATGCCTCTGGAAACGTTGTGCCAAGTGAACCGCTGAGCAAAACTGGAGCTGACTGCTGCCTTTAAGCCCTTTTCCCAAAAAGTGCCCGACATCAAGCATTCTTGGGCCTTTGTGGTGTTCTGGGAAAGCTCTGAGTAGTTTGCCAGGTGTACGGCCTGCCCGGACAGCAGCACCTTCTTTTCTTCCCTTGCTCTGAATGGACTGTGCCTGCCTGGGGGCTGATCTCTGGGTGCTGTGTGGCTGCAGAGGGATTCAGAACTGGGTTCTGGGGGCTTCCTCTGTGTACCCCCAGAGCCAGCTGGATCCTGTTTATCATTTCTCAGGGCTCAGGGGTGGCTAAGGGTGTCATAACCGTATCTCAGAAACCATGAACTCTCCACTGTTAACCCAGTGGGCCAATGTCCAGCTTCTTATAGTTGAGGATGGTGGGAAAGGCTTCATGCACCGTGACCCCACACAGCCCCTCAAAGCAGCCACTGGCTGGTCCTCAGGCCAGGGCTCTTATTTTAGAAATGTGGCATTCTCAGAAGAGATTACCTCTTTTGTGCTGGGCACAATATTTCTATGATATAGAATGGCCTTTTAAAAAATAAATCTATAGCTCCTGTAACACCCCATGAAAATGCTTTCTTCTAGAAGATGGTAAATCTTGGATCACTTCCCCCTTTCCTCCACCCTGACCACGCCAGCTCTGGGCCATGAGGCAAATGTCTCTTCCTTTTTCTAAGTGGTTATAGTTTGAACTCTGAGTGCCAGATAATGTTAAAAGCAAATATGAAAGTGAGTTAAAACGCTAATACTCCTCCTTGTTTTGAACAGGAACAGAAATTCTGGGCAAGTCGGTTCGTATTCTGTTCTCCACATTAGGAGTGTGCATATTTTACGCAGTTGGCTACATGTTGCTGCCGTTGTTTGCTTACTTCATCAGAGACTGGTGGCTGCTGCTGCTCTGGCGCTGACGGTGCCGGGGGTGCTGTGCATCCCGCTGTGGTGCTAAGTGCGACTCCACAGGGGTAAAGGAAGCCGAGAGCCTGGTGTGGACCCCAGCATGGGCTCCCCCCTCTCCACTAGAAATCGCTGAGGCCCGGGGCCTTGCAGCTGAGAGGGGTTTGCCTCGATATGGGTGGGCCCGTGTGCTGAGGTAGGTTTCTCTTCCAATCCCCTCCTGGACTCGGGCCCACTCTTTCCCTGTTCATGGTTTTTGTTGTAGTTGTTTGTGGAGATGCTATCGTTGGCTTTTTTCAGGCTAGTCCCTGCTCTTTTGATACTTTTCTCTCTCTAAAAGTCTGCTTCTCCTTTTGGATTCAACTAACGTAATTTCCTCACCCTTCCCTGTCACATCGTGATGAGCATCTAAGGTGTGCCTGTTTATCTGCTTTGTCTTGAAGAGTGAGAGAAATACTTTTGTTTAATAAGTCTCTCCCCCACCCCAAGAATTCAATTTGGGCACATCACTTGTGAGGATAACAAAGTTTGAAGATACTTTGTCCCAGTCTTTTCCAATATGATCTCAGGTGAGAGAACAAATTAAGAAGAATGGAATTAGGTTCTAGCCAAACCGACTTTGTTGAGCTTTCCCATTTCTTTAGTTTTTCCTATTTAAGCAGTAAGAAAGGAGATTTCTTCTATTGATGAGTACTGGTTTTCTCTCTGTGTGTGTGTGTGTGTGTATTTTAAAATTCTTCGTCATTTTGTTTCATTATGTCAAAGTCAAATCTTTCAGCAGCAACTTTGAAAACTGGATTTACTAAACTGCTTGGTATTTACCTGCTTATATATGATAAAGTTTCTTTGATCATTTTTTTGGAACTCACAGTTTAGACCAGACCTCATGGTTGGCCTGTTCTTTGGACACACCCTGCCTGGGAAGTTGCATAGAAAGTCCATTATCCTACTGCAGCTATTAGGTAGCTGTGGAGACACAGAAGGTTCCCCCTGGCTTGATAGGTTATACAGGGAGGCCGCCTCCTAAGCTTTGTGTGCCCGAAGGCAGGCAATTTAGATAAGAATAAAGACACCAGGCTCCTTCCGTGCTCCTATGCTCCTGTCTCCTGCTCCTGTCTCCCGTCTGGCCCCAAAGAGATTGTCCCTTGAGATCAAAGACATGCAGTCACGACATTATGGCTGTAGAAAAAATGCACCCTCCCTGAAAAACCTGAAAACAGTCACGTAGGAGACTACCTTGTTTGCTATAAAAACCTGTGGGAATGAGTAGAATAAAGTTTCTTTTGCATGAACACAGAGATGGAGTCGGCTCCCTTCTTTCACAGTAGCCATAGAATTGCCAGGCAGCCCATCCTGGCCATCTCGTACCAAAGGCTCAGGTTGGACCACTCCAAGCTGCTGTCTTTTTACGCCCTCTAATACTGGTGTGGTTCACCAGTGTCAGTTCCTGGCATCAGGTGTGCTTTGGTGTGGGAAGAGCACATTATTTTTCTTACTTTCCAGGAATTTAAGTGATAATGTGTTAAATGTGTTAAATTTAAGTGAAAATGTGCTAGGTATTTTTCTGATTGGGGAGTTTCTTCTGCATCCCAATCTGAGTGTCGGGAAAGCTTTTGTTAAATATGCAAGAGGCTGTTATCTACACAGCGCTGCCTCCAAGGAAAGCACTCTAGAGTTACAAGAGCAGAGCAATGGCTGGAATGAGTCGTCATCATCACCATCATCACACCCTCTGCCCCTCTTTCCACAACCCTCTTGCTAACTGAATTTATTAGAAGAGATATTGGTGACACAAGATGAAATTACTCTGAGGTTATTTTCTGCCTCTTCAGGTGAATGATTTTAATCATCTCTATTCTCTGGCTCTGGCCCTATAGCTATCATTTTAGTCTAAGAGACCAGTACTTTTAAAATGTGTTATAATCAACCTTATTACTGCATGATTCTATCACATAAACCCAAGAGAGAGAGAGAGAGAGAGAGAGAGAGGGAGGGAGAACCCTGACTGACCATACAGAAATGGGTAGGAAACTAGGAAATTTGATAGTAGGGCTTGGATCATTGCACTCAGCCAGCACCAACAAGCTGAGGGCTTGTCCTGAAAGTTTAACAATACCAGTCTTACAGTCTTATCGTTTTCTTCTAAAACAAAATAGCTTTCTTCTAAACGTGTTATCCTTGAGGGCGGGGCTTCCTGAAGCATGTTCCTCGGGCCAGGTGGGCTGGGAGGCCGTGGGGAATGCTCCCGGCTGCTGCCCCCTCTGCAGCCGGCTCAGTGTGTGACAACGACGCTCCAGCAGCACCCCACCCTGCCTCACCCCCGTTTAATTTGAATCAAATCTGCAGAGAAGTTGTAGTGTGCAACCTCATTCAGCACTCCACTAACTTTCGAAATGATCAGCTGAACTTGAGACTTTGTGCAAAAAAAAAAAAAAAAAAAAAAAAAAATTCATGGCAGTTCAAAAATAGAGATCCCAGCAGCCCTGAGTACAGTGGGTGAGAAATAGGAGGGGACATTACAGAACTGCTACAGGTGCTTTGGGGTTTTTTATGTCCCAAGTTCCTTTCAAACGTGTTGGCAGTAAGTGACTGCACCTATGCATGAGATATATGTGGATGGGAATGGAGGCTCCATGAATGCAACATGGGGAAAGCTTTGCACTTCTATCTGGTCCATTAGGTATCTGAGGTGAACAATGGGCAGCAGAGTCTATAGAAAGAAAGGTTGGATGTTTCAAAACTAGAGGTGTCCATAAAGTACACAATGGCTATGTGGGAAGACCTCAAATTCTGCCACTAGCCACATGCAACTATTTAAATTTAAATAAATTTAAGTTAAATTAAATTAAAAATTCATTTCCTCAGTCACGAGCCACATTTCAAGTGCTCTACAGCCACATGTGGTTAGTGGCTACTATACTGGATGGCACAGAAAGTTCTATTAGATAGCACAGCTCTAATTACTGAAGGTCAGTGATTTAACATTATCACAATTCCTAAAAGCACCAGTTAAGGTCATATTCCAAACAAATGCAAACTGGGGCTCATTTTTCAAGCCAGGTGCTAGAAGGCTGGGGAAGGGAGCTGGGAGTTAGCCATTTCATACACTTTGTTTTGCTCTGAGCTAATTCCTACTGAGGCTTTGGGGGGCCTGTTCATTGTAGGAGGCCCCTGTATCTATTACGTGTGATTTATTTTCTATGATAAGTAAGTACTGATTTATAGGTAAGGGAAATAATAGCTGGCAGGAGAATTGCCAACAGGTTCGGAGAAATAAAAATTAGGAAAGAATAGAAGTCAAATATTTCCAACTGTTTTTTTAGCATCAGTTATAAATATGGATTGATTATTGAATAAAACATTAAGTTTCTAGACATTAAAAAAAAGAACAATAACAAGCAAAACAATGGCTTGCTTCCCCAAACTGGTTTGTATTCTGTCTGACCTGGGAATCTGTTGAAAGCCCCGGGGACAGCCCGTAGGAGAGCAGCAGAGCACGCACCTTCTCTGACCGCAGGAAAAGCTTGAGGAGCACAGATGCCTTCCCATCCTTTGCCCCATAAACTTGCAAGCATCACCTGCTGGGGCACCATGAATTCTTCTAGGGCCAGACATGCCAAACATATGGCTTCTTCTCTTACAGTCTAGTGGGCTCTGTTTATGAGCCACACCAGCTAGTAAGTTTTGGGTGGCCTTCTCCAGCTGTGCTGGCATAACCATGTCCACAGTTAATGTTCCACAGTTAATGTTGCCCTCTGTGGCCTTGTCCCAGCCTCAAGTACAACTGATGATCGGTCTTGTGATTTAACCAGAACTTTGAAAACTGAAGGTGCTTTTATTAATTCTCATAAACACTGGCAAATTAATGAGGACTCCCTCCCAATCTTCTTTAAAAAGAAAAACTAGAATTTTACAAAATTAAAATTATTTGGGGGGCAACTTACAGTTAATAGTATCAGTAGTATCTGCTATTTTGAAAACTTATAATCAATTAATAATTAATTCTAGGTTTATTCCTGAATCTCCCCAGTGGCTGATATTCCAGAGAAGATTTAGAGAGGCTGAAGATATCATCCAAAAGGCTGCAAAAATGAGCCACATAACTGCCCCAGCAGTGATATTTGATCCTGTGGAGGTAAGCATTTGCAGATGTTTCCTCTTGAGATCAGCTATTCCTCCTGGATTTTTCGGAAGTTAACTTAATTCAATATTTGAGTGCCCTTATGTACCAAGCACTGTACTATGCCTTAGGAAGACAAAGATGATTAAGTTGTGAGATCAAATCCATCTTAAAGGGCTGTGTGTGAATTAAATGCAATAATATATATCAACTGATTAGCATATAGCAAATGTTCATTAAATATGAGTTACCTCCAATTTTTTATTGATATTGCTCTGCACCATTGATGCAGCTACACACATGATTTTTAAATGTCCAGATTAAGTGGAAAAAATGTTTTTGTGAGCTTTTCCACCCATGGGTTCCTCATTAAACCCTGAATCTTCCCACAGTCAGCTGAGGAAGCTGTGCATGTCTTTAGTCTTGCTGTGTGTCAAGTCTAGAACCATAAGGCCTGAGAACACAGGCTTGAGGATTCATCCCTGAAAGCACGTGGCCAGAGGGAAAGCTTATGTGCTATGGAAGCAGCTGTACTTCCTGACAGTGAAGACATGCTGTGTGCCAGGCCCTGTGCTGGCTCCTAGAGGAAGCAAGAAAAATAAGACACAGTCCCTGCCCTCAAGACGCACAGACTGTAACTAAGAGGGATAAGTAGGATTAGATCAAAAGAAGCATGAGGGACATAGGGAGTGAAGTACCCAAGTAACCAGGAAGTGGACACTATGTGTCAGCAGTACAGAGAAAGAGGGCAGGGTGGTCCAGGGTGGAAGAGGCGGGTCCAAAGCAGGACAGTAGGATTCACTTAGCTGAATGGAGAGGAAGGGGTAGGGCATTCCTGGCTATAAGGGTCACCCCAAGAAGACCAGGGTGGCTGCAGTGAGGTATGCTTGCCCTACACTGAAATCTGCACTGCTGGCTACGACAGAGAGCAGAACTCTGAGGGCTTCCTCCATCCCTGACCTCCAGGACCTTTTCCAGAAGCAGACACCCTGGCTATGGTTGGAGGCTTAATTACAGTGACCATGAACTCAAGCTCTCAGAGGGCTGCCAGGGCCAGGCCAAAATATCTCTTAATCCTTCGCTCTTCAAATCAAGATTCCCATTCCCAGCCTTAGTGGATGCAAAAAAAAGAATATTGGAGGGTTTAACACATATACCTCTCAGTGCTGTGCTGGGCATCTACTGGTGTTTATTAGATATGTACACTGACTCCTGTCTTTGAGAAACTTATGGGCTACTTGTAGAGACCAGACCTACATGGATAAAAGTGATCATAAAACCTTTAAGACACAAGTACTTATGGACAAATAATAATGAAGTCGAGTGTCAAAACACATGGCTTCTGACAGCGCCTTGTTTCTTCCTGCCATGATGCACATCTAGCCTGAACTGGACAAGCCGGCTGAGAAGAATGGAGCTTGGGCCTCCCCAAGGCCCAGCCATCTCCCCTGCTCCCCCTTTGGAAGGACCTGCAGAGCCCGTGCCAGCTGATGCAGCCTCTTGGAATGATAAAGAGGCTTCCAGAAGCCAGGCTCAGGACTCAGCTCATTTAGTGCTCATGCCAGCCAGAGCTATATGGACTAGTTACTAACCCCACCTTTCAGGAGAGGAAATGAGACACAGACAAGTTAATTCATTTGCCCAGGACCACACAGCTACTAAGCTGGGATTTGGAACCTGGGTCTCTCTGGCTCCAAAGAGCCTGCTTTTAACAACTGTGCTTTCATCACCTCATGTTAGGGGCAGTGGCATTAGCTTGGACAGGAAAAACAAAGAGTAGTATCATCTTGGAAAGCAATCTTGGGATTCTCTGTTTTCCGTTCTGAAACATTTGACCTGTTGGAGGTATCTGATCTGAAGGCACTTTGGTGGCTCCATACAGGCCAGGGACAACCACTTGATACAGAAGTGTTCTTGACCTGTGGTTTCCAAAACTGGCTGCTCATCACAATCATCCAAGGAGCTTTAAAAATACAGATTCCCAGGCTTCTGGACCCCAAGAAAGGTTCAGCTCAAGGAGGCCCAAGGTGGGGCCTGGCAATCTGCATTTGAACAAGGGTCCTGCAGAAGTGCCAAGTGTTAGCATAGGCCTGATCACAGTTCTGTCTGTGTGTGGCCCCACTTCCAGAACCCTCCAGACGGGTTTCTAGTTCCCAATGGGTTAGGCAGTGGCTTTGCTTTGTGTTTGTGTGTCCCCTGGCATTCTGCTTGGGGCTTGTTCTGGAGTTGCACACTCTGCATAGTGCAGGAGAGAAAAGACAGTAAAGGTGTGAGAGTGTGAGGAGGTATCTGGTTACTCCTGGAGAGAAGGGTACTAACATTTGGGGAGCACCTGCTACAGACAGAGGCAGGTCTGGCACCCTCAGTTCCATAATAGAAACTACTTCCTCAATCTCTGATTGCATACACATCATTGATCACAAAGTCCTTGGATCTTAGCCCAAGATCATCCCCCCACCTCAGAGCCTTATAACTTAACTTTCATTTCAATTATAAAATCTAGTTATCTAGATTCCTAACTCATGACAAATTAACTTCAGCAACTTAAAAGTAAAGGAAGGTAAGACAGCAGTAAGAAATTACCACTAACCCCCTAAGGCTAGCATCTTTTCCTCAGTGGTGAGGTAATAATAACAATAACTAGAATTTATTGGGCATGTTCCATAGTTCAAGTACTATGCTAAGCTTTATATATATGATCTCATTTAATCTTAACTACCAATTATTAAATCCATTTTACAGAGAAGTAAACTGAGGCTCAGAGAGGATAAGTAGTAACTTGCCTCATGTTCTCTAATTAACCCAAGTGTGTTCCAGTTCTAAGAGACAACGGCAATAAGAAAAGTGTAAAAAGCAGACATGGAGCTCAAGGCAGTTTGGGGCTATCTGGCCCTACCGTAAAGACCTTGGCTCAGTGTGATAAAGGCCATCCACAGTGATGACTGTGGGTCAAGGAAAGGCTAAGTAACAGTCAAGCTTGTGTAAGGAGACAGTAGAATTGATGCTATATATTTGAAAGACTTCTTTCTAAAACGAACTAAAAACATTTCAAAATGTTCAAATAAGAATCATAAATAGATGTCTTTATTTCCCCAAATTCCAGACTTCTTAGCACAGCCCAGGTGAAGGGAGAGTTACATCCATAAATCTCCCCCATCATGGTCAAGGATACTTTCTTACTACCTCCTAACCTTACAGTTATTTGCATTATTTTAGCTGCAGGAGCTAACAACCCTGAAGCAGCAGAAAGTTTTCATTTTGGACCTGTTTAGGACATGGAATATTGCCATAATAAAAATTATGTCTTTGCTACTATGGTAAGTAATAAGTGATCTGGAAATGCATGCATGCAGCACATAGGAAGCAACTGATTCTCTCCTTTTATTAAGAGGAACATCAGGGAAGGCCTGGGTTATGCTGAGGCAAAATTAAAATGATAGAATTCTAAGTTATTTGGAAATCCCTCAGTTCAACTCAACGTATTGCATATTGGAAAAAACATCAGAGGCAATTATATTGAAGTCTGCAGTACTGTGACCCCTAGGAAAAGGGGTCCCTTCTCTTCTAAGGTCATAAGACTAGAAGACTAAGGTCCCTGGTGCCTGAGGCAGAGATGCCAATTCCAACCCTGCATCCTGAAGCTGTATGTCGGCAACTGAAGAGGGAGGGTAGAATAACCTGAGTCCCCACCACCTGGATTTGAGTTTGACAAGCCTTTTACACTTGCTAATATTAAACTAACAAGTGACTTTAAGACTCAGAAATAATGAGTTGTCATTGTAGACTAGATCTAATGATTCAACCACTAAGAAATGAGGCAGAAGGAGAAAAGAGCAGGCCTACCCCATGATGGCTGCACAAAGAAAGATGATGATCAGAACTAAGTAGATTCAGGCTGCAACTGGGCTATTTTCAGAGCTACCATGTTTTGCAATTAGCAGAAATCAGTGACAAAGTCTAGCTTGTACCTCTGAATCAACTACGTGTGTCCTAGGCACATGGTTTTCCTCACTGTGGACCTCTTTAGTTTGTACATGCCAGCATATGTCACTGATACAAACGTATCTTGAGCAATGGTGCTACTGAGCCAATGATAAACTAGGCACTGTTTTTATGTAACCTGCTCTTATTACCAAATGTGAAAAGCACTAAGATTCCTAGGGCAGCAGAGTTTAGTCTTTTTTTTTGTTTTGTTCTATTTTGTTTTGGATTAACCCATGTGCTATTCCAACTAGTATAAGATGTATAAAAAGATCCAGCAGCATTCCTGAAGATATTTTTCAAACATTCTCTGTTTTCAGTCATGTTAATAGTAAGTGAACTTCTACCCAGAGCAGTCTTCTTAGTGTAGTTATTTTTTTTTCCACAGAGAAGCTTCTGGGTGAAAGTTAATGTAATGACAGGATATGCACTCCACACTCTGTGATATTTGGAAGTATTACAGGACTTTCATTCTTTTCCTTAAAGTGAGTTTCACTAAATCAGAATTTAACCGTAAATGGATGGCATGGCATTAACTATGTGTGGTTTTCTTTCTTGTTTCCTCCCTCCCTCCTTTCCTCCTTCCCTTCTTCTTTTCCTTCCTCCCTTCTTCCCTTCCTCTCTTCCTTTGTAAGAAAGAAATCTGGATTTTATGTTTACTGATATGTCTGACATGCTTTCCTCAGATAATAGCTCTAGGGGAATGAGGATGTACAAACTGTTCAGGAAATACTGAAATTTGAAATCAGCTAGCCCTAGGATAGTGTTTTGGTTTGCTAAAGCTGCTGAAATGCAGTATGCCAGAAATGGGTTGGCTTTTAACAATGGGGGTTTATTAAGTTACAAGGTACAAGTCTAAGGCCATGAAAATGTCCAAATTAAAGCATCAAGAGAAAGCTACCTTCTCTGAGGAAAGGCTGCTGGCATCCGGGGCTCCTCTGTCACATGGGAAGGCACATGGCAAATCTGCTGGTCCTTCTCTCCTGGGGCCTGGTTTCAAAATGGCTCTCTCAGTTTCTGTGGGTCCTTCTTGCTTTTCCTGGGGCATTTACTTTCCAAACTCTCTCTCTCTCCGTGAGCTCTCTTAAAGGATTCCAGTAAAGGATTAAGACCCACCTTGAATTGGCTGGGCCGTATCTCCACGGAAACAACCTAATCAAAAGGTCCTACCCACAACAGGTCTGCCCCCACAAGAATGGATTAAAAGAATGTAGTCTTTTCTGGGGTACGTAACAGCTCCAAACCAGTGCAGATAGGTATTGTTGAATAGTGATATATCTAGCCTAGCACAGTCCAACAGAACTTTCTGCCCTGAAGGAAATTTTTATACTTACATTATCCAACACAATAGCTGTAGCCACATGTGGTTATTGAGCATTTGAAGTGTGTCTAGTATGACTGACAAACTAAATTTTTCATTTGATTTTTAATTTTAATTTATTTAAATTTAAATTATCACAAATGGTACTGGCTACATAAAGGAGAGCAAGAGCTAGACAATTTCTTGACCATCATGAAATTTTAGGGTGGCTCAGGACATCCTTTTGTAATTTTTTTTTTCTTTTGCCTTTCAGAATGCTAACTTCAGTGGGTTACTTTGCTCTGTCTCTCGATGCTCCTAATTTGCATGGAGATGCCTACCTGAACTGTTTCCTCTCTGCCTTGATAGAGGTTCCAGCTTACGTTACAGCCTGGCTGCTCCTGCGAACCCTTCCCCGGCCTTACATTATAGCTGGAGTGCTGTTCACCGGAGGGGGAGTGCTTCTCTTAATTCAACTGGTACCTGCTGGTAAGAAGTTAACCAATATGAGCAGCTGCTCTGGTTTGCTGAAGCTGCCCAAATGCAATAGACCAGAAATGGATTGGCTTTTTCAACGGGTATTTATTAGTTCACAAATTTACAGTTCTAAGTCCATGAAAATGTCCAAATTAAGGTATCAAGAGGTAGATACCTTCTCTGAGGAAAGGCCAGTGGCATTCGGGGTTCCTGTGTCACATTGGGAAGGCACACGGCCAGCTCCACTGAACTTTCTCTCCTGGGTTTAGCTTCTGGTTTCAGTGGCTTTCTCCAAAATGGCTCTGGCTTTCTGTCTCAGCTCCTGGAGGTCCTTGTTTGCTTCTCCCAGGGGCAAACTCTGGAATACAAATTTTAGCTTCTCTCAGCTCTCTGCTTATTTCTCCTGGGGCATTTCTGCCTAAGCTTCTCTGCCTTCTATCCTCTCATAGAGGACTCCAGCACTTCAAGACCCACCTTGAAGGGGTGGGGTCATATCTCCATGGAAACAGCCTAATTAAAAGGTCTCACCCACAAGAGTGGATTACAAGAACATGGCTTTTCTGGGGTACATAAAGATTCAAACCAGCACAACAGCTAACCCACATGTTGACGAGGTCACTGCTTCCAGTTTAGGCAGTCTTTACGTCCAAACCATGCACACATCCATTAGACAGGTAATAGTTCACCATGTAATATCCTGTGCCTTGGACGTGACCCCGACAGCCATGTTCCTGACCAACGTGGGGTAGAGCTCCGCAGTGAAGACATACAGCATGGAGAAAGCAGAGGTGATTCCAAACTTTCCTAACAAAACAAACCCCCTCAACAGAAGGGTCAGAAATTATTAACTAAAGGGGAACAGTAACTCTCCCAGTCACCCCCTTGGTAGAAGGACTTACCTAAACCCTCAAACCTCTTTCTTAGAGTCACACTTATGATTTATAATTTCTTGGAACTTTCAAACCTTTTCTATGAGGCATACATTCAAGTGTTAAAGTTGGTAGTACATGGTAGTTCCAGTGTAAATTCAATGATTTTATTGTCGATCATCTTTAAAGAATTAAATATCACACAAAGATACCTATGCTCTTTTCTCTCTAACTTTTTCATATTGCTCAAATATTAAATCAATAGATTATTGACATATAGCAATAAACATAGAAATATATTTCTTAACAATAAGAAAAGGATAGAAAGGATTGGTCCTTCTCTTTAAAGATTAAATTTAAGTACATTAACATGCTGGCAACTTACCATGAAACTGTTGTAACAGATAAAAACAAGTGGACAAAGGATTGCATAAATGGTCTAAAATACAGTAGAGCCAAGTGTAAAGTCATCCCTCACTCTCCATCTTTAGGTCCATGTCCACTCAGTAGGACATTGGGAGAGAAAGTATCTTTTGGGGGAATATCTTTATGTTATAAAAAACATTCCCTAACAAATAAAAAGGACGTTAAAAGCAACTAGGTTAAGAAAGTGTCACGTCTAAAACATACCTCTGTTGACACTGGATATCTTTTCCAGATTACTACATCTTGTCCACTGGCCTGATGATGTTAGGAAAGTTTGGAATCACCTCTGCTTTCTCCATACTGTATGTCTTCACTGCGGAGCTCTACCCCATGCTGGTCAGGAACATGGCTGTCGGGGTCACGTCCATGGCCTCCAGAGTGGGCAGCATCATCGCACCCTACTTCGTCTACCTTGGTGAGATGTATCTTACCAGTTCGCTCTTTCTTTAAATTAGTTTTAATTATAAAAGTAAGAGGTGTTCATTGTGAAAAATTCAAACAGCACAGAAAGTACTGGGAAAAAAATACAAGTTCCCCTCTCCTCTCCTAAGTCCCCAAATCACAGTCCCTAGGGGGAACCAATATTAAGAGTTTGGTGAGTAACCTTTCAGACATTTTATTTTGTCCAAGTATATATATTTAAACACAAACAAAATGATACTATACCTATTGCTTTGCAACTTGGTTTTTTATAAACTTAATATTGTATCAGGATATCTTTCCATATTGGTATATATAGCTCTTCTTACCTTTTTAATAGCTATATTGTGCTCTAATGTGTGTATGTATGTAATTTATTTAACCGGGCTCCAATGGATGGATATTTAGGCCATTTCCAGGTCTTTGCTTTATAAATAACACTACAACAAATATTCCATGAATCTGGATTCATGGATAAATTCCTAGAAGTAAAATTTCTGGAGCCAAGCATACCTTTAGACATTTTCATAGATATTGCCAAAATGACCTCTAAATATTGCACCAATTTACAATACAACTATCAATATATGAGATCGCTTATTTCTCTACATCCTCACCTATGAGGATTATCCCATTTTTAATCATAATTATTAAATAATAATTGTATTTGAAGGAAATTAGCCTTTTGTATGTATGTTATAAATATTTTTCCTAGTTTATCATTTGCATTTTGACTTTATGATATTTTTGGCAATGCAGAAGCCCACAGAGGGGCTTCAGTGGTATGTTCAGGGTTAGATCCGGCCGTTCAAGCCTAGTCCTCAATAAGGACTCTGCTGGTGAGAGATGTAGACATACTTGTTTACCCTTCCAAGTTATCCATTGGTTACCTACTGGTTGAAACACACACACACACACATCCCCAAAGACATATATTAGTTCTCAGAAAAGATATACTCTAAATCCTTACAGGGAAGGAGAAACATTTTCCTAACTTGAACATACTCATACAGCCACTCTAAGCTACACCTGAGATAGCATATGATTATGCAGAGCATTGTCCCTTCTTTGTTCCTCCCTATGCTTCCATACTATACTCAGAGGGTCCATGGGTGCACGTTGGTTCATACAAAATGGAGCCAAAGACAGGGCTTTCTATTCCATGATAGCCACTTCCGTTAGCTGCACAGAGGCCTCAGAGAAGCTTCAAGATCAATGTTTATGTTTTAGACAAGGTCAGATTATTTGGTGTGCCAGTCCTCTGTAATCTCTGTATGCAGAAGGGAATCAGGATGAGAGCCTATTATTCTGCTCTCTGAATAATCCCAGATAAAGACACAGAGACATATAAACATTCTTTTCCTATTTTAATAATATTAGATAAGACCTTCACTGCAAAAAGAAACCAAATCTAGCACAGTGCTTTCGCATATTTCACAGAGTATGTGCCTGACATTCATCGATTTAAATTGAATTGAAAATATGACTTAGATCAACATAGGATCTGTGGACCTACATTTCCACTGCAGCCTATTAGTTTGGACAAAAGCAAAGGTCACACCAGCCTTACTGTTGCCAGAATCTGTCTTTGCAACATCTGAGTCAACCTCTTTCCCCTCGATGAACCCCCACCCCCTATTGGCAATTACCTCCACCTTATGAGGGGAACTTTGGTAGGCAAAAACTTCTATCAAAGGAAAATCTGTCGCACGTGATTAAGTCATAGCCTAGAGAATGCCATTTGACACAATAGTTCTTAAGAAAATGCAAAATCAAGTAGCTGAATGAACAGTTATAGAAATGCAGGACGCTGCTCATGGAATCTGCCAAGAAGAAACAGTGATATCTTGCTTACTTTTTTCTTCCGAAAATGGTCAGATTTAAAACTGTTCTCAAATACTGTCTGACGCCTTTACAAAATGATTCTCAAGAGCATCCAGATAATCCCTGGATCTAATTCCTTCTCTTATGTTCCGGCTTTACAGGTACTTATAATAGACTTCTGCCCTACGTCCTCATGGGCAGTCTAACTGTCCTAATTAGAATCCTAACCCTTTTCTTCCCAGAAAGTTTCAGCATGACTCTTCCAGAGACCTTCGAGCAGATGCAGAAAATGAAAGGGTAAGTGGAACTTGAAAAAAAGGATAACAACATTCCTTGGAGAGGATAAACATGCAGGAATAGCTATTAGGTTCTGAAAAAGAAAAGTAGTAAGTAGAAAACTAGTGCTAACAGAAAATAAAGCATATTATAAAGCAATGACAATTAAAACAGTGTGGTAATGACATAGAAATAGAAATTAATGGACTAGAATAGAGTTCAGAATTAAACCCAAGAAAATAAAAGAATAACTATATGGTAAAAGTGGCAATTCTAAATCAATGGGGTAAAGATAGATTATTTGATAAAATATATTAGAACAGTCACCTAGCCATTTTGAGGGAAAAAAGTTTGTAATTCAAAATACATCAAGATAAATTCCTGAAAGATTAAAAATTTAGGCCTAAAAGTAAAAGAAAAAAAATAAAATCATAAATATTTTTGTAACCTTAGAGAAGACCCCTCTGAGCATAACAGAGAAAGCAAAGAGCCATAAAGGAAAATATTAATTTATCTGGATATATAATTTTTTAAATTGTTGGTAAGGCAAAAAGAAACCATAAACAAAGACAAAAGTCAACAATCCAGGGGAAAAATATTTGCACTGCACAAGATAGACATAGGGCTAATATTCCTAATAAACAAAAAGCTCTTAGCAATCATTGGCCAAAGACAGCTCAATAGAAAAATTGGCAAGGGACCTGAACAGGCAGTTTATAGAAGAAGAAATTTAAGTGTCCAGGTATGAAAAATATACTTGTCCACATTAGTAAAGAAATGCAAAATAAAATAACTCAGATTCACCTCTTTGACCTATGAGATTGGCAAATATTTAAAAGATTAGTGGTATGGTAGAAAAATTTAAGTTCCAGGGTGAAACTGCCTGCCTTCAAGTCCCAAATCTACTGCATGAACTTGGACAAATTACTTAATTTTCTCTAAGCCTTAGTGTTCCCATCACTTATATGAGAATATCATAGGGCTATCGTGAGCTTATATAAGATAAAGTGTTTTTAGTTCCTGGCCATGATAAATGTTCAGTAACTGTTAGCTATTACAGGTATAGGAAAGCCTGGAAAATTTATCAGACTATTAACACTAATTCTCTTTCTAGAGTGGTCAGAGGTGAGAGGACTTAAAAAAAATTCTATAGTTTTGTATTACTTGAATTTGTTACATACATCACTTTCATTATTAAAAATTAATAATACTTGCCTTTAATTGATGTGTTTAGTCCATTATTTTAAATGAAATTTTTGGTTGGATTTTAAATCTATCATTTTTCTGTTTGTTTTCTATTTGTCTTGTTTGTTCTTTGTTCTTTTGTTCTCTTCTGCTTTTTTAAAAAATTAATCAAATATTTTACTATTCCATTTTATCTTCTCTATTGCCTTAAATAACAACAATAATTATAAAGATGAAAAATCAAAACAAAATTCCTATTATTCAAAACCAAGGGGACTCCCTAATAGAAACATCAGCCAAAGATTTGAAGATAAGTCTATATGTAAATAGGTTCGATCCCTAACAGAGCACATTCAGTGAAAGGTGCCCATTTTTGATAGGTTGTTTTCTTTTTAATGACATAACTTTGTCAATTTCAACTTTAATTTACCAACAACTTCATGCTTACCACTCTATCCTCTCCTCAGGGAAATTGTGAAAGAGTTTAAATTCTGAGTTTTGTTTGTGTTATTAGGAAAATTAAGAAAATGTCCCCAAATATTCAAAATCATAAAATACTAGTTCCAGACTCATGAAGTTCTTAGAGTTCAAATAATACGTGTTCATTGACTGGAAATAGTTTTTTCAGTGTCAGTTTGGAATTTGGGGGAGAAGAGACTTAAATATTTAATTTTCTTTAGCAGCTATTTTATTTTCAGGTTCACAACCAGGAAAAAAACAGGAGATTCAAAAGAGAGAGTGGAAAATCCCAAGGTTCTAATAACTGTATTCTGATAGAATTTCCACTCCAACTGGTGAACTGAAAAACAGATACCTAGGACTCTGTGAAGAAACCAAAGCCTTTCCTGCTGAAATGGACTGACTATAACAACTAACATGAAAAAGGACCCTACTATTGAGATCTGTTTGTCATATAGCAAACTGTGGACCACTCTTCCAGACCGTCTCCTCACTTTTAAAAACAGAGCATTTCCAGAGACGACTCCTTATTAGTTAATGTGGTGAAATGGGTTTGTATGACTTTATGAAAATGTGTTAGCCATTATGTGGACTGGTAAAATCCACATAAAGATTAACACTTATTTCTAAACATACAAATACTGTTCAAATAAAAAGAATTTCCTAGTATCAATACAACTACATTAGGTGATAACATTGTGTTTGTGTGTGTGTATACAGGTGTAAAGTGACAGCACATTTTCAAAAATATAGTAGTTTTTGAAGGAAACTCTTATATGCTACTATAACCAAATAATTACAAGCACTATTCCTACCCAGAAAATTTTATACACTCCCTAGAGATTGATGGCAAATATGAATACTGTTCTACAAGTGAAATGCAGCAGGAGATCAAAGGCAGTTGCTAGCTTCAGTTAAGCGGCTATACCTCAGAGCCTACATTTGTAATGCTCTGTTTGATCATGTGACTAAACCTTCTGTTTCATAAGAATGGCTTAAGAGATATTTTGCTGGTAAACAGAGAATCAGGAAAACTGCACAAACCAGTTAGATTGGTAGAGATGGTTTGTATGTCCTACAGCCAAGAGGGGTCAGCACCGAGGAAAAAGGCTGTCAGAGCTGACCATCTGGAGAAACTTTTTAAAACACATTGCTTTCTATGCATATTACCTTCTGAAGAAGTTAATCACCTGCATCCTCTCCAACCCGGTGTGCATCATCAGGTCAGCAATGGCAGAACCTCAGCTCCATGAATGGGCAGTGTACAAGATAAAAGCCACTAAATGTCAGCTATACTCTCACCATGAAGCAGGAATGATGAGATGATAGCACAGCAAGGTGTGACTCCTGGACACTTGGGGCAGCATGCTTCTTTGCAAGGGGCTCTGAGAGCAGCACTGTGAAGAACTACAGACCCTTTAACACACCAAGCACTGCAGCACGCTGGTAGAAGTAAGCCAGAACTGGATTTTGATATGCTGCTTGGTGGCATCATCTCCTAAAAATAATCATCTTGAAAAGGAAATTTTCAGTTTCTAAATATTTTTCAAAGGAAAATATTTTTGCTGTATCATGTTATAAACTTCTGGTTATTTCAAGATCCTTATCTTGAACTTTTCTGATTAACCTGCAACTTTTTCTCTGTATTATCATATTTTTCACACATGTTCTATATCCAATGCGCTGAAATACTGATCCTACTTCTTTGAACTAGTTTTGTTTTTTTATATACAGACTACAGGAAAGTTTCCATAAAGTGTAAAACATTACAATTACTACATACATTGGTACTGGTGATGGGGCTGACCCTCCTTTTTGACTGTCATTTCAAAATCTACTAGAATATCTTATAATAGTTTATGCTTTGTCATTGGAGACACAGGTGCACAGCCTCAGCTACTCAGCGCTTTTATCGCCCCCATTGCCTCCTGTCTGACCTGCTTTTCCCCCAACCCTCCTGGCACTAGGCTGCCTGTTCCACAGAGAGCAGCTCCTGATGCCTTCCAAGAAACTCTCCTTGACGTTCCCACCAGCAGTGCCTGTTCACCTCTCTGTTCTTCTAGTACTTACGCTTTCACTCAGTTGGGCTCTTGTCTGGCTGCCCCCTCTAGGACTATAGAATCCTACACTGACTCCCTCAGTTATCTCACCCAGTCTCATGGTTTTAAGTACTGTCTCTACATTGACAACCACCAAATTTATGTACAGCACAAACTCCAGACTGACACACCAGCTGCCCAATCAAATCCTCACTTGAATGTCTAATAGCATCTCAGATTTAACACATCCAAATTTAACATGCACTCCTACCCCAACTGCTTCTCTTGATATCTTCTCATCTCAGTAATTGGCAACTCCATTTTTCCTGTTGCACTTTCTCTCACACCCCAATCCCATCTGTCAGTACAGTCTTCTGACCATAATTTCAACATACCTAGACTCTAATTTCTTGAGTGAATTCTGTTAGCTTCCTAACCAGCCCCCTCCTTCACTCTGCTCCTTCAGAATTTCAGTCTGTTTTCAGCATAGCAGTCAGAGCAATCTAAATCAGATCTTGTCATGTTTCCACTCAAAACTTTCCAGTGGCTTCCCATCTCAGTCAGATTTTTTAAAAGTCCTTGTCATGATCTTTAAGTAAGAGGATCACATGTCCCAGTTTGCCCAAGACAGTTCCAGTTTATATCTTTTGACTTGGAATAATTACTAATAGGTCTCCCTCTCCACCTTTCAACTCTAAATGTGTCCCAATTTGGATGATAAATTATGTATGGCCACCCAGACTATAGGGCTCTACTCTGTCTGCCCTCTCCGCTTTAACACTCTGACCTCATCTATTACTCTCTCCATTGCTTTCTTTATTCAGGCTACCCAGGCCTTTCTAGTCTTTGAACATCCTAGACAGGCTTCTGCATGTTCCCTCTTCCTGGGAATGCTCTTCCCAGCTATCTGTGTGGCTTTCTCCCTTACTTCCTTTGTGTCTTTGCTCAAATGTCACCTTCATAATGAATTCTCACCTGATCACCTATTTAAAGTTGTATTCTGTCCTGTCCCTAGGCTAACCTTACTCATCGCTGCTTCATTTTTCTCCATAGTATTTATCACCCTCTGACATTCTTAATAACTTACTTCTTCATTTTCGTTATTGTCTCTCTCCCTCCGTTAGAATGTAAGCTCCTCGAGGAGTACTTTTGTATTCCCAGCACCTGAAACACTGGTTGGCCTACAGCAGGTGCTCAATAAATATATGTTAAACAAATGAATGAATGTATTGTCATTATTATAGTTGAATGGGCAAAGGTAATTAGTTTCCAAAAGAGAATATTAACAAGTAAACATACAAAAAAGTTTTCTGCTTCACAATGAATCAAATGAATACTAATTGAAGTGACAATGTGACGCCATCTTCCAGCTACCACATTAGCAAAGATTACAAAATGACAGTATTCAGTACTGATGAGAGCATGCTGAGATGCACTCTCATACTCTTCTGATGGGAATGTAAATTGGTTTACTTTGTTCTAGAAAACAAATTGGCAGAGTGTTTCCAGAACCTTAAAATGCTGGTTTTCTTAAATGCATTAACTCCATAACTAGGAAATAATCAGAGATATATGAAATATATATGCACACAGACGTTTATAACAACATTATTTGCAATCTTAAAAACCAAGTTGGAAAAAGAAACTAAATATGGAAACAGTTAAATAAATAATGGCATGTCCTTATGAAAGAATATTATGCAACCTTTAAAAACAGTGTTTAAGTCTTGTCTTTAATAACATAATAAAATGCTTGTGATATAATGCAAAGGTTAAAAATATTATGCAATAGTATCAACACAATAATGAGTGAATGAATGAATAAACTATATTTAAAAGGCATGGAAAAAAGACTGGAAGGACATAAGTTAATAATAGTAGATATGTTTGGATGGAGGAATTAAAGATGATTTCTGTTTTAGCTTCTGTTCTAGTCTTCCATATTTCACAAATGCTTCACAAATAACATATGTTACCTTTATAATCATAAAGAAGTTTAAAAATAAAAACTTTAGTTCAGTGTCAACTAAGTGCCAGAGCTTGAGAAGCAAAGATGACAAACATGAAGAATGCACAATTCTTGCCCTCCATGGGCTTAGTCTAGCCAGATTATAAACCCCTGCCGTTTGTGGCCTCAGCAGCTAGCACAGGGGTCCCACCTGGGGCTGAGCCCTGTGGCGGCTGAAACCCAGGTCCAAGTAATTTTCTCCCATCCATGCTGGATGTTTTTACACCTCTCCTCTTAACTCCGCTTGAACAGCAGTCACCTCTGTCCTGATTTAGACCAAGCCAAGCTCACTCAACTGAGGCACAAATTACCTGATCATCAGGTTTACAGTTAACAGACTGCTGAAATGGATTGGGACTTGAACTATCATCAGCTCACCCTCCCACTGTTGCTTTCCCTGCTACTATGTGCTCTGACCCAGTTCACCCTTACTCTACTTGCGGACAAACAACCCACCTCTTTCAGGTATCTCCCTGATTGTTCTCTCCACTTCCACTGCCTTGGCCAAGACCTGGCTTCTCCCTGAGGACTCCACTTCCCTTGTAGCCCTCTCTCTCTAGTAGAGACTTCTTGTCTTCCACTTCCCGGGAACCTCAGAGCCAGGCAATGTCTCAGCATTTTCCTTGTTCCCCACTGCTATTTCCAAACCATAGCTCCTTCAACCCTCACGTATATAAAATGCCTCCTTCAAGGTTTGCATTGTGCCCTTCTGGTTGCTGTTATCAACAGTCTGCCCAGCTGCTTATCCATCATCTGTGAGGAATTGCTGACTCTGGTGCTTAGGAGGATGAGTAATCCTACAACTCACACATGGTACTTGACCTTTACCTGCACACCAGACCCTGTGAATGGTCGGAATGACTTTACACCAGACCTCTTGTTTTCCTCCTGACCCAGTCTGACCTGGCATTTCCTTTTGCTTCCAGTTTATAGCTCATGATCCCCTTGATTCATTCACACCCTTGCTACTACTCTGTCCTTTTGTTCACTAAGACCAAGATAAATGAAACCATTTTACTCTCCTTTTTCAACACAGGCTGCTGAATTAAGAGAAGAGGGATCACCGATGGGTTGGAGGAACAAGTGGGTTGAGGGTCCACCAGTGACTGGAAATGTAAATTTGTAGAGATACCAGTTCTCATGGTTGTGTGAGTTTCTGTGTCCCAGGGTGGGAGCGAAGTGTGCAAATGGTTTGATTTTGGGGCTTTGCAGTGCAAGTGACCACAATGACAAGACAATGAAGAAACTGGGAATGACTGAAGCAAAGGGCATCGCATCTAGAATGGACAGGAAAGGGAGCAAAAACATGGCAATTTATGTTGAGTGTAGCATGCTGTGCCCATCTATCTTCTTTTTCTTTACTTGGGGTGTTAGAGATCCTGGCATGGTGTTAAGATTGGTGTATTCAGAAGTGACTGCAGGTCATCCCAACTGAAGTGGCATTATCAGCACCATTTCTCTTGGACCATTCACCACCTCAGATGCATTGTGGTGATATGAAAACCCAAGGAAACAGACTGCAGCAAAGCCCCACATTTCATTTTTCAGGGTAATAAGATGTAACAATAGTAATTAAAAGCATATATAAGCTAGAGACAGACCAGAGTTCTAATTTGGAGCTGCCACACACTAATTATAGCATCTGGGTAAACCACTTAACTTCTCTTCAGTTTCTTTGTAAAGTAAGGATAATAAGATTATTTATTTCAGAGTCATTGTGAGGATTAAATGAGATCACGTATATGCAGGGTTTAGAAAAGTGCCTGGCATGTAATTAATGCTCAACTGTCCTAGTTTGCTAATGTTGCAGAATGCAAAACACCAGAGATGGACAGGCCTTTATAAAACGGGGGTTTATTTCACTACACAGTTACAGTCTTAAGGCCACAAAGCATCCAAAGTAACACCTCAGCAATCGGGTACCTTCACCGGAGGATGGCCAGTGGTGTCTGGAAAACCTCTGTTAGCTAGGAAGGCAGCTGGCGTCTGCTCCAAAGCTCCGGCCTCAAAACGGCTTTCTCCCAGGACATTCCTTTCTAGCAAGCTTGCTTCTCTTCAAAACATCACTCCCAGCTGCACTCTCTTTCCTTTGAGTCAGCTCATTTATATAGCTCCACCGATCAAGGCCCACCCCGAATGGGTGGGGCCAAGCCTCCATGGGAACATCTCATCAAAATTATCACCGACAGCTGGGTGGGGCACATTTCAAGCAAATCCAACCAGCACCAAAAACTTCTGCCCCACACAAGACTACAAATATAATGGCATTTGGGGGACACAATACACTCAAACCGGCACATTCCACCCCCTGGAACCCAAAATGACATTATCTTTCCAAATACAAAATACATTCATTCCATCACAATACCACAAAAACTCAAATCATTTCAGTAACAAAAGTTAAGTACAAAATCCCATCAAAATCAAATATAGGCGTGGTCAGTCCTAAGGCATACTTTTCCTTTAGCTTGGATCTGTGGACTTAGAACAAGTTATATGCTTCCAATATACAAAGGAGGGACATTCATAGGATAAACATTTCCATTGCCATAAGGAGAAAGAGTAAGGAAAACAGGGTTAACAGGACCAAAACAGTTCCTAAAACCTGCAGGACAAACTCCATTAGATTTCAAAGTCTGAGAGTCATTTACAGAATGACGTTGCATCCTTGGGGCTTGAGAGAGCAGGAGTCTAACCCTTCCCAAGGGCCTTTCTGGCAGCCCTTTCCTCTCCAAACGCTTAGGTGAGTGCTCCAACATTTCCACACATTGGGGAGACCACCTTCTCGGCCCCACCCTCCTCAAACATCGGGGCAGCTCCCGGATTCCCTTCCATCTCCGGGGCACACGCTCAACCCCTTCAGAACAGTGGGGTGGCAGCCAGGCTCTCCCCAATTCCCTGGAAATGTGCTCCACCCTCTTTGGGACCTGAGGTGGTAAAACTCTTCCAGAGCATCGAGGCGGAAAGCCCGCCCTCGACCTCCAGGGCAAACTCACCCTTTCCATGCATGTGGGCTGCTCCGCTCTCCCAGCCCGAGACCTCCTGACTCCAGACCTCAACCTCCATGGCTCTTTCTTTGAAGAGATTTTTCCTTTAATTTTTTCCTTGTCTGTCTCCTCCAGTCCAGACCGGCAATGGCTCTGTCTATAAAGATCTCACAAAAATTCTGTTGGCTTTGCATGAAGCACGCAAGGATCAAAGCCATCAGACAATAGGACTTTCCACAAATCCTTTCTGCTTAACTCCTTTTCCAATCTTGGCTTATACTGAAATGGCGGCTGGGTTCCATGTTTGGTTCCATCCTCACGTTGGGCTGTAGCTTCTGGGATTCCACCCCCTGGAAGCCTGTAATTTTCCAAGCCATCAGCTTCTGGTTTCTTTGAACCCAAGAGTTCAGTTCTAAGTTTATCTCTCTCCGCTCGCATTTTACTATAAGCTGCAAGGAGAAGCCAGGATACGTCCTCCACATGTAGTCTGGAGATCTCCTCAGCTAAGTATTCCAGGTTGTTGCTTCCAGATTCTTCCTTCCATCTGACACCAGGACTCAATTTTGCCAAATTCTCTGCCACTTTAAAACAAGGATCACCTTTCTTCCAGTTCACAACAACACATTGATCATCTCTGTTCAAGGCCTCATCAGAAGTATCTTTAGAGTCCATATTTCCACAAACAGTCTCTTTAAAGCAGTTTTGGCCTTTTCTATCAAGCTCCTCACAATTCTTCCAGAATCTTCCCCTTATCCACTTAAAAAGCCGTTCCAACATGTTTGGTATTTACAAACTCAGCAGCAAAAGCACCCCACTTCTCTGGTACCAAAATCTGTCCTAGTTTGCTAATGCTGCAGAATGCAAAACACCAGAGATGGACAGGCCTTTATAAAATGGGGGTTTATTTCACTACACAGTTACAGTCTTAAGGCCACAAAGCATCCAAAGTAACACCTTCACCGGAGGTTGGCCAGTGGTGTCTGGAAAACCTCTGTTAGCTAGGAAGGCAGCTGGCATCTGCTCCAAAGCTCCGGCCTCAAAACGGCTTTCTCCCAGGACGTTCCTCTTTAGCAAGCTTGCTCCTCTTCAAAACATCACTCCCAGCTGCACTCTCTTTCCTCTTTGAGTCAGCTCATTTATATAGCTCCACCTATCAAGGCCCACCCCGAATGGGTGGGGCCAAGCCTCCATGGGAACATCTCATCAAAATTATCACCGACAGCTGGGTGGGGCACATTTCAAGCAAATCCAACCAGCACCAAAAACTTCTGCCCCACACAAGACTACAAAGATAATGGCATTTGGGGGACACAATACACTCAAACCGGCACATCAACAAATGCGTCTATTTTTGGTATAATATTGTAATAATAAAATAGCAGAGCCGATTGATACTGGCTCGGGGCCTTCTAATTTCCACCCTAACCTGGCATCTAGCTCAGAAGAGCATATTAAAATAGTTAATAACTTGTATTATCCAAATTAAACTCAACCAAAACCTTCTGACCTCTTCCTATGGAATCTCACTTTAAGACGACTTTCCCATAGGGAGAGCTATGTGTACCTAGGTATCCTCTTGCTTGGTTGAGCTTGTCCAGCCCACGCCTTGAAATACCATTCATATGAGGATAACTACCTAATTTATATCTCATCCTGAGTTTCCTATGACCTTCAGACTCTTATCCACCTGTGTATTTGACATGTCTACTTGGATGTCTAAGAGACATCTCAAACATAGTCAAAACAACACTCTTAATTTCCCAACCCCCACTTCAACAAATTTTTTCATTTCAAAAACTGGTACTACCAGCCACCAAGTTGCTTAGGCCAAAAATTCAGGAGTCATTCTTAATTTCCTTTCTTCATCCCCATATCCAACAGAAAGTCTTGTCATTTTTGCTTCCAAAATATATTCTGAATGCATCCATTTATGTCTTCCACAGCTAGCACTCCAGTTCAGGCCATCATAAACTCTTGCCTATAATGCTTCAATAGCTTCCTAATCAACCACATGTTTTCCCTCTTGTCCTCTATGGTCAGTCCTCCACACAGAGGCCAGCATGCTCCCTTTATGATGAAAATCAGACATTATCTTTTCTCTGCTTAAAAATATGCAAGTAGATATTTATACACCAATGTTCATAGCAGCATTATTCACAATAGCCAAAAAATGGAAGCAACCCAAGTGTCCATCAATGGATGAGTGGATAAACAAGATGAAAGGTACATACATGTCATGGAATAGTATGCAGTCATAAAAAGGAAGTTCTGATACTTGCTACAACATGGATGAACCTGAAGACATCATATTGAGTGAAATAAGCCAGACATGAAGGGACAAATATTATGATTTCTCTTATATGAAATACCTGGAAAAAGCAAATACATAGAGAATGAAAGTAGATTCCGGGTTACCAGGGCTGGCGGGGGGTGGGGTGGGGGGTGATTATTGCTTAATGAGGATAGAGTTTCTGTGCGGGTAATGAAAATGTTTTGGTAATGGATGGTGCTGTTAGTAGCACAATATTGTGAGTGTAATTAATCCCTCTGAATTGTACACATGAAAGCAGCTAACATGGGAAATTTTGTGTTGCATACATGTTACCACAATAAACTTTTTTTTATGGTTTTAAAAAAAGGATACTCCAATAGTTTCTACACTGCACTGAGAATAAAATTAAAACTGCTTGCCACGGTCTACAAGACTCCGCATAATCTGGTCCTTGCCAACATCTCTGACAGAATATCCCATCACTACTCACTTTGAGTTCTATGTTCATGCTGGTCTCCTTTCTGTTATTCAAACACCTCAGGCTCGTGCCCTTACCTTCCAGACTTTGCACTTTGCTTTTCTGCCTGGTACACTCTCTTCCCAGATCTTTAAATGATAGGTTCCTTCTCATCTCTTACATCTAGGCTCAGATAACATCTTCTCAGAAAAGTAGTCACTCACCATTCAATCTAAGGAAGCCAACCACTGACCATCAGGTTTAAACCACCATCCTCATTTATTTTCCTCCTGGCACTTACCACTCTTTGAAATTAGTATTTATTTTTATAAGAGTATCGTCAGCCTCTCTAGCTCCCAAGTAAAATGTGAGCTCCATGAAAGCAGACATTGGAACCATGTCTTTTTCCCCAATTCCCAGAGTTCAGAACAGTGTTTGGTACATAAAAGCCTATTCAAGTATGGGCTGAATGAATGAAGAAGTAACAACATTATTAACCCAATTTTCCTGCTATGTCATATAAGCTGTTGTAGTTTGCTAATACTGCCAGAATGCAAAACACCAGAGATGGACTGACTTTTATAAAAGGGGGTTTATTTGGTTACACAGTTACAGTCTTAAGGCCATAAAGTGTCCAAAGTAACACATCAGCAATCGGGTACCCTCACTGGAGGATGGCCAATGGTGTCCGGAAAATCTCTGTTAGCTGGGAAGGTACGTGGCTGGCGTCTGCTCCAAAGTTCTGGTTTCAAAATGGCTTTCTCTCAGGACGTTCCTCTCTAGCAAGCTTGCTTCTCTTCAAGACGTCACTCACAGCTGCACTGGGTTCCTTCTGTTGTGTCAGCTCATTTATATGGCTCCACTGATCAACTTAAACCCATCCTGGATGAGTGGAGCAACACCTCCATGGAAATTATCCAATCAGAGTCATCACCCACAGCTGGGTGGGGCGCATTCCAAAGAAACACTCAAAGAAATCTAATCAACACTGATAACGTCTGCCCACACAAGATTACATCAAAGATAATGGCGTTTGGGGGACACAATACATTCAAACTGGCACATAAGCCTTTTGGGAAAACTCATATTTCTAACATAAGCCCTCACCAATGTCTTTTCATCTCTTCTAGAATGTGATAATCAGTCTTTAAAATGTAAGCAGCATATTTTGTATTTCATTTTCTGCAGGCATTCCCTGAAGAGAATTATATTGCTTTTGCTGCTAAAGGGACAGTCAAGTTTGTGTCAATGTATAATTATTTATATGGAATTTAAAAATTGTCCTGTGTCTCTTGAAACCAAATTGTGGGCTTTCCCATTAGAAACTACACTCATCTAAAGAAAAAGTCTGGATATGTTAAGTCCTTAAAAACTGTTCAAAGTCTTTTATCATTCTTCTACTCTGCAGAATATTTCAAGACCCATTCTCTTCATAGTGAGTTACCTCTCTGTTCAGGCCAAAACAGAGTGAGGTTAAAATGCAGGGATTAAATCGCAAGATCACAGTACAAATGTAATCACCCTGGCTCTTCTATTGTGCAACCCCCATCCCCTTCAAAGTCTAATCTCCAACCACATTTGGTCTCATGAACCTCGCTGTCATTTTCTGCCCTGGTTTCTTGAGACGTGCCTTCAGTTAAGGCAGTGGATACCTAGAGAATGCCCCAAAAGTGCTGCATACCCGCTGATGAGTAAAGTCCTGCTACACTAAGCAGGCTGTGGGTGCTCTGCTGCTCTACCAAATCGCTAATCTGCATCAGGGTGATGTCATTCCACTTGGGATGTTGTCTCATGAGGTAGATAGACTCTTGTTTCTCCAGTCTTTGGACACACTCTGATAACCTGAGGTCAAGGCATCATTGCCTTGGGCAAATAATGCCTCACAGAGATTTAGCAAAAAATAGCCATTTCAGATGTTATTCAAGATCCTCTTTTCATAAATTCATACACAACAGCAGGGATGAATAGACTGACTGGGTCATCCTCCATTCTGATTCTAAAGCTATAATATTGGACTAAACCTTGACTCTTCACTCTCTTTTTCCCAAAGGAGGAGTTCTTTCTCAGGCTTTCTTTCCTCAGGCAAGTAATTGCTGGCTGCTTCAGCCGACAGGACCTCCAGACATGTCCAAATCTATAGAGAACACAAAGTTCTAAGGTGTCTCTTTAGGGTCAATAATTGAAATAAAACTAATCATCATAGCCAATATTTATTTTGTACTTAATGCGTGCTCAGTACTGAACTATGCTCTTTATATTCATTAACTTATGAGGTAAAAACTATTTTCATCCCAGGAAACTGAGGCTTGGAAAGCTTTAAAATCTTGCCCAAGCTCAAAAGGTAGGAATTGAAAAAGTCAGGAACTGAATACTGGCCTTTCTAGTACATCCAGATATAATATATTCTTAATCAATATAGTAACTGTACTGTCTCTTATCATGGAAGAATTTATAAGGTGTAGTTATCTGTAAAGTTCCATTATGTGGAAGGGAAAACAAATCGAAGATTATAGACGTTTATCTATGGATTAATTCTGGATTTATTAAACCTTACCAGATACACGGTGTGCTGGTTTGGATATATTATGTTCCCCACAAAAAGCTGTGTTCTTTAATGAATCTTGTGGGGGCAGATTTATTTTTCGATTAGGCATATACATGCACTTCATATGATATAGGGGTTACACTGCTGCCTCTGGAATGGGGACCAAGTACTCACACTGAGAGCACAGGCTGCTCTGCACAGAAAAGATGGGGGAGAGGCCAGCAAGGGCACCATGAGGTTTTCCTACCATTTTTAAGTTGCCTTTTTCTTGATTTAGCACTCACCCAGTTACTGCAAGAACTCTTTAATTATTTTTAGAGAAAGATGTTTCTGTCAGATTTTGCTAGTTGTTTAAAGATTCTGTCGGGGAACAGAACTCTGGAGCATCTCCCTCCACCATCTTGGTGATGTTGATACTAATCAAACACAGTGTTCTCTGCCTGATGTGCATAACAGCCAATCTATGACACCAGGGTTCAAAGAGAGAATGAGTTTATTGCCACATGAAGTAAGGAGATCAGATGGCCTATCAGCCTAAAATCTGACTCCCTAAACTGCAGTAATTCTGATAGTTTTATAGTGTCAAAAGAGGGGCAGGTTTTAGGTTAATAAGCATAATGGTTCAAGTGAATGAAGTTACAGATGATCTATTTATTGAGCATGTGTAGACTGATTACAAGCTTAGTCCACAGAAGGTATGTAAGAAAAATGGCAGTCTTAATATAATGATGAGCCTGATTTTTAGTATTATAATGAGGCATAGGTCACTTATAGGTTAAAATTTGAGCTACTGCACGTCAGGTGGGCCAATTTTGGTTAGACCTAGTGTTGTCTAGTAAGATAGTTTAGGAATTGGGAAGGGTTAGTTCTGGGCTGACTCACATTCCTTCATCAATGAAATTAGGGGCTGTCTTTGTGATCATAAGACTCCAAAGCTGTAAAACAAGAATAGCGGGTACAAAGGGGCCAGTCATGAGGTTTTTACAATCACAAAATAAAGGTTATATAGCTATACAATTATTGTCAAAGATCATGGCATCTGGGTGGCAGTTCAGTGGGTTTTAGTAATTTTAGGATTTCCTTTTGGGTATTCTACAGTATACTAGAAAGTAAGAAAGGGGCATCTATATAATGATTCAGTCATCTTAATTATTTGTTAATTCTTAATTTCTTGGTTACAACATTACTATTTTTTTGGATTTTAATTCAACATATTCTTTGATTCAAATAATACGTGTATTATTTATCTACCACTGCATAACAAATTACACCAACATTTAGCAGCTTGAAACAACAAACATTTATGATCTCTCACAGTTTTTCAGGGTCAAGAATCAGGTTGCATACTGTGAGCGTAATTAACAGTGCAATGAGTTACGAGTGTGATTATGGTTGAAAGGTGACATTTAGGGTCATGTATATCACTAGAAGGAAAGCTAGAGGATAAAACATGGGACTGAGTAACAGTGACTGGGATGATGACTGTGGTTAATAGTACAAATATAAGAAAGTTCTTAAATGAACTAGAACAAATGTACATCACTATTACAAGGTGTTAATAACAGGGTGGTACCCTATGTAGGACATGATTCCCAGGGGTGTAAATCTCCCTGGCACGTGCGATTTGACTCCTGGAGATCAGCCTGCCTGGCGTCGTGGGATTAAAATGCCTTCTGGACCAAAAGGGGGAAGAGTAATGAAACAAAATAAAGTTTCAGTGGCTGAGAGATTTCAAATAGAATCAAGAGGTCATTCTGGAAGTAACTCTTATGCATTATATAGATATCCCTTTTTAGTTTTTAGTTTATTAGAATAGCTAGAAGGAAATATCTGAAGCTGTTGAACTGCAACCCAGTAGCCTTGTTTCTTGAAGACAATCGTGTAACTACATAGCTTATATGGTGTGACCGTGTGATCGTGAAAACCTTATTGCTCACACTCCCTTTACCCAGTGTATGGACAAATGAGTAGAGAAATGGGGACAAAAAGTAAATTAATAATAGGGGGGAGAAGGGGTACGGGATGTTTTGGGTATTCTTTTTTACTTTTATTTTATTTATTTATTTTTTTTATTATTATTTTTTTTTAATAAATTTTATTTTGAAATAAATTCAATCTTACAGGAACAGTTGCAAAAACAGTACAAACCCCATACATAGAACTTCATCATACCCCAATCCCCCTCCCCCAATCCCCCATCCATCATCTTTAAGATCCTGTCACACCACCGTCTCTTTCCCTCCCTCTCTCCCTGCCTCCCTCCCTCCCTATCTATCATCCATCATCTATTGCTCTGTCCTCTGAACATATGAGAGCTAGCTGCACACATCCTTGAACATACAATATAATTCACATATACCTTTTCCATGGACAAGAACATTCTTTTATGCAATCTCATTAAGCACAGCTAAGAAGTTCAAGAACTTTTATTTTTATTCTTATTTTTATTTTTATTTTTTGGAGTAATGAAAATGTTCAAAAATTGTGGTGATGAATGCACAACTATATGATGATACTGTGAACAACTGTTGTACACTTTGGATGATTGTATGTATGTGAATATATTTCAATAAAATTTTTTAAAAATGTAAAAAAAATAGAGTGGTATATGGAAAAATATAACTTATGCAAACTATGGACTATAGTTAACAGTAATATTGAATACTCGTTCATCAGTTGTAACAAAGATACTCTACCAATGCTAACTGTCAATAATAGGGGCGTATAAGCCGTATGAGATTTTTCTTTCTGGGGCAATGAGAATGTTCTCAAATTGATTGTGGTGATGAATGCACAACTCTATGATTACACTAAGAGCTACCAATTGTATGCTTTGGATGGATTGTATAGTGTATGACTAACACTGTTTTTTAAAAAAAAAATCAGGTTGCCACTTAGCTGAGTAGTTCTGGCTCAGAGTTTCTCATGAGGTTGCCATCAGGCTGTCATTTGGGGTTGCAGTCATCTCAAGACTTGGCTCAGGTTGAAGGATCTGATTTCAACCTCCCGGAGGCTACTCACATGGTTGTTGGCATGCCTCGGTTTCTCCTTGGGTGCTGGCCAGAGACCTTATCCCTTGCCACATGGCTCTCTCAAAATGGCAGTCTGCTTCTTCCAGCGGAAGTAATTAGAGAAAGAGAGAAATAGAGATATTATCCGAAATGGAAGTCATAGTGTTTTGAAATGTGATCTCAGAAATGAGGAATCCATTGCTTCTGCTGTACGCTGTTGGTTACATAGACCAACCCTGGTACAATGTGGGAGGGGCCTACACGAGGGTATAATACCAGTGTGGGACCCCTGAACCCCCAAGAGTCTTGAAGACTGCACACAGCAGTTTGCTTGACCTAGGACAGCTAATGTTCGACTTATTCTCCTTGTAAAATCAGGCCTCCATGCTGAATGTAATCTATACTACCTCCTCCCTGAGACTCCCTAAAATACTGTTATCTACAAGATAATCTATAATCCTCCCATCCTCCCTGTTGATTACAATCAATCCCTCCCTATGTTGCAAGCCCACCTTATGCTCTCATACCCACTGGAATGTCAAGCCCTTATAACCAGCTTATTCAGCCTCCCCAAAGTGCAGAGTATTTTCACGTTGAGCTCTGAACCCACCGCCATTCAGAGCAGCAACTGAATCCATTCAGAGATGCTCCTGAATTCAGGGCAATGTGACTCGACTTCCCACCCTATAGGTAAGCCCCATTATAAAAGCTCATGTCTCAGAACATGCCTGGTGCTTTCTTTAGTCCTTTGGCTACAAAAGCCCTCTTGGGCTGTGACAACCAGGAGGCAGAGAATCATTAGGTTTCATGTTGGAGGCTGGCGACCACTCCTGCTAGGGTTTGGATCCCTTTAGTCTCGAGTTCTAACCCCAAATCTGCTAACTGCTTTGTAAATCAGTTTCATTTTCTCTTATATACAAAATAGGGCCATCCTGATTCAGAATCTTCAGGGATAAAGGGCCTCGGGTAACTCCTTCTGTCTGATGAGTTCTTTTAAATGGTGTGATTTAAATAATAATGGCATTCAGATAATAATCAAGGTGTCATCTAGAACTGGAAGGCTCTGCCCCAGGTTGCTCTTTCCTTTGTGCATATGGAAAGGCCATCTACAACAAATGGTTTACTTTGCTCTTAAGATCTGCAACTTCTTTGATAGTCTACTGAATTGCTTTCAAACACTATCAAGAGTATTTTCTGATGACTCTAAGTGTGTTTCCTGATATTTTCCTAATTTTAAAATAAGACTTCAACATTCACATTTAATGTTCACCTACTCACCTCTTTTGATCAGGACACAGGCCAACATTCTTCTCATTAAAAAGCCTTCATTTATTTTCAATACTAAAACAGCATTTTAGAATTGATTTAAAAAACTGGTTTATTTTCAAGAAGCTTGCTTTTCCTTTTCAGTTAGCACCAGAAAAGGACAGTTGCTTGAGAAAAGATGTTTAGAAAGGATTCAGTATGTTTCCGAAGGATTAGCCATCCATCTTCAGGAGGCAAGAATACTGAACAGTAAATGTAAATGAAATGAAAAATACCTGTGTTAACATTTTTATCATAATTTTTAAAATCCACTATGTTTTATGAAAATGTTTTTATTTCCTACTTAAAACCTGCTGGCAAAGTTAATTTCCCCTTTTGTATTTTATTTTCAATTTAGAATATAGCCACTATTGAATACTCCTTATCCAATAGATTACATTAAAAAATGTACACTTAAGATTATTTTTCTATCACTAAGCCACTACTATTATAAAAAGTAGTATGCTACAATGTTAAATTTAGCAGCACAAATTCTTGGAATTGTGCTATCCAATAAGATAGCCACTAGCAACAGATGTCTACTGAGAGCTTTAAGTGTGGCTAATCTGAATTGAAATGTGCTTAAAAAAAAAAAAATACACATTTATCATGAAAATAAAAATGTAAAATGTCTCAATAATTTTTATACTAGAATGTAAAATATCTCCGTAATTCCTCTACTGATCACATGTTGAAATGATAATGTTCTGGATACATTGGATTAAATAAGTATATTATTAAAATTAATTTCTCCCATTTCCTTTTACTTTTTTTAATATGCAGGGTTGCCAGATAAAATACAGGACACCCAGTTAGTTACCTTGGAATTTCAGCTGTCTCTGCATGGGGCAGACTTACTCTAAAAATGTTTTGATTGTTTATCTGAAGTTCAAATTTAACTGGATGTCTTATATTTTTATTTGCTTAATCTGGCAACTCTATTAGAAAGGTTTCCAGAAAATTTAAAATTACAAATATCACTCGTTATTCTATTGGACAGTGCTTCCTTAGAATAAGCTTCCTGCTGTTTTTTAAATTGCTAGTCAATCATTTCTATGTAGAAAAAACTAATCTGAGGCAAATATTTAACCCTTGAATCCTAGGCTGGGAACTTCAATAATCTTGAAGTTAAATTTTGTACATTTGCTTGAACAAGGGCAACAAAATTGATTATTACAACCAAAATATGGAAAGGGCATTTGGATGAGAATTCAACGTCACGGCTCCCAGGCTCAATCGGTTTCAAAACCATCTCTATCACTCTTACAGGGATGAGGTCTGGGCAGCTGACTAGCAATGAAACCCTGGGCAGTCACATTCCCCATGTAGGCCAAGGGAAGGAGGGACTTTAATACTCGAGCTTAACGCCGCCGGCCCAGCATCGGAGCAGCGACTCGGCCTCGGACGCGGATGCCATGAGACCCTCTGCCTTCCTAAACCGAACCTGGGCTAAGTCGACTAGAACCCCCGGACATGACCTCCTTGGCCAGGCCCTGCCCTGCCTGACCCCAGATCAGCGGCTCCACCCGAGTTTCAGGAGCCCCAGGAGGCCGGAACTTGCTCTCCACCTGAGCCCCAAGAAAACCCGGCGGCCTGGAATTGCCCACCGCAGCCATCATGCCGGGCTCCAACTCCGCCCCACTGCGCCGCGTACTACGGAACGGAGGGGCGGGCCTGGCAGTCCAGGCCCAGACCACGCCCCCGCCTCGCGCCCTATGTAAGGCCGGTCCGCGAGGGCGGTGGCCGCTGTGGTGGCGGGAGCTAGCAAGTCTTTCCTCCCTGGAACAGTGTGTCGGTCCCTCGATCGGTGGAGCAGTAAGGTTCCCCGCGCGCACGCGCACACGCTCGCGTCCGCTGCGCCCCGCCCCTGCGGGCCGCGGAGTCGCCAACCCAGGGCCGCTCAGCGCGGGCCGCTGAGGGTGGTATGCTGGACTACGACGAGGTGGTCGCCTTCCTGGGCGAGTGGGGGCCCTTCCAGCGGCTCATCTTCTTCCTGCTCAGCGCCAGCATCATTCCCAATGGCTTCAACGGCCTGTCGGTTGTGTTCCTGGCGGGCACTCCCGAGCACCGCTGCCGGGTGCCGGACGCGGCGAACCTGAGCAGCGCGTGGCGCAACCACAGTATCCCGCTGCGGCTGCAGGACGATCGCGAGGTGCCCCACAGCTGCCGCCGCTACCGCCTCGCGTTGCTTGTCAACTTCTCGGAGCTCGGGTTGGTGCCCGGGCGCGACGTGGATCTGGCGCAGCTGGAGCAGGAGAGCTGCCTGGACGGCTGGGAGTTCAGCCAGGACGTTTACCACTCCACTATCGTGACCGAGGTGGGTGCCAGCCCCTCGCCAGGTCTGGGGACCGGGACGTGGAGGAGACCCTCCTCCAACACCTTACTCCCCGCTTATGGGCGTTCTCCAGCCAGGTGGCTCGGGAGCACTGCGAGGTTAACTTCCACTTGGAGCATGCTTGTCATACTGTGAGTGTCAGGCTGGCCACCCATCCCGATGGCCCCCGTGGGGACCCTCTAATACCCTGAGTGATCAGGGACTTTCTCTAGATGGGAGTGGTTCCTCCAGATGGGGGTGTAGGTGGTGAAGAGCACAGCCAAAACTTGAGCCAAGCTGTCACTGTTTTCTCCTTCAGCCTCTTGTCAACTGTCCAGAGAGAGGGGAAATAATTCCCCTTCTTTTCCGACCTTTTAAAGTTAAAGGAAGCATGAGTATAAAACTCCCTTTTCTCTCCTTTCTCCAATCACTCCTCACCTACCTCAAAAAAAATGACAGTCTAGCCTTGTCCTGTAATGAATTGTTTACCTTGGTCTGTTATCAGGAACCAAGAAGTATCATGGTCAATGGACCCATGCATCTAAAGATCTCTTTAGGGTGATTTGTTGACCTGGAATGTTTTCCAGGATATTCCAGGATATGTTGAAGCATACAACCTCAATTCATCAGGGGAGGGGGGCAGGGGGAAGGGGAACCTTTCTCTTTCCCCAATCCCTTGGATTTTCTGTTTGTGTAGCTTTGGCCCCTGGCAAATCTGCAGTTGTTAGCACTGGATGTATGGCATGATGTTCATGGATGTATGTGGGTGTGCTTTGTATCTTACTCAGACAAAGGTCCTCTGACCCTCTGGAGTCTCAGCAGAACTGAGCAAGCAGGGAAGTGAAAAGAGCTCTCCTTGATTGGCACTGGGGCACCTGGGTTCACTGGGTGTCAAGGCCCCTGTTTGCTTGGTGTCTGGCACACTCTGCCTACAATGCACCCGCGGAGGAGGAGAGAAGATGGACTATTAGACAGTTACAGGACTCTGGATGTGCCAAGATAGGAAAGACATGGGGTCTATGCGAATACATTCCTCTCCTGCTTCACAGAATCAAACCGTGCTGGAGGCATGCATGTTCAGGGGTTCCCTCCTAGAACCTCAAAGGGGCTGACAGGGATTCCAGAGGCGCTGGTATATTGCCCTGGGGAACATCACCCTTCAGGCTGTTGGCCATCACCCAGAGCTGCCCCTAGAGAATCACTATCTGAGCAAGTATATGTGTATGTGTGATGTGTGTGTTTTCACTGTATAAGAAGTCTGATGTCTCAGCACCTGTGCTTGCTCGCTCCGTATATGTGTAGTGGGAGGGTGACCTGAGTCCCACTGGCATTTCTGTTAATGACATCGTTCTAGCGTCCTGAGGCATCATTACTTGACAAAAGAGGGGAGATCATCAGTTAGGTTTTGGGAGTGGGGGTGGGGGCGCGTAGAGCAATGTATAAAAGTAGCAGACCGTGCATTGTGGTCCAAGAGTGTACAGAGAATGGGAACTTTCAGTTGACACGGATCCTGGGCCCTCGCTTCAGTATAGAGTCTGTTACCTTCCTGGAAGCCAGCGAGAGCTGTGGAAGCAGAAACTACTCCTGGGGTTGCAGGCAGAGGCCACAGGGGAAGCTAGACTCCATGAGACACGAGTCCCAACAAATTCAGCTTCTGGCAGCCCAAAGGGAGGAGGAGACAGTGAATTCAGAAGAAGCTCATGGCATCTCTTTGGATTTTTCCCTGATCTCTGAGAGTCCCTGGGCTTATTCTAGTCATTTGCTCCTGCTTTGCTTCCCCATCCTGCCTTTGGCTAAGAGTGCCGGCAGTAGCACTGATGGGCTCCTAAAGGTTGGCTGTGCCCACGGGATCCGTGAGCTTTGTTGCTGCCAATGTCAATCTTTAGTTTTTTTACTTAGCCTATTTATTTATCTGTCTTAGCAGTTTCGTAAGAACTGCATGACCTTTCACCTACTTATAGGTTGTCAGTCTTTGCTGGGAGGCAAGATTAATACTTTACTTAGTCCTTTGTTTTGGGAGGCTGAAATGTCTGACTTCAAGTCCAAGGCTGCTGGTTCCTCTCAGGTGAACAGTCACTATTGGACACTGTTCCATCAGCGTTCTGATGGTTCTGTTTTCTAAGGCCCATTTTCTTTTTTTTTTTAATTCATTTTATTGAGATATATTCGCATACCACGCAGTCATACAAAACAAAGCATACATTCGAGTGTTCACAGTACCATTATGTAGTTGTGCATTCATCACCAAAATCAATCCCTGACACCTTCATCAGCACACACACAAATAACAAGAATAATAATTAAAGTGAAAAAGAGCAATTCAAGTAAAAAAGAACACTGGGTGCCTTTGTTTGTTTGTTTGTTTTTTTCCTTCCCCCATTTTTCTACTCATCCATCCATAAACTAGACAAAGGGGAGTGTGGTCCACGTGGCTTTCCCAGTCCCATTGTCACCCCTCATAAGCTACATTTTTATACAATCATCTTCAAGATTTGTGGGTTCAGGCCCATTTTCTTTTAACCCAGAACTGGCCCGCTGACCATTGCAGCTAGTCCTGTGCCTGCTAAATGTCTCCAAGCCTGTCCTCTGCCCCAAGTCATACATAGATGTGTTTGTAAGTACACTGATATTGAATTCCTATTCATATTTCTCAACAGAAGACTAAAACCTCAGGTATCCTGTTCAGTTTTTTTCTTTGTTGCATTTAAAGTACATACATGTAGTGTTGAACTTTGTGGTAGGTTTACATCTTTGCCTCTCTTGCAACTCCTGACACATTGCTGGATATAGAGTGGGTACTCAAGAACAATTTAATTGAATAGATTAATGAACAATGTTAAGACATCTCTAAAGTTTGAGAAGTGAACAAAAGGAGGACAGTTTAATTCATAGAAAGTAAAGTTGGGGGGTGGCGAAAAAGATAGACTGAAATATTTTGAAGGAAATGTAATCCTTCCCACTCCATTCCCCCCACTCATCCCCAATGGCTAGGGCTTGGCTGTGTATAGATCTGGAACAAGACATTGGGATTGATAGAAAGACGGGATCAATACTTACAAGGTCAATGTCGTTTGGTGCTCTCATGCTTCAGGCATAGTTTGGTAGTTCACTTGATACTAAGCTGGCCCGGTCTCCACCTCTGGCCCCCCAGTCATCCCTGGGGTGCTGGGGAATCAGCCACCCGACCCTTCAGTGCTTCTCCAACCCCTGAGTGCTTCTCAAGTTGCCTGGGCCACCTGCTTTTCAATTTCACCATAGCCCAGCCTGGCCCAGCCTTGCCCATCCTGAAGCCAAAGAGGTTTCTTTGGAAACTTCTAACTCTTCCAGCATCCATGACTTGGGGTTCCTTCAGCTAAGACCTAGGAGGCCTCTGCATCCCCTTACTTCCTTCCTGTCTCCACTTCAAGGAAGCCCTTTGCCCCAGTCCTTGATGGGACTCCGACTCACTTCCTATTGTTCTAGAAAGCCTCTTTCTGGACTAGCTTTTCTGTCAGCCTTGTCTGGTGCATTGACAGTCTTGAAAGGTAGCTGAGCCCCCATCGTTATCCACAAGCCAACCTGAAGGAAAAGCCACAGCAACTGGGAGGTGGGGCTGGGGCTGACTCTGGGGTGGACAGACCAGGTGGACCTGGAGCTTGTGCCCCATGGCTCTGCCTTTGCTGGCTTTTCCTCTCACTCATCAGAAGCACAAACCCTCATCCCTGCCTTTGCAGCTTAATGGCAAACCAAAGAAGCCACTTGCTGGGCCCTTGAGGTCCCTGTGTGTGCACAGTCATTGCAGACCCATCTTGCCATGAGTGGTCAGATTGAGCCCCTCTCCAGCTAGTCTGGAGGCAACATTCTGGGTCAAGGGTCAGATGGTTGACACAGGGCAGAGGTGGGGGAGCAAAGAAAATAATTTATTCTAGAGAATGAAGTTCAGAGTTCATCTGGACTTTGGGAGGCCAAGTCCTAGAACCAAGCCCAAAGGATTCTGTGTTGTTAAAGATTGACTGCCCTTTCATTCTTCCATGCACTCATTCACCTACATACCAAATGTACTGATGTTTGTTCAGGCCGCTGCCAGGCATTGTAGGGGATACTGTAGCAAATATGTCTTCTCTTTGCCCTGACAGCCTTCTGGCAGGAATCTTACTAATTGCAGCAGGAGGCAGAACACAGTATGCGTCAAAACACATGGCATTCAATGACATGTGGTGCTAACCATTGTGTTTGACCCTTGATAGGGTCAGGCTAGGTACATCTCAGGGAAGAACCTTGCCTTATGGGCACAGACTCTATCTTTATTTCCTTCCGGTCAACTCATAGGTAAGAACATTTAGTCCCAGGGAATTAGGTCATATCTCTATTTTTCATTACTGAGAAGCAGTACCAATTACATACTGAATATGAGATACATTTCTCTCTTTTTGGAAATTTAACAGCTTTATGGAGGTATAATTGACATAAAATAAACTGAACATACATAGAGTGTACAATTTGATAAGCTTTGACATATGTATTCACTCTTGAAACTGGCACCACTAGAGAGGCACATTTCAGACCAGGAAGTTGCAAGTCCAGGCCCACTGCCAGAGTTCTTCCAGATTTTTCAGGTTGGGACTGCTTGCACAGCTCAGCCAGCCTGGGGGTGGCAACGCCAGGCTTGTGACCTGAACGTTAAACCCACACTTTAAATACTAACATCAGTACCTATTGTTATCAGTCACTATAGCCAATCGGTCCTACCAAATAGAGGCACCGGTAAGCTGGTGGGTAGTTGTTTTTGTCACAGCTGGGGAGCCAGGAGGTAAGTATGGGAATACTAGATACTTTTTAAAACACATTAATCAGGGGGTACTTAGCCTGGACTTTGTGTGTGGGCCTTTCCTGTGAGTTCTCCTTAGCAGGATTCGGGCAAGTTCTGGAGCCCTCTGCAGTCCATCTGGTAGATGACAGGTAGTGGGTGGGTAGGGTGGGCTGGGACCCATTTCATGCTCTTGTATTCATTTTTGAGGCCTCTTACCTTTCCTGACCCCTCCACAGCCCATCTGGCCAGTAGGGAGGAAGTACTAATGCAGGTTTGCTTTAGGAAGGCCAGTATTGTCAAGAGTTGTTAGTGGTGGAGAGAGGACACAGTTACTCCTTGATTAATCATGGCTGCCCAGAGTAGGACAGGCTGAACTGGGCAGAGGGGGTGAGGCTGAGGGAGCATGAGAGGTGCTCTGGGGCCCCATCCCAGATGAGCACTACAGTCACCCTGTTTCCTGCAGAGCATAGTCTGACCTGGGTCCATGTAGCAGCTGGCCTTAGCAGCCCAGGATTCCCTGTAGAAGCCTGCTGTTGGGGGATCCAAGCTGAAGGAGGACAACCACAACCCCAGAACTCACTGCAGAAGCCTTTTTGGATTTCTAGTCTTGCTGGGCTCCATCAGTCCCCAATCCTTGTGAGAGACCTGTTGAGAAACAGCTGCTGACTCTTGATCCATTTTTCTGTCTTCACGCTACAAAAGTAATGCACACCAACTGTGAAATAGATCCCATCATATTTGACAGTGGCAGTAGCCAAAATCTGGCCCCTGAAGCGCTGCCTAACACCCTTCCTGATACCAGTAGGTCTGCACCCTGGGACGGAGTGAGGGAAAAAACATCCCCACCGTTGGATTCCCTTATTTTGACTCCCCTGCCACTCCTGTTCCTGGCTTTAGCAGCCATGCCTGGATGGGAGCTGTTCCAGGAGCACACACCACCCACCCTCCTCCCAGAGAGATGGTATCTGGGTGCCGGTGCCACTGAGGCTACAGAGGTGGCACCTGGCAATCCAGCTTAAGGTCTGGCCTGGGCTACTGTAGCCTGAGCATTCAGGCCCTGGTACTCTGCCATTCTTGACTCCTGCTAGTCTGGGCTTCCTCCGGATTCAGGGATTGGACACCCCTAGTTCCTCCCTGGGGTGGGGATCACCACCCCACTCTCAGCTCAGCCTTCCCTGTGCAGGCTTATTCCAGAGTGGAGAGCCAGCAGAGGCTGAGTGGTCCTTACCATCAGCTGTGGAGTTCTTCATGCGCAGCCTGAGCACTGCCTTCTGACCTCCCCAGGAGGCGCCCAGAGGCTATGTGCACACAGAGCCACAGCACAGTAAAGATGCAGACCTCTTTTTCTGCCTGTCACCAACCTGGAAGAGATGCTTTGTTCCAGGAGGTGTACACTCTCCTTGCCTTTGCTCGTTGCTGGGAAGCCAGATGACTCCATGGGAGATAGTCTAGCAGCCTGGCACAGGGGTCTGAATTCCCTGGTGGTGGGGGTAGGGTGGTGGCTGTCTGCAGAGATTCTTGGTTACCACTAAGTGCCATCTCTCTGTTCTGGAAAACATTTTTCTGAGAACCATGATGTTTCCTGTTTTGGCTTTTTCTTCCTTCTTTTGGCTTCTCGTTAGGCTGAAACAGCCTAATGTCTGAGTGTCCAGCTGCTTCCTCATTTACCTCCTCCCTTGCCCACAGACCTGTTTTCCTGTTCATGGTAACTACCAATGGAATCACACATTGGATGCTGGGAAACTCAAATAGCGCAGCCAATTTCCTACCCCAATCCTGTTTCACAAATGAGGAAATGAAGGTACACTGAGGGGAAAAACCTTGTCTGAGGTTGGACAGCCAGTTAACAGCAGAGTAGAAACTAGAAGCCAGTTTCCTGACTCCCAGCTCAGAGCTCTTGGCCATCATTGGGCCCTATTATTGTTTTGGGTTCAGAGTCAGGGATTCCAGCTTAAGATGTCACCAAAAGGATGTAGGAGTCATTGGCCCATGGTGGGAGCTGAGGAGAGCTGAAGGAACAGGTCCAGATGGTTTACCCTGGCCCTTTGGGCCTCAGTCCCTTCCTGGATGCCTTGACCCTTACAGCCCCTGAGCCCTGCTCCAGAGTCAGTCCTGTGCCATTCATGCCAATGCCCCGAACCCCCCTGAACAGGCATGCCCTGCTCATCCACACTCCTGGGCTCTTCCCAGATTCTTAGCAGTAAGCATGAGAGGCCTTGCATCTGGGCATGAATGCTTGCTCCCTGCCTGTCTCTCCCCTCCTCAGTGTGGAAGCCAGACAGTGAGGCTGCAGGCAATGAAAAACAGGATGGAGAGGGAGCTCACACTCCATTGGAGAGAGAACCTGTTCCCTGCCCTGCTGCCCAGTTGAGCCATTGCCTCCCTAAGTGAGTTCACACACCCATGCTGTAATGCAAACCGAGTACACAGGGATGCAGGATGTTCTGATTTTATTTTCCAAGAAGGCTTAGAATCTAAACAGTGTTTTTAAAAAGTGAGTGATATATCCCTTTGCTTCTCTTACAGTGGAACCTGGTGTGCGAGGACGACTGGAAGGCCCCGCTCACGATCTCCTTGTTTTTTGTGGGTGTGCTGCTGGGCTCCTTCATTTCTGGGCAGCTTTCAGACAGGTAAGGTGTCTGTCTCCTGCAGCTGCAGGGAACCTCAGCACTAAGCAAGGAGCAGGTGCCTGGTCCTTGGCTTCAGTTGGTAGTGTGCTCTCAGCCCAGGGCCTTGCATTCTTAAAAGAAGGGGAAGCTATGTCTGTGCATATGCTCCATACCAAGTAAAAAGAGCCAACAACTCCCACTCCCTAATTCTTGCTGGGTAAAGAAACCTGAGCTCTCCACACCAAGTGTATCCATGATTCAGTTGACCAGGAAATATGCCATGATTCACTTATGCACTAGCCTGGCTGGCCTTCCCTGGATGAACATGACTCTCCCTTGTCGCCATGTATAGGAGAGGCTGACACCAGACACACATGCACATGCACTGTATCGTGGATCTTTAGGTGGTACCGTAGACGGCTGCCTCTGTCTTCCCAGGAAGACCAGTGTCCTTCCTGTATGGTGAGAGATCTCACCAGCCAGCAGTGGAGTGATGGAAAGAACTCTCGTGTCTACAGGGCTGATTCCTCTTACTAAGAGGCCTATGGTTATAGCACTTACTTCACAACAAGGAGGAAGAGTGCTCTTTGGATCCATTTCTCATAAGCAAGTGTTATGAGAGGCCTTTTTTTTAATATTCATTTTATTGAGATATAGTCACATACCACGCAGTCATGCAAAACAAATCGTACATTCGATTGTTCACAGTACCATTACATAGTTGTACATTCATCACCTAAATCAATCCCTGACACCTTCATTACCACACACACAAAAATAACAAGAATAATGATTAAAGTGAAAAAGAGCAATTAAAGTAGAAAAGAACACTGGGTGCCTTTGTCTGTTTGTTTGTTTGTTTGTTTCCTTCCCCCATTTTTCTACTCATCCTTCCATAAACTAGACAAAGGGGAGTGTGGTCCTTATGGCTTTCCCAATCCCACTGTCACCCCTCATAAGCTACGTTTTTATACAATTGTCTTCGAGATTCATGGGTTCTGGGTTGTAGTTTGATAGTTTCAGGTATCTACCACCAGCTACCCCAATTCATTAGAACCTAAAAAGGGTTGTCTATATTGTGCGTAAGAGTGCCCACCAGAGTGACCTCTCGGCTCCTTTTGGAATCTCTCTGCCACTGAAGTTTATTTCATTTCCATTCACATCCCCGTTTTGGTCAAGAAGATGTTCTCCATCCCACGATGCCGGGTCTACATTCCTCCCCGGGAGTCGTATTCCACGTTGCCAGACTCCCCTGGATGTCTGATCCCACATAGGGGGGAGGGCAGTGATTTCACCTTTCAAGTTGGCTTAGCTAGAGAGAGAGGGCCACATCTGAGCAACAAAGAGGCATTCGGGAGGAGGCTCTTAGGCACAATTATAGGGAGGCCTAGCCTCTCCTTTGCAGCAACAGACTTCCCAAGGGCAAATCCTGTGGTAGAGGGCTCAACCCATCAAACCACCAGTCCCCTATGTCTGTGGGCATGTTAGCAACCATATGAGAGGCTTTTAAGTCAAAATCCATTCCTGGTTTATGGAATCCATAGACCCTTGCAATTATACGTAACATTTTAGAGATTGTATGTGTGAGCATTTTTCTGGAAAAAGGCCCATAGCTTTCATGAAGTTCTCAAGGGGTCATTTGGCTATCTTCCTACCTGGGAGCTTCAGGGTGTGTAAGAGAAGCCTGAGGCAAGAACAGCAGCTTTCAGGAAGGTTCTTGGCTATACTGGCACATATGAGGACACCCACAGAATCAGTGGGTCACCAGTAGAGAGGAGTCTCAGTATCCCCCCAGTTATTGGGACTCTGCCCAGGATCTTTAATAGGAAAGTTCAGGAGAAGAATGTTATCCTACCTGAAGAACACAACCATTTATTTTATCCTATAGCACAAACTCAGGGTGTTGTTTTGGAATGTTTTTATATCTGTGGATTGTTGTCTTTACCCGAGAGGTCTTTCTTCATGCAAAACTTAAATACATGCATTTCTTACTAGATCTGTCTTTTCCAGCATGTCATCTAGCGATTAAAAAAGGGAAAAATTCTTGCAGTCATCAGTGAGCACAAAAGAGCTAAGTAATGGGCCATGACCGTTGGGTGGCAATTCCAGCTGAGCCTGAGTCACTTGCTTCCTTGGAGGAAAGGACTTTGCTTCCCCAGATCCTTAATCTAGAAACAAATGTCAACTGATTACTTATATTTATTTAACAAACACGTAGCACCTACTATGTGCCAGACACTATTGTAAGCACTGTAAAAATAAAAAAATTTTAAAAATTTTAAAAAAGGAACTATTCTCCCCATTTTACTGATGGGGATAATGAAACACATAGAGAGTATAAATAACTTGCCCGAGTTCACACAGCTGGCAAGTGGCAGAGTTGGGATTTGGACCCAGATCGTCTTGATCCCAAGTCCGTAATCGTAACTCCTGTATTTTGTTTGGACTACTGTTCTGAGTCCCTGACTTCCTAGAACTTGCCTTCTAGTCAGGCAGAATGTATTGAACAACTCATTAGTGAAATAACTGTTATCCTTTGTGGTGTAAGTGATATGGAGGAGAAGTACAAGGTGCTGAGAGAGTATCTAACAGAAGAGAGCTGGGAAGGCTTCCCTGAGAAGGTAAAGCATGAGCTGAGATTTGAAAGATGAGTAGAAATCAACCAGTTAAAGACATGTTGAGAGGACAGAGTGTTCTGGGCAGAGAGAACAGCATGTGCTGAAGCCTAGACTCTGGAGGGAGCAGAGCACCCTTCAGGAACTGAAAGAGGTCCATTGTGGTAGAGAGTGGAGAGTGGTGTGGAGATGAAGGCAGAGAGGCGGGCAGAGGCCAGAGCCAAGAGCAGACAGGGCCTAGCAGATCTGCTAAGGAGTCTGGGCTTTAGTCATAGAGCAGTGGGGGAGCTACTGAAAGTTTTTTAAAGCAGGAGGATGATGTAATCAGATTTGCATTTTTAAAAAGAGTAGTTGACAACCTTGTGGAGAAAGGATTGAGGGGAAGCAAGAGGGATTGCAGAGAATCCAATTAAGAGGCTATCTCAATAGTTTTACGAGAGTTGATGGTGGCTAGGTGATGATGGTAGAGATGAAAAGAAGTGGTAAAATCAGCAGGATTTGGTGATGGCTTGAATGTGGTCAGTGAAGGGAAGATTTCTGGCCTGAACAACCAAGTAGATGGTGATGGCCTTCTTTAAGACAGAGAATATTAGAAGAGCCCAGGTTTGGGGGAAAAAATGTTGAGTTCAAGTTGAGACTACTGAATTTGGGGAGACTACAAGACCTCTAAGTGGAGAACATGTTTGGAAATTGTCAGCACAAAGGCCAAATGTGTGTGAGATTGCCCGGGACGGTGTAGAGAGTGAGAAGAAAGGAGGCTCAGGGCTGAGCTTAGAGGCCCTCTCAGTGTGGACGGTGGGGAATCCCCTCTCATGAAGTTGGATGGCAGCTTAGGCTCAGAGGAATTACCTTAATTTGAAAGACTAGAAGAGGACACTCCAAGTTCGACATTGAAGCAGTGCATTGTCCTGAGTCATCTGTGTTGTGGGTTAGGTCGATCTTTGTGGAATAGCCTAAGAACCTGATTGCTATGTAGCACTGTGATTACTTGAGGAAAGTGTTTACAACCCAAAAGGAAATGGTGGGAAAAAAATCCATGTGTATGTTGAGGACTACCTTCGGCTCCAGAAGAGCTAATACAGGGTTTTTCAAACCTTTTTTTTTAAATGTGGCAGCAGAACCTCTTCTTTTAAAATAATTTAAGACCAGTAAATGAAATAGGTAAAAGTCTGGCTGCTCTGTCTGTAGTTGCTGCCTTCACAACCCCACACCTTGAGCTTGTCCATACCCCATAGGAGGCCTAGGGCTCCATGGGATGGGCAGCTTCTGATCATATTACTTCTGAGCAAGCCAGTACTAAAACCTAAGCCAAACAAATTACCTAACAGCAATAGATTCATGCCCTCAACTCATCTAGGATATCAACAGGAACTTTTTATATTGGACAAAGGGTTAGCTTTCTTACTGGCTCGTTAGTAAGCTTGAAACTCAAGAGAAGTTGAAATCATCCTGGGGCATCAAAGCTTTTTATCTGACATAATTTGAGTCTTCTTTATGTGCGTGAATTAAGAGAGAAGCACAACCCTGAGAAGTGGACTGTTACCTCCTGTTGGGTTTTAGTGGGTATGTGTGCATTTTCAGTTTTGTTGACCAACTTTAAAAGTGAGCCCTTCTGGTCCCAACCCCAGACTGCCAGGGACTGGTTCTGTGTAAGGATTCCCTGGGCCTTTTTCTCCTCTACCACACCAGAAAGCCCTTGGAAAGGGAAAGCGGGGATAGGGGTGAGACCTGCCTGCCTTGTAGTTAGGAACCACCCCTTGATTGCAGTACTGTTATAGAACAATGAAGGGGAGTCCAAGTCTCCTGGACAAGTGTTTCTCAATCTCAGCACTACTGACATTTTGAGCTGGATAATTCTTTGTTAGGGGGCAGGTGCTCTCCTGTGCATTGTAGGATGTTTAGCAGCATCTCTGGCCTCTACCCACTAGATGTCAGTAGCACTTCCCCCCTTCTCCAGTTGTGACATCAAAAGTGCCTCCAGAATGGTGTGTGTGTGTGCGCGCCCCACCCTAGTTGAGAACCACTGCTCTAGACAAGCTGGGGGATGGCAGGTTTTCTTTGGAGAGCTTCCACCTCTGGGCCCTGTTTTCCCAAGTCAAGGAAAAGGTCCATTTCCCCACTATAAAATGCAGACAGGAACTTGGCACATTGATGACTTCCACAGTTTTTTATGGTGACCTTGGGAAGCACAATGTATACATGGATAAAAGGTGGAGCTCCTCTGGTTGGTATGGGAAAGGGCCCAGAGTTCCCGCTCAGCCTCCCCTTTCCCTCAAGGAACCTCCAGACATGAGAGCTCAGTTTGAAAACTACTATTCTGTATGATTCCAGCCCCTTCCAATCCAGAGAAGGAGGCCAAGACTAGGAAATCAAGACCACAGCTACCATTCTTGTTTGTGAGACAGTCATAAATGTGGCAACACAGTTAAATTTGGGCTGGATATTTTTCCTACTTCTGAAGTACTACCCTCAAAAGCTAAGAAAAAGTCAAGTCTGCACCATGATGTGCCATCTCAGCACTGGACTTGTACACTTGGGAGGCTTGACCAGACAGGATCCTGCTGGGATTGACCTTTGCTTCATGCCTGATAAGAGGTATGCAAAGCAGAAGGAGTGGGTTAACAGAATGCACTTTGACCCTCAGATGGCCCCTCAGAGCTGGCTCCCAAGGAAAACTAGGCTGGTGAAAGGCGCCCAGACAATGAGACAGGCCCTAGAAATGACTCCACAAGCCCTTTGTAGATGCTAGCCCTGCAGCTATCAGGTTCCCTGGACAGCTCACCCCTCCACCCCTGCCCTCACGTGTAGGTACGGACACACCGTCAGACCCAAACCAGGCAGTGGCTTCTGTCTGCACTTTCATTTCCCAGGCTTCTGAGCTGAGCCTAAGAAGTCTTCTGAGCTCCTTGTGTGTACCTAGCACAAGAATATGACCTAAGACTTCACCCAATGCTAGCAAGCAGTACTATATTCTTGCTTTCTCCCCTCTCTCCCACTCTTGGGTGCAGTCACTGGGGCCTTTGCAGATGTGGCCGTGAGGTCAGCCTTGCCGTCCTGTCCCCTGCCTGGGTCCTGCTGACTGTGGCAGTGTGGCTTGGCCCCACTGGCTGCCCGGAGCCAACAGGCCTGTCCACTGGTCTCAGGAGCTCTTTGGGGCACTTCGGGCAGTCCCTCCATGGTGAAGGCTGCCAGACCCCTTAGTAGATGAAGGATGGGGATTAGGTCTGCAAGCCACAGTTGCCCATGCTCTTCTTCCAGTCTGAAACATTCCCCACCCAACCTTTCACAGCTTTCCTTGACCACGCAGGCTAAATCAGGGTCCCTGGTCCTTGTGCCTTCTTTCACAATACCTCAGCAATTGGTAAGTAAAAGGCATTAGCCTATGTTCATGTTGGTCCCTAGTTTCTATACCCCCTTTGTCAACACCCACTTTTCCTTTGGGCCTCATCTCAGTGTTCCATCATCAGGGAGACCGGCCCTAACTGCCCACTTCCCCAACCTTACCTACCCCCAGTCCAGGGTAGGTAGGTTCCTCTGTATCTCTTGTAGACCTCGGTGCCTTTCCTTCAACACACTCATCAGTTTGTAATTAAGTATTCAATAGTGTGGTTGTTCGATGCAAGTAATGTCTCTCCCACCCTCTAGACTATAAGCTCCTGAGGGCTAGGGCAGCATCTGTTTTTATTCAGCTACATCCCCGGTGCCTAGTACATAATAGATGCTCAATAAACATTCCTTGAATGCAGGTGGGTGTCAGCCAGCCCTAGCCAGACTGGGGCTGAATCTACTGCTTCTCACTGGTTGACTACTTGTTCCTCCCTATTTGTGACACTGTCTTTAAAACAAGCAAACAAAAAACATACACAAACACAAACACTTTTTTTTGTAAAATGAACACAGATACAGAAAACCACACAGAACAAATGTATGGCTTAATGAATTATTCCAAGGCAAATAAGTTTGTAACCACCACCAATCAAGAAATAGAAGTTTCCTAGCTACACAGAAGCCCTGTCCATGTGCCCCTCCCCATTGCAGTGTCCCCCACAAATAACCAATATCCTGACTTTTAAAATAATCACTTCCTTGTGTATATGTTTTTAAATAGTGTTATCATCCAAATGTGTGCTATGATACAAGTTTAGTCTTGCCCACTTTATAAAATTTGATATGTCTTTTAGTCTTTTTTAATCTATGGCATCTCTCTCCATCCCTTTCTTTGCCTTACACATTATGTGGTGAAGAACTCTGGGCCATTTCCTAGTCTATAGTTTCCCAGTCTGGATTTTGCTTATTGCAGACTCATGGTGCAGTTCAGCATATTCCTCTGTTCTCTGTATCTCTTGCAAATTGGCAGCTGGATCCAGAGGCCCGAACAGATTTGGGTTCAGTCTCCTTAGAGGACTATAGGAGGCACATGATGCCTGCTTTTCTCTTTTTATGTTAGCAGTCATTGACACATAGGCCTGTATCTGTTAATTTGTTGGGAGGGGTGGGGCTTGTAAAATGATGATATTCCATCACTTCTTTTTCATTTGGTAGTTGGAATACTTTTACAAAAGTGACACCTCATCTGCTATTGGGTATTCACCTTGTTCACAAGGGGAAAGTCAAGACAAATGCTTCTTTCCCTTTATCCATTTTCACGGTCATGAATTATTTCCCCGTTATCCTCCAAAGTTGACTAAATATTATTTTTTCAAATATTATGAAAAAAATATGTCATTATGAAGGCATCAAACCATTGCCGTCATTGTACTTGTGAACGTCAGGCAGTCCTGGCGCCAGGTTGCATGTTTGTTGTAGGGAGGGGGAGTAAAGCCACAGGAACTGGGAGACCGGGATCGTACGGGCACACACACCCTGGCAGCACTGGCCACTACCCCACCCTGATGGATCTGGGGAAAGCCCCTCTTCCTGGGGCCCTTTTCTGCTACCTTTCCTGGCTAGTTATCTGTCACTCTCCTCTTCCCAGGTTTGGTCGGAAGAACGTGCTGTTTGTGACCATGGGCATGCAGACGGGCTTCAGCTTCCTCCAGGTCTTCTCAGTGAACTTCGAGATGTTTACTGTGCTGTTTGTCCTTGTAGGCATGGGCCAGATTTCCAACTATGTGGCAGCTTTTGTCCTGGGTATGGCCATCAAGTTGGAGTTGAGTACTTGATCCTGTGTTTTATATCATCCCACCACCCACCTTTCTGGAGACAACCAGGCCAGCCGGGGTATCCCTCAAGGGGGCGGGGTCTCTAGCAACACTGCCCCGAGTTTCTTGGTGAACCCAATATACAGGCAGGGAAACTGAGTCAGAGAAGTGACCAGCCTTGGATCCCCAGCAGCAGAAAGCCTGGCTTCCGAATTGTTCTCTGGCCTCTGAGATGTGGCACTTGCTCTTGTTTGTACTTGATGGCCACCTTACTAAAGACTCGTCAGAGATCATCATTTGAAACGGCTTGCCACTGCCCAGGGCCAAGGTCACTTAAGAAAGAGGGAGGCATGGCTTGAGGAGTGAGGGTTGCAGTTGGCAAGCTCACCGAGGAAGAAGACTGCCTCCTCTGCAAAACATTGTGGCCAATCAGAATTTACTGACAAGAAAAACATCGGTAGGAATGGGCTTTAGTCACCTTCAGGGTTTTAATTCAGAGGGCACACAGCAGGCTTTGGCTCAGACGTGCTGGCCTGTAATCACTGAAAAGTTGCCACTCTCACTGTTTGGAGGAATCTGACTCTACCTTATTGATCTTTGGGTTCCTCAGGTTGTATTGTTGAAAGGATTATTTTTTTCTCTTCACCTGAGTAGCAGCTTCACCTTTAACAAATTCTTCCTCACAAGTAAGGATTAGATACGGGGCCTAATGTGGCATCTTTAGCAAATGGCTTAAGAAAGTGGTGAAATGTTCATCCGAGATCTGTTGCTGAGCCCCCATCCCCATTCCCAACCCCACCCCAGAAGATGGTCAGACTGGACTTCGGTTCAGAATCCCCTCCCCTCCCCTCCCTAGGGCTCGGGAACTTGCAGATAATTCTGGCTGCTTTCTTGCCTGTGAATTGCAAATGACCTCATAGAAGATTAATGAGGAAATAAACCACATTAAAATGCTAACATGAATGCTAGCAAAATGCTAGGAAATATGAAAGTGAGTTAAAGCTCTAACACTCCTCCTTGTTTTGAACAGGAACAGAAATTCTGGGCAAGTCGGTTCGTATTCTGTTCTCCACATTAGGAGTGTGCATATTTTACGCAGTTGGCTACATGTTGCTGCCGCTGTTTGCTTACTTCATCAGAGACTGGCGGCTGCTGCTGCTGGCGCTGACGGTGCCAGGGGTGCTGTGCATGGTGTTCTGGTGGTGAGTGTGGCCCCGCCAGAGGTGTTCTGCCCGGCCTTCACCAGAGGGCAGCAGCAACCCACGAATCCCTGTTTGGGCACCCGAGGACAGGAAGTATAGGTTATTTCTAAATTGTTTCGAAATGTTTTCTCCACATTCGAAAAAACTAAACCAGAACAAAATCCCTAGATAATAACAGACTTGTTCTCAGCCCTGTGCTGGGGTTCCCTGAGGGCAGGGTGAGAGAGAGGACGTAGCTGTGAGATGGTGGGGTCCAGCCCACCTCCAGGAAGTGATCAGACGCGAGGGCAAGACAGCTTAGGCCCTGGTTCTGGCTGTGTGCTGCTGAGGCTTATGCCACAGGCACTGGGAGAAGAGGGACACAGTGAGATCCTCGGGGTGGCTGCATGGAAGAAGCCAGGCTTCATCTGAGCCTGTAAGAGAGAGACAGAGGAGGTGGATGGGCAGAAAGGAACACAAGCAGAGGGGCTGTGGTAGGAATCGCCCCTGGCAATTAGGGAAGGGGAGATCACTGGGCAAAATGGGAGAAGAGACAGGGTACATCATGGGTTCTAGTCATTACAGAAGGGCAGGGGCTACCTGTTCACCATGAGATAGAAAATAACAGGATCAAAGAATTCAGGTGCCTTGATAAACATGCTGTGTTAGGGAGCCTGGCAAGTTTATTGGATGGATCAGAAGTGGAGGAGGAGGAGGAGAAAATAGCAGCTAAGAGGCCAGTGCAGAAGCTGCTGTAGATGCTGGGGATGGGGAGCAGGGAGAGTGCAGCAAGGAAAAAAATCTGGGCTGGGCGCCTGTCTCCTCAGTGCCCAGCAGGGAGGCATCACCGCTCTTAAGAAATGGTGGTGGCTAGCCGTCTAGGGGCACCATCATGGGGTGCAGCCCCCACTCCCCCCACCCCCACCCCCAAATGCTGTGCACTGAAGCTCACACCTCAGGTCAGTACAGGGTGGTATGGAGTACCTCTTCACTTCTGGCTTGTAAACACTAAACATTACCAAACCTAGCTCTGGTTCTGAAACCTCGTTTCCCACCTCCACTTCTGCCCTACCTGGTCCCCTGGCCAGCTGTCAGGCAGGGAGCCTCAGTAAGATTGGTCCTTGTGCTTCCAGGTTCATCCCCGAGTCCCCCCGCTGGCTCATCTCTCAGGGACGATTTAAAGAGGCAGAGGTGATCATCCACAAGGCTGCCAAAATCAATGGGATCGTTGCACCCACAATCATCTTCAACCCTTCTGAGGTAAGCACTATGTGGGGGCCAGTGGGAAGGCTACATTGGCCGTGATTTGAGAGCAGCTTCCAACCCCCACACCCTGAGGTTCATACAGGCGTGCAGCCCTCTCCCCACCTGAGCCCCAGCTGCCCCCAAGGTGGGCCCTGTGAGAACTGACAAGTTGAAGAGAAGCTACCAACTACCTAATTCTTTCCACTTTTCCCATGGATTTCAGGTTTTCATACTTTATTTCCATTCTAGGCAATTATATAATTTAGCCATTACTTTTCATAATAAACAGCCTTTATTTAGTTATAGGACCTTCAGGAAGTCAGTGTTTTGGAAAGTCGCCGTTTCTTATGCCTGTGGTGGTTTGTCATCACAAAAAAAAATCTGGTCCGTAAAATAAGAAGCACAAATAGATTTGGAGTTAGGAATGTTCAGTCTCTTTCTGCTTACCAGTGGTCAGTTTGTGCCTTAGCGTCTTGGAGCCAGGTTCTCTTAGATCGTCACCCCTCCCTCCCCTGCCCCACCCTGCAAGCCCTGCTCTCTCCCATCGTGAGTAATTTCTTGGCTCTGCCTAGTTCCTGGTTCTTGCTTCTCCTTCCTGTTCCCTCTCTCCTTCTACCCTTTTTGCACACAGCAGGCAGTTTTCTTCAGTCTCGTGATTACAAGAAGAGGTTAGAAGCTGTAAATGCCAGTTAATATGGTTCTGGAATGTGTGTCTCTGACCTAACTGGGAAGACCAGGAAGCAGAATTTGTCCCCAGAAATGGCCATGGGGCCCTGGGAACAGCCCCCAGCAGCCATGCTGGAGCGGGACCTGCAGGCACGGAGAGGTGCTCAGGGCTCGGGAGGCAGACTCGGGGCCTGGGAAAGGGGCCAGTTACTGTAGCAGCCAAGAGGCGGGTGGTTGCAGACAGCCCTGCTGGTTTCACAGTTCAGCGGCAGCCCCTCAACAACTCCCGCTTAGCGTGTACCGGAAAGGGCTCTCATCCACAGAGGGCAGGGCAAGGGTGTCACGGAAAGGTCTTTGGTGGCTTTTAAGTGAAGGGTCAAATTGGGTGAGCCCATAAGTCCCACTCGGAAACCGGCATTTTTGAGGAAATAAGGCTATTTCAGGGAAGCCTTTAAGTTAAAAGTTGACCTTTTGTTGAACTGCTAACTTGGGAAAAACAAGCTCCAAAGCTGGGTTTGCTTAAGAAGGCAACATCAGTGTGTTTAGACGTGTGGTTTATTAATGGCCTCGGCTGTGCCGAATTTCATAGGAAGTTACTCTGGGTGAAGCTCAGGTCAATTTTCCTGTTTTTCTGTTTGAAAAAAAAAAATTCCCTGGAAATAGACCAGTAACTACATGGGATGAGGACTAAAAACATTAATTCTTTTTAAATATCAGATCAATAACATAAATACACAGCCAGTTTCTACCTCTGACCCAGAGGGCAGGGAGTCAGCTTTGGGAAGGAATTCTTAGAGGTCTCCCTGGAATGTGGTCCTGGCAGGAGGATTGGGCGGTGTAGGGAGCCAGCCACCAGCGTGGTCCTTGGCCTTCACTGCATTCCCCGAGGGACCAGTCACCTCCTTTTCCTCCTCATTCTTGTTCACTCTAGTGTGTTACTGGCAGGGCCTGGGGAAGCCTTCAGTGGCTCTGATACAATCACTATAAGTATTGTTTTTCTTTTCAAGGAAGAAACATAAAACACTCCCCAACCTGAGACACAGAAAGCTAAGGTGCCAGGGTTTGGGGTCTGTTATTGGATGCTCTCCTTTCCATACCTTTCCATATTGTTCCTGCAGCTACAAGACCTAAGTTCCAAGAAGAAGCAGTCCCACAACATTCTGGATCTGCTTCGAACCCGGAATATCCAAATGGTCACTGTCATGTCCATCATTCTGTGGTACGTGAGACCTGCCTGAGGCTTCCAAAGCGGAAGTGGCCACCAGACCTCTCCTTTGCAGGAGTGTCTCAGGGCAGAATTGAAAGCTTGTATTATCAGAACGTGAAAGGGATGTGCCTTGCAATGGATAAAATGGGCATGCCACAATTAAGTTGATGGGATCTCAGAAAAGGGGAGTGAAAACTGTCATGGTGGCTTTGGGGGGAAATACAGGATCTTTTGGGATCACTCCAGGTCCTGAGGTGAATCCTTGCTCACCTTGGGTCCTTGCTTAGTTATTCCTGTCACTTGTCCCCTCCTATCCAGTCACAGACAGTGGCTGAGAAGGACAGGCAAGGCTTCTAAGAAGGATCTGAGTGAAGATACTACGTCCTCTAGGTTACAGAGGCTGCTGAGTACTTTCTGAAAATGTGGAAGCAGGACTGAGCCTCCTCTCTCTGGGATGTTCAGAGATGATCCTGGCAGCATGCACATGGCCTAGATGTCCTCTTCAGGCTCCTTCTAACAAGGCGTTACACCAAGTGTGTCAGGAAGGAATTTGTGAGTCATCAGAGATCTCATCAGAGATGTCTGAGTGCCTGGATAGCTTTTGTCCAGTGACCAGACCCTTGGGATTATAGGAGACAACCTGAGGCTACTTGGTGAATGGTGATAAGATGATGAGAAGGACAGATTTCATCTCTGTGTCCTTATTACTAGATTGAACCAGCCTTGGGGCAGCCAGCAATTTTGCTTACTGGAGGGGTACTGTGAATCACCCATTTCCAAGGAATGGTCCAGGATCCCTCAGGGCAGTGCCCACCCACTGAGTCTGCCTCGAAACAGGACCAGCATTCAGCATGCACCATAGATTTGCCAGCCTGCGATGAGTCACCCACTTTGTGGTTCACCCAGGCTCTCCTCTCTGCTCTGGATTTCCCAGGGACTTGGGCACATGCTTTTTCCCCCTGATTGCACAAGCTGAAGTTTTAACCTGCAGATGAGTCAAAAACATTTAACCTGCAGATGAGACAAAAACAATCTAATCCATAAAGACCTGGCTTGACACAGAGAATGGGTTGTCAGCAGAGTGCCTACTGGTGGCAGATCCCAGAACAGGGACAGTGGAGGGCATGCAGATGAGAGAAGATGCAGCCCCCTCATTGGGAGCTCCCTTTCTTCTCCATGACACACTTGGTACCAGCTGCGGCTGACCAGCCTCTTCCTAGCTGGTCACTACAAATGGTCAGCAGGATCTTTTTCCAACCTTTGACCTAATGTCTGCCCCTTATTTTATCTTCCCCCTTGTGTCTTGTCACACCCTACTTGATATCTGCCACCTTACTCATTCCCTAGCTCCTTCTGCAATTGCTGGGTTTGGGGAGGTTCAGAGAGTAGAGAAAAAGGTTTCTTTCTGTAAGTTCCTAAGCTAAGGATTTTTGAAACCAAAAAGTGGGGTGGAATTTTATTTTTCTCAGCAAATTATATCTATTTGAATTATATAAGGCTTTCTGCTGGGATACTTTCTATATTGAATGCTCCAAAAGTATACCAGCATAGCATTTACACTGGTACCACTTGGGCTGGGGGAAGTTATCCTTTGCTAGAAGAAGGAAGATGCAGAGTTAAATCTACTGCTGCCCTTCGTCTGTTCAAAAAGTAGTTTTGAATTTCCTGAAATAATTATATTTTTTAAGTTGTTCAGGTTTGGAGGGACATAGATACTGCTCTGCAGCTTTTTTCTCCACTGTATTTCAGGATGACCATATCTGTGGGCTATTTCGGACTTTCCCTTGATACTCCCAATTTGCATGGGGACATCTTCTTGAACTGCTTCCTTTCGGCAGTGGTTGAAGTCCCAGCATATGTTGTGGCCTGGGTGCTGCTGCAGTATCTGCCCCGGCGCTATTCCATGGCCACTGCCCTGTTCCTGGGCGGCAGCGTTCTGCTCTTCGTGCAGCTGGTGCCTGCAGGTAGGACTGTATGCATCTGCCCTCTTGGGACATCTTCCCCAATTAATCAGGAGAATCAAATCATACTCATCACAGCTCCCTGCATACATGCATTCTTGGCCTAAAAATCAAGAGAAAGTGCCTCCAGAGACCAGAACATTCTTTACAGCCTAGCCTTTGGGGAGTTAGGGGGTGGGGGTGGGAGGGAGGAGCCATCAGGGGCTGTTGGTTATTTTACTCTATACCCAAGTTAATGTGCTCATATTTAGTTACCTCTCCAAAGGAAGGGAGAGGAAAGAGAACCATCCCCATAATACTTTTTCCCCTAGACATCTTAGTCATTTATTTATTCAACAAGTAATTGAAGAGTGCCTACTTTGGGCCTGGCACTGTGCTTCGTGCTAATGATACAGAATTAAAGATGTCAGACAAAACCTCTGCTCTCAGGAAGCTCACACTCGGATTGAGAAGACAGACAACAAACAAAGTGCTTCTTGGAGTTCAGATGGTGTTATGTTTTATGAATAAAAATAAAGGACAGTGTGGGGCTGGCTTACATAGAGAAGTTACGGACAACATCTCTGAAGAGGAGGGCAGTTGAGCAGAGACTTACATGAATTGGTGAAGAAAGAAAGGCATGAAAAACTCCAGGAGAAGGACCTTTCAGGAAGAAGAAACGGGAAGAGCAAAGACCCCAGGGAGGGAATGAGACTGGCATGTTTTCAGAGAGAGAGGAAGCTAGAGGTAAAGAAAGGGAGAGAAGCCAGGTCAGTTAGGATATTGCAGGCCATTAGTAGGATTTCATATTTAAAACTGTCTTGGGTACCCCACAGATGGGTGGGGGTAGCTCTTTTTGACAATACGTGGAACAGTTCGTAGACTCTCACATGACCATCACTGTACCCAGATTTCTCAGTTTACCCATGGATTTGGGGGCCTGTGGGGCTATATAGGAGTAGCTCCCAGTGTTGCATGCCAGAAGGAGCCCAGGAATTTAGGTAGAAGTTCACACCTGGGCTCAGAGTGACCCTCCACCCTGTCTTCTCATTGGCATAGTGAGAAGCATGGCTTGGAGGATTTTTCCTGAATTCCTGATGGCCTATGAATTTTTTGAGGTTTGTGTTTCATGAAAACATAAACCAAGTTAGAATTGAACACCCCTTCTAGTCATCTAAAGTTCATTAGTTAATTCCACAGGGCCTGCATAATGAGATTCTGGGGTGACAGGCTAACCCCTTGACAGACATGCCTTCAGTGAATTCTGAACTGTAAGGCAGATTTATTTGGGCTACTGAGGGGCTCATTTGGGGGGTCCTTAGGCTGAGTGTGTCCTCACATAGCTGCAGGTGGCCAGTCTCCTTTGATAATTAACTTGGAAGAAATCTTAATAGACCCTCTTACCCCACAATAGGAAATTATAGAAACCATATGCACCCCCACACACACCTTAAAATAAAAGGAGGAATATGTTTGTTTCAGGTAAAAAGAAACAGAACTTTGATTAGCATTATACCTTGGGTCAGTACCTACTCTTGCTTGCTTTCCTTTGTCTTCCAGACTTATTCTATCTGGCTACGGTCCTGGTGATGGTGGGCAAATTTGGAGTCACTGCTGCCTTTTCCATGGTCTATGTGTACACAGCTGAGCTGTACCCTACGGTTGTCAGGAACATGGGCGTGGGGGTCAGCTCCACAGCATCCCGCCTGGGCAGCATCCTGTCTCCCTATTTCGTCTACCTTGGTAAGTCCCCCCAGGCAAAGATGTCTCCTCTGGGCCGAGGGCACATAGCAGGAATGGGTGGAAGCACAGAATGGCTTGAATGTGAGCCGGAGAGAGCTCGTTAATGGGGCAAACAAGCATGTGCAGCGAATGGGATCCATCCAATACCAGATGTCTGCCAGAGAGAAGACTTTGTCCAGGTGCACTGCAGGGAGGTTCTTGTTTTTAAGTGGGAACAACCTGTAGACTAGCTAGAAATCCATGAGAAAATGAGAGGTTTTTGTCTGTTTTAGCCATCCCAGGCCTTCCATCAGAGAATATAGTTCCCTTATCCTTAGAAACTGCAGAGTGGTTTAGGGAGCCAGCGTACTTGGATTAGAGAAATTTGTCCTTGGAATCAGAGTTTAAAACACACGAGGGGGAAAAATATTCCTGTTTTAGGCGTAATACCCAACCCCTGGCTTTTCTCTTTCTCTGACTTACTCTCTTGTTCTCTCTCTGTTTTTTAAACCAGTTTTACTTTTAAAATATGTTCATAACATCTGTAATAAATGTCTTGAGTAATAAAAAAGAAAAGAGGTCTGATGAACAAAGAATTAACATATGATTTGGAGCACTTCAGACTGTTGGTTTATCCTGTGTAAAGATTTACCTTGTGCCATTTTATATAACAGGGCACCAATTTTCTCTGCCTCAAAATTATTTCCTCATAGCAGCTCCTGTTTCCCTGACATATCTAGCCAGTAAATCTTTGGGGAGAGGAGGCACGTACCCTGATAGTGCCCAGACTTCTCAAAGTTCTGACAAGCAGAAATACCTCATGTAGCCTGAAGGCAAATCAAACAGGTTGTGACACATCTGGAGATGTGAGAAGTTATACTTGTCCGTGGACAAGTACCTCAAGTTCCTTGGAAACCCACACACTGCGAAATAGAAATCGTAATCACCCTGGCTCTGCTCCCGCGTCCCCCTCCCGCTGCACCCCTCTCCTGCACTGCACAGGCACTGCTGGGCCTCTGGCATGTCTGTGCCTCCTCTGTGTAGTGAGACCTGTCTTGATGTCAGGTTCCAATCTGGTGGCTCAGACCGTGGCATATGCTGAGGCAGAGAAGGCAGGTGATCCCCTTGATAAGAGTCCTGGGAATGTAAAGAGATGGAGGGAGACCCAGTCTGACTGCAACCCTGGGCTCGGGGCTCTGTCTGCTCTGCCATAGGTGCCTATGACCGCTTCCTGCCCTACATTCTCATGGGAAGTCTGACCATCCTGACAGCCATCCTCACCTTGTTCCTCCCAGAGAGCTTCGGTACCCCACTCCCAGACACCATTGACCAGATGCTAAGGGTCAAAGGGTAAGGAGGTCTCCTTCCTAACATTGTTGATGCACTGGGTCTGGGCCTGGCCAGGTCTTGGGAGCTTCTTGCAGTAAAGTCCCCTGCAAATTCTCTCTCACAAACACCATGAACTAGTTTAGCTATGAGCGTTACAAATGCAAAGGTCCTTACAGCCTATCCTCTGGCCTGATCCAGTTTGGACATGTCACCATGTACATCTCCATGGCAGCAGCACCTCTGGGACAGTGCTGGGAGGAACCTTTCAGAATCTGCTATGTTATTTTTCCCCCACCTTGGTGAAATAGTCTCAGTTCTGATTTTTTTTAATGTTAGGCAATTTTTAAGATTTATTGCTAATATTTGTTGCTCACATTTGTTTTGCTTGCTTTTATAGAATAAAATACAGGCCAGCTCCAAGCCACACAAGTCCCACCAGGGTATCAAGAGAAGATGAAGAAAGCCCCACAATCCTTAAAAGCACAACCTTCTAACACAGCCTTCAGTAAACTGAAGAGGAAAGACTGCTCCTTGTCAGAAATGGCTTGTGCAGACAAGTCCTTCTGTGACAAAGGTCTTTGCTATTTATTCTGTTGACCCTTTTTCTGACCTGCTCATGGATGGGCACCCAGACTCAGAGGCTGCATATGGTCCTAGAGTAGTACCTTCCCTCCAGAGACACCGGGGCTATGGTCAGACAACTGTAGGTAAGTCACAGATACTATGATGATGGACTTGGTGCTTCCTAAGAAGTTAACTGTTCACCAGAACAAGTGGGATTTGAACGAATACAGGAGGCATCTGCTAAATTTACAATTTAATTTTCAGACTGCCTAAAAAGGCCCCTGATAAAACTGGAGGTCTAAGCTTTCCTCCCCCATTCCCATTCACTTGTAATAATTCACTTTAGAGCACAAGAAATAATTTCACAGGGAGTTTGACATTTTCTCAGTTCCAAAGGACATTAACAGGGGTTGTTGCTTCCCCAGGACAGGAGAGCACAGGGTCTGGGAAACATAGAGGTAATTCACATAGAAGGGACTGCAGAGATACAGAATATGCGGGTGAGTGTATTGATGTGTGAGCTCTTGGACCACTCAGTATGACTCGGGGTAGAGTTGTTTACATCTGATCAAAGCACTTGGGCTTGTCCAGGCCCATAAGAAAAGCATCCTTGAATCTATTATTCTTATTTGCCACTGCTGTGTAAATCAAACCTTCTTGCTACTTTGGTTCTTGTGTATGGTTTGAAGGTAGTGTATCAGTGAGAAAAAGAGACAAGTCTCTTCTCTTGAAACTGTGATGTGAGTTGTTTATTGTTTTTTGATTTTTGTTTTGTTTTGTTTTTTATTTTGGTGGTAGTTGTGTCTTTTGCTCCTTAAGTTATTTGCCCTTCAGAATAGACTTAGGAAAGGCTGGTTCCTTAACCTCCAGTTTGTGGCCTTTTTATCCAGAAACACTTGCACATGTAAATCTTTGGCCTTACCAGCCTTAGCCACTAGCACTTCTCTGAGGGCCAGAAATGGTGTCATTGTGTGTTTCTTTTGTGATATCTAATCATGGAAAAAATTACAAGAAGAAACTTAAATTGTGTTCACAGTATTTTCAGAGATGCTCACTTCAGACATATAACATTATTGGGAGATATTTTATATTCATTGTATTTGTCTTCTCTTTTCTGAATATGTTCCGTGGTACTCCTTCTGATTATGTTCATATGGTATTTCACCTGGTTAAAAAATGTATTTCTGTGAAAGCTACTGAAGTGCCTAAGGAAATGAAAACATTTTAATAAATAAAATGATAGCCACTGTCTACAATCTTTATTTACAGAATTTGGTGATCCCATGCCACACCATCCCCTGACTTGCCTCTGTGTCATCTTGGGTTAGTCCTAGAAATGGTTTGGGATTCATCTCTATGGCTAATATTTAGTACCTGTTGTTCTAGAAATCTTCACTCTATTGATCATGGGCTGAGCCAGCCTTCTTGCACAAGTGTCTTTGCCTGGGTTCCCCTGAAAGCAGAGCCTTAGACCAGTGTTTCTATGACTTGGGTAGTTTATTTAATTGGAAACAAGACTGCAGGGAACAGGGTAAAGGTCAAGAAGAGTTGAACAGGTATGGAGGGAGAGCCAATACAAGGATCCATTATCAGGTTGGCCAGTGGCAAGGGTAGTGGTGTCCATCCAGCAACAACTTCTGAGGAGCCTAATGAAATGCGTCTCAAAACCATCTACATCGTAGATAAAAGTCACCTTGTGTGGCTTGTTTCCATCAGGACCATGACTTTGGGAAGACTGAGTTATTTCCATCAGGACCATGACTTTGGGAAGACTGACTGAGTTATCCTGACTAGGGATCTCCTCTCGAGGAAAGAGACATGAATAACCTGTAGTCACAGGGACAGAGTTGGTAAGTGAGGAGGTGCTCAGTTAATCCCGTAATAATTAGAAAACAGCATACTCACAGAAATAAGGGCAAAGCAAAGGCGGTGGAGGAGCAACTCAGAATTTTATAAAAAAGCTCTCTGCCACAGGTCAAAATGAGGGCAAGGGTTTACCCCATAATCTTTTCCTATTCTTGGCAACTACCTCCTGTCTCCATCAGCGTTCCCTCAACAATCTCATGAATTCCAGAAGGGTTTATGTTTGCCAGAGAGAATTATTCTGTTTAACATGTGCTCTAAGTGATGGTTAATGAGGTGAGCAGAGGGCTCTGTTCTCTATCTTGTTGTAAGGAGCCCAGCAAAACTTTCCCCTAGTTGTTTGTCTTTTAATTGCTTTTCCTAAAGGGCTTTTAGGTTAATAGAAACAGGCTGCATGCAGTATGGCATTAGCAACACCTTACATTGTATGCCACTGCTATGAAAGCACTTTGGGAAAATACATCTACTTTCTCATTTACTCCTCATAAAAATCCCATGAGATTGACAGAGCATGCCCATGATGACAAAATCAGTGTTCTCGGCAGAAATCACTCATTCTGAAGTCTTCAGGTGGACCCACCCCTGAAGGACTCACCTCATGAAGAAGGGACCCAATCTCAAGACGGAGTTCTGCAAGGCGCTGCCAGAGATACTGAGACATCAACTCTGCTACACCAGCCAGAGGTCAATGGCCAGGACCCTGATGGAGTCTTTTTTTTTTTTTTTTCCTTAATGCAGTTTGATTGAGATACAGTCCAACACCATACAAACTGTCTGACCATCTAAAGTATACAATCACTGGCTCACAGTATCATCGCTAACTGCATACAATCCCATGATCAATTTTAGAACATTTTCATTACTCTAGAAAAGAAATAAAAATTAAAAAAACCCAAGTCTTCCCATACTCCTTATACCACCCCCCCACCATTATTAACCCATAGTATTGATATAGTTACTGTTGATGACAGAGTATTAAAATATTACTGTTAGTTAGTGGGCTGAGCCCTCAATCTGGGGGCTTTCCCTTGTGAGGCTAGTTGCTGCAAGGGAGAGGCTAAGCCCACTTATAATTGTGCCTAGGAGTCCCCCCGGAGAGCCTCTTTGTTGCTCAGATGAGGCCCCCTCTCTCTCTAAGCCGACTTGGCAGGTGAACTCACCACCCTCCCCCTCTACGTGGGACATGACTCCCAGGAGTGTGAATCCCCCTGGCAACGTGGGAAATGACTCCTGGGGATGAACCTGGTCCCAGCACTGTGGGATTGAGAGGATCTTCTTTACCAAAAGGGGGAAAAGAGATGAAACACAAGGTTCCAGTGGCTGAGAGATTTCACATGGAGTCGAGAGGTCACTCTCAAGGGTATTGTTATGCGCTATATAGATATCACTATTTAGTTTTCAGTATGTTGGAATGGCTAGAGGGAAATACCTGAAGCTGTCAAACTGCAACCCAGTGACATTGATTCTTGAAGACGATTGTTTATGTAGCTTGCACAGTGTGACTGTGTGATTGTGAAAACCTTGTGGCTCACACTCCTTTTATCCAGTGTATGGACAGATGAGTGGAAAAATGGGGACAAAAATTAGATGAAGAATAGGGTGGGATGGAGGGGATAGAAAGATTCAGGTGTTCTTTTTTGCTTTTATTTTTATTTTGGAGCAAGGAAAAGGTTCAAAAATTGATTCTAGTGATGAATGCACAAATGTATGATGGTGTTGTGAACAATTGATTGTACACTGTAGATGACTGTAGGGTGTGTGAATATATCTCAAAACTGTATTAAAAAATATTACTGTTAACTTTAGTCCATAGTTTGCAATAGTAGATTTTTCCTCATAAACCCCTCTATTATTAACTCCTAATAGTGTCATACATTTGTTTTTGTTCCTGAAAACTTTTTTTATATTTGTACGGTTAATCGTGGGCATTATCCACCGCAAGTTTCACTGTTATACATTCCCATGTTTTAACTTCCAACTTTCCTTCTGGTGACATACATGACTCTTAAGTTTCCTCTTTCTACAATATTCACATGCCATTCAGCACCATTAGTTATTCTCACAATAACACACTACTGTCACTTCTGTGATGGACTCTTTTTATCCCAGGAGAAATCTCACAAGAAACTCTTCTCATGGATGTGTAGAAGAGGTATGGAGATAGAGTCTACACATCAAGGATAGATATCTAAATGTATGCAGAGGTATCAGTATTTCATAGGGCTAGTCTACTGAAGAGATTTGAAACATTTAATTTTCATACAACCTCTGATTTTGAACAAAATAATTCTGAAAATTCCAAATGTCCTCATAAATTGCCCTCCCCTATACCAAACAATGAGCATTTTAAAAAAAAGTTAAAAAATTTTTTCACCAAAATTAAGCAAACAAGAAAAGCAGCATAACTTAATTCAATACACTTCAAAATTGGTAGAAAAGGAAAGAAGCAGAAGTTTCTAACCCTGCCCCTAATCTATTGAGCCAAACAATCTTGAGCCCACTAATATGAACTAACTATACTATGTAAACTCATGGACATAGAATCTAGAATGTTAAAGTTACCAGGAGATAGAATAAAGCTAGAGAATGGGGAGCAGTTGCTTAAGATGTACAGAATTTTCAACTAGGTTGAATTTAAATGAGTGGAAATTGATAGAGGTGATAGGAGCACATTATTGTGAGTATAGTTAACAGTGCTGAATTGTATGTGAGTGTTGTTGATAGGGGAAGTTTAGAATCCTAAATGTCAATAGAAGGAAAACCAGAGGTTAAAACATGGGAATGTATAATTCAGTAAATCTTGGGGTGGATGATGACTGTGATTAACAGTACAAATATAAAAAAATTCCTCCACGAACTAGAACAAATATACAAAACTATTACAAGGAGTTAATAATAGAGTGCTATATGGAAAAAAATGCACCTACTACAAACTATGAACTATAGTTAACAATAGTATATTATTATTTCATCAACAGTAACAAATGTACTGCAACAATGCTAGGGATCAATGACTGGGGGGTGGGGGGGTGCAGGATAAGTGTTGGGCATTCTCTCTTTTTTTTTTTTTTTTCTTTTTTTTTCCTTTTTTTCTTTTGCTTCCTGGAGTAATGAAAATTTTCTAAAATTGGTTGTGGTGATGAATGCACAACTATGTGATGATACTGTGAGCCACTGATTGTATACTTTGGATGGACTGTATGGTATATAAATATATCTCAATAAAATTGCATTAGAGGTAAAAAAAGAGAGCTGGGGTCAATTCAACACAAAGACGTAACAATTATAAATATATATGCACCTAACAGCAGAGCCCTAAAATATAGGAAGCAAATACTTACAGATTTGAAGGGAGAAATAGACAGTTCTACATTACTAGTAGGAGACTTCAATACACCACTTTCAATAATGGATAGAACATCTAGACAGAACATCAATAAATAGAAGCTTAAGACTAAAATTATAATCTAAACCAAATAGTCCCAACAGACATATAGAATACTTCATCTAACAACAGCAGAATACACTTACTTCTCTAGTTCACATGGGTCATTCACCAGGGTGGACCACATGCTGGGTCACAAAACAAGTCTCAAAAAATTTAAAAATACTGATATCATGCAATGTATCTTCTCCAACCACAATGGAATGAAGCTAGATATCAGTAACAGAAGGAAAACTAGAAAATTCACAAATATATGGAAATTAAATACACTCTTAAACAACCAATGGGTCTGTGTAGATTGAATTGTATATCTCAGCTTGGACATGAACAATTAATTGTATACCAACAAATTAGAAAATATAGATGAAATGGAAAAAGTCCTAGAAATAAACTATCCACACTGACTCAAGAAGAAATAGATGATCTTAATAGATCAATAACAAGTAAAGAGAATTGATTCAGTAATCAAAAACCTCCCAACAAAGAAAAACCCAAGATGAGATGGCTTCACTGGTGAATTTTATCAAACATTCCAAGAAGAATTAACACCAATCCTGCTTAGAATCTTCCAGAAAGTTGAAGAGGAGGGAACACTTCCTAACTCATTCTCTGAGACCGACATCACCCTAACACCAAAGCCAGGTAAAGATACCAGGTAATATCCCTTGTAAATATAAATGTGACAATCCTCAGCAAAAGACTAGCAAACTGAATTCAACATAACATTAGAAGATTACACACCATGATCAAGTCAGATTTATCCCAGTTATGCAAAGAAGGTTCAACATAAGAGAATCAATTAATGTAATACACATTAGTAGAATGAAGGAAACAATCCACATGATCATCTCAATTAATGCAGAAAAGGTGTTTGACAAAATCTACTCCCCCATTTTGATAAAAACACCTATAAACAAGGAAGAGAAGAAAACATCCTCAATATGATGAAGGGCATATATGAAAAACCCATGGTTAACATTATACTCAATGGTGAAAGACAAAGCTTTCCCCCTAAGATCAGGAACAAGATAAGGCTGTCCACTGCCACCACTATTATTCAACATTGTACTGGAACTTCTAGCCAGAGCAATTAGGAAATAAAAAGAAATAAGCATCCAAATTGGAAAGGAAGAAGCAAAACTTTCCCTCTTCACTGATAACATAATCCTGTATATAGAAAATCCCGAAAAATCCACAACAAAGCTACTAGAGCTAATAAATGAATTCTTCAAAGTGGCAGGGTACCAGATCAATTCTCAGTATCAGTAGTGTTTCTATAGACTAGTAATGAACAATCTGATGAGGAAATCAAGAAAATAATTCCACTTACAATAGCAACTAAAAGAACCAAACATCTAGGAATAAATTTAACAAGGATGTAAAAGATTTTTAATGAAAAACTATAAAACATTGCTAAAATAAATCAAAGAAGACTTGATTAGTAGAAGGACATCCCATGTTAATGGATTGGAAAACTAAATATTGTTAAGATGCCAATTCTACCCAAAGCAATTTACAGATTCAATGCAATCCCAGTCAAAATTCCAACAGTCTTCTTCACAGAAATGGAAAAACCAATCTTGAAATTTATATAGAAGGGTAAGTGGCCCTGAATAGCCAAAAACCTCTTGAAAAAGAAAACTGAAGTTTAAGTACTCACACTTCCTCATTTGAAAACTTATTACAAGCTACAATAATCAAAACAGCATGGTGGTACTAGCACAAGGACAGAAATACAGACCAATGGGATTGAATTGAGAGTTTAAATATACCCTCATATCTAGGGCCAACTGATTTTTGACAAGGGTGTAAGTCCACTTAATGGGAAAAGAATAGTCTCTTCAACAAATCAGGTGGGGAAACTGGTTATTTTTTTGCAAATGAGTGAAGATGGACCTCTACCTTCATATGCAAAAAAATTAAGGCACCCCTGAACCCTTGTTGAAAAAAAGTTTGTAAATGAAATCCAGCTAATTGAGGAATGAATCCATTTACAACTCAGATAACAAAGAGATAACAAAGAGCTAATTTACCTAATATAAAAAGATCTACAAAAAGAAAATATCAACAACCCCAATAGAAAATTAGGCAAGAGACATAAACAGTACACAGAAATTGAAGTACAGATGTCTCTTAAAAATGAGATTATCTCTACTTCATTCCTAATAAGAGAAATGCAAATAAAAACTACATACTGATATCCTGCATATATAAAGAAATCCTACAACTCAACAACAATAGTACAAACAGCCCAATTATAAAATGGGCAAAAGATATGAAAAGGCATTTTTCTGAAGAGGAGATACACATGGCTAAAAAACACATGAAAAAATATTCAGCTTCACTAGCTATTAGGGAAATGCAAATCAAAACCACAATGAGATACCATCTCACAGCAATAAGAATGGCTGCCATTCAACAAACAGGAAACAATAAATGCTGGAGAGGATGTGGAGAAATTGGGACTCTTATTCATTGCTGGTGGTAATGTATAATGGTACAGCCACTATGTAAGACAGATTGGCAGTTTCTCAGAAAACTAGATATTGAATTACCCCGTGATCCGGCAATTCCACTTCTTGGTATATACCCAGAAGATTTGAAAGCAGTGACACAGACAGACATTTGTACACCGATGTTCAGAGCAGCATTGTTCACAATTGCCAAGAGATGGAAACAATCCAAGTGTCCTTCAACAGAGAAGTGGATAAATAAAATGTGGTAAATACATACGATGGAATACTATGCAGCAGTAAGAAGGAACAAGGTCCTGAAACATACGACAACATGCATGAACCTTGAAGATATAATTCTGAGTGAAATAAGTCAGACACAAAAGGAGAGATGTTGTATGTTACCACTTCTATGAACTCTCTGAACAATGTAAAATCAATGTCTTATAGAATTTTGGGGACCTAGTGATAGACAGTAGCTAGTGATATGTTGATGGTGAATTCAAAGGTATGGTAATGGATAGGGGTGACGATTGTTTGTTAATGGGATTATAAGTATCAGAACTGTATTGAAGGTGAATAGGATTGAAAGGGGTTGTTTAAAGGCATATTTCCACATATTGGCACCACAAATAGAGATAGGGGCTTGCATGATATACTTCTAAGGTATAACACTAGCACAGATAGTTGACAACAGATGGGTATATGGGAAAAATCTACATATTGCATACTAGGGACTGTAATTAATAGCAAAACCATAATAGTACTACAAAAATACTAGGGACAAATAATTAAGGGCTGACAAGAGCTACGAGATGATTTGGGTCATGAGAATTGTTTAAAATGGAGAGTTATGAGGACTGTACAACTAAGTGATGATGATGTGAGATATGGGTGGATTAACATAGACATAACATATGCTGTGTGGACTTAGGAACCCCCTACTTTATCAGTCAAGCCCTTGATCTTGAGGCTTGCTCCAGTGAAAGTATGGTTGTAAAGCTGAGGCTAAGCCCCCTATAATTATGCCTAGGAGTCGCCTCCAGAGTACCTCTTTTGTTGCTCAAATGTGAACTTTCTCTAAGCCTAACTCTGCAAATAAATTCATCACCCTCCCCTCTATATGGGACAGGATCCCCCAGATGAATGAGTCTTCCTGGCGATGTGGGACATGGATTCCACGAATGAGCCTGACCCTGGCATTGAGGGACTGAGAATGCCTTTTTGACCAAAAGGCATGAAAGAAAGGCAACAAAATAAGGTTTCAGTGGCTAAGAGAATTCAAATAGAGTCAAGAGGCTGTTCTGGAGGTTACTCCTATGCTAGCTTCACCTAGATATGCCAAATGACCACAACATGATAAGCCCAAGTCAACAGTAGTCCTGAAAACCTTGAAGAATACCTGGATGCCTATCTGAGACTCTATAAAGTTTTCACTCACTAAGTTTATTCTTCAGAAACTTTAATTCTTCAGAGAACTCCTATGCCAGCTAAGTTCCAAAACCCAGAGGCAATAGCCTCTTCAAAAACATCAACTAGATGTGTCCCCTTTTCTCATAAAGTTGACACCCCTTTTTTTTTCTCTCCATATTTTAAAAGTTTTAATTGAAGTAGTAGTAATACGTATTTTTAAAAAAAACAAAAATCCAAACTATACAAAAAGTTATAATGCAACGTAAATCTCCTTCAACAAAGTTTTCTGCCATTGTTATTATTATTAGTGGAGCTCACCAAGCAATTAATAACATTTTCCTGTTAATTAAGAAGAGAACAGGTTTACAAGCCAGTAGATAACATCATTTGTGTCAGAACCAAGTGAAATAACACAAGCATTCTAGCTGAATTCCAGGGTGAGTGATTAACATTCTCCAACTTCAAATAATTTTTTACTATTAGCTAGCATTTGTCCATCCCCAATAATGCACATGTTACATGAAGAGCACAGAATGAGACAACCCTCCCTTAGCATGTTCATAGCCTGCACGTACTTTCCACTGAAGGTTTCCCTTTCTTTTTGACTACTATTCCATAGCTTTTCAACTCTCTCACTTTTTTTTTATCATCATTTTATTGAGATATATTCACATACCACGCAGTCATACAAAACAAATCTTACTTTCGATTGTTTACAGTACCATTACATAGTTGTACATTCATCACATAAATCAATCCCTGACACCTTCATTAGCACACACACAAAAATAACAAGAATAATAATTAGAGTGAAAAAGAGCAATTGAAGTAAAAAAGAACACTGGGTACCTTTGTCTGTTTGTTTCCTTCCCCTATTTTTCTACTCATCCATCCATAAACTAGACAAAGTGGAGTGTGGTCCTTATGGCTTTCCCAATCCCATTGTCACCCCTCATAAGCTACATTTTTATACAACTGTCTTCGAGATTCATGGGTTCTGGGTTGTAGTTTGATAGTTTCAGGTATCCACCACCAGCTACCCCAGTTCTTTAGAACCTAAAAAGGGTTGTCTAAAGTGTGCGTAAGAGTGCCCACCAGAGTGACCTCTCGGCTCCTTTTGGAATCTCTCTGCCACTGAAGCTTATTTCATTTCCTTTCACATCCCCCTTTTGGTCAAGAAGATGTTCTCCGTCCCACGATGCCGGGTCTACATTCCTCCCCGGGAGTCATATTCTACGTTGCCAGGGAGATTCACTCCCCTGGGTGTCTGATCCCACGTAGGGGGGAGGGCAGTGATTTCACCTTTCAAGTTGGCTTAGCCAGAGAGAGAGGGCCACATCTGAGCAACAAAGAGGCATTCAGGAGGAGACTCTTAGGCACAAATATAGGGAGGCCTAGCCTCTCCTTTGCAGCAACCGTCTTCCCAAGGGTAAAACTTATGGTAGAGGGCTCAACCCATCAAACCACCAGTCCCCTATGTCTGTGGTCATGTTAGCAACCATGGAGGTGGGGTAGGCGAATACCCCTGCATTCTCCACAGGCTCCTCAAGGGGGCACTACATCTTTTTTTTTTTTTTCCTTGTTTTTCTTTCTTTTTTTTTTTTTTTTTAACTTTCCCTTCTTTTTTAAATCAACTGTATGAAAAAAAAAGTTAAACAGAAAACAAACATACAATAAAAGAACATTTCAAAGAGACCATAACAAGGGAGTAAGAAAAAGACAACTAACCTAAGATAACTGCTTAACTTCCAACATGTTCCTACTTTACCCCAAGAAAGTTACATAATATAGCAACATTTCTGTGAACTTGTTCCTACTATATCCATCAGAAATTAACAGACCATAGTCATTCCTGCGCATCCCCAGAACGTTAAATAGCTTATCTGTTCTTCTTGGATTATTGTTCCCCCTTCCTTAATTGCTCTCTACTGCTAGTTCCCCTACATTCTACATTATAAACCATTTGTTTTACATTTTTCAAAGTTCACATTAGTGGTAGCATATAATATTTCTCTTTTTGTGCCTGGCTTATTTCGCTCAGCATTATGTCTTCAAGGTTCATCCATGTTGTCATATGTTTCACGAGATCGTTCCTTCTTACTGCTGCGTAGTATTCCATCGTGTGTATATACCACATTTTATTTATCCACTCATCTGTTGAAGGACATTTGGGTTGTTTCCATCTCTTGGCAATTGTGAATAATGCTGCTATGAACACTGGCGTGCAGATATCTGTTCGTGTCACTGCTTTCCGATCTTCCGGGTATATACCGAGAAGTGCAATGGCTGGATCGAATGGTAGCTCTATATCTAGTTTTCTAAGGAACTGCCAGACTGACTTCCAGAGTGGCTGAACCATTATACAGTCCCACCAACAATGAATGAGAGTTCCAATTTCTCCACATCCCCTCCAGCATTTGTAGTTTCTTGTTTGTTTAATGGCAGCCATTCTAACCGGTGTTAGATGGTATCTCATTGTGGTCTTAATTTGCATCTCTCTAATACCTGGTGAAGCTGAACATTTTTTCATGTGTTTCTTGGCCATTTGTATTTCCTCTTCAGAGAACTGTCTTTTCATACCTTTTGCCCATTTTATAATTGGGCTGTCTGTACTATTGTCATTGAGTTGTAGGATTTCTTTGTATATGCAAGATATCAGTCTTTTGTCAGATACATGGTTTCCAAAAATTTTTTCCCATTGAGTTGGCTGCCTCTTTACCTTTCTGAGAAATTCCTTTGAGGTGCAGAAACTTCTAAGCTTGAGGAGTTCCCATTTATCTATTTTCTCTTTTGTTGCTTGTGCTTTGGGTGTAAAGTCTAGGAAGTGGCCGCCTAATACAATTTCTTGAAGATGTTTTCCTACATTATCTTCTAGGAGTTTTATGGTACTTTCTTTTGTATTGAGATCTTTGGTCCATTTTGAGTTAATTTTTGTGTAGGGGGTGAGGTAGGGGTCCTCTTTCATTCTTTTGGATATGGATATCCAACTCTCCCAGCCCCATTTGTTGAAAAGACCATTATGGCTCAGTTCAGTGACTTTGGGGGCCTTATCAAAGATCAGTCGGCCATAGATCTGAGGGTCTATCTCTGAATTCTCAATTCGATTCCATTGATCTATATGTCTATCTTTGTGCCAGTACCATGCTGTTTTGGCAACTGTGGCTTTATAATAAGCTTCAAAGTCCGGGAGTGTAAGTCCTCCCACTTCGTTTTTCTTTTTTAGAGTGTCTTTAGCAATTCGAGGCATCTTCCCTTTCCAAATAAATTTGATAACTAGCTTTTCCAAGTCTGCAAAGTAGGTTGTTGGAATTTTGATTGGGATTGCATTGAATCTGTAGATGAGTTTGGGTAGAATTGACATCTTAATGACATTTAGCCTTCCTATCCATGAACATGGAATATTTTTCCATCTTTTAAGGTCCCCTTCTATTTCTTTAGTAGAGTTACGTAGTTTTCTTTGTATAGGTCTTTTACATCTTTGGTTAAGTTTATTCCTAGGTACTTGATTTTTTTAGTTGCTATTGAAAATGGTATCTTTTTCTTGAGTGTCTCTTCAGTTTGTTCATTTCTAGCATATAGAAACATTACTGACTTATGTGCATGAATCTTGTATCCCGCTACTTTGCTAAATTTGTTTATTAGCTCTAGTAGCTGTATCGTCAATTTCTCAGGGTTTTCTAGATATAAGATCATATCATCTGCAAACAATGACAGTTTTACTTCTTCTTTTCCAATTTGGATGCCTTTTATTTCTTTGTCTTGCCGGATTGCCTTGGCTAGCACTTCCAGCACAATGTTGAATAACAGTGGTGACAGCGGGCATCCTTGTCTTGTTCCTGATCTTAGAGGGAAGGCTTTCAGTCTCTCACCATTGAGTACTATGCTGGCTGTGGGTTTTTCGTATATGCTCTTTATCATGTTGAGGAAGTTTCCTTCAATTCCTACCTTTTGAAGTGTTTTTATCAAAAACGGATGTTGGATTTTGTCAAATGCTTTTTCAGCATCTATTGAGATGATCAATTGATTTTTTCCCTTTTGACTTGTTAATGTGTTGTAATACATTGATTGATTTTCTTATGTTGAACCATCCTTGCATGCCTGGAATGAACCCCACTTGGTCATGGTGTATGATTTTTTTAATGTGTCTTTGGATTCGATTTGCAAGTATTTTGTTGAGGATTTTTGCATCTATATTCATTAGGGAGATTGGCCGGTAGTTTTCCTTTTTTGTAGCATCTTTGCCTGGTTTTGGTATTAGATTGATGTTAGCTTCATAAAATGAGTTAGGTAGTCTTCCATTTTCTTCAATGTTTTGAAAGAGTTTGAGTAAGATTGGTGTCAGTTCTTTCTGGAAAGTTTGGTAGAATTCCCCTGTGAAGCCATCTGGCCCTGGGCATTTATTTGTGGGAAGACTTTTGATGACTGATTGGATCTCTTTGCTTGTGATGGGTTGGTTGAGGTCTTCTATTTCTTCTCTGGTCAGTCTAGGTTGTTCATATGTTTCCAGGAAATTGTCCATTTCTTCTACATTGTCCAGTTTATTGCCATACAGTTGTTCATAATATCCTCTTATAATTTTTTTAATTTCTTCAGGATCTGCAGTTATGTCACCTTTTTCATTCATTATTTTGTTTATATGGGTCTTCTCTCTTTTTGATTTTGTCAGTCTAGCTAGGGGCTTGTCAATCTTGTTGATCTTCTCAAAGAACCAACTTTTGGTGATATTTATCCTCTCTATTGTTTTTTGTTCTCTATGTCATTTATTTCTGCTTAATCCTTGTTATTTCTTTTCTTCTACTTGGTTTAGGATTGGTTTGCTGTTCATTTTCTAGCTTCTTCAGTTGATCCATTAGTTCTTTGATTTTGGCTCTTTCTTCCTTTTTAATATATGCGTTTAGTGCTATAAATTTCCCCCTTAGCACTGCTTTTGCTGCATCCCATAGGTTTTGGTATGTTGTGTTCTCATTTTCATTCGTCTCTATATATTTAGCAATTTCTCTTGCTATTTCTTATTTAACCCACTGATTGTTTAGGAGCGTGTTGTTTAACCTCCAGGTATTTGTGAATTTTCTAAGTCTCTGATGGTTATTGACTTCTAATTGTATTCCATTGTGGTCAGAGAATGTGCTTTGAATAATTTCAATCTTTTTAAATTTATTGAGGCTTGTTTTATGTCCCAGCATATGATCTATTCTGGAGAAAGTTCCGTGAGCACTAGAAAAGTATGTGTATCCTGGTGATTTGGGATGTAATGTCCTGTATATGTCTGTAAATCTAATTCATTTATCAGATTGTTTAGGTTTTCAATTTCCTTATTGGTCTTCTGTCTGGTTGATCTATCTATAGGAGAGAGTGATGTGTTGAAGTCTCCCACAATTATTGTGGAAACATCAATTGCTTCCTTTAGTTTTGCCAGTGTTTGTCTCATGTATTTTGTGGCACCTTGATTGGGTGCATAGACATTTACGATTGTTATTTCTTCTTGCTGAATTGCCCCTTTTATTAGTACGTAGTGGCCTTCTTTGTCTCTCAAAACATCCCTGCATTTGAAGTCTATTTTATCTGAGATTAATATTGCTACTTCTGCTTTCTTTTGGCTGTAGCTTGCATGAAATATTTTTTTCCATCCTTTCACTTTCAGTTTCTTTGTGTCCCTGTGTCTAAGATGAGTCTCTTGTATGCAACATATTGATGGTTCATTTTTTTTGATCCATTCTGCGAATCTATATCTTTTAATTGGGGAGTTTAATCCATTTACATTCAACGTTATAACCGTGAAGGCATTTCTTGAATCGGCCATCTTATCCTTTGGTTTATGTTTGTCATATTTTTCCCCTCTGTCTATTAATATCCTTTATTGTACCCATACCGAATCTCTTTATTACTGAACCTTTCTCCAAGTCTCTCTGTCCTGTCTTTGTTTCTCTGTCTGTAGGGCTCCCTTTAGTATCTCCAGTAGGGCAGGTCTCTTGTTAGCAAATTCTCTCAGCATTTGTTTGTCAGTGAAAGATTTAAGCTCTCCCTCAAATTTGAAGGAGAGCTTTGCTGGATAAAGTATTCTTGGCTGGAAATTTTTCTCACTCAGAATTTTAAATATATTGTGCCACTGCCTTCTTGCCTCCATGGTGGCTGCTGAGTAGTCACTACTTAGTCTTATGCTGTTTCCTTTGTATGTGGTGAATTGCTTTTCTCTTGCTGCTTTCAGAACTTGCTCCTTCTCTTCTGTGTTTGACATTGTGATCAGTATATGTCTCGGAGTGGGTTTATTTGGATTTATTCTATTTGGAGTTCGCTGAGCATTTATTATTTGTGTATTTATGTTGTTTAGAAGATTTGGGAAGTTTTCCCCAACAATTTCTTTGAATACTCTTCCTAGACCTTTACCCTTTTCTTCCCCTTCTGGGACACCAATGAGTCTTATATTTGGACGTTTCATATTATCTATCATATCCCTGAGGTCCATTTCGATTTTTTCAATCTTTTTCCCCATTCTTTCTTTTATGCTTTCATTTTCCATTCTGTCATCTTCCAGGTCACTGATTCGTTGTTCAACTTCCTCTAGTCTTGTACTATAAGTGTCCAGAATCTTTTTAATTTGGTCAACAGTTTCTTTAATTTCCATAAGATCATCCATTTTTTTATTTAGTCTTCCAATGTCTTCTTTATGCTCTTCTAGAGTCTTCTTGATTTCCTTTATATCCCGTACTATGGTCTCATTGTTCATCTTTAGTTCTTTGAGTAGCTGCTCTAGGTGCTGTGTCTCTTCTGGTCTTTTGATTTGGGTGCTTGGGCTTGGGTTATCCATATCGTCTGTTTTTTTCATATGCTTTATAATTTTCTGTTGTTTTTGGCCTCTTGGCATTTGCTGAACTTGATAGCGTTCTTTTAGGGTTTGTAGACCTATTGAAGTCCTTATCTCTAATTTATCAGATCTACAGCTTCGTGGAGTACACTTTCTCTAACTAACCAGTAGGTGGCGTCCACGAGCCACCTGTCCTCCACAAGCCAGTTCTCCCCTGCTCAGCCTTTTTGGTGAGTGGGGGAGTGAGTCTTGTGGGGCCCAATTGGTGTACCAAGCTTGCGTGTGTAGTTGGTGTTGCCTGCCCTGTATGTGGGGCGTGTTTCTGGGCAGTCGGGGAGGGGAGGTGGCCCTAACAATCAAATCTCCCTGGTGATCCTAGAGTTTTAAAGCTGCTGCAATAGTCTAATCCTTCAGTTCAGTCCTGCCACAGTTTGTCTCTGCCACTGACCCACAAGTCCTTGGTATTGGTGTATGGCTCCTGAGACTTGCAAGTGGGCCCCTCTTCCAGGCCGTGCACCCCGGGTCCTCTGTTGAGGGATGACTGTGCTATGTCACAGGTGAGTGCCGTCCCCCCAGGGCAGTTCTGGGCTGCTGGGCTGTGTAGGGAGTCTCCCAGTCTGCTCAAATGATGGCTGAATGGGGCTTTGTTAATTCACACTGCTCCACCTTCCCAACTCTGGGACAATCAGCTGAGGTTGCAGGGAAGGCTAATGTCCACGCCCAGTTTTGTGGTGTGTGCCTGTTATTTGAAGCACTTCCGTCACACTGGGTTGTCTGGGGCAGCTCTGGGCTATGGGGCTGGCGATGGGCAGGAGTGTTTCCTGTCCACCAGGATGGTGGCTGTGAGCGGACACCCCCCTTTTCTTGGGAAGTTGTGGTGTTTAGTGAATTTTCTCAGCCACTGGATTATTGCCTTTTGTCTCAGAGCTCTCTTAGTTCTGCTCTTGACTTGAGGTGCCCAAATTGAAAGTCTTTGAAGCTTTCTGTATTGGGCTTCTTAGAATAATTGTTTTAGAAAAAGAAAAAAGGATTAAAAAAAAAAAAAAAAAAAAAAAAAGGGCCCTCCTCAGAGATCTAATGGGTTATTGAAATGCTAAGAGACAAAGCAACCAGGGCCATTAAGGAAAGGTCCACAGGGCAGAGAGATCAGCTTTTCTTCGAGATTTGCATATGCGCCTCAAGGCCTGAGCTCCGCCCTTCCCCTTTCTGTGTTCACCAGAACTCCAAAAATCCTCTGCTTTTATTTTGGAGTTTTTCGTGTTGTTTTTTTTTTCTATGCCTGTCTCCTCTCTGCTGGGCTGGCTGCTCTCAGATTCTCTGGTGTCTGGTTTCAGTCTATCTATGGTTGGAGTCTGGATCAGTAGAATGAGTTTCTGATAAGGGCTGCCACTGCAGTTCTCCCTTCTCCTTCCCGGAGCTGACAGCCCCTCCTCCCACGGGACTGAGCCTGGCAGGGAGGGGCGCGGGTCCCCTGGCCGCAAAAACTTACAGATTTCGCTGATCTCAGCAGTTCGACATTTTCATGAGTGTTGTATGAAGTATGTCCAAAGACAGATTGCTCTGTGGTGTCCAGTCCACGCAGTTCCTGGCTTTCTACCTACTTTCCTGGAGGAGTAACTAAAATATACAGCTCACCAGTCTGCCATCTTGCCCCACCCCCGACACCCGTTTTTAACATAACAACTTAGGGTGGTCACTGCCTAGACATCTCCAAAGATCGGGAAAGTGATTAAACTAGAGGAAGGGGTAGTAACAGACAAGATGGAATTTAACAAAAGATTATGAATACTGAATCTTAATATAAATTTCTCTTGCTTAGTTTCTGGGGTATTACAATAGCTAGAAGGAAAGAATTGAAATGGTGGAACTATAATCCATAGCAATGAAATTTGCTCTATAGCTACTTGTTAAATTGTAATTTGAAAGCTATCACCTTTTTGTGTATGTTATATTTCACAATAAGGAAATAACTGAAACTGTGGAACTGTAACCTATAATATTCTTTTAAATTTGTTCTCTATCTAATTGTTAAATTTCACTTGGAAAGTTATCACTTCCATGAATATATATATGTTATGGTCTACAATTTAAAAAATATGATAAAAAGAAAACCACAGCATGCTCGCAAACACACACGCACACAAAGGCAGCCTTGGGTCAGGGACCCAGGGAGCTCCAGAACATGGAGATAGAGCACGAGATGTGCCAGTTCCACCTGCCCTGGATTTCCATAGTGCTTTACCTGTGCCTCTTAGGACACTGATCACTTAAATTAAAAAAATAAATAAATAAAAATAAAAATAAATTAAAAATACGATACTAGAGGGATGGATAAATGGACAGATTTGTGATAAAGCAAATGCAGTGACATTAATGGTAGAATTTAGGTGGTAGGTATACAGGTGTCTGTGAGAAAATTCTTTCAACATTAAATGTTTGAAAATTCAAACCATATGTTTGTAAAATTTTCACCATAAGATGTTGGGAAGAATGCTATAAACTTAAAATATGCTTATTGCAGAAAAGGTGGAAAATACTGAAAAACAGAAGGAAGCAAAATGATCACAACGCTAAGATGTAGTGCCGACACCCAGAGGGAATCACCGTTAGGATGCTGTTATATAGCTTTCCAGTCTTTTTGCCGTGCATAATTTTTTCAAATAGTAGTGGTTGCATGGATTACCCAAATTGAACACACTCATGTTGGTCAAATCTTAGTTTTTTTCTGATTCAAAAACTGACACACACTTATTTAAACATTTTGGAAAACGAGAAAAGAATTAAAAAAGAAAATTAATACCCCAAATCCTACTACCTAGTAATAGCCACTGTTTACATTTTGGGGTATTTCCACTGTCTTTTCTTTTATGTGTATGTATGTTTGTTGTTTTTTTTTAAACAAAGTTAAAATCCTGATTTGTATAAAGTTTTTTTCATTAATCATTAAAAAAAACTACATTGATATATCACTTTTCACCTATCCATACATTCTTCTATTTGTGTAAGTACAGAGAAAGATGACGCTAAAAATATTTTCCTGATGTTAATAGTAATTTTGGGATGGTAAGTCTGGAGGAATTTTTTAAAGCATTCATTGTTGTACTTCCTATGGTATTTGAATTCTTTATAATAAGCATGTATCAGTTTTGAAGTAAATTTTGCTTAAAAAAATAGAACTCGATATATAAATATGCAAAATGTGAACAGTGGTTAATTCTGAGAACAATGATGAATTATTTTCTTCTGTGTACTTTTGCAGTATTTTCTGTATTCCCCCAAACCCCTCCCAGACCTTCATCTTTTTAATGCATTTCAGCTCTGATATGATACATTTCCAGTTTTCTATTTCTCCTTGACCACCTGCTTCCATTTCATAATTGTCCTCCTTGATCTCTGACTATCCCAACTCTACCCATTTTCAAGGTTTACCTCAAGCACACCCTCTTCCTGGGAGGCACCATGGCTTAATGGCTAAGTGCCCAGACCCAGAGCAGATGGATTATGGTCAAAAGTAGGCTTCTTCACTTTGTAACTTTGGGTAAGTCACTAACCCTTCTGAGGCTCAGTTTCCTTATCTGTAAAGTAGATTATCTACCTCACTGGATTTTTATAAGGATTAAATTACATCAAGCATGTGAAGTGCTCAGGAGAGCTCCCTTTGTGTTGACAATAAAAACATTCTATTCCTCCTCCTCCTGACATCCCTAATGTAATTATTGACTCTACAGATAATCAGCCCTTACCATCTTCTGTCTAGTTCCATGAGAGAAAGTATAACTACCTTTATGGGAAAAGATAGGTCTTCTATACCTAAGGTACTGAAGTAGTAGATTCACTTCACAGTTGACAGCTTTGTTTTTAATTTAACAAATACTTTTACTCATTCATCCCTTAATGAGAGCCCTCAGGAAAACATATTTTATGAAGCTCACACCTACTTCTTTCTCTTTTTAGGCCAAGCAGACTGAAATATATGGGCTTCCTTAAAGCCTGATAACAAAACATAAACTCATCTACGTAAACTCAACCTCCACACTTCACCGTGAGATGAGCACAGGCCGTGATGAGTGGAGGAAATGTTATGTGTGACCTATGAGAGAGCACAGTGTTCAAATACTCATGTAATAGTTATGATTTGTGTTCCAGCCCTCTTTAATAGATGAGCTAATGTTGGAACTGAACAGCTTTGCCCTCTCACAGGTGACATAGGTGACCGAAACCACAGTGACAGTGACATCCTATGCCACACAGATCTCCCAGGCTTTCTTGTGCAGGAAGGTGAAGTTAGAACGAAAGTGTCTTTTGGAGTGCTAGCTTCATTATTACAGAATGAGAGAGATTTCCATTGTGATGCCAAACATGTAAGCCCTTTCTGAAAGAACATGTGTGAAAGGCTACTCCCTTTCCCAGAAAGCTGCACACATACCCCACCCCAAAAGCAAAATTATTAACCTTTTGATTGTCTGGGAACAGTTACTCATGCCCTTTCTATTTGTTGACTGTTGACTTCTCCTCAAGGAAGTTAAAGGATATTTTACTATTGGTAGTTCATATTTTTCTAGAGGGAAACAAGTCTAGTATTAGGTTCTAAGCTGAGTTTGGGGGATTATCAATAGAATCTTAAAAACAAGATCAGACCCTAGTTCACATGGGGGACATGGGTGATAGCTTAGTTCGAAAGCACAAGCTTATCTTATAAATGGGGAAGTGGATCTGGAGGTTCTCTGTCCTCCTGATGCCTCACTCAACATATGCAAAATTGAATTTCTGATCTTCCCCCTCCAAAACTTGGTTCTTTCCAAGGTTATCCATCTCAATGAAGAGCATTACTGTGTCAGTTTGGGTCCTTCTATAGCAGACACCAAGACAGAATTAAATGTGCAAGAGTTTATTGGGAAAAATGCCCATGAAGGATAAAGAAGAGAGAGAGCAGGAGTGGGCAGAGAGACTCAGACCATGATGCAGGTCTGACACCCATGAAAGGGAAGAGGGGAGGAAGGAGGCTGAGACAGGACGGGCCTCAGACCACAGAGAAGCTTTGAACAAGTGTTGGCCAGGCTGATAGGGAGTTCCAGAGTATAGATTGCCTGTTAGAGGAGTCCCGTCTTGGGTAGATAAGGCCTTGCTCTGGTATCCACTGTGCTCCATCATTGGCTGGTTGCCTAGGGATAGTGTGACCTAATGTGATCTGAAGGTAAAGAAGCTGGAGACTGTCAGCTAACTACACTCCTTGTAGCAGACTCTCTGGAAGGGAGATCTGAGTACATAAATAGCTGCTGCAATCATTTATTCAATGATGCATCCTGGAAGTCATCCTTGATATCTCCTTCTCCCTCACCTCTAGGATCCTATCCATCACTAAGTTCCTGACCATTTTACCACATAAATATTCTCACATCTGTCCATTTCTCTCTATCTCCTCCACTACCACCACCATCACCTTACTGCCAACTGATCACCATCCTTTAATCCACTCACCACACAGCAGCCATAGCAGTCTTTTCAAAATGTAAATCAGTTCATATAACCCCCTGCTTTAAAACCATCAGTGCTCTGCCCTCCCCTCTACGTGGGATCAGACACCCAGGGGAGTGAATCTCCCTGGCGACGTGGAATATGACTCCCGGGGAGGAATGTAGACCCGGCATCGTGGGACGGAGAACATCTTCTTGACCAAAAGGGGGATGTGAAAGGAAATGAAATAAGCTTCAGTAGCAGAGAGATTCCAAAAGGAGCCGAGAGGTCACTCTGGTGGGCACTCTTACGCACACTTTAGACAACCCTTTTTAGGTTCTAAAGAATTGGGGTAGCTGGTGGTGGATACCTGAAACTATCAAACTACAACCCAGAACCCATGAATCTCGAAGACAGTTGTATAAAAATGTAGCTTATGAGGGGTGACAAGGGGATTGGGAAAGCCATAAGGACCACACTCCACTTTGTCTAGTTTATGGATGGATGAGTAGAAAAATAGAGGAAGGAAACAAACAGACAAAGGTACCCAGTGTTCTTTTTTACTTCAATTGCTCTTTTTCACTCTAATTATTATTCTTGTTATTTTTGTGTGTGTGCTAATGAAGGTGTCAGGGATTGATTTAGGTGATGAATGTACAACTATGTAATGGTACTGTAAACAATCGAAAGTACGATTTGTTTTGTATGACTGCATGGTATGTGAATATATCTCAATAAAATGAAGATTAAAAAAAAAAAAAAATCAGTGCTCACAGGATAAAGACCAAAGTCCTTAACATGCCTTCAAGGTCCTACCTCTGCCTTACTTTCTAGCCTCCTGTAGACTTGGGTTTTCTTTACTCTCTCTGCACCATTCACCCTTTTATACATCAGATAGATAATGGTTCAAATCCAGCCTGCTTCCAGTTTTTCAAATGCTCAAAATTCTTTCCTTCCTCAGGATCTTTGCATGTGTTGCTCCTTCCACCAATTATCTCTTCTCCAACCTCATGTCCTATCACCCAATTAACTACCTTTGTTCCCAACTCAAACATCACTTCTTCAGAGAAGCCTTCACTGAACCCCAGACAAGGTCAAATACTGTCATTCCCTCTCATAGCATCAAATGCACTTTGTAGCATTTAGGATGGTGTTTCTATACTTGAATGATTATTTGGTTGGCTGACTACCCCACTAAAGTGTGTTTCCTGAAGGCAGAGAACATGTCTATTTTTGCTCATTATTGAATCCCCGGCATAAGCAGGGTGCCTGTATTTCGCAGTTGCCACAAAATGCTTGTTGAATGAATAAAGTATTTAAAGGGGTTAAATTATTTGATTTTTTCTTTTTATTTGAATCCCATACCAGGTGGGTTTCTTTCCTAACTATGATTTCTGTCTTTCTTAGATGCTGCTTACACCATTCATTCTTTCCATTTTTATCATTCTCCAGTTGTGTTCCATGATCTCCAACCATCCCCATCCCCACACCCCATGGTAACATGGAAGAGTTTTTGAGAGCTGGCCTTGGGCTTAGAATTTTGCTTCTTTTGGGTCTATTACCTGCATTACAGGCCTGAATACATAAAATATTTGCTCCATAACTTGCTGCTGCACTGGATTTTGTTCTAGGTTTAGAAGGTCACGGAGAATAGGAAGGTTAAGAAAGTGAGATGACCTCAAAACGTTGGGAAGGAAAGTTGCCCTTTGAAAGTTAAATTAGAAATCAACCAATCAGAGCAAAGATATGCAAAACACCTCCATATAAGAGACATAAAGCCTCTAAGACCTACAAGGCCTAACAGTACTATTAGTTTGTAAGGCCTTGCCCTATCTAAAAAAGAAATATGTCTGTCTAAGGAGATGCAGCTTCATAAGCATAATAAAGAGAGCCTTGGTGACACAGGCCGTGTCTGCCAGGTACCATCCCAGGGAGAAGGGCCAGCCACGCTAGCAGGAGCTAGTGACCAACCCTCCCAGCAGGTTGGTTGATTTGTGTTGTGGAAAAAGACACACTGGGCTACCCAAGTCCAATATCATTAAACATTTAAGTCAGATAATTCACTGTTCTGATTCGAATTGCAGGCTCACCAAGCCACCTTCTGACAATTAGGCTCCCCAGATTGCACAGCTACAAGAAGAAGGTGTACTCATCAGGTGTTCTAGTTTGCTAACGCTGCCAGGATGCAAAACACCAGAAATGGATTGGCTTTTATAAAGGGGGTTTATTTGGTTACACAGTTACAGTCTTAAGGCCATAAAGTATCCAAGGTAATCCATCAACAATTGGGTACCTTCCCTGGAGGATGCCAATGGTGTCCGGAAAACCTCTGTTAGCTGGAAAGGCACGTGGCTGGCATCTGCTCCAAGTTCTGGCTTTAAGATGACTTTCTCCCAGGATGTTCCTCTCTAGGCCACAGCTCCTCTTCTAAATGTCACTCTCAGTGACTCCTGGGGTGTTTGTCCTCTCTTAGCTTCTCCAGAGCAAAAGTCTTGCTTTCAAAGGCCATCTCCAAAATGTCTCTGTAAACTGCAGTTCCTCTCTCAGCTCCTGTGAATTCTTCAAAGTGTCCCTCTTGGCTGTAGCAAGCTTGCTCCTTCTGTCTGAGCTTATATAGTGCTCCAGTAATTTAATTCAGACCTACCCTGAATGGGTGGGGCAACACCTCCATGGAAATTATCCAACCAAAGGTCTTATCCACAGTTCACTGAATCACATCTCCATGGAAACACCCAAAGGATTCCAAAATCTAATCAACACTAATATGTCTGCCCACTCAAGATGGCATCAAAGATAATGGCATTTTGGGGGACATAATACATTGAACTGGCACATCAGGTAACCTCAAGCATCTCATGTCCCTGGCAGTTTTGCTTCTAACAGGAATGGTTAAGCATCAGGTTTTGGAGCTAGATGGGTTTGACTCAAATCTGGCTCTACCATTTATATACTAACTGTGTGACCTGGGATTTCCTTCATCTTTGTTGCCCCTAACTGAAAAATAGATAATATACAACATGTCTGTAGGGAGAATTAAATGAGTCAGTGTATGGAATGTACTTAGCAAATAATAACTGAATTCTTATTAATTAACAAATTGGCATTCTTATTATATACAGCAGTGATAATCAACTCTGGAACTTTGGAACACTAAAAAGATGAAATTTTGAGTCCATAAAGTTGAGGACCAAATATGAACCCTAGGAAATCACCTATGTGGTGGACTGAATTATAATCCCCAATTTAGACATGTTCTTAATCTGCATTGCTACAGATGTGAGCCCACTGAAAACAGGAACTTCTGAAGATGTTATTCCGGATTACTGGAGAATTTGTAGAGAAAGCCACAGGGAGGAGCCAGGAGCCAGAAAAATGCAGAAATTGGAAGAGCAGGGAGAAAAGAAAGGACATTGCCATGTAACAGAGAACTGCCACCAATCATGAGAGAAAGGAGACCTTGCCTCCACCTTGATTTGGCACTTCTGGCTTCTAAAACCATGAGCTACTAAAGTTCTATTGTTTAAGCCAAAACCAGTTTGTGGTATTTTTGATAGCAGCTCAGATAAACTAAGACGACCTAGATGACTGACACCAGGCCAGCCTTGTGGCACCTCTCTGTTCACATTTGTAATGTCTATAAAAGGTAACCAGAATTTGGCTTTATCTTCTTGTGTCTCTTTCCCTCTATTCTTGACCTTTATCTTCCCAGACATTTTTTATGCAGAAACAATTTAGCTCTACTTTGCTCTCATCATCTTCTGAAAGGGGGGAAAAAGTATGTTTTTCTAAGGTCATCTTTGGGCTTGCCCCACTTCCCCACCTGCTCTTGAGGAACACTGCAGGTACAAATAGAATGCCACTACATCAGTCACAGATCAAGACTTCCGTCATACAGGGACCATGTCAGAATTCCAAACAGACAAACCAAAGTGATTCTGGGCAAATCAGTTTTTTTGTTTTCCTGTTCTAGATTAAACACTTGGTTTTTCTGTTCCAGTTATCAGACTGCTCTATAGCAAAAACAAATACATAGCAAACTGTTTGGAATATGGAGTCTTGCCAAAGTTTTCCAAAAGCAAGAGAGTAGAAATTCTTGTAAAAGTATTTTCAGGTCTATGGCTGAAGCTGGACAGAGGCGTAGGGATTTCCATCCAACTTTATGGCAGTGCTCTCCTTTAACAAGAACTTGGTCCAGTGACATAATTACAGAAGCTAATTGGCAGTTTAAGTTTGAGGTGATTTCCAAATAGTACCCTCAGTCCTTCTGAGTCAAGAGGACGCAGTCCAAACTTTGGAAACTATCTTATTATCACTGAGACCCTTCCAGTTTAATCAACTGACTATCAGAGAATGTCTATCAAGCATCCTTGCCCTCAAGGAATCCACCTCTTGCCTAATAGTTTACCAAGTATATTCTCCCTTATATCATCTCATTTAGGTCCTACAACTCTGAAGTAAGGCATAATTATTATCCCCACCATTCAGGGGAAGGAATTAAGGGTAATAAAGTATTCTGTCCCCAAACACACAGCCAACAATTGACAGAGCCAGGGCTTGAACTCTGGAATCTTGAAATCCTTGGGTGTTTTTTGAAGACCATTTGGACCAGGGAGTTAAAACCTTGGGTTTGCTGAAATCTGAAATCGGTTTCTTGTTTCTTATCAGATGACGGGTCTCCACATTTCACCGACGTCCTTGACTTTTGATTTCTTCCCCAACCCAGGATGAAATGCCTGGTACCTCATGATCAGGGACAAGGCTTTTAGAAGTGATCCTGGCGTGTGTGTGTGGCAGAGCGACCAGTATGCATGCTTGGGCTTGGGAGACAGCCTATCCCTGGCATCTGAGCACAAAACCCACCACAGTTCTCGCTTAGCGCGTCCATGGCGCCCCCAGCCCGGTCCCAGCCGGCATGACCAGCGCGCGGGTCCGGACCGCGCAGGCTGCCACACGGCCCAAGTAGGCACTGAGTGAAGGGCAAATGGGAAAACGGTCTCCGAACGGCTGCTCACCCGTTTCCTTTTGCTGCCAGGCTGCCCGGCCCCGACCCCCGCCGAGGCAGATGCGGCCGTGCGACGGCTATGTGCGTTATGTCGCGGGCTCCATCCTGAACGCCGCCCGCTGGCCGCGCGGAGGCCTTAGCAACTCTGGCTGCCGGCCCGTGCTCCCCGCGACGCGCGCCCCGTTCACTGCGCGCCGGGCCTCGGGTCCCGCCTCCCGGTGGTTTTCGCTTTCGCTTTCGCTTTCCTGCCGGTATTGTAGAGGAATATGAAAGTGGCCGTGTCCAGGGCTGGCGCAGCTGCCGTTCCCGACGAAGGACTCAGAAGCGGCCGCCGGCTTCGGGCCTGGAGCGAGGTAAGTGCTGCCCCTTCCCGGTCGCCTCGAGGGCTCCTCCTTGCGGACCGGACGGGCGGGACGCCAGGCTGTGGATTGACGCGGGCCGGGCAGGGGGATCCTGGCGCGAGGCCCGGGAAGGCCTGAGCCGCCGGGCCGCAGGGATTGCGTGGCTTTGAGCCTTTAGGCCTGGGAGGCCTCAGACCAGAGCGCCAAGGAGCCGGCACTGTGGTGAGGCGAGACTGTGGCAAGTCACGCTATGTCTGTGAGCACAGGTTTTCAGAGGGGCCTGACCTGAGCTCAGCAGGGAGGAGCTCATTATCTGCCCCTTCTTACCTCAGACTCTTTCTAACCCCACTCGGAGCCTCCCCTCGTGTAGTTAGGCTTTCTAGGTTCCCAGATCTGGTGCATCTGGGCTCACCTGGGGTGCCTTCCAAGTGTTTCCTGACCTGGCAAGCTGGCACCTCTCCTTTGGTGGTCATAGGCACGAAGAGCAGCTAAACCAGGTTGCCGCCCCCTTCCCACGTCCGTGCCCGAGTGAAGTCAGGAGCTCACGCCTCAGTGGCCCCAACTGCGGATGCTGATGACACATGCGCACATACAAACCTCATTCTTCTCTCCGTTTGAGCAATTCTTTACTACCACCACCCCACCCCACACCCACACACACATTCACCCCAGCAGCTCTCTTTCACAAAACAAACTCCCACTGCTCTCCTAGGGAATTCTAGGGAGTGGTGGGGATAGAGCAGGTGTAGATGGTCCGAATCCCTCCCAGACCCAGGAAGCACTCTGTCCACTAAGTCTGCCAGCATTGTATGAAAGATGAGTGCCTCCTAATTTTTGCTCTTGGTCAGAAATCTATTTTTAGTGTGTTCGATTTGTAGTGTGTTCGGCTCCTATCTTTGGGGCACATCCTTTCTACTGGCAAGTCAAATTAAGTGCAAGTTACATCTAAGGCCTTGTAACGCGTGGGATTGTAGAAGAGGCACTTCCCAAATACAGGAGGTTCGTTTCTTGGCCAGGCCAATAGAAGTCACACCGAACCAGACTTAAGAGGAAAACAGGGTTTATTTATGCGGGAGGACTGGGGAAGCTTTCCCAAATCTGCCTCCTGGAAGTGTTTTTTCAATTGTTTTTTATGCAGGTTCAGAGACAAAGAGAGATAATCATTTAATTAACATGCAACAGGAGTGATAGACGAGGAGGTTTGGGGCCATCTCCCCGAAGTGATTCTTTAATTGGCTAAACCCTTTAGAGCTGGACAAAGAGAGTTAATCATTTTAGTTAACATGTAAATTTAGTTATTTCCTATTTCCTTTAGGAACAGGTGACACCTGTGAAAGGTGCCCCCTACCCCACCCCCCAGGGTATCTAGGGAGATCGATGAAAAGGCTTTATTCATACCTGGGAGGTCTGGGGATCATTGATGAAAGCTTATTTAGGTTTTAGCTGTAAACTTGACATTTACGTCTTGCTTTTTTGTGAGACTAAAGGTTTTTACCCCCTGCCTACTTCCTGTTTTAAGATTACATTTAAAAACTGCTTTAGATTGCATTTTAAAGTTAATTTACAATTTCCTGCTTGCTTGTAGTTTTAAGATTATATTTAAAAAGTCACTGTTACAGGATCTTGTTTATTTTCTGTAGGATCTCAGGTCCATAGAAATGAATTGTTCTCATTCCCTGGTTCATGGCACCCTGTAATCCTTGGTCTGTTAAGAGTATTTCTTTCATTTCTTTTTATGTTTCCCTTTTATCCTGCATTTCCTTCTCAACACCATCCTTTGTACCCACCTACCCACACCCTCACCCCACTCATCCCCCACACACTCACAAAGTTAGCCATGCTGGAATATTGTTTGTCCTTCCAAACCACCTCCGTTATGTCTTCTTAGCAATCAGCATGTTTTGTTTGTGTTGAAATAAACACCATTGTGCTATAAATCCCATGCTCTTTCTCTTTTTCCTTCAGTGTTATATTTTTTGAGTCAATCCATGTTGCTACATGTAAATTTAGTTCCTTACTCTTGGCTGCTGCATAGTTTTCTATCAGAAGTGTACACCAAAGGTACTTAATCAGTCCCCTGGGAATAGTCATTGGCTTGCCTTTAACTCCTTGTTCTCACAAACAATGCTGCAACTTACACCTTTGTAGGTATGTCCCTGTGATCTTGTACAGGTTTCTCTTATGTATCTAGATAGATAGATAGATAGATAGATAGATAGATAGATAGATAGATAGATATGGGATTGCTGGATCTAGAATACTTGCATGCTCCCTTTTACTAGAAACTGCCACTTTATGCTGCAGAATGGCTTTATCAGTAGTGCAGACAGAGTCCCTTTCCCAACATTCTTGACAGCACTTAATATTGTCTGATTTGCTAATTTTTGTTAATCTGCTGGGTTAATAAAGCGGTTCTTCATTTTTCTTTTAAGCAATCATCTCTTCATATTGTTTGGAGGTTCTTCTGTGAATTATGTAGCCTTCTGAATTGCCTTTTTTTCCCTTTTAGTTTTCTGATGTTTTTCTATCTGGTTTACATTGTGTTCCTTGTATAATAAAATGTTAATCCTTTGTTAGCTGTAGATGTTATAAATATCTTTTAGTCTTGTCAACCATCTGTTAACCTAATTTAAGGTCTTCATTATTAATATTATTATTATTACTAGCAAGTTTATTGAGACATAATTTATATACCATAAGGTTCACCTGTTTAAAGTATACAATGGTCTTTATTTACAAGCGTTTTACGAGATTATGTAGTCATGACCATAATATAAATAGGATCATATCATTTGTGGTCTTTTGTGACTGGCTTCTTTCACTTAGCGTAGTGGTTTTTGAGGTTCACCTATGTTTTAGTATGCATCAGTACATCATTCCTTTTTATGGCTGAATAATATTCCATTGTACAGCTATACCACATTTTATTTACGCATTCCTCATTTGATGGACATTTGTATTGATTCCATGTTTTAGCAATTAGGAATAATGCTGCTGTGAATGTTCATGTATAAGTTTTTGTGTGGACATATGTTTTCAATTCTCTTGGGTATATAACTAGGAGTGGAATTGCTGGTTCTTATGGTAATTTTATGTTGAACCTTTTGAAGAACAGCCAGGCTGTTTTCCAAGGTGGCTGTATCATTTTACAGTCCCACCAGCAGTGCATGAGGGTTCCAGTTTCTCCGCATCCTTGCCAATACTTGCTATTATCTGTCATTTTTATTATAATCATCCTAGTGGATGTGACATGAAAACTAATTGTGGTTTTGACTTGCATTTCCTTGATAATTAATGATGTTGAAAATCTTTTTGTGTACTTATTGGTTATTTGTATATTTTTTTTGGAGAAATTTCTATTTAGATTCTTTGCCCATTTTTAAATTGGGTTTTTTTTTTAACTATTATTAAGTTGTAAGAGTTACTTATAGATAAAAGTCCCTTATCAGTCATGTGATTTGCAAATATTTTCACTTTCTTGATACTATTCTTTGAAGCACAGTTTTAAATTTTGTCTAAGTAAAATTTATAAAACTTCTCTTTAATCACTTCTACTTTTGGTGTCATATCTAAGAAATCATTGCCTAACCTAAGGCCATGAAAATTTACTCCTGTGTTTTCTTCTAAGAGGTTTATAGTTTTAGCTCTTACATTTAAAGCTTTTTTTTAAGAAACAGAATTCTTTGAATTTTCATAGTTGTAGCCATCATTTTTCCCTTTTTATTGGTCCTTTTTTGTCTTATCTGATAAATCCATGCCCAGTTAGAAATCATTAAAAAATATATTTTCCTACACTTTCTTCAACTCAGTTTACAGTTTTTACTGCCATGTTTGCAACTTGAATCCAATTAGACTTTGTTCTTATTATTATGGCCTTGTAATATGCCTTAGTATCTACCTTTTTGTTCTTTTTTGGACTCTTCTTATCAAGTCATGGACTTTTATTCTTTTGTAAACTTTCAAAAAGCTGCTTGGGAAGTTCACAAAACATCCCCCTGAAATTTTGATTGAATTGAATCGAAATTATAGATTGATCTTGGAAAATTAATATTTTTCAATGTCAAGTCATATCATCCATGCATTTGCTTAATCTCTCCATTTATTCATATTTTATTTTCTGTACTTTAGTAGAGTTTTAAAATTTTCAGTGCTCTTATGCATTCTTTATTAAGAGAATTCTTAGATTCAATAATATTACTATTATAAATTTATCATATTTTGCTGCTTGTTTTCTGTGACATGCTCTCTTGCTCTTTCCCTCCCTCCCTGCCTCCTTCCTTCTCAGTCCACCCCACCCCCCACCCTACCTTCACCTTGTTTAGTTGGTTATTGCTCATGTAGAGAAATGCAATTGATTGTTTTTAGGTTGTTCATATATCCAGCTCCCTTTCTGGACTCATATTCATTCTAGTAGTTTTCTGTGGATTCTCTTGAGATTTCTAGGAAAATCATTTTATCAATTGCAAATATTAACTTTGTTTTTTAACTTTCTATCTTTATACTTTGTTTTGCTTTTTATTGTCTCATAGTGGCTTACTGCCTCTAATATTCTATTAAATAGTGGTGATAGCAGGCATCCTTGTCTTGTTCCTTTCTTTAAAAGGAATAGATATAGTTTCTCTATTAAGAATTATGTTAGATTTGTAGATGATATCCTTTATCAAGTAAAGGAAGTCTCTGTAAAATTATACTTCTAAGAGATTATATCATGAATTAGTATTGAACTTTGTCAGATGCTCTTTCTGCATCTGGTGAGATGATCAAGTGATTTTTTTTCCATATATTATCAGGGTATATAATGCTAGCTACTGTGATAAACAACCCCAACATTTCAGTGACTTAAATCAATAAAGCTTTATATCTCAATCCAAAGGGGATTGGTGAAATAGTGGGCTCTTCTCTACTTAATCATTCAAGTATCCAGGCTCTTTCCAACCAGTTACTTCACCATCTGCTAGGACCTCACAGTCCTTCAGTGGGTCCTCTGTGTTGGCCAGACATGGCAAATATCATTTCTGCTCACATTCCGTTGGCAAGAACATGGCTCACCTAGTTGCTAAGTGGCTGGGAAATGTAGTCTGGTAATGTGCCCAGGGATAAGAGAACAGAATAATGGTGAGCACTAGTAACCTCTTCCATAATCCTTTATGTAGTAAATTACATTGATAGATTTTCTGATTTTGAATCATTTTTGCATTAATACAGTAAACTGAACTTTATCATGATATATTTTAATACATTTTTGGGTTTGATTGGCTAATATTTTACTTAGGAATTTAGCATTCATGTTTATAAGTGAAGCTTGTTTGTATTTTTCTATTTTTGAACAGTCCATATCTAGTATTGACATCAAGATTATAGGAACCTTAAGTTGGGCAATGTTTTCTCTTTTTTCTATTTTCCAAAGTACCTCAAGATAGAGATTATTTGATTCTTGGAAGTTGGTGAAATGCACATGTAAAACCTTCCAGGCCTAAGGCTTTTTAAGGGAGAGAGATTTTTTAAAAATTATTATTTACTTTTCTAAAATGTTTATTTACATTTTCTGTCATTTTTGTGCCAATTTTGATAATTGTTATTTTCCAAAAATGTATTCATTTTATCCATGTTTTCAAATTTATTGTCATATAATTATTTATATTATTATTTTATAAGTTTTTAAATATCTATTGTATTTGTCATATCTTCCTTTTTCTGTAGTCTTTTCCATCTTTGGTCAGTTATTCTTAATCAGTTTCGCTAGAGGTTTGTCTATTTTCAAATAACTGTTTTTAGTTTTGTTAACTGTCTTTATTTTCTATCTTCTGTTTTTTGTCCTCTATTTCATTGATTCTATTTTTATATTTATTATTTAATTTCTTCTCATTCCTTTGGTTACTGCTATTTGTAATAGATTCAGACAATGTAGACACTCATAAAGTGAGATAAGAAAGTCCACTCCTGTCTCCTCTAATACTACTCAATTTAGGCAGCACGGTTACCAAATCAGTGTGTATTTTCTGGGCCCCTTCTTTGGTTATACAAATGTTTTTGTATAACTTGCTCTTTTTACTGTGTAAATTATGGGCCTCTTTCTGTGGAGTATACACACACATACACATACATGCATGTATATATTTCTATTAAAATGGAGTACCATAATTTATTTATCCATTCTCCATTAATGGGCATTTAGGTTGAAGTCTTGGTCTTTACTAATGGAATTTAATTCATCCATATTTATTTTGATCACTGATAAGTATGGTCTTTTTTTCTGTCATCTCGCCTTGCCCTGTATTTATTATGAGTTCTTTATTTTTTTCCTTTTATGACTTTTTCTGTATTGATCAAGGTGTCTTTGTTCCCCTGTCACTTCAGTCCTTCTTTTTATTTAGTGGCTTGGCAGTTCTCTATCTTATTAGGGGCCAAAATTAAGTTCTTAAACATAGATAAGCTTTTTTTTTTTCTGTAAATGACAAAAATTAATCAGAATCTATAACTTGCCTCCAAACATAAGAAACATTTTGCATATTTTTACTTCTCCCCTCCCCACCCACTTTTCCCCTTAGGCACATAACACACATAGGATATCAGCCCAGGAATTGTTGAAATAATCTGCAAGCTTCCGATTGTTCTTAATTTTTCATGCTTCAAAACACATTTTTCTTTTTCTATTTTAGAAATGTTTTCTTAACAGTTGCATTAATCTACAACCCATTTGTACAATTGCCCATCGCAGCAGGATAGGGAGACTTAAACCTGTGTTTCTTTTGTATTTTTCATTGATTCACTGAAAACTCGGGTCTCCAGGTTTCTTATTTCTCAGAAGTACGGTTGGAGTCCATGCTGTTCTGATCCTTGTTTGACCTTTGCTGGCACAAAAACATTCTGAAGTATTTGAGAATACTAAAGTCACTTCCTCATGTTTTACTGAGTTTAGTTTAGTTTTGTTAAACCAAGTGCAATATCAGTTTGTGTAAACTTACCACTAACTGAAGGTTCATATAATAGCCCTGCTACAGGGTCAGAGACTGGCTAAAGGAGTAGGAAAATAGCCCTTGAGTATTCAGCTGCTGAATATTTTACATTAAAATGTTTCAAATTAAAATATTTTGATATTTTTGTTTATAATACTTAGTAACTATGAGGGTGGAGTTAAATGGGCACACATAATATATATATGAGAATATAAATTGGTAAAACTAACTTGGCCGTTGTTTGGGCTCTGTATAACAAAAGCTTTTTAAAATGCCCATACCTTTTAGCCCAGTAATTCCACTTCCAGGAATTTATCCTAAGGCATGTTTCCCACATAAGATTATTTCAGGGGATGCAGGGTAGTTCTAGGTAAAACACATTCTGACATTTTCTAACACTGACTCACATAGTAAGACAGTTATTCCCCTGTTCAGTTTTTTCCAATCTTTTGATCAAGTGAAGAAGAATCTCAGTTTGTGCAAGTATAACAGAAAAAAAAGTTATATACCAAGATAATTGGAAAAAAACTGGAAGAAAAGATTTTTTAAATGGATTCTCTCTAGATGTTTGGGACTACATGAGATTTTTGTGTTTTCCAATAATACATGTCACTTTTTATCAGCAGGAAAAAATATATACATATAAGTGGGTTTTTAAAAATTAATCTGCTCCAACCCTAACAGGACTGCCTGGCATTTTGCCATCTGCAGGCATTCCTGTATATTTACATGCTTTAAAATCCAATTAGGTGGATGAAATTATCTTAATGTTCTGGGAATAAGACTAAAGGAAAGATGCAGAAGGAGGAAACACAAATATAGACTAAGATACTGTTAAGATGCAGGAATTTGTAATAAGGGCAGGCAGTGTGGAAGAAAGCAAGCACAGGCATCCCTGCCTAAGTTCCAGGCTCAACCATTACTGGCCATGCATCTTCAGCCAAGTCTTCTCACCGTTCTCTAGCTCAGGTTCCTTGTCTGTACAGTGGGAAACTAAAAATTGTCTTACCTGCCTCAAAGGGGTGTTGTAAGGATCACAGGAACAGATGAATGTAGATGTGCCCTTGGACATGTGATGCATTAATGCGCGGGAGAGGGGTGCGAAGAAGTGCTGGTCTGCGCTGACTCTGGGCCTGCTGACCGGGTGAGACCTGGAAGGAGGAGGAGAAAAAGAAGACAGCATTGCTGGTGAAGGTTGTGATACAATGGTAGGACTAACTCTGCCTCCTAAAGACCATAATGTAATGAGGTGCTGTGTATACTAACCACCACCCCACCCCCCACCCCCGCCGTATTCTTCTGTTATACAATTTAATCCTAGTGTGGACAAAAAAAGTTTTACTTGTTAAAAAAATCCTATTAGGTCCTTTTGGCCTCCTAAAAAAACATGAGGGGATAGTACCCTGTTTTAGTTTCCTTGGCTGCTCGAGCAAATACCATGCAATGGGTCAGATTAAACAATGGTTTTGAGGCTAAAAGAAAGTCCATATCAAGGTGTTGATCAAGGTGATAGCGTTCCTTCCAAAGACCATGGTGTCCTGGTGCTGGCTGCTTGTGATCCTTGGTGCTTACTTGTCACGTGGCATTTTTGGTGGTGTCTTCTGATCTCTTCCTTCTATTTCGGGTTCTGTTTATGTTCAGCTTCTGGCTGTTCCTCTCTCTGTATGAATTTCATTCCACTTGTAAAGGACTCCAGTAATAAGATTAATATCCATCCTGATTGGGCTGGGTCATACCTGTAAGAAAGGAATAAGTTTAGTTTTCACATAGAGACAGCATGGAATATGGGAAATGGAGGCAAAACCAGTTTAAACAAGCCCCAGACAAAGAGAAGAGAGAATCTGCCTGCTCCTTATATGGAAAAGTAACCATAGTTACTGGAATGTAAAGAGATGTGAGGTAAAATCAGAGGCGGGAACTCACAGCAAAAAAAAAATTGGGGGGGGATAGGCTGATCAGTTCAAAATCTCAATAATGAGCTAGTTGGCTCTCTGGGATTGGCTGTACAAATTAAAATCTCAAAAGATGAATTAGTTAGTGTTCTTGGATAGGCTGTAACCTCTGTAGTACCCAGTCAATGGGGAAATGGGAGGGACTTGTGAATTAGGAGTAGGAAATTTAAAGATCGCCATTCTCTTCCTCTGGCGCGCCAGCCTTCCACGTGTTTGGCTGGACGTTCTATCTTGCAAGATTGTAAATAAATTCTTTTCTCCTCCAGAACCGAGTGAGCGTTTATTCCCTTATAGGTACCGCTTTATTTCCGACACACCTTAACTGAAGTAACCTCATCAAGAGGTCCTACTTACGATGGGGTTTACGCCCACAGGAATGGATTAAGTTTAAGAGCATGTTTTCCTGGGGTGCATACAGCTTCAAACCCCCATGGTCCCCAAAGACTTCAAAGACTTCCTTTGTTAATCCTAAATACAATCCAAGGCATCTTTTCTGCTTGGTCTTTGTTAGTATATATTTTTACTTTTTGGAGTACAACAGGGAGACTATTTCTAAAATTCTTTTAATTTTTTTTTTTTTTTTTTTTTTGACTTTTCTTCATAACAGCCCCAGTAGGCAGAACCAAATTAGGATCCTACTTCTTAAGTAGGTCTCGGTCATTGAAGAGAAATGGAGTAGATGCTGAGAGAGGATCTCCCAGTTTCTCATTTTTTTTCTCTCTTTAATTTCTGGATTATTCAACTGCCATGAAACTTCTCCGTTAGGTGTTGGATATAATTGCAGTTCTGTATCACCTGAGTTAGAGATGTATATATTTAAATTTGGACATCTTTCCAAGGGTACAAAATCTCTCTGTTCAGGAAAAAAAACAATGTTCAATGCAAGGCCTAATGCTTAGCAGAGATAATTGCTACATTTACCTAGTAAAAAGTACCCCAGGGTTACTCCTTAGAGCTTGTTCCTAGAAACCCCTCTGGACTCCTTTGTGGGGATGGGGTAGACAGGTTCCTGTTGAGTGAATAAATGGTATCTCTGTTGGAGAGTGGTCTTACATCTCCAGTATGGGCTGCTTCCACAAATAGTGCTGGATTCTAGCCAGGTCCCCATCCTGAAAGAGACCTGCTCTGGCATTCCAGTAACACCTGTCAGGCCGCAGGGAGACCTTTGACTGGACAGTTCTTTCCCTTCTGGGGTTCCCCAGTGCTGCCACTCCTCTCCATTTCCCCTGCCACCGCTGTGGTATGAGCTCCTACATCTCTTGCCTGGACAACAGCAGTGACGCCCAACTGGTCCCTTTCTCCCCTTCCCCTTCCCTCCAGTCTGTTTCTTCAGGGCAACCAGCAAGTACTAGTTTCCTATTGCTTTTGTAACAAAGTGGCTTAAAACAACACAAATTAGTTATCTTTCAGTTCTGGAGGTCCAGAAGTTCGAAACCTGTTTCACTGATTTAAAACCAAGGTGTTGCATTCATGCTTTTTCACAGGCTCACCTTGAACTTTTCCCTCCCCTGGAAATCAGCCATTTCTTCAAGAAGCTCTGCCATCCTGCTCTCCTTTTTTTTAAAGATAGAAACCAAGATATGGATGTTTTAGGTGTATTGATAGCTTTCTGAAATGCTATTAATACTTAATGAGCTTCCCCAGTTACTAGAACTGTGATGGATACACACACACATACACACACACACACGAAAATGTATATATAAATATATATGAGTTCAAATATGTATTTCTAATTCCAATTAAATGTTTCAGATTTTTTTCATTACTGCTTTGTTTTTGCATTTTTAAATTTTCCTTTATCATAAAATCTTGGTCCATGTTAACATGTTATTTGTTTTGCTTTATTTTACAATGTATGTAGTTTTATATATATATGCAAAATAGGTTTAAAAGTTCAATGCTAAGGTTATTATCACTAACTATAAAAATACTGAAGTTTGATTGCTTTGTATGCTTTTGTTTGTCTTTAAATATATCTGAAAATCAGTTTTCTGAAGTAATTTGATAAACCTTTTGTCTGTGGCTTTATCAATAGTTTGTTTTGTTGTCAGTATGCCTTGGGGTTTACTTGCATTTAATTTTATTTTAAGCTATGTTAAACATTTTTATAATGTTCAAAACCAAAGTCAAAACCTAAATAAAAAGTTATATTAAAAACAAACAAACAAACAAACAAACAAGATATTGGTAGGGCTGTGTTCTTTGTGGAAGCTCTAAAGGAGAATCCATTTTTTTTTTCCTGTTCTAAGTTCTAGAGGCCACCTACATTCCTTGGCTCTTGGCCCCTTCTTCCATCTTCAAAGCCAACAATGGCTGGTTAAGTCTTCCTCACACAGCATCACTCTGACACTCTTCTTCCGTAGTCAAATCTCCCTCTAGGACTCTTGTGATTACATTGGTCCCACCCTGATAATCCGAGATAATCTCTCCAAGCCAAGATCTTTAACTGAATCACATCTGCAAAATCCCTTTTGCCGTGTAAGGTAATATATTCACAGGTTCCAGGGATTTGGATGTTGACATCTTTTGGGGGCTGGGGGACCATTATTCAGCTTACTACACAGCATAATCTTTTAAAAACACAATTCCAACCACATCACTTCTTATATAAGACCCTTGTGTGGTGCTCCAGTTCTCAGAAGATAAGGACTAAGCCCCTCCTGTGGCTGGGCGTGCCTTGCTTGGACTGCCTGCCTCACCTCTCCACACTCCTCTTGCTGCTTCTCTCACCACTACTTGCTGTCCGTGATCCAGGCTTTGCACATGGTGTCCTCTGTACCAGGGATGCTTCTCCCCACATTCTATCTCAGGCCTTCCTTGAGGCCCCAGATAAGTTCAGGCCTCCCTGGGATATTCTCATATGCTCTGTATGCCATTCTGCTATCACACTTATCATGGTTTAACATTTTTGCATTTATTTAGGTGGTCATTTGCTTAATATATGTTTTTCTCACATAAGTGAGTATTCCATATGGGCAGGGAACATGTTTTATGTTTTGCCCCCTATTGCATACCTAGCACAGTACCTGGCATGAGGTAGATGGTTAGTAAGTACTTAGGAATAATGAATAAATGAATATTAATTGCTTTGTCATCACTCTGTGCCACCTCTACCCTGCTTTTTCTTCTGGATAGCACTTATCATTGTTTCTGTTGTTCTGTCTCTCCACTGGAAGGAAGCTCCATGAGACTAGGGACTTGGCCTTGCTCACGTTCACTGCTCTGTGCCCAGGTCTTAGAGCAGCATGTGGTCCGTAAAACCATAACAGGCGCTTGATAAATATTTGGGGCATAAATGATCTGTAGGCTGTTCAGAATCTTTCCCAGAGTTTTCATACTTGACCCCTCCTTAAAATCTAGTATTATCACTTCTTAGTGTTCTATGAGGTGTCTACCAAAGACCCTCTCTGAATTTCATCACCTGCTGGGTTTGATGATGTCCTTGCCTTAGCTGCAACCCTCTTAGGACCCTGCCTGATGAAGTGTCTGTGGCAACTTCCCTCAGTGTTCTGAGTCTTTCATTTTAGAGCACTTGATATCCCCTGTTCCTTCACCTCCACCTTGTGCCCACTTTGCCCCCGAAACTCTGTGCTGCACTATTTATATTTGGGGTTCCCTATATGGAACCACAGACATACAAAAGAGGAATGTTAGATCATCAGTTCACCAAGTTCCAGGTCTCCAGGGGAATGTACTATGATTGAAGGAAAGTGGTATTGGTTAAGTTTGCCTCTAAGCATTTGTTTTTTCCTGAAATTATTGGTTTTAAAAAATATTTCAAACTTATGTATTTCATTTAAAATCTAGGTCCCTTCTCTTTCACCTCTTAAATTGTGCTTTTATTTTTTACTTTATGGCTATGGGTTTTTTCTTGAGTAAAAAGACCTGGTAAAAGAGCCACATGGAGCACTACTATGCAGCAGGCACCATGTTCTCCATCCCATATAATCCTCACAAAAATCTGCTGGAATAGGTAATATTAGTCTCTGTTACACATCTGGAAAACTGAAGCTTGGAGATTAAATTACTGACAGAACAAAGATGCAGCAAGCCAGGGTTGCAGCTCAAAGTCTCCGTCTCTCGGAAGCCCATGCTCTTGCCTTTTATCAGAAAGTGAGCTTGCCCGTCTATGGATAGAAGATGGATCACGTTTGTTCTTACAGTGACCTGAAAAAGGAGTAAAGTGAAATTAATGGGAAAAAAATTATGATCCCCAATCTCTATCCCTAAATTTACTGTCCAAAGTTTACGTACTACTTTTCTTTCCTAGTTCATTTAACCGGAATAGTGGGCCACACTGGTAAAATTTGCCTTTATTGCCATTTGCCTTCCAGGCATCATTAAAATTTTACGAGTTGATACAGGATTGTTTTGTTGTTGTTCATTTAAGGACTCATAAGCTCCATAAATTGGAAATGTTTGATGGAGTCCTTCCCCTGCACCCGGGAGGTTTGGGACACATGCACTGATGAATTCTAAAATCCCTGAGCATGACTGTCTTAGCCTAGTTCTGGTAACTGATACAAAAGAGAAATTTCCTCAACCTAAGACTAAGTCGTTGTCAAAATCAGTTACCTTCTAAACCAGTTCATTCATATTTTAAGTGCCTGCTGACATCTGAACGTTTTAAAATATTATAAACTGTGGCCAGTGAAAGCACAGCTGTCTTTTGTACCAGCAACTTCTTCGTAAGTGCTCTTTTTGGACTGGGGGAGGTGGGGGGGGGGGGTCTCTGTTCAAAAATTCTCTGGCCACTCAAGGAAAATAGCCAGAAAGACACATGAACTGTGGATTATCAAACTGATAGGTTTAAACAGTGGTCACTCCCATCACTCACTTGTAATTGTGTTTTTTTCTTGTCTTCTTTAAAGAGCTTTATTGAAATATAATTCACATACCATATAGTTAAACCGTTTAAAATGTACAGTTCAGTGGGTTTTTTAGTATATTCACAGAGGTATGCATCCATCACCACAGTCAATTTTAGAATACTTCCATTACCCCAAAAAGAAACCTCATACCCCTTAGCTGTCACCTCACCTCCTAATCCCCACACCCCTCCCAGTCCCTGGCAATCGCTAATCTACTTTCTGTCTCTTTAGATTTGCCTATTCAGGACATATATAAATAGAGTCATACAACATGTGATCTTCTGTGACTTTTTTTTCACTTAGCATAATGTTTTCAAGGTGCATCTATGTTCTAGTGTATATCAGTACTTCAGTCCTTTGTATGGATATGCCACATTTTGTTTATCCATTCATTGGTTGATGGACGTTTGGGTTGTTTCGACTTTTCGGCTATTATGAGTAATGCTGTTATGAAAATCCACGTATAAGCTTTTATGTAGACTGTGCTTTTGTTTGTAACTCTGCCTTATGGGTTGAAATGGGAGTGTTCTGTTTAAAAACATGAGAGAAGAAGAAAACTCAGTTGATGTTTGAAATTTAAAGGGACATTTTCTTTGTGTAGATGTAGAATTGCATTCATAATGATCAGCTATCTAATATGAGGTGGTTTAAAATCAAAAGTTATAAGAATAAAAAGGTCTCAGAGATAATTCTTCTCTATATCAGTTGAGTTACTTAAATTCTGTCTTTTAATACTCTCCCTTAAAAAACATAATAAGAACGAAAAGCGTTAGTACTGATGTCTCCCTTGAAATAATGTGGAATTGGGTTTGGGTACAGGATTGTGCAAGACTTTTTTCCAGATAGATTTGGTGGGCAGGTGGGAGAAAGCAGAGGCATGGACCAGAGATAGGAACAGGCAGGAGGAGAAGCCGGGTGAGGGGATGCTCACCTGTTGTTGTTTCGGTCAGCCCACCCACGTGGCCACAGGGCATTGGCCAGTGATACTTTTTGTGGCCATTGATTGCTTTCTGGATGACATGATTCATAGCTGTATACCTCTGTGTCCAGTTTCACTCTGCTTCTGACTCAAAGCTCTGGTGTTAGACTGTTGTTTTTTTTAGTGAAAGCAGCTGTTGTGAGGGATGTGTTGAAGGACAAATCAGCCCCTAAAGAACTTTGATAGACACAGTCCTAAAAACATTTCCGGGCTGTTTTTTTTTAAAACACCAGTTAAGAGTTTTCAGTTTAACTGTGTTTTCCTTCCTGAAATCTTTAAGTGAGACTAGTTCTTGTGATTTATTCTATGCATTGTTTTTAGGAAGTTCCTCTACTTGTCAAGTCTGGGTTAGAGATAGAGATTTTTTTTTCCCCACACAGACAAAGCATGCAGAAATAGGAGTGATTCACATTTAATTTAATTTCGTTTGTTTCAATGTTTTTCTTTTCCTTCTCTTACAAAATAGAGGGAGTACTGGATCATTTTAACTGATTTCTTACTTCAGGTGGGTCAGTCAGCAGGAATTTTTAAAAAATCTTTTATTTTGAAATACATTTAAACTTACAGGACAGTTACAAAAATAATACAAATCCCACACAGAACTCCAGCATCCTTTGATCCTCACCAAATACTCAGATCCACCAGTGTCAACATTTTGCCACATTTTCCATATCATTCCATCTATTCATCTATCTATCCACTCATCTGTCCATCTGTCAGTCCATTTTCTGAACACTTGCATGTAGGTTGTTTAAACTGGCAGGAATTTTTATGCATTTATTTAATGCCTGGTGGGGATAGGGGAATTATAGAAGAAGGGACAATTGCCCACAAGGATCCCATGTTCTGGTGAGAGAATCAAAACTCTGCTCCTGACTGTTAATAATGAGTGCCCAGAAAAGCCTAAGTCGGGGAAGAATGTGAGATTCACCCCTGGGGCTTTAGTAAATTCAGATGGGAGAAAAGAAGAAGACAGGTGGTTGTTCCAGGTATGGGGGTGAGAAGGAGCAGAGAGCATCTGGCCTGATTTCCATGTTCATTGCAGAAGTCAAGAGGGATCATACCTGGTGGGTTGGGTTGACCAGATTTTGGTGGTGGTGGTAGTTTGAATATCAAGGTAAGGAGTTTGATTTGATATCACAAAGAACAGGGGGACAGCTTACTGTTTAAATTAGGTAATTTTATTCCCATTTTACAGCTGACAAAAGCAGTGTCCAAATAATTCTCCAAGGTCACGTAGCTGGTGGGGGTTGGATCTGCCAGGCCCCAGAGTCCATGCACACACCAGCCCTTGCACTGGCCTGTGTTATCTGCAGAGCACAGGGCAGGTCCCCAGGGCTCCGCCCAGCTCCAGCCTTTTGTGACCCCGTGAGTCCATGCATGGCTGTTTGCTTATCAGCATCGCTCCCTTGGCTGAACAAGTTATTGGGTGAAAGGGGACTTTGGGTAAATCACTTCCCAGTTTATCTGAGGCCCTAGAAAAGCAGGAGCCTCCATTGTCTGCACGGCAACAGCCCAGACAAGTTCCAGGAGCTGCAAAGACTGTCAGGGGAGCTTTGGAGTTGCAGGTCCCCTCCAGAGTAGGTGCTGCAGGGCTGGATTGTAATCTGGGCAGGGTGACAGCACAGCTGCAGCCGTAGCACAAATTGACTCCTGTTACTGCCTCTAATCCTCCAGCGTAGGCAAACTCAAGGATTTGGTTTGTACTGAAGTTTTCCATTCATTCATGTGTTCATTCCTTCATAGAATATTCAGCAAATATTTTTTTTTAATCATCATTTTATTGAGATATATTCACATACCACGCAGTCATACAAAACAAATTGTACTTTCGATTGTTTACAGTACCATTACATAGTTGTACATTCATCACCTAAATCAATCCCTGACACCTTCATTAGCACACACACAAAAATAACAAGAATAATAATTAGAATGAAAAAGAGCAATTGAAGTAAAAAAGAACACTGGGTACCTTTGTCTGTTTGTTTCCTTCTCCTACTTTTCTACACATCCATCCATAAACTAGACAAAGTGGAGTTTGGTCCTTATGGCTTTCCCAATCCCATTGTCACTCCTCATAAGCTACATTTTTATACAACTGTCTTCGAGATTCATGGGTTCTGGGTTGTAGTTTGATAGTTTCAGGTATCCACCACCAGCTACCCCAATTCTTTAGAACCTAAAAAGGGTTGTCTAAAGTGTGCGTAAGAGTGCCCACCAGAGTGACCTCTCGGCTCGTTTTGGAATCTCTCTGCCACTGAAGCTTATTTCATTTCCTTTCACATCCCCCTTTTGGTCAAGAAGATGTTCTCCGTCCCACGATGCCGGGTCTACATTCCTCCCCAGGAGTCATATTCCACGTTGCCAGGGAGATTCACTCCCCTGGGTGTCTGATCCCACGTAGGGGGGAAGGCAGTGATTTCACCTTTCAAGTTGGCTTAGCCAGAGAGAGAGGGCCACATCTGAGCAACAAAGAGGCATTCAGGAGGAGACTCTTAGGCACAAATATAGGGAGGCCTAGCCTCTCCTTTCAGCAAATATTTTTAAAGCACCTAAAACATACCTGGCACAGGAACAAAACAACCAAAGTCCCTGCTTTCATGGGGCTTACATTCCAGCGGTGGAGACAGACAATATATAGTATAACGTTAGGGAACAGTAAGTGCTATGAGGAGAGAGGAGGGCAGGGAGAGAGAATAGAATGACAGGGCAGTCCAGGAAGATCTCTCAAAGGACACACACTTGAGCAGAACCCTAGGTGAAGTGCTGGAGCAAGTGATGTGAACACCTGTTCCAGGACCAGGGAACAGCAGGTTCATAGCCCTGAGCTTTGATTGTTTGTGGAGCAGCAAGGAGGCCAGTTCATCCAGGAGTGAGGAGGAGAGTGGGAGGAGCCGAGGCTACAGAGGAAGGAGGGGGCAGGGCCACGCAGCCTTGCAGGCCCCCTAGGAAAATAAGGTTTTGATTTTGGCTCAGTTCTAAGGTGTTTATTAGACACTATTCCTAGATGGCTGGCCTCTAAGTCTGCAGCCCTCCCAGAGAGTCTTTTGAATCGTCCCTTTTCTGGCTAAATTAGCCACTAGTCCTCTTCTTTGCAACTATGAACCCTGCCTGATACAGACTTTTGGGGGAAGGGGGTACCAACTACAATTAGGACTGAAAATTGGCCAGCTTTCTAGTGAAACAAAATTTGGTTTTAAGGTTAGAAAAGATATGCATGAGTATTGAATGGAAATGTTTACCTTTTGGTTGGAGGGGTGTCTCCCGGACCACAGCAATGGGCCTTTTGCCATCACTGTACCTTCCACCAGAAGCCAGGAGCCTAGGGCTGTCTCTCTCCTCACCTACCAGCTGGTGCACTGAGCTGGTTGCCCCTTCCTTGACTTTTATGGTCTTATCTGTATAATTTGAGTAGTCATATTATTCCTGCCCGATTAGAGGGAGGAAGAAAAACATGGCTTGTTGAGGGCTGTTCTAGTTTGCTAATGCTGGAGAATGCAAAACACCAGAGATGGATAGGCTTTTATAAAACGGGGGTTTATTTCACTACACAGTTACAGTCTTAAGGCCACAAAGCGTCCAAGGTAACACCTCAGCAATCGGGTACCTTCACCGGAGGATGGCCAATGGCCTCCGGAAAACCTCTGCTAGCTTGGAAGGCAGTTGGCATCTGCTCCAAAGCTCCGGCCTCAAAACGGCTTTCTCCCAGGACGTTCCTCTCTAGCAAGCTTGCTCCTCTTCAAAACATCACTCCCAGCTGCACTCTCTTTTCTCTTTGAGTCAGCTCATTTATATAGCTCCACCGATCAAGGCCCACCCCGAATGGGTGGGGCCACACCTCCATGGGAACATCTCATCAAAATTATCTCCCACAGCTGGGTGGGGCACACTCCAAGCAAATCCAACCATCACCAAAACGTCTGCCCCACACAAGACCACAAAGATAATGGCATTTGGGGGACACAATACACTCAAACCGGCACAAGGGCCTTTCCCATCTCAGAGGTCTCCGATTCTGCGAAGGGTTTCCACGGGATGTTCTTAAGGGGATTAGAAATGCTCTTTAAGATGTGTCCAGAGGGTTGTGATTTATGATTGTATTGTGCAACACTTTTACATCTGTCTTTGATCTTTATGGAATGACCCTGAGGCAGTATGTCACAGTGGTTAATAGTACGGGGTAAAAACCGACCTGCTCCCGAGAGGCAGGCTCACTTGTCTCTGTGTGACCTTGAACATGTTCCTTAACCGAACTGACCCACTAGCTCCTCATCTGAAAACCGGCCATGAACTAATGCCTGTCTCAAAAGGTATTGCGGGGGTGAATGTGATGATGCATCCAGCATAGCGCCTGCCCAGAGTAAAACCTCACTCACTGCCAGCTGCGGTGATGATGACGTGGAGTTACTCCCATTTAGCAGAAAAGGAAGCCTACACCAGGGAAGTTAAGTGACTTGATTAAGGTCACATGGAGAGTTAGGGGCAAAGCCAGAGACAGAAGCCAAGGCTCATGAAGTCCCAGACCAGTGTTCTCTCTCTAGGATTCTTGTTAGTTTCTAGGAGAAAGTGTTAATGTAAACAGACAATTCTGTCAGTGTCTAACCCTTTGGTAGCTGGTTCCGGCTTTTGTAGGGGTTAGGGGGAAAAGGTTCCCTCAGTACACAAGACCCTCAATCTTATGTATTAAGACCGCCTCTGGAAGAGGAATCAATGGGAGCAGAGGACCAGGAGATCCTGGAGGGAGGGCCTCCCTCTTTGTTTCAGAGAGGCAGAGTGAGGGGAGTGCTGGAGCAGGGGAGGCCCCAGTACACCCCTCCCCACCCTTGCCTGCTGCTGGCCAGATCCTCCAGTCCTTGAGGTACACAGAGACTTCCTCGAGCCCAGAACAGGATGAGACAGGCATGCAGGGTGAGTACCCCAGAACATTCTATCACTGAGCAAAGTCAGACCCTCACTCCAGTGACAGGACTCTGCAGCTCAGGCCGGGGAACTGGTTATGGGAGGGTCAGTCGTGGGCTCCCACCTAAGTAGTTGCTCTCATCAGGCTATTTGGAAAGAGAAGCCAACTTTTACTCCAGCTGCCCTGGCTGCCCTGTGGCCTGAGGACTATTTCCACTGGTCTTAGATACAGATGGTGCCCCTTGCTCTTGGCAAAGTAGATTTAAAGACTACCCAGGTGGACTTCCCAGGAAATAGATGGCTTAGAATTTTGCTTCTGACAGTGGAGTACGGTGTGGTGAAGTCCACAGGCTTTGGAATCAGAAAGGCCTGGTTTGAATCCTGGGTCTTTTTTGTGTGGAAGGGTGTGTTTGGGAATTTATTCAGCCTCTTTACCTCTCAGTTCCTGTATTCCTATATCTGTAAAATGGGAACAAGGATACCTACTTCACAGATTTATGATATAAATTAAAGAACCTGTGTAAACTGCTTAGCATGTTCCTGGCATGTGGTAGCTGTTTTTATCATCATCATCATTGAGAGGCATGTTAGTGGATTCTGCAGGTCTGTGGGTAGAAACAGCTTTCAGGTGTGTCTCAGCCTCGTGTAGGCTGTGCATTTGCTGTGACTCAGGATCCTAGAATCACTGAGCCAAAAACCTCACACTTCTCTTTGCAGCATTGTTACTCACAGTCATTTCTGAGTTATCCAGGGTGAATAATCAAGTTTCTGCTGATGTGTGTATCAGCCAGGCTGTTTATTTCCCTGCTTCTTATCTGTTTAGTTCTGTTTAGCTTGAGTTATATAACTAAAATGTACTGAGGGTTTATTATACTAGAATTTTACATGAACTATTTCCATGAAATTACAAAACAACTAGATGAAGAAACAGAGAAGTTAAATAATGCAGCAGACTCAGGATTCACATGTGGGCAAGTGTGATTTCCAGAGCCCACACTGTCACTGTAGTGCCTCCTTAAACATGGAAATGGTTGAATTCAGTGACCCGGAAACATCAGGTTGTCTGATCTTTAGCACTGCTTCTGATGTGAGCAGTGAGGAGACAATCACAGAGGAGACAATCTGCCTTATTTTAGACACTTTGCAGAGAAAACTGGTGGATCATCCTTTGGTGGCCATTTCTGGTCTGGAGGGACAGTGCCTTCTTCCCTGCAGTGTCCTTCTGAGGCCAGCCATCATCCTCGAGAGCAATTAAGGGACACATTTTGAGAGTGTGCTCAGTCCTTGGATGGACACACAGGCGATGAGGGTGAAGTTCTACTAGCAGGTGGGGTCTTCTGCTGCTCAGGCTCTGGCTGTGGCCTGTGGTGTCCAGAGAACAAGTTGCCTGACCACAGCTGACTCCTTCCTCACAGGTCCGCATCCATCTGGCTCTGGGGAGCAGAGGAAGTGGTCTATGGGCCAGCTGGGTCGCTTGAAGAGCTGAGTGACTGGCCTTGTTTGGCCTGGCCTGCACCCCCTGGGGTGACTGGGGTCACCGGGGTGGGCAGCCTGGCTGGGCTGTGGTTCTGCTCTAGCTCCACAGCAGCTAGTGAGATGTTATCCAGGGATCTTGGGGCCTGAGAACTAACATACCCCATGGGGATTCCTTCATTCTGTAAGCATTTTTCGAGTGCCTACTGTGTACTTATTAGTGAGGTCATGTGAAAGAGACCTCAGCACATGAGTTGGTGCCTCGAGCCCAGTGTGCAGGGCCGCCGGTGGCCACCAGGGAGCTCTACTGCTCTCAGGAGAACCGAAGGCTGGAGGAGGGGCCAAGTTGGCTGTGTTGCTGTTTATCTGAGCAGCTTCCATGACAACCAGGAGATAAATACCTGGAGCAAGATTAGCTGTCTAGTTAGGGTGGGACCTGTTATTGATTTGGAGACCCTTAAGTGACCAGTGTCTTCTGGGTGGCCTATTCAGCAAGTTTAATTAATTTGTTAATTAAATAATGTATACCCCACTTTATGCAAAAAAGGATTCAAAGTGGCTCCATTCAGCAGGTGTCTTAGAGGGAGGAAGGTATCCTGGGCCTGCTTTGAGTGAAATGTGGGGTTTAGGCCTCAAATAGGTTATCTACCAGGTACAGGCTCAGCTTTGTGCTCCCAGGGCTAACTCTTGATGCTGGTTTGCAGCATTTCTGTGATCATCTCCTAGTCCCTTTGCAACAAGTGGCCCTAACACCTTCCTGCCTTAAAGGAAATCATATGACTTAAGAGAAGCAAACCTGACCTCAATTACCAGGTTGAACGTCAGTCACTGGGAGTAATCAGGAGGCCAGCACCCCTGGTCCTTTCATCCTTCAGTGTTAAATATTAAGAGTGCAGCATTCAGGGTGTGATAAAGCCTGTCTCCACAGTTTATGATTTCCAGTAAACCAGAGTGCTTCAAGGAAGGGCTAGGGTCAGGTGAGAGACTCCAGATCTGGCAGAGCAATTTCTGCAGAGGTGGGAGGGACAGAGAGCAAGGCTGCAGCTCCTCAAGGTTACGTCTGTTTTACTGCAGAGCCAGAGAGTCACATCGTCTGCCAGCTTGTGAGGTGTGGGCGGTTTCTGCAACCTGCTGGCAGCTAGTGTGCACTCTCAGGGTCAAGGATGTGGGAAAAAGGAGATATCCCCTGGGCACATTCCATCCTGGGTGATAGGCAGCTAGAGCTGCTCTCAGACAAAGCTGGCACAGCATTCCCAGAATCTAGGGCCTGAGGACGTATGGGCTGGGGATCTTCGTGTCTGGCCTCCATGGAGAAGTTCAGACTACAAGGTGGCTGAAAGCAGCGAGCTTACTCTGCCTTGAGAACTGAGGTCCCCTCCGACCCAATGCCATGAAGGGTGTAATTCTCCAGACCCTTCTGAGTTTCTCTGGAGCACCTAATCTGACAGCAAAGATAGCAGACATGCCTCAAAATAAATCAGAATGCAGTAACAGTAGCATTCATTCATTTAACAAATATTTAATAATCACTGCATGCCACATACTATGCTAGATGCTGGGCCTACAACAGCAACTATCTGTGAACAGACAAGGCCCCTGCTTAAGTGGGGTTTATATTCTGGTGGTGGAAGATAGAAGACAATCAAACAACCAAATAAATAAAAATGTAATACTATTGATAAGTGTTGTGTAGCCAATTAAAATCACTGATGTGTAATCAAATCAAGTGAATGAATTACTGCTTTATAGATTGAGTGATCAGGGACGTCCTCAAAGGATGAGGCATTTAAGAGGACATCTGAAAGATAAGATTGAGGAAAGAGCAGGTGAACCATCATGAGGTTCCAGTTACCTTTCCTCACCTCTGTAGGGGCAGGAGAGCCAGGGTGACAGAAGGAAAGGAAGAAGATTTGAGAACATACAGCTTGGTTAATGTGAGGCTTGGGGGCGTATGGCACCTCTTTTCTTATTTTCTGAATTATGTCCTAAGCATTCATTCAGTGAACCTTCAGTGCCCTCTGTGTGCCAGGCACTCTGCTAGACAGTGGAGAAACCAAGATGAGTATGTCAAGGTTCCCTTTACAAGGGGTGTTCAGTCTGTTGGGAGAGTTAGGCCAGAAAATGAAGACTGTGTGGTAAGTGCTGTGGGGGAGAGAATGACATAGGACTAACAGGAGCATACAGCAGTGCTCCTTACCCGCTGTGGGCAATAAGGAGAGGAGATGCTGTACAGCAGCTTCCCGGATGGGAGGGTAAGCAGGTGTGAGAAGGATGTGGAGGGTCTTACAGGTGAAACAGGTAGCTGAGACCAGTCACAGAAAGCTTTGAATGCTCTGCTCTGGAGCCTATACCAGACACTCAAGAAGAGCTTGTAGAGTTAAAACCGATTCTTAAGCAGCAGCAAAGGCTGAAGAACTGATGCTGAGGCTCGAGTCACTACTCAGACCACCCTCAGGGCCTCCCTTCCCACCCGGAAGCCGTTCCATGGCAGGACTAACTCATTACAAGCTGCCATTTCCCCAGTCAAAACCGAAGATTCAGCACCCAGATGGGAGCATGCAAGTGCAAGTGTGGCTCCTATTTAAACATCCATGTGAGCTCTTTGACTACTTGTGTGTTTTTTTTTTTGGGGGGGGGGGGTGGCACAGAGCTAAACCTGTTAATTTAGAAGGATAAGTTTTTCTATTGAGGACAGGGAGACTTTCTTTGCAAAATCCCTGTCTGGCAGGTCTCACTGTAAGATTACAAAGGTGCTTTTATCACATCCCAGTAAATGCATAATTTGATCGTAAAATAAAATACTCCTGAGTTTGTTTCAGCCTGATAGGGAACGTACGGTTTTCTCCTACCCTTTTCTCCTACTTTCTTCCCTTCCCTTGTTTTCCTCTCTCATCCCTAACCTCCGGAGCCCCTTGATACCTTTTTTTTTTTAAACCTTGATACCTTTTTTATCACTCATTACTTTTTATCACACTCATTACTCCTTCAGAACACTCTAATATGGATAATGACATTACGAAGAAGTCACCACAATCATTTGTGACCTGTTGAAAACCAGGAAGTGAACAAATAAGGCAGCCAGAGAGAGAGAGGCCAAAGTCTAAAATTAATTAACATTTATTGAGGACCTGTGGACTTAACTACATTCAAGGCACTGTGCTATGCTCATCATATTTTCTATTTTGTTTCATCTCCCCCAGGCTCCTCCATTTGCCCCTCCAGATTCCACAGAATATCAATTTACTGTTGTATTTTGTTTCTCGATCCACAACCACTTGAAAAAAACAAAAATTAGAAGTGAGTGCTAAAAGCAGTCTTTCATGTAAATAGTGACAAGCGAATGGTGACAGTCTAAGATAGAGGAAGGCAAAATAACTTAAAAATAGGCCTAAGAACTTAAGAAGACCAGAGTCCACTGTGCTTTCTTCCTCTGTGCATTGGGAAGGACTCAGCATTGGCAGACACACAGGTAGGTCATAATCCTATGGAGCCTGAATAAAGTTAGGAATTTTCCAAAAGAGCCAACTTGGGGTTGCCTAACACACACACACACACACACACACACACACACACACACACCTCCAATGGTCCTTATTTTAGTGGCCAGTTTTTGTGCTTAGTTTGTGACACCCAAGCACAGGGCAGTGGTTCTTTTTTTAGATCTGAAACTGCTGATTCAGTTTGCATGAGGATATTACTTTTTTTCAGGAACTTTCAAAAACACCTAAAATTTAATTCTAGTTTAGTTAGAGAATTCCTGAGTGCAGAATTTTCTCCACTTTCCAGCATTTACAGAATCTGACATCACTTGGGGTTGGAGGGAGGTTCTAGGGAGAATGCCAGGTCTGCTTTTGGGCCCCAGGACTGCTCAGTGGCCCCAAGGGCCTTTTGCCCTGGAACTCTCTTCGTGGTGGCTGTATCACAGTCATTATTAAAACACAGACTGCTCCTGATTGCCCTCTTGATGGCTTGTCTGGCCAGCCTTTCAAGATCTTAGCTGGAGGAGACTATAAAAAGCCTCCTTTACATATATATGGTTCTTAGTAAAATTGACCTTTTAAAAATATTTTACATTTCTATTTCTTTTGATGATTCTGTTTATATGTTAGAAATTGCTAATTGCTTTCTAGTATCCATTCCCCCATTCTTTCTTAGGAAGAAACCTAATTTTTAGCTGAGTCCTTTGCTACCCACCTAAAAACCTAGGTTTCCCAGGCTCTTCTGCAGTTAGGTATGGCCGTGTTACTAAATTCTGGCCAATGATACGTAAGACAAAGTGGGACTTCCAAGGGAAGGGGTTGTGCCCTTCTACCCACCCACCCTTTCTCCATCCTACATCCTGAAATGAGAGTGTGATGGCTAGAACTCTAGCAGCCACTGTGGTCCATGAGAATGAGAGCTGCACCCGAAGGATGGGAAAGGATAAACTGGAAGAAGTCTGGATCCCTGGATTAACAACCTCTGGACTTTTTTTTTTTAATGTGAGAGATATTTCCATCTTGTTTATACTGTTGTTTTCTGTTATATGTAACTGAACCAAATCCTAACTTGTATGAAATGTTCTGTTTTTCTTTTGGACTATTTTTTGTTTTGTTTTGTTCTTCATTTAAAAAAAAAAAAAGCTTTTTTCAGAAATACTTCATATACTATACAATTCACCTATTTAACTTATACAATTCAATGATTTTAATATATTCATAGTTCTGTGACCATCACCACAATCAAATTTAAAATGTTTTCAACACCATCAAAGAGAACCTGAGGCCATTAGTATTCAGTCCCCATTTCCCCCCTAGTCCCTCTCACATTCTCTCACTGTACCTAGAGATTTGCCCTCCTTTTTTCCTTGGTATGTGTTTTTTACATATTAAGGATATTTCCTTTTTATCAATGTTGTTGTGTCTTTTTTCCCCAGTTTTTGCTTGCCTTTTGATTTTGTTTATGAATTTTGTTTTTAAAGTATAGGTGTTTATTTTTAATGCAGTTAAGATTTCTGGACTTCTAAAATGGTATTTGTTCTTTTATTGTAAAGGTCTTCTCCACTTAAATCAGATACCACTATTGTTTCTAGATCTTTTATGATTTCACTCTTTACATTTAGGATTTTAGTCTGTTGGTGAGTGGTGTTAGTGAGTTTTTAACCTTTTGTAGGTTATGAGTTCCTAGCCCCAGCTCTTCTCTGAGCTCTAGAATAGGAGCCAGAGTCACTCCCTGTTTATACCACCTGTCTGGCCTGAGCCTCCTGCAGACTCTTCACACTGACACAGACCCCACCTACTCCTCAGCTACCCTTTCCTCCTCTGTGGGTTAGCTACCCACTGCCCGAAATAGCATTCTGGGCCTCATCTGGAACTTCTGCCTTCACCACCCTGTGTTCAGCTCTATTCCAGGTCCCTCTCTTTTCTGTCGACCTAGGCCTGGTCATGTATAACCCTTCTACCTATCCCAGTAGCCTTTTGTTATTTCTTCTCTGGAAAGGTAATATGAAGAATTTCTATGTATTTTTCCAAGTGGATGTGGAATTTTTAAATTAAAATTTTGTTTTGTGATAAGATAAATAAATTCTTCACTTTTAAAAATTGGAAAATTCAGAAAAAGCACCAAACAAAATTAAAATAAGACCTGGACTCTCTCTACTACTACTACTTTCTAAAAGCACATTAAGTAAAAAAGCCCAAGTCCTACCACCCAAAGAAGTAACCTTTGTCAATAGTTGACGTATCTTCTTCCAGACTTGTTTATCGAACAGTTGTAAAGTTTTAAAGCTATACATATACACAGAATTTTTTTCCTGAAAATGTGATCAGTTTGTTCAGCAATCTCCTTTTTTACAAATAGTAATATATCGTGTACATCTTTCCAAGACAGATGCTCTTTATTCTTTCTAATGGCTGCATGGTATGTATTCAACTGCACGAATATACCATTATTTAATCTCCTCCCCTACAGATGAACATAAAGTTTTCTAATTTCATGCTAATATATATCAGGCTGTTGTAAACATCTTCATCCTTACACTTTTATGAATTTGCTCTATCATTTCTGTAAGATAGATTTCTAAAATTGGAATCATTGAGTTAAAGGATACATGCATAGTTAATTGTAGATGCTGCCAGTTGCCCCTTGCCAAAACCCTGCCCTGATAGTTGTGTTCTTTCAAAAGGTCCTTTCACCACCTGTTCTCCCTCCCCAGTTCATTCCTCACACTACTGCTACAATTACTTTTCTAAAACTTATATCTGATCATAGCTTCTCGTAGAGTCCAAACACCCTAGCATTCATCCAGAATCCTTCTCAATAAGTTTGGGTCCTCTGAAAGCAGACACCAAGACAGAATTGGAAGTGCAGAAAATTTATTGGGAGGTAACACCTGGGAAAGATAGAGAGAGGGAGTAGGAGTAGAGAGAGAGAGCCTTAAGCCTGCAGTGGATGTATAACTGCTGTGAAAGGAGAGGAGGACCGAAAGAGGAATGGGTAGGAGGAGCCTCAGACTGTGATGCAGCTCTGAGAAAACGCCTCGGCCTGCCCAATGGGGAGTTCCATCACCAAGATTGCCCATTAGAGAAGACCTGCATTGGGCAGAAATAGGCAGGGCCTGATACCCCTACCATGTTATGACATTGGTTGGTAGCTGCCTGGGAGGCACTTGGCCTTGACTTGAATGATGTGGCAGGTCATGAGGCTGTAGGCTGTCAGCTGTCTGCGTCCTTGCAGCAGCCTCTCTGAATGGCACATGCCCATGGCTGCCATAAATCCCAGCCTACCTTTTGGCCTTATCTCCTCCTTCCCTGCTCCTAGACCCCATGCTCTGGCCCCACTGACCTGACCACCTACCATACCCCATATGACTGGACTGTCCATACCACTCCTCAACTGCAATCTTTGCTCACTCAGTTCTTTCTCTCTGGAATGTCACTCCTTCCCAGCTATACCTGACAAAATCCCAATATGTTTTCAAGGCTCAACTTAAATGTCGTCTCCTCTCGGTCACGTTACCTGACCCCGTCATACAGAGTTAATTGTTCCTTGCTCCTGTGGTGCCCTTTGTAGATTAGAGCTTCCCAGATTGGGATATTTTTAGCTGTTTTTTTCCTCTAATTCTTGTCCCCCCAAGCCTCTAAAACTGGCTCGTTGTAGGCACTCAGTTAATGTTGACTGAGATGTTTCTGTGTTCCTCTCAAAGTCCCTTGAGGTTGCAGGATTCCAACTTCTGGCATGGTGCCAAGCACACTGTCCATGGTCAGTAAACATTTGTTGAACTGTTCAGGACCTCATCCAGGTGGTGGTGGAGTGGGTGGAGGGTGCTGTGGGGAGGATGTTAACCTGAACTGGGCCCATCCATTAAAGTACCCAGTCTAGGGCCAAGTCAGTGTTTTAAGACCAGAACATGTCTTCCTCTGTTCACAATTTCCTCCATGATTTGGAAAGACCCCAGAGTTTTGTTTTGTTTTGTTTAATAATCATTTATTGTCTCTGGTCAACAAATGGGAACTTTTGTCAGGGGTGGGGGGAAGACTTCCCTTTTTCAACTATATTTTCACGAGTTGGGATTTTGCATATCTTCATCACTCATTCTCCTTATAGGTGTAGGAAAAGCCATTATGATAGCTGGGGTGGATCTCCAGTTCACTTTCTGATTGGAGGTTCATGGGGTGGGGGGAGTTGGGAAAGATGGAGATATTTTTCCTCTTCCTCTTTCCCACGCCTGCCAGTTAAAGAACTTCCTTGGGAGGGGAGCTGTGGGAAGTGGCCCAGGGTTTCTGGGGTAGGCAGAGTAGAGAGTGACATCAGGGCTTTGTAGAGATGAGGGTGGGTGGAGAGACCAGAGAGGAAGAGCTGCTGCTGGCCCGGTCTCTCAGTCCTCCTTTAGGTCTGCCAGGATGTCCCTTGGGCGCCGTCCCTTAGGGGAAGAAGGCTAGAGCTGGAGTGACCACACCCTCCACTCTCCCCTCAGGCTTTCCAAGCTGTTGGACCCTCACTGGGTAGCCCCAGGGTTTCCCCATCAAAGCGTGAGGGCCATGTGCCTCTGTTAGGGTGTGCAGGGCAGGTCGAGCAGGGAGGTGCTGGGCTGAGGTCTTGGCTGTTGGTGCTGGTTTGGTAGCGGTTAGGAGTTCTTAGAGGCAGCATATGAGGAAGTCTGTTTACCAGAAGTTCTTATCTCTGAGTGTGCAGATTTGACTTCAGGGGCTGTGAACTCCTCCCTGCCAAGTGTTATCACACTGTGCATTTGATGGAGGCATAGTTTTCATCAGATTCTTTCTCACCAGAAAAAGTATATGATCTAAACCAAAAAGTCTGTGATCCAAACTAAAGAATAAGCTTTATAGTAAGGAAGAAGATATTTTCCTACAAAATAGGATTCTTGCTGGATTGCCAGTGCTGAGTAATGGAGACCCAGGGTAGAAAGAAGCCTACATCTCACCTTCACCCTGTGATCACCCACCAGGAGCTTTGCATCCTGCCTGGAGTTGGGGTTTGTGGTTTAGAGGCTGCATGAATTTTGTTGGCACAGATCCAGAGATTTGAACCCTTGAGAGTTGACCAAGAGGTTTGACCCCTGCCTCCAGAGAGGACAACCCAGAGACAAAGCAGACCGCCCCAGGTATTGGAGCACAGGGGTGGGGGCAATGTTGATGCCCATAAACATGGAGTAACAGTGGGAATAGAATATTCCTAGGCTTTTGGATGAATTCCAGCTTAATCATTCTAAAAACCCTATGTCAAACTTGAATTCTGTGCAGATTCTGGTCTCCATTTCAGGGAGACAGTTCTAATGTTCCCCCAAATTGGCAGGGATGTATGGTACACAGCAGGGGACAACAAAAGAAAAGAAAAGCAGAAAAGGGGCAAAGTGAATGAAAAGAAACTTCTCAGATTAGTGTGAAATTCTGAGCTCGGTCATGCAAGTATGGAATTGTAACGTGACAGCCTCTCTGATTTTATTTTTTAAGTCCTGGCCACAGTTATAAATAGGAACCATATCTGTAGAGACTTCCCAAGGATTATGTAAACAGTTTGGATGATTATATATTTTTAAACAACAGTTTCTGAAAACACTGTAAAATCCCACTTAACAGCCTGATGCCTGAGTCCCTGGGAGGCCTTGCAGAATCACTTCCTCCTGACTCTGCAGCCGGGCCGGGCCCTGGCATGAGGAAGCAGGAGAGAGAGCTGCCGGAAGAGCCCAGCTGTGTGGGGAGTGGGGGTGGTGGTGTGCAGTGGGAGGGAGGCAGAGGCCCCATTTGGCTCCCTATGCAGGCAGCTGCGTCTCGTCACCGTCACTGTAGGGAACAGGGGCCCAGGCTGAAGCAGACATAGGTCCTTTGGGAACCTGGCCCTTTCGGGAGGGAGCGTGAGCTCTGGACAGGCTCTTCCCATTTGACAATCTGATAAGATGCTAGAAACAGAGTTCCTGGGCCATTAAGTCATGATGGGAATTTCCCCTTCTTTTTTAAGGTCTTAGCAGCCTCAGTGGTCTTGAGGGTTTCTCAAATCTGAAGGGCTAAGGTTCATTCCAGCGATGCCTCTGTCTTTTGATCCATCTTAGTCACCGATTCCTGTCCCCACTCTGGTGGACTCTGTGAAGCCATCTAGATCAGAATAATTGATGTTACTCACTGTTGGACATGGCTTAAAGGACAGCAAGAAGGCCCTCCTGCTTAAATATCATCTGTCCACCTGTTTTCATTTATACCTCAATTTTGTCATTAGAAATATAGTTTTAGTTAAGCATTCTCCTTCCCCAGATGTCTTTTTGGAAATACCATTAGCTCATTAGTGTAAATTAACTTATCAAACTTCTATTTGAAGATAACCTGGTCCAGTGGTCCCACCTTTTTGAGGCCTCACACCCCTTCTAGAATCTAATGGAATATATGGTCCCTTTCTCCAGGAAAATGCACAAACATTCAGAACTCTGTGTGCCATTTAGGAATTTCCATGATCCTGCTGATCCTACCCTCTAGTTCTGAGTTCTTATGAGAGTGTGGTGAATGGGATGGGGTGGTGGTGAGGGGCAGGGAACCAGGACCGTCAAGGAGCCCCGGTGCTGCCAGTGACCACTTTGTGATTTTACCCAAGACTAGTAACATAAAAATATCAGAAATCAGCTTCTGTTGCCTGACTGTGGTTACCGCCCTGCCCTAAAGAAAGGTGTGCTTCCATCAGCAGCAACACATGGCTGTTCATGTTGTGTTCAAATACTAATACTCAGGTTCCGTATATAGGAGCTCTGTGTATATAGCCACATCCCCCAGCCTATACTTCATCAACTTGGACTTCTGCATCACATCTCTGAGCTCCCAAAACCTTGTGCAGTATATCTCCATGAAGCTGGATGGGCAGAAAATTGCCCCTGGAGCCCTGAAGCCAGCTTTCCATAGTGGTAGTGGCTTGTGTCCTAGTGGTGAGTTGGGGTCCTCTTGGCAAGGTGCCAGAGAGGGCACTGGCCTGCTACCACCACCTCCCAGCAGAAGAGTTGGCAATGTGGTCATCTAGACTGTACAGTCATAGCCCTGAGTCCAAGATCTCATTTTTTATTTTCTTTGAGGAAGTTAATTTTACGAGACAGCTTGTGATTCCCAGGGTAGTATTCTGTTCAAACTGGGGGAAACATGGGGAAAGTTTTTGGATCTAGACTTCATCCAAAAGCATCACAGGGGATTTTGGAAATGATGCAGCATAGTGAAATGAGCTTAACAATTGTTTGTAGTCCAGCTCTGTTATGTGAAGTTCCTCCGTCTGTGTGGTGACTCAAGGAGGGGAGAATTTCCCTTTGGTAAGCTAGCTGGACAAGTGTCAGCACTACTGTGGCTATTTGCAGGCTCTGGCACAGAGGAGCAGGGTTTGGCCTAAGGGGAGACGGCAGGGTCTGCGGGTCATAGTTTTAACACACCTGAAAAGGGGTGATCCTTCTCTTGAGCCGGTCAGCCAGGGTGACCCTGCCCTCCACAGAGCTATCCCCAACACCTGGCACAGCCTCTGGTCCAAATTGGGCATCTGGACGTGCTTGTTGAAGTGAACTAGCTCAGCTCCCATCTAGATCACATCAGGGAACAAGGCCCAGGCTTTGCATGGCACGCTCAAGTGAACACACCCTCGTGATCAGATGCAGTCCTTCTCTCACACTCCCCATGAAATCTACCACTTCACTGCTTTGTGTTTTTTTGATATTGGATTTAGATTTCTTGATATGATATTCATTGTGCTTTTTTTTGCCAATGCTGCAGTTAACATTTTTTTTCTGTATGGGGGTTCTCGGCTTTATCAAATTATAATTTGCATCCAATAAATTTCATCAAATTTGACTGTACAATTAAATGAATTTTGACGAATGTATATACCTCCACAGCCAGGGTATGAAATCATCCTGCAATATCCCTTAAACCCCTTTGCAATCAATCTCCTCCTCTCCCCTTACCAGCCCGAGGCAATCATTGATCTACTGTCTGTCAATATAGTTTTGCCTTTTCTAGAATTTACATAAATAGAATCATACAGTATCTGCTCTTTTGTATCTGGCTTCTTTCATTTAGCAAAATGCTTTTGAAATTCTTCCATGTTGTGGTGTAGCCATAGTATTCCGTTGGATGGATACACCACAATATGTTGATTCATTCACCAGTTTATGGGCATTTGGATTGTTTCCAGTTTGGGCAAAAATGAATGGTGCTGCTATAAATATTCAGTTGCAAGTCTTTGTGTGGACATATATTTTCATTTCTCTTGTGTAACCATCTAGGAGTGGTCATATGGTAAGGGTATATTTAACTTTATAAGATGCTGCCAAACTGCTTCCCAAGAGGCTGCCCCCTTCACTTCTTTAACATTCTAAGCATTCAGCAAACTCAGGATCACTGAGTTTTCTTAAGCAATAACAGTATCCAAGAAAACTTCGCCTTTGCCTCTTGAAAACACAGCTGCGGGCTGGGTACTGTGCTGGCTATCTCAAAGAGGCTTCTGCCCAGCCCAGTGTCCTCCCCTTACTCCTGTGATTCCCATACCTCTGGGTCTGGAATGACTGTGTGTTGTTGAATCTAGTCAACAAATAAAACCTTCTGTGCTTGTAGTGAGAGCTGGAGGGACCGGTGCACCTCCAAGGGCAGCTCTGGAGGAAAGTGACTATGTTTTTTTAATGAGTCATTGCCACCTGCTTTGCCAGGCCTGCTTGGTTTGTTATCAAGCAAGTGTTAAGCACTTGCCCTGTTCAAGGTGCTGGGGCAGGGCTTGGAGGAAGATAAATAGATAATCCAGCTGATTACCAAGTCATTTCTTGTAGGATTTCTATAGCAGCCTCCTAACTTATCTCCCGGCTTCCATTCTTGCCCCTCTTGGTACATCTTCCACACTCCTGCAAAGAGAACTTTCTAAAGCTGAGTCTGATCTTGTCAACTCCCCTGCCTGGAATTGACTCGTGGTGCCTCTTCTGCTTCAGGATGAAGGCGCTTCTTGGCCTGGCTAGAGAGGCCTTTTTGGTACAAACTCAGCCTTCTCTGCTGCCCTCCACCCATGATCCTCCTGGACTCTGGTCATGTTGAGCTCTGACAGCTCCTCAGACAGGCCATTGCTCTGTCTGCTTCAGACCCTTTGCACATGCTCTACCCTTGGCCTGTGATACCCTCCTCTCTCTCCAAATTTGGTTATTATTCATTTTGTACATATTTATTAATCCATCATGTGCAAAAGTTATTTGGATCATAGACCTAAATGTGAAGGATAAAACAATAATGCCTCTGGAAGTAAATATCAGAGAATATCTCCATGATATTAAGATAAAGAAAGATTTCTTAAACAGGACACAAAAAGCACTAATCATACAAGAAAAGATCGAGAAATTGGACTGTCATTAACTTTTTTTCATCAAAAGAGACCATTAAATGAGTGAAAAGGCAAGCCACAGACTGGGAGAAGATATTTTCAATAACATACCTGACAGAAGACTTGTACCAGAATGCACAAGCAACTCCTACAAGTCAATAAGAAAGAGACAATCCAATTAAAAAAAAAAAAAAAATAGGCATCAGACTTGAACAGGAACATCTTATAAGTGGCTATCTAAATGGCCAATAAGCAAATTAAAACCTACAGGACACCACTGAACACAACACCAAAGGACTAAAATTTAAAAAATTGATAATGCTGAATGTTGGCAAAGATGTGGAGCAATTGGAGCTCTCATACTTCGTGGTAGGAGTGTAAATTGGTACAATCACTTTCGAAAGCTGACAGTATCTACTAAAGCTAAGATTATACCCGTCTTATAAACTATCAGTTCCATTTCTCGGAATATACTCAAGAGGAATGAATGTATGTGTCCACCAAAAGATATAAACAAGAATGTTTTTAGTATCTTTATTCATAGGAGTCCCCAAACTGGAAATAACCCAAAAGTCGATCAACAGTAGAATGGAAGAACAAAACATGACTACACATAGCAGCATAGATACATCTCACAATAATGTAGAGCAACAGAAGCCAGACACACAAAAAAGGGCATACTGTATGATTCTATTTATATGACGTTTTAAAAAGGATAAAATTAACCGAAGGTGATAGAAGTCAGAACAGCGGTTACCCTTTGGGAAGGTACTGACAGGGAGGGACAGGAAGGAGACCCCTAAGTTTCTTTCTTTTTTTTTTTTTAATTAAATTCAGTTTTATTGAAATACACCCACACACCATACAATCATCCATGGTATACAATCTACTGTCCACAGTATGATAACAGTTATGCGTTCATCACCACAGTCTATCTCTGAACATTTTCCTTACATCAGAAAGAACCAGAACAAGAATAAAAAATAAAAGTGAAAAAAGTACACCCAAATCATCCCCCCCATCCCACCCCACCCCACCCCTAAGGTTCTTATCATTGCTACTCAAGGTATTGCGGCTGCCTGTACCCTTGCTGTTCTCCCCCACCTGCTCCTTGAGGACCAGCCCATCCCTTGTATCTCTGAAACCCCAGCAGCACCTAGCACAATTTCTGCCATGTATAGCAAGCCTTCAGCAGATGTTTGTTGAAAGAGTGAGAGAAGTAACACATAGCCTTTACTCCTGAAAGTGTTTCAGAGTGGCGTCGCTGTGTGTGTTGGAGGAGAACCAGTCTGGACAGGTAGTTAACATATACTCAGAGTTAGAAATAAGTGTTGTGAAAAAAAGCAGAAATGAAGCCCTTTTACCAGAATGGAGAGGGGGTAGCAAGGGGGCTGTGGGTTGATGGAAGAAGAGACAATGACAGGTGCTCAGGCACTCAGAGGGCTTTCTGAAAGAGATGGTATTGAGCTGAACCTTGGAAGGTAGTTGAGATTACACCTGGCAGAATAAGGCCTGGGTCGGGCAGCTGAGGCACTGGAAGCCGTAACTCAGTGGTTCTCACACTTTAGTGCACATCAGAATCCCCTGGAGGGCTTGTTAAAACAAGGCCCCACCCCAGAGTTTCCAATTCAGTAAATCTGGGGGTGGGCCTAAAAATTTGCATTTCTAACAAGTCTTGGGTGCTGCTGCTGCTGCTGCTGCTCTGAGTAGTTTGAGAACCACTGGCTTAACCTGAAGTCCATGGTCCAGGGAGCTGCATCTCACCCCAGCCTCAGTGTTGGGGAAGTGAAGTGCAGGAAAGGGAAAGAGACATGGAAGGGTAGAGCGGGCAGGGCCTGGAGGCCAGGACATGGTGTAATGACCTGGTCTCTGGTGATGTCCCACTCCAAGGTCTGGGGTACCCTGAGCCTGAAGCTTCATGCTATACAGACATGCAGGTGATAAATACATACTGAGGTTGGCCTCACAGAGATGTCCTGCTTTACCCCTGCACAGCACATCTGCCGAGGAAGACACTGTTTACACTGATGAAAAGACAAGGATTGAAGAAAGGCGTTGGTTTAAATATACATCAGGATTATTTGTAGCCATGTAGTAAATGTCAGTTATGGGGTGGCTGGTAGAAAGAGAATCAACCAATCTGACCATTCTGTCAAAAGAAGCAGATTTAGTCTCAATAATTGAGATCATTGCTCTCTTTTTCTTTCTCATGGCCTATATAGAGCCTTCCCAGATTCCCAAGGGGCAAGGATGTTACACCGCTTACCCAGTCTATTTCTGTCCCTAGAGAGGCACCTAGATCCATGTAGTTTCTCCCATTTGGTCTCTCTTTGTCCAAGAAAGGAAACATTAATCTCCTGGGCAGGTTTGGGGAGGGAGGCTCCCTCTGTGAATGCCTGAGGTGAAGGGTCCCTGCTTCTCTCTCCAGGGCCACTTTGGTCATGACATGCTGGTGAGGTATTGGCTCTGACCAGCAGGACTGGCCCCTCTCCTGGTGACCCAGACATACAAGGCAGCTGTCTGTCAGCCTGTGAACTGGTTTCCAGTGATGCCTCCAATAAGCTACACTTGTTGAGTGCCAACTCTACAAAGTAATCCTCTGGATGTGGTTGAGATACGATGATGAATCAGCCATGGACCTGCCCTCCAGAAATGTACAATGTAATAGGAAGGAGGGGAGATAGAGGCCATTTTTGGTCATTGGAAGCCTCCTTCCTGGTCCCTGGTTTCCTCTGCCTCCTCTCAGGCTTGGGTCTGGCTGCCCCCTCTCCTACCAGTCCCTGATGCTGAAGGCCAGAGGCTCTCAGCCTTCAGCACACCAGGTTCCAGGGAGGTCCTGGGGTTATAGAAATGAATAAATCAAGATGCTTTTGGTCTGTAGGGAGCCCCTCTCTCCCCTCAGCTGGAGGTAGGCCCGCTCCTGAGCAGGTGCCCTGCAGCTACCACGTCTGCTGCTGGGGCCATGACTATCAACTCTGAGACCTTTTGCACACCCACCCCCCCTCCACCCCCTTTGTGTCAGTCTGTCCCAGACCAGCCAAACCATGGGCCTTTGGGGTCCCCTCTGCTGCATGCAACATGTCCCACAGGAAGATGGGATAGGGCTCAGGTGAGTGTTGGTGCCCGGCTGACTCCCCAAGGACCTCCTTCTGCCTGCCTCTTTCCCTCAGGGACAGCGGAATTGGCTGGCTTCCTCCTCACCCCCCAACTCCCCTTTGCAAGAGAACCTAGAATACAGCACAAGTACAGGAATCAGAACCAGCTTCAGACCTTCCTCTGCTGTGCCCCCATTGTGTGACTTGTGCTAGGCACCTAAACCTTTCTGAGCCTTCTTTTATAGAAGTAACTACCTTGCTTACTTCATATTGTTGTTCTTAGGAGCAAGGGACACAGAGACACAAATCTTGTCCTTAAGCTGCCCTGAAGCCTAATGGGGAGTTGGACAAGTATATACACAGTGTGATGCATACTAAACCAGAGGTGTGTTTGGGATGCAGTAGTGGGCAGAGTGGAGGCAAACTAATTCTGTCTTAAAAGAGGAAACTGCAAAGCCCCTGTCTATGCCATGGGGCGTGGGACATGGTGGAAGCAACCCTACAGGGCTTTGAAGTCTAGTGTTTGTTGAATACCAGATAATCTGTGTTAAGCATTTTACCCATGTTTTATTTGGTCCTCACAACAAGCCTATGAATTAGTGTTTTAGTTTCCTTGGCTGCTCAAGCAGATATGCATGGGCTGGCTTAAACAATGGGAACAATGGCTCACGGTTTTGAGGTTAGGAAAAAGTCCAAATCAAGGCAATGCTTTCTCCCCAAAGACTGTGGCATTCTGGGGCTGCCTCCTGGCAATCCTTAGTGCTTGGCTCCTCTGCCACATGGCAGTGCACATGGCAGCCCCTCCTGGCCTCTCCATTCTCTTCTGGGTTCCATTGAATTTCACCTTCTTGCTTTCTGTGGCTTTCTCTCTGAGTTTCATTCTGTTTATAAAGGACTCCAGTAATAGGATTAAGATCCTTCCTAGTTGAGGTGGGCCACACCTTACCTGAAGTAGCCTCATCAAAAGACCCTACTTACAATGAATTCACACCTACAGGAATGGATTAAGTTTAAGAACATGTTTCTCTGGAGTACATATAGCTTCAAACCATTATAGGTAGGTATTATCCCCATTTTAAAGATGAGCAAACTGAGGCTCAGAAATGATCATGCGTTGGCCCATCATAATATTTTGTTGAGCACCTACTGTGTGCTAAGCACTACAGATATAACAGTAAACAAAATAGATCCAAGTCCCTCCCTCATGGCAAGTGCATTCACAGGCAGAATCAGTTGCCCAAGATGACAAGGCCAGAGTGCATCAGAGCCAGGATCCAAACCTAGGTCTGGTGGGCTCTGGGGCACGTGTTTTTCCCACCTCATCCCAGGACTCATTACCCCCTCAAGATACCCGTCTCTTAGGGGTCATAGGCTGTCCTTGCCAGCACCTCTGGGGAATTGGAGGGTTGAGAGGCAAAGTGGGGTTAGGGATAGAAGAGGAGCTGCTATTTCTGTAGAGCCGTTAGATTTCCAGAGCACTCCCTGGGCAGCCTTGTCCCAAAGAGAGGCTAAATGCCTGATCACTTTGATATTTTCCCCATGGCTGGAGGGAGGAGCTTCCTCAAGGGGATTTCAAGGGAGGATGGGGGTGTTCTCTGTCCTGGGTTCCTGGCTGAGCTCGTGAATCCCCTTGGATTTCACTGTGCTTATTGTTTTTCTACTGCCCAGGCCCTCAAGAGAAGAAAACTCAAGACCAGGGTAAATCAGAGGATTAAATCAGCCACTGGCATCTGAGCAAACTCCGGGAACCATTGGCTCTTTGGGTTCCTGGCTTAGCTCCCGCCCTCCCACTGTCCTTGGCCTACACTGCCTCTTGCTGCCCTGAGACCCATGGCACTGCCACTGGGCAATGATATTGTCTCTTAATGCCAAGGAAACACCAGATTTGCATAATTCTCCCACCCCCATCCAAAAAAAAAGATACAGGATTATCTGTTATAACATTTACCCACAGTAGCAATTACTGGAAACCAGTTCAATGGCCACTGTTTGGGGATTAAATAAAATACTGTGGAAGTATGTGTTCATTGGAATTCCATGCAGCTATTAAAAATCATCATGTAGAAGAGAATTAAATGACATGAGAAGAGTGGTTTATAATAGAATAAGTGAAAATTAAAATCACAAAACAGAATGTGCAATAAGATCTCTGTTTTAGAAGTATATTTGTATATGCATACAAAAATGTCTGGAAGGATGCATACCAAATGTTAACATTAGTTATCTCTGGCTTGTAGAATTAAAAATGATTTTTATTTTCTTTGTACGTTTCAGTATTTTTCAAATTTCCCTCAGTGAAAATGCATGACTTTCGTAATTATGGAAGAAAAAAATCTTACAATACATATATGAGAGAGAGAGAAGAGCAAGAGAATGTCTCCTTTTGGTCCTGTACTTAGATGCTCCTGAGCACCAGCCTTGTCCCAGGAATGCAGATACCACAGAGGCCACAGAGGAGACTTGAGAGCCCAAGAATAGTGGGATAGAGACTAGCTTTAGGAGAATTAGCTGGAAATGGTCAGCCATGTTTCCCAGAGAGGGCCTCCCGACACCCTGGCTAAAGGAGTCCCTTCCTGCATTCCCTCTCTGTCTTTCACCCCATTTTATTGTCTCCATGGTTACCCCATTTTATTGTCTCCATGGCACTATGCCTACTGAAATCACCCTGCCTGCTTATCTGTTTACTTAGATATTATTTGTCTCCTCCACTAGAAGGTGAACCCCATAAGAGTCTTGCTCACTGCTGACTTTCCATCTGGAGAAGGAGCCCATGCTAGACTTTCTCATTAGTTCCGAGGGCTACATGTGGCGGTGAGAAAATCAGATTAACTCTATGGGAATCTAGAAACAGGCAGACAGCCAGCTCACGGGGCCAGAAACAGAGGAAGTTCAGCAACCTAAAGGACCTGGCCCAGCTATAGTTAACAATAACTGCCATTTACAGGTATGGTGGAAGTGCCAGCTTTGTACTGTACATTTTATAAATGAGGAAACCAAAGTAGAACCAATTTATCTTATAATAAATTGCTTCCAGCGTTCCAGCCTTCCAGACTACTCTGTCTCCCAGCTCATCACTTGAGCTTCTCTGTTTGAACCTGCTCCAGTCAAGTTTTCATCCCAGCCATTCCTCTGAATCGGCCCTTGGCCAGGATCACCTGTGACTCCAAGATGCTAAATCCAATTGTTAATTCTCTATCCTCATATTACTCCACCTATCACAGTGGATTGCTCCATCCTCCTTGGGATGCATTCTCCTGGTTTCTCTCCTATCATGCTTGCTACTCCTCAGTCTCCTTTGCTAAACAATTGAATGGGGCTCAGTCCTTGCACAGCATCTCTATCAACATCTGCCTCCTTGGTGCCACAGAAAGCAAGAAGGTGAAATTCATCCTATGTCATGGCTTGAAAAAGCTACATGCTGAGCACTCTCAAAATTCACTTTCTCTAAGGAAGAATAGAAGTAAAGGATAGATTAGATGTCCTATTATTTGGGAAAGAGAAGCAAAGAAATTAAAAGCTTGATAAACACTCTTTGGGACCAAGGTTGCCCTTGAAACACCAACAGTATCACTAGTAAACAACCCCCTGGAATATTGTCTCTTCAGTTTTTTGGTTAGCAATAGACCTGCATATCGGAATCAGGGAGCCAGCCTGAGCAAATGTAATAGATTTTTCTATTTACTTCAAGGGAGGGATTTTTGCTCTATTTCTTGTAGCATAGCATAATGGTATATCAAATGCAGTCTTTTTCATGATAGCATGAGTGAAAATATATCTGAGCTACTAGAATATATCTACCATTAACAACTTTTTTGGAGGTTTTATGAGTTTACACTAACAATGAAAATATTTAATAAAACTTAGGGAGAGGATGTGTCAGAGACTGAAAGTTTAAACTGGAATTATTTTAAACTGCAAGTGTCTAAATGATTTCTACCAATGATTTTATAGTATCTTTATTACATGTGCTTATTAATATGTTATATGTTTCCTGTGTCATCCTAACCACCTGTGAATAGTCTGATTTAAATCTAAAAAATAGAGACTTAAAGGAATTGGCAATTTTTTTTTTAAATCACCTTCTCAGGTTCTTAGCCTTCCCTGTCCACACTATTTAGAATTTTGGGACTCCTTCCCACTTCCTGTCCCCAGTATTCCCTACACCCTCTTCTGCTTTGTTTTTCCTCCATAGTACTTATCACTTCTGGCTACTGTATCTTTTTATTTCCTTTGTTGGTTGTTGGTCTCCCCCAGTGGACTGCAAGCCCCTTGAGAGCGGGGTTTCTTGTTTTGTTCACACTACTCTGGGACAATGCCTGGTATATAGTAGGCACTCAAATATTTGATGAATGGATATATGAATTTAAAACAATGAATGAAAGGATTTCTTGCTGTACCTTGAGACGAGGCTGAAAGAGCACTGACATTTCTGCCAACATAGAAAGCATTAGCAGGCTCAGTGAGATAGAACCTTGTGTGGAATCCACAATTCCCCATCTGTCCTGGGCCAGCATGCAGCCAACTCACACCCCAGGAGCTTCTGACGAGCTCACCACAGATGAGCTCTTGTCAGTCAACTTCTACCCAGGCTTGCTCTGCTCAGAGGCCAATCTTCAGTGCTCTACCTCAGTCGTATTCTTTTCTTTTTTCCTCCAGGTGCCACAGAGTTTGCAGGTTATCACTCGAGCAGATGGAGGAAAACAACGTGAAAGTAAGAGAACAATAAGACCAAGTCCAGTTAGGGACTTAACCAACTTTGAAGGAAGTATTCAAGGAAGACCAGGGTGTTGAAAGTGTTGGCAGCTGGAAAAAGTGAAGGTCCAGGAGACTTAAGTTGACTTCCTGGATAGAGTGGATCATCAGAGGTGGCTCTGAGATCATTAGATCTGTGAGGACAGGGCTCTCCTTGGGACAACATGGCAACCTCTCCAATGCCAGTCAGTTGTGGCTCTGCAACTGCTCTGCCATCCTTGCCGCCCTCCAGACATCCACTTCCTTGCGCTTTATGGAGGTTCAGCCCGGCCTGCTGAAGTCATCACAGGCCTTGACAGGCATCTAGGGCTTTCTAGCAAGGCTGGGTTGGTTCTTGTTCTGAAGGCATATACTGGGAATCTTCCAGCAAAAGATTTATCTGATTTTTGTGTTAAATCTCAGTTCACATTTTAAAGAGTGTAACTACCCAGTTAATAGTGGATGTGGGGAGATGTGTACCATCATGTACCATTGGTTTAATTGGAAAAGGGACAGCTTTTAAAATGTGGCTCACCTTTGGCCAAGAAATTCCACTTCATGGAATTTATCCTAGGAAAGGAATCACGTTTGTGCAAAGGTGTTTGTACAAAGATATTTATAATTGCATTGTTTATAATAGAAAAAAAGGAAATATCCAAAAACCCAACTGAAAAGAATTGGTTATTTAAAATTTGGCACAGCTATGCAATGGGATATCATGCAGCATGATGACATAGGTATATATTTATTGACAAGAAAGATGTTTGGATATGTTGTTAAATAAAAAGGAAAACAGAAAAAGCTTATAAAACACGTAAGGAGAGTTGCTTTGGACTCAGCCTGGAGAGCTGAAATCCAGATTGATAACCTCATCCAATATAGGATGTTGGGCAAGTAATTGCTCTCCCTAAGCCTCTGTTTCCTATCTGTAAAATGGGGATAATTACACCTACCTTCAGAGTTATGAGGATTGGTGAGATAACACATTTAAAGGCCTGGCGCAGAAGGGCCTGGCATGAGGCGGGTGTTCAGTAGATCAGTGCCCAAATGAGATGTGGACTCATAGTGTTTTTACCTGCGTATACGCCTGGAAACATTCTGGAAGTTCACAGGCCGACAGTGGTTTTCTTTGGGTGGTAGAATCATGGATGATTTTCAGTGTTTTCTCATTTTTCTACAAGGGATACATATTACTTATATAATGATGAGGTAATGAAAAAAGTAACAATTGAAAAGTTAAAAAAAAAAACCACTGTTATATCACAGCTCTTCCAAAGGGCAAAACAGACTGAGGTAGAGGCAGGGAGGAGAGAGAATAGGAAGGGCAATGAGTAAAGGAAAAGAAAGAGGGGGACTTCAGACCCAAGGGCTGCTGCTCAAGAAGATGCACCTCAGAGGTTAGGGTTGAGCTCCAATAGGCGTATCCCACCCCCCACCCTCATTGCCCTTTCCCCAGGGAGCTCCTGGTAGGAGATATGGTGTCCCAAGACTCATCTGCCCCAGTTTTAGAAGAGGAAGGGTGTGTGCAGCCTCCCTAAAGCTACTTGACATAACCTGTACTCCAGCTGATTGGAGAGGGCCCCTGTGGCTCCAAGCCCTGGGCCTGGCTCCTTGCCCATCTCCAGTAAACCCAGCATCTTCACCATGTCCAGGGTAGGAAAGGCAGGGGATCCTGGTGAATGCCTAACATTCAGCCTAAAAAGTTAGCACCTCTCTTCTTTGCAGCCTGGTCTGCCAAACCCAAGGATCGCCCAGGCTAATACAGCTGCTGGGAAGGAGAAACAGTGAGTGCCCAAGGGCTGCTGTGCCTGGGGCGTCCCCCCCCTCACCCCCACCAACTGCATCAGGGAAAGCTCCTTGTTTGGAGCTTAATAGTTATGAGGTTTATGCCCACTCATGGCGAGTTTATTGTGCATTCTTGGAGTATGGCTCTTTCATGTATGTGTATTTTCCAAATAATTAAATTTAATCCCTTTGTATTGCAACTGTTTATATCTGTTTTAAATTTATTTCTATTTTTATCAAAATAATGTATGCATATAGTTGAAATATCAAATAGTACTAAGAGTCATAATAAAAATCCACTTCCCACCTTTTCACACCCACTCTTTAGAGACAGCCTTATTGTTTATATTGTTATTTCTTGACTTAACAATTTTAGGTGTCTGTTGACTTCTTGCTGTGATAGATGAGGACTGAACTTTCCTACAAAACCACAACTTCTCTCTTCATCATCCCAATAATTATGTAACATGATTTTTGGTTAACTCAACAGTGAATATTGAGCTAAGTAGTGTATTATGGTTACACTTCCTTTTTGTACTACTTTTTTGTTTTTCCTGAAATTAATAATTGTTCTTTTTAAATTTTCTTCTTTATCTTGGAATCTATGCATAATTCTTTTCAGTATGTTTCATCTGATCTGGTTAACATACTCATTTTTCAGGTGGGTTCAATATGTCATTTTCTGTCACTTCCATTATTTTTTCTTCCTCTTGAACCCTCTGTCTTTCTGCTTTAATCTGGTCTGTTTTTTGTCTAGACCTTCTGTACAGCTGACACTTTGGGGTGTCCCTGACTGATCTCCTGTATTAGATCACCCATTTACAGGGTTCCATGTCTTCCTCTTCTCTGGTTACTCTTTTGTTTGGGGGAAGCTTCCTAAGAGACAGTGCATGGGAAGTAAATTGTTTAAAATGTCTAGAAGTGTCTTTATTCCATCCTCATTATGTGTTTGATAGTTGGGGTTAGCTATAGAATTCTAGGTTGAAAATTAGTATTATTCAAAATATTTTAGGCATCACTCCGTCATCTGTTTTCCAGTGTTGCCTTTGAAAACTAACACCATTCTGATACCTCTTCCTTTTCTCTGATTTTTGTTCTTAACCTAAAAGATTTTAGACTTTCCTCTTTTTATTCCTGGTTTTCTGAAATTTCACAAGGATTACAAGATGTGCTTGATAGGTGTCTTTTATATCCCATTTTTTTTATTGTGCTGAGCATTCAGTGGGCCCTTTAAATCTGGAAAATTGTGTCCTTGAATTCTGGTAAATTTTCTTGCATTATTTCTTTGATAATTTTTTCCCTTCTATTTTTAATGTTGGATATTCTGTGTTAGTCTTCTAAATTTCTTATATTTTCTCTCCTATTTTCCCTCCCTTTGCCTTTTTGGAAGAAAGGTAGAGGAGATGTCAGTGGATGAGAGATTGCAGCAAACTCCTGGTAGCTGAAAAGCAGGTGGAGGAAATTTCTTAGGAAATTTTCCTTGGCTTTATCTTCTACCCTTTTATTTGTTAAAAAAAAAAAATGGCTTTCATATTTTAATATCTAGGTACTCATTCTTATTTTCCGATTGTTTCTTTTTTGTAACATCACCTTCTTGTTTTACGAATGTACTCTCTCCCTCTTATCTCTCTGAGGTTATTATTTTTTGTTTCTTTGTTTTAATGTTCTCTTTTCTCTATATTGTCATTGTTTCCTTCTGGTTTCTTTTTATTTGTTTTCTCTCTTTTTCATGTTGTAGACTTTCTTCAAATGCCAAATGCCTTCTCTGTCTATTGATATTTGTGAATGAAGCAATAAAAAGCTGTACTAAACTCTGCATGCTAGGACAGAACTTACTAACTGGAGATTCACTATAGTGGAACAAGCCAGTCTTTTCGTTAATAAGCCTGTGAATGTCAGCATCTTTTCTCTAGATCAAGCTTCTCAACCTTGGCACTACTGGCATTTTGGATCAGATGATTCCTTGTTGAGGGCGGGGGAGGTGGGTGGTAGGCACTGTCATGTGCCTTGTAGGATGTTGAGCAGGTATTCCTGACCTCTACCTACTGGATGCCAGTAGCACACACGACTCCTCCTGAATTGTGGTGACCAAAAGTGTCTATAAACATTGCCAAATATCCCCTGGGGGGCAAAATCGCCCCAGTTGAGAACCACTGCTCTAGAGCTATTCAGCTTCTCAAGAGAAGCATTCCAACTCTTTGTTCCAGTTATCTATTCCTACATAACAAAACACTCCAAAACTTAGTAGCATCAAATAATAACTTAGTAGCATCAGGTGTTTTATTATGCTGGGATTCAGGAATTCAGAGAGGGCACAGCTCTTCTCTGCTGGTTGATATGTGGGGCCTAGTTTGGGATGTCTGGAATGACTGAGGGTGACTTGGATAAGCTGGGAGCCAGAACAGCCGGGGATGAAGGCTCCACTTCCTAGATGGTTTTTCACTTGGCAGGGATGGCTGGAGGGCTGGGGCTGTTGACCAGAGAGACTACACATGACCTCTCTAGCACAGCGGCCTCAAGGGTAGTTGGACGTCTTACGTGATAGCTCAGGGCCCCAGTGTGAATGTTCTAGCCAGCTAGATGGAAGCTGCATGGTCTTTTATGACCTGGCCTTGAAAGTCACATAGCATCACTTCCATGTTTTAAAATCATCAAACTCCAAATGAGATGATATATTCAGGGGGCAGTGGAGCGGAGGAAGTGACATCACATCCCATTGTTCAGTCTTCAGACTTTAATTTCATGCCACTGTTTTCATACCTGTATTCTCCCCCACCCTCTACCCGTCCACTGCCTGAATCTCTCCTGTTCAGTATCTCCAGTCTCCTACCATGTGGGATGGAGTGTGGGGGTAGAATCTGGAGAGGATTTCATCCAATTTCCCTGGTGCTTTACCCCCAACATCCATAACAACTGATCTCCCCAATATCTGAGCTCCTCTAGGGTTTGGGGGTGGGTGGAGCAGCTTGTCTCCTGTCAGTATCCCCTCTCCCCTTGTGCAGGCACTAGGAAACTGGCTTCTTCCACAGTGATTAACATTCCTCCACCTGCTTTCCAGCTACCAGGAGTTTGCTGCAATCTCTCATCCACTGACATCTCCTCTACCTTTCTTTTTGCTCTTAAGTATTTATACCATTGTATTTCTTGACTGGCATTTCAGTGGAGCTTCAGGAGAGAAAGGGGATTGGGTCATGTGAATAATCCAACATGTTTAACTGGAAGCCCTGTTGTACCTCTCTTGGTTGGATATATCACTGGATTATGTTATAATTTCCCCTCTGCTGTTAAAGTTCTGTTGCAGTAGTACAGTGACTACATTTAACCTTTTATTGATAACTAGGAGACCTCTTTATGAACATACGTACATACCTCAGAATTGTTAAGCCAAGTAGAGCTGTTTGTCCTTCTTTATGGGGACCTAGATTGCAGATTGCTGTCCTTGAATTCTTTATACCATTTTTTTATGGCATCTTTGTCTCTTGCTGCCTCTTGTCACATTTATTTGTGGTGAAGGTGTTGCATTAGAGCACGTTAACATCCAATTTTCTGTTCTTTTTTTTTAATCATTGAAACCTTTTTTTTTCTTTTATTTCTCTGATTTTTTCTTTTCAATCTCATTTACTCTTTTTAAATGGCTAAACCAGATGACTGTACAGGATATTCTTTGTGTCACCTTCCTTAGTTGGTTTCCCTTAATCCTGCCCACCGTTCTGCTAATAGTCCCTTAAATTCTCCTCCATTACCTGCAGGGTATGCATCTGTTTCCTGCTGAGACTCTGACAGATACAGAAACCTTTTCTGATTTGCATCTAAAACAAGAATAAATAGTTGACGAGTGAGCCCTGAGAGATTCTCCTAGGGGTCATGTTTATGAGCTTTGTGTCATCTCTAGGATATTCAGGTGCTTTTTGTGTTTGCTTCCTAGTTGTTAACTTGTAATACAGATAATAGAGCATACTGGATTAGTGATGTCTCCATAGGGGGAATATTACTTATTGGAGCGTTTTGAGAAGGAAAATAAGCAGGTAAATAAAAGGAAACCAGAGAAAGAATTTGTGATTAACTTTCAGAAAATATATGACACACTGGAAAATATCGCCAGTTTCAGAAAAGGATTAAATACCTTCCTGGATAACAGTTCCTTGCTGGGTTAAGTGAATGCTTGGGGGACATCCAGGCCATACCTGGGTGGGATTCCCCAGATCTGATATTAGCAGTCCCTCAGGTTGGACCCGCCAGGCTTTTGTGTTTCCAGCTTCTTTGATGCTTTTCCTCCGAAGAGTACTGTGTACTTGTCTGTCCACTGCTATGAGGACGAACTAGAACCCAGAGAGGACCACAGCTTGGCTCCCGATCACACAGAACACCCCCAAGGGGTCCCACGGCACACGGCCCAAGGGGTCCCATAGGAGCAGCCCCGCAGAGAGTTCAGCTCTGCTGATGCCCACTCCAAGCTTAGCCTGTACATCTCTCCTGATGGGCACTCTAGAGACTCTCTTTCCTCCATACTCTTCTTGCCTCAATCAACCTTCATTTTACTTTAATTTGTCTACCCCTTTGAAGCACATGTATCTCTAGGGGAAAAAAAGAAAATCAAGAACTCCTCCTGACTACCCATTTCCTGCAGTGTGAAAAGGAAACATTTCATAAATACTTTTAAAGAAGACAACAGGAAGGTGTAGTGTCACTCTGGCTGGTGGGGTTAGCCTCATGGTATTTCACAGACACGGGAGGTGAATGCCACCTGGGGGCTGAGGACCCAGTCAGGCAGAGTGGTTGGGACCCAGGCCTCCCCCTGGCCCATCCCAGCAGAGCTGTGGACCCTCAGCCCTCTTGGGCAGGGGAGGAGACTGAAGCCAGGGAAGCCAAGAGTTGCAGCTTCAGTGGAGAGGCACTCTTACACCCCAGCTTCCTTGTTCATGGTTCTTTTACCTCTAGGAATTTTTTTTTTTTTTAATTTGAGGGGTGGGGGCTGGACAGTTGGATGCAGCTATCCCTACATGAAGTAGGCTTTCTCAGTTTATTGTTCTCTTCCAGCCCATGCTCCTCTGCCTTTGGCCAAGTAAGCCCAGCCAAGACCCCAGCGTCACTGCCCAGCAGAGGTGCAGGAGGCCCCAGGCCCCTTCCTGTTCACTCTTGCCCTATACATGTCCAGTGCTGCAAGGCAGATATGCAGGGACTCCATCTCGAGACCTAGCCTGAGGCTCAACCTCAGTTTGTTGATGATCAAGGGCCCAGGAAGGCTAGAAGAAGCATGTCGAGGCCTCATTGCACAGCCCCTCCCAGAGCAGGAGGTTCCTGGTCCATGCTTTTCTCCAAGAGTAGATGGGGTCCAGGTGGGGGGCAACACCTGTGTGTAAGCCCCATGTCCTGTCTTGTCCTGTCCAAGATGCCTATGGTTTGACCAGAATATGCTGGAAGATTACCACTACTACACAGGGAGGAAGGAAAATTCCCAGCCAGGGCACTTAGAGCAGAGCCCAAAGTGCTCTTCAGCAAGACGTTGCAGTTTCTACTGGACACAGAGGCCAGGAGGCCTAGGCATCTGGAATGCAGAGCTGGCTGATACCCACAAACATAGACACCCTGAGTCTGACACCTTCCCCTTGAGAGTGTCAGAGCCTCTGGCCTGGGTGTCAGCCCCTGGGAAGCCCAGCTGTTACGTCTCTATAAATGGCCCTGTAGCAGCTGGGCTGAGCAATCCACTTCCCTCGGGCAGGGTGAGGGCCCACCTTGTTCCCATTACACACCGTTACAAACTGATGCAACCAGCTTTCAACAGAAAGCTGCCAAGGAAGAAATACATTACAACAGCATGCTGCAATACCTTCCTTGCCCATGCAGGAGACTTGCTCATGTCAGCAAAGATGAACTTCTTCTCACCCCAATATCTCACTCAAGTGAGCTGGAAGTGGCTTTTTGTCGGGACCATTTGAGGCCTTTGAGTGGATCTGTTTTTCCCAAGAAATTCAACCAGCTTCAGATAACTATTGTCTGGGTTTTTTAAAAATGCTGATTACGTGGGCCTTGCTCCCATCCCCAAATGTTCCCATTTGATTGATCTGGGTTTAAAAACAATTTTTTAAATTAAGCTTTTATTGAAGTGTAACATACATGCCTCCAAAATGCACAAACCTTAAGAGTAAAGCTCTGTGAATTTTCACAAAGTGAATTTACTCCATGTAATGAAGATCCGGATCAGGAAACACCAGCAACCCAGCATGCCCCCTTCCAGATACTTCCTGCTTCCAAAGGGTAGCCACTGTCTTGACTTCTGACAGTATGGATTCATTTTGCCTGTTTTTGAATTCTATAAAAATGGAACCATACAGCATATGCTTTTGTGTCTCTGGCTTCTTTCACTCAACATTATGTTTGTGAGATTCATCCAAGTTGTCGTTTATAGTTCTTGTAGTTTGTTCATTCTCATTGCTATAGAGTATTCCACTTGTGGATAGTCCTCAATTCATCTGTCTGCTCTACTGTTGAGAGATGTTTGGATATTTGGATTATTGGGGGATTGTTTCCAGTTTGGGGCTATTATAAATACTGCTGCTATGACTATTCTAGTTTGTATTTTTTTGGAGCACATTTGTATGCATTTCCATTAGTTATATACTTGGACGTGGAATTGCTGGGCAAGTATGAATATGAATGTTCAGCTTTAGCACCTGATGCCAAGCAATTTCCCAAAGTGGCTGGACCAACTTACACTCCCTCCAGCAGTGTATGAGTTCTGGTGGCTTCATGTCTTTGCCAGCCATTGGTGTTTTCTATTTTTTTCATGTTAGCAGTTCTGGTGGGTGTGTCGCGGTATCACAGTGTGGTTTTAATTTGCATTTCCCTGATGAGTAATACATTTGAGCACCTCTTTGTATGTTTGTCAGTCATTTAGATCCCTTCTTTGAAAAGTGCCTGTTGAAATATTTGGACATGAATATTTTTTAAAAGCTCCTTAGGTGATTCTATTGGGCTGCCAAAGTTGAAAACCATTGAATGAAACCACAAGTTAGTATCTGCTGCTCCCTTTCTTGATGTCATGCTTTTGAGTTTAGAGCATTTTTGACCTGAGGGGAGCCCGTAGACCTGGGGAAGAATGACCTTCACCCCCACCAAGAAGATGTAAGGGTTTGGAGCTGGAGTTTAGGCAATTGGGAATCTGGGAATGTGGCCTCCAGGGTGGCCCTGTGTTGTCCATAGCAGCCACAGACATTTCCTGACCACAAAAATGGCCCCTGTTGGTCCTCCTGGACCCCAGGTAGTTATGGTCAAGGAAGTGGGGTGGGGTGGGGCCCATGCCAGGTACTTCCCAGTTTCTGGAACAGTGTGAATGGGACACAGCTCATGGTGCAGGGCGGTGGGGGGGATGGGGGGTGGGGGGCTGCAGTGGAGTAGACTGAGGGTGGCCTGCTTTTTGTGGCCCTTCTCTCTCCTGTGTGGGAAAGCCAGCAGGGCTCTTCCTCCTGAGTCGTGGCCTAGCCACCTCTTGGTTCTGTGGATTTGCATCTAGGTCCCAGTTGTTTCCCTCACCTGTAATGGTCTCCTCTGCTTCAGGCCCCTTCTTAAAGACCTTCCTTGGCTACCCCATCCCCCCTTGATCCCTTACTCTTCTGAACTCCTGCAGCACTAGAGTGAGAACTATGCAATGCAGCTCTAGATTACATGCCACCTTGTGCTGAGTCCCCATTGCATCATCTGTGCTCATCTGGTCCCCACCTCTAGACTGTAACCTCATCCCAGGGACTGCTGGGCACTTCTGTGTGCTCCCCTGCAGTGAGTAAAGAGGTATTTGCTAATCCCAATGGCAGTGTCTTCCAACTTGAGAAGGAAGAGGCAATAAAAACACAGACCACATGTAAAGTCAGCATTTTCCTTCCCTCAGATTTGAGCTATGCAGGTGTCAAGCAGAATTGCCCTGTGTTGCCTCTGTGTGGGCACACACGCCACATGTCTAGATGGCAGGGAGCTCTGTACAGTGAGTCTGGAATTGACCTACCAGCCAGGGCTAGAATACTGGCACCTCGACTGAATGTACATAAAGGCCACAGGCAGAGCTACAGTGGTTCTGAACACCCTGACGGAATTTGCCACAGTACCTGAAGCTCAACGGGAGGGGCCAGCTCATCAGTGCCCGTTCTGTGTGCACTTTGAAAGAGCAGCGTCCACCTTCTGCCAACTGAAGTCATGCCAGCTGCACAGCATGAGATGAGGGGTAAAGAGGCATGTGGGAAAAGTTGACATTATGGAGGCTAGTGGGCACATGCCAATTCTGGCCTCTCCATTGTGCCATGTCCCATGGATTTGGCCCCATATCTGAAATTATTTATGTCTGATAGTCCAAGAGCAGATATTGGAGTCATGTCTGAAACAACCAGTGACCAGAGCGCTGTCTGAAGCTTGGAATAATAATAACAGGAATAATACTCTCTCCAGCAATGTATGAGAGTTCTAGTTGCTTCACATCCTTGTCAATAATTTGTGTTTTCTTTTTCGTATTAGCCATCTACATCTCATAAAAAGAGAAACCCTTCTTCTACTAAGCCTTCATCCCAGCCTTTCCCCTTTCCTCAGGGTACCCTACCCATGGGTCATCAAACTCTCCTTCTCCACTCACTTCTGCCATGCAGGATTTGACATGCTTCGATCTCCAATGTCTCTATAATCCCTTGTATCTTTTGAATGCCTGCCTGTACTGGGCATTTGGGGATTTAACAATGAATGAGGCCACCCAGTCCTGCTCTCATGAAGCTTATATTCCAGTAGGGAAGACAGCCATAAATCATTAACAAATGCTTATGGAATGGCAATTGTTCTAAGTGCTGCTCCAGCCCAACAGTACATGCCAGTTCCATTCTCTGCCCTCGTGCATCTGCAAACATTGGCTTGTCCTTCAAGGCTGAGCTCACGTACCACCTCATCTGTGCTGCCTTTCCTGGTGCTTCCCCTGCACAACAGGTGCTACTTTGTGCCCACACAGCCCTGGGGTAAATCTGCTGCCTGCAGGGGTAGAGGCTGGGCCCTTGGAGCCCCCGGCCAGACGCCCAGCTCAGCCCATCAGAGGTGCTCTGTAGGTGAGTAAAGTCCCTGCTAAAATTCATCCAACTGGTATGTGAATATCTCCAGGGACTGAGAATTCGCTGCCTCCCCCCTTTTTTTTTAATAGTCTTTTTTGTTTCTTTTTCTCATTATAAAAGTAATTTGCATGTTTTATGGAAACTTCAGAAAATAATTGGTAAGCATAGGGAAAAAAATTAAAATCTTTTGTGATCTTACTAGGTAGAGACAGCCACTGTTAACATTTTAGCATGTATCTTTCCATTCCATCTTATTCTCTCAAAAAAAAGTATATATATTTGCACATGTGTGCGTGTGTGTATCTTCAGAGGCCATTTGTACTACTTCCTTCCTAGGAGCCACACAGAATAAGTCTGTCTCTGCTCTGAACATCAATCTTTGAACGATTTCTCACACTGAATTTCACTCTCCTGCACCTCCTGAAATGGTGCACATTTCACCCACATGTTTGAAAAGGTGTTATCCAGAGCAGGCCCAGTAATGTGCCAGGAGGGGTCAGGGACAGAGCAGTGCCCTCACACCTTCTCAGAAGCTGTGTGTCTTAGACATGGCCACAAGGTGAGCATGTCAGCTCTCTCCAATGCAGAGATATTGTGTGGCTCCCGCCAAGGTTTCTAACAGCTAAACCCCTAAGTCTGTTGGTCCCTGCTGCGCTGGGCCCATGTTCTCCTGCCCTGGTGCTTGGTGCTTCCTGAACTTGGTGCTGGGCCTCACATTATACCTGTTGATCTTAGCTCTTAAATTTGGCTTCCCCAACCTGTCAGGAGCCTGTGCCTTCATGCCCCAAGGAGCCGATCTGCCCTCTCCAGTGTGAGGGAGCTCAGGGAGGAGGGAGAGCCCCTCCCCTCCCAGCCTCTGACCCCTGCTGGGCCCTGGGGTGGAGCAGCACTTCCTGTCTTCCTCCCACGAGAAGGGTGTCTCCTCCTCCCGTGTCAGGCATCCCTCTGCCCCGCATGGCAGCGAGTCAGCAGAAATGACCCAAGCTGCCAGAGGTAGCCTCCACTGCCCCCAGGCCTGGCCCCAGAGCTGTGCCACCACTGTTGCACCCTGCAGAAGTGCCCCCAGTCCTCCCCGCCCCTGCACTTGAGCCCAACTACAGCCTCCTTCCCCAGCTCTGCCATTTGGTCCAGGAACCAGGAAGTTGCCAGCTTCACTGGCAGGGACAAGTGAAGTGAGAGACCACAGCTACTCAGGTGACTGAAGTTCATGTTCATGCCCACCGATTCGAAATGCATGGTGTCGTCATTTGCCTCCAAAGTCAGCTAGACACGTGGCCCTTCTGTCTTGGCTCTCAGACCTCCACAGAAGGGTTTATTTAAGGTTTCAGCCAGGAGTTTTACAGCCCAGTCCTGAGAAGATTATCTTTTTATTGCAACTTTGATTAATGATTGATCAAAAACTGATACTACAAACACTGAAGAACAAATTTGCCCTGGAGATTGGGCAGGGTCTACATCTGCTGGGCTGGAGACCTGTCCACCTGCTCCCTCCAAGGTCAAAACAGGGCAGTGGTACATTGGAAGACCCACCCTCTCTACACTATGAACACATGCGCACATAAACCATAAACTTCCTGTCTCTCTCACACATACACACACACACACACGCACACCACAGAGGGAAATAAAACAGATACAAACTCCTTAAATCCTTTTTGGAATTAGACAGATTATAAATTACAAATAAATGGCAAAAGGACCTAAGGGCTTTTAATAGAATTTTTCTTTCTTATTTTGTTTATATTAATGAGTGTTATAAATTAGCATCTTAATGGAAAATTTGGAACGTAGGAGTGAACCTTGTGTGAAGACCACAGGCTGGGCTTCCTCCAGACCTCAGGCCCCAAAGAACTGGCTTCTGAGGTGCATGCAACACCAGATGGGGGAGGGGGCAGAGATGCTGAACCAAGACGTTGTGTTTCCTTGAGGCTTGACCTGGGAAGTGCTTTGCACAGGGGTTGGGCATGTCTTAGGTATGCTTTGACCGATCTGATGGTCTCTAAGGCAGTGACTGCCAAAGTGGGGTCCACTGGCTGTGTAAGAATTATCCCAAGGGCCCAAAACTATGGCCTAGGAGTCTGGGGAGCCAGGAATCTGCATTTCCACACACACACACACACACACACACACACACACACACGCACACCCATGGCCAGGGGGTTCTGACATTCACTGCCCTCTGAGGGTCTCCAAGGAGCAGGGTGCTGGCTGGAACAATTTTTCCCTGCCCCTCAGCAACTCTCCAGGGCCCTAGGGCAGGGGGAGTGGAAAGCTGGCAGAGATGCTTCTAAACTGAAACTAGAAAATGAAACTGGAAATCACAGCCTCACAACCCCAAGTGCGGGGTTTCTTTTCCACAGGGAGAGTCCCCGAGGGAGGAAGAAACGGAAAAGGCGGGGAGAAGCATGTTTAGAGGGGCCCAGGGGCTTCCACTGCAAAAGCAACGAGGGTGTCCCCGTGAGCAGGCTGGCGGCAGACACATGCCTGCTGGTCAGCATTGGCAGGCGCCAGGCGGTTGGGAGTCTGCAGCCTGGGAGGCGCGCAGCCACAGGGGCTTCCTGCAAGGCTGGCCTGCTTGCTGTCAGCCCTAGGAGGGTTTCATCTCCCTGGAAAAGCTAATTTCACGCTTATGTTGAAAAACTATTTTCAGTGATACTTTAGAAGAGGGCCTGGCTCGGTTAATCTGGGCCAACAGCATCTTGCTCCACCAGCTGCCTTCACCCCCTTGGCCTGCGGGGGCTCCCCCACACGCACATGCAGGCCTGATGAGGAAATGAGGTATTTTCTCAAACAGTTTGAGTTTAGCTGAGGATCAAAGATTGAAAACTCTGATTTCTCCCCTCTCGGATACTCCCGAAACACACACACACGAGTTTGTGTTCACCCAGGCACAAACACAAAAAGCAGCTGCTGACAAAGGCACTGTTCAGGGGCAGCTTCAAGGATACCAGCCCAGCAGTCTTCCTGGAAGTTCCTGAAGGGACTGGAATGCGGTGGAGGAGGGCCATGGGCTGGAGCCAAGAACACCTCCACCTGCTAACCCCACCCCTTCCCTCTTCTTGCTTGAAATGTTTCTTCCTCAGGGAATGCCTGCCCTGAGTCTCCAACCCCACACACTCCTCTTGCCCAGATTCAAGCCCCCGAAGCTGCACACTCTCGTAGCGCCCTGTATTTTGTTTGATTGTTAGCCTAATGTGTGGCCCTCATCAGAACTAAACTCTGTGAGGCCAGGAGCCTGGTCTTTATTGTTCCCTGTTGTATCCCCACTGCCTGGAGTAGTACCTGGCACACTAAAATTATGTGTTCAGCAAGGGAGGGCAGGCCTGAAGAGAAGGGACAGTGCTCCAGCAGGTTCAGACCCCATCCTAACCCCTCAGAGCACCGTTAGTTGAGGATGCTCTGAAGAGAGGCCCAGCTCTGCTGCCCCCGGTTCCCAGACCCCATCCTGTGGGGATGCCTTGACTGTCCTGGTGTGTGCAGGCAGTTTCTGAGGGCTGCAGGCTCGGTGGGGGAAGGTGGGGGTGGAGGGGTCTTCTGTGGCATACCCTCTCTTGCCCTGGATTTGCCCCCTTACCTGCACAGATGGGCCTCACATTGCCTCTTCCAAACAGGCAGGGACACTTGGCTCCTGGGCTACCCAAGAAAAGAAAAGCCACTTTTAGCCTGAGGGTCAGGAGGAGACAATCTGAATTGGGGGTGTGACTGTGACCATGGTGGAGGCAGATGGAGGAAGCTGGTGGAGGTCCTCAGGGAGGAGATAGGAACAGAGCAAACAGCCTGACTTCAGGCCCCACACTGTGCTTTTAGTCTTCCGAGCATCTTTTCTCATCTGTAAATGGGGTATGTTCTTGTCTACGTGGCATGAAAGGCTATCATAAGATAAAGAGGAAGATTTTTGGAACTGGGCTGAAATAAAACCCCAGCTCTCGCATTCACGAGCTGAGCTATGTGATCCTGAGCCAATTACTTAATCTCTTTGCCTTGTTTCTCTCTTCTATAAAATGGACATCATTAAAATGGATTTTGTGAGTTAATTCATGTTCCTGGACATAGTGAGGATTAACTCTCATTAGCTATTATTACCTTAGCCGGTGTGGTGAGGACCCAATGAGATGGTGAATGTGAGTGCAGTCCCTAGACTCAAAAGGTGCTGTGTGGATGGGAAGAAAGGGGCAGGTATTATTTTGGAAATATTGAGGGCAAGCTTCCTTCCCACATTTGTCTGGGGTGGGGCAACAGTTTTACTTAATGTTAAGCTAGAAGGTGCACCAAAGGGAGGTGAAAAACTGAAACCACCGACCGTTTGAGCTGATGCTGCGCCGAGGCAGTGTGGCCGATGCAGATGGTGAGGGCGTGAGGCAGGCCCACTTCCTCCCTGTGTGCCATGCTTCTTCCTTGCACCAGCACACTTTAGGGTCCCTGCCCCCAAGGCTGCAGGAAGTGGGGCCAGGAACAGGCCCTCAGGGTGTGTGTGAGTCTGGGGAGGCCTGGGTAGGGGGCAGCCACTGCCAGGGTGAGAACAGAAGCCTCCAAGGTCCTTGTTGGGCCCTGGGGCTGCCCATTCAGTAGCCTCTGCCCTTTCCGTGCCCAGCCAGGTTTGTCACAGACCCTCCCGTCCAGGCTTTTCTTGAAAACTCTTGAAGTTGCAAGCCTTTGAACAGAAGGCCTCCAGCCCGAGAGACAGGCAGGTTGGAGAGGAGAGCCGAATCTTTTCTCAAAGGAAATGCAGTTGTGGTTTTGAGATGTTCATTTCACATCTGTGGTTGGCGTTTCCCAGGGTTCTTAGAGGTGAATGCAGGGTCAGCCCAATATCGCCAAATAAGGTTCACAGTGTCCTTAACAACAGGCTTTGCTGCCCATTGGCCACCACTGCTGTCACCCGCCAGTGTGGCCTCCCAAAAGCCAGTGTCACCACTGAAGCTGAGCTGAAGCACGTGGCAGAGATCAGCTGCTCCCTCTCAGAAATCACTGCCCTTTGAGGCAAAGGTGGACGAGGTGCCCAGTGCCTGTTTCAGAGTCCTCCTGGCCGGCACTCTGCTGAGTTCTCACGCAGCGCCGGACCAGCACCCTAGACTTGGAGGCCTGGTCCCAGCTTGCCAGGACAAGGCCCCCAGGCCCTGGCTGTGCAACCTGGGAACTCTACAATAGTTACCATTTCATAGTTCTGTTCCTTCTTCCTCTGTGCCAGGAAAGCTGAGGTAAGCTCCTTCCACAGGTTCTCTCTTTTAACTCTCCCAATAATCCTGTGAGCTAGTTAGTCCCATTTTACAGAAGAAGAAACTAAGGCTAAAGGAAGTCAGACACCTGGTCCAAGACTGTGCCAGTAGTAAGTTGGGAAGCCACAGTTTAAACCCCAGCAGTTTAGAGCTCATGCTCTTAACCTGTGTACTATGTTGCCAGTCACTTAGTGTCTCTGTGCCTCGGTTTCTTCATCTACAACATGGGGATGATAATACCTACCTCACAGGGTTGGGGTGAGGTTTGCATGCAGTGACTCATGTAAGGGAACCTGGTGGAAAGGGGTGCATTTCCAGCTGCACACATGTCACAAGGCAGGCTCTGCAGGAGGCTTGCATGCTTCTCTCCCTCAGAGAGTACTGCTGAAACACTGAGGTTTGTGGACCGGACTTCTCTGTGGCTCTCGTATTTGGTTTCTACTTCCTCTTTCTCGACCTCTTCCCACCCCCACCCAACTCTGCATCAGTGAGGTAGGGAGGCCGGACAGGAGCCTTGCTGAGTGGGCCCCAGCCTGTGGGTGGCAGGGGGGCAAGGCTCGAAGGGACATGACTCTGAGGACAGGAGGTAGGCAGGTCTGACTGCAAGGTTGGGCATACCTTCCTCTGCCTCAGACCACCAGTGTGTCCCAGTGTGTTCCAGTACTGTTTCCCTGAGAAGCATTTTCAAAATTAAAAAGTATATAAGTGATCTGGTAAAGTTGAAAATATGTATACTTCATAATGCGCCACGTGTGCCAGGAGACGTGCACCAGAATATCCACACAGCCCCAGAAAGAGCCCAAATGTCCACCGACGTTAGAGTTAAATAAGTTGTGCAACATTCCTGGAATAAAAATGAATGAACTATGGAGAACTCTTACCAACATAATGTTGAGTGTAAGACACAAAACAATACATATCGTATGGTTATTCTTTTCATAAAAAGCTTAACAACTCGCAAAACAGGACAGTATTGTTTAAGGATACATGCAGAGGAGGTTAAACTATAAAAAGCTAAGAAAAATTCTTATCACAAAAGTCAATTTATTTATGACCACAGAGAAGTGTTGGAGTTGTGATTAGGGAGAGGCTGGGGAGGGACAGCTTTTGGGGTGCCGGCATGGTTTTATTTCTTCGCCTGGGTGGTGGTTATACAGATCTTTGCTTTATGAACGTGGAGTTTTATGCATTTTCCTGCATAATTATTGTTTCACACACACACAAAATTAAGTGTATGTGTGCATGTATATGAATCTATTACATTGTTGAACAGTGCAGTGAACAGAGATTGAGTTCGTGGCCAGATGGACAGGGCAACAGAAGGAACTCTGCTGCACGCTGTTCCTCCTCTGGAACCACGCTTGCCAAACTGTGTGCTCCCTTCTGCCATGATAGTGTCTGATGCTATCCTCTCCCTCTCTCTCTCACGTCTCTCTCTGCCGTTGTTTCCAATTCTGGAAAACAACTCTGACCCAAACTGGTGACAAAGGCATACCAGTAATTGTGCTGGTGGTGGAACCTGGGTGCACAGAAGAGGGCCACACTGGTTGCTGAAACCACAGGTGTTAACTGCAGATTGAGGAGCCTTAGAAGAAACAGCAGATAAAGACCATTATGGGATTTAATTAGGATTGGAGGACATCCTTTGACATGTCGCTACAGCAGGGAAGGGTTAGCCAGTGGTCATGGGAACAGAGCCTGGAAGAAACCATGGCCATAGCCTGTTTGGATTTCAGGGGTTCTGAAGGGGCATTTACAAATGAACATAACAGGGACCAAGCCCCTTGGACCCCATATAGCACTGATTGAGGGATGCCTGTATTTGTTAATTATTCACCATATGCTTGGCCCCTTCAGATTACAAGGAAGAAAATGCCCTTCACCACTGGCTGAGATGGGACATCTACAGGATGCAGAATAAGGAGTCCAAGTCCACAAGATGAGACTTTTCTGACTCTCTCCCCAATAGGCATTCTCTAATTCATCTTTATTCATCTTTATTTCCCTATCCTGGAACAGGCCATGGAAGACAGTTAATAAATGTTTGTAGAGTGAACAAGTGTGTAGAGTGTGTGCTATAGAGAGTAAGGGCTCAGTAGGTACGACTAGAGAGGCAGCCCATGAGTCCCTGCTTCTCTGGAGGGTCCAGTCCATTGCCAGACAGCCCTGCCAGGTGACATGGGCTGCCTCAGGACACAGGGGGGCTTGTCCACTCTTACAGAGGACAGCCCACCAGGTATTAAAGACAGCCCTCTGTTCTCCAAGCTCAGCACCACCAGCTTCCACAGCTGTTCATCTGATGGCCCTCAGCATACTGGCTCTCCAGCATGGAGAGGCAACGAAAGTATCCACTAAGGATGCAAAAGGAAAATTTGGGCTGGCATGCTTTGGTAGTTGGTGTGTTGGAGTTGTAATGGTGATAGCTGTTGGCAGCATCTCAAACCCAGGTGGGAAGCATTCGTGGTAGCTGCTGTCCACCTGTCTTTCTTTGGTGGTGTTACGATCTTTACATCAACATTATTTTTATGTAAATCCCATGTTTTAACCCTTGTCACTGGTGTTTTCTTTCTCCTCAGCTATCCTGGAAGCTCTCTGAGGCAGCTGGCATGCCACAAGTGTTAGCTAGTATTATTATGCTTTATTGTTTTATTATTCAACTGGACAGTCATTCACGGGCTCAGCATCATTTATTTGAGCATGTACTAAGTATGGACACTGCTGGGTACAGGAATACAGCAGTGAACAGAACCACCCTGTCCCTGCCGCCCCCAGGGTTTGCAGACACTCCGGGGAGACTTGTTGGTTGAATGATAAATGCCGATTGAACTCATTATGATCAACACCTCCACCACCAGATGTTCATTGGGTTTCCTCAATGTGTTCAACTCAGAACACACCTTCCTGTCCTCAGGTCCTGGGGTGAGGGAGATACCATTGTGGGAGTGAAAAACCCCAGACTTGGAGTAAGCTGACTAGGCTTTGAGTCCCAGCTCTGCCGCAAGCAAGCCGGTTGTGTAACCATGGTTGAGTTACCTGACTTCTCTGAGCCCTTGTTATCTTATCAGTGAAATGGGGCTAACACTTTATCCCTCAGAAGCATGTGAGGATCAAGTAGGATCCCACACTGCACAGCTCCAGGGAGTGCGGTTCACACTTTAGTCTTTGCAGCTTCTGGAGGCTTGGGACTAAATGAGAGAGTACTTTTGCTGTGTGGCCTGAAGTTATTAATAAATGGTAGCTATTGTCATGCCCAAGTTGAGGGAAGCAGGGGTCACTGCAGGTCAGCAGGTGGGACAAGATCTGGCCGGGCTTTGTTCTTCAAGGAAGGGCAGGGCTCTGAGAAGTACACACTGTGATGCAGGCAAAGGCCAAGAGGCAGCTCAGACTCCCACGGCAGGTCTGAGAGGAGCCAGGCTGATTTGGGAGGTGGTGGCGTCCTGGAAGCATGAGTAGGGAGTTTGCACTTCTCCCTAGGCACAGAGGAGCCTCTGGAAACTGGAATGGAGCAGAGAGGGATGAGACTAAGGGGAATCATTTAATTTGTGAACTGCAAAGGATCTGAGAGACCAGGAAGGGAAAGTAGTGAGTCTCTAAGGTAATACAGCAAGGGCCAAGCCAGGCCTCCCGTCTGTGCAGAACCCAGCTCAGACCACAACCCCAGCCCTGTTTTGTGGCTCCACAAAAGAAAGTCCCTGGCACGTTCCTTATATATATGCATACATATATAATTTTTTTTCTGCAGGAAATGTTAACTATGGGTCATTGTAGAGCATTTTAAAATTATAGAAATATGAAGAAAAATATATAATCACCTATAATCCCTTCACCCAACCATAACACTGTTAGTATTTTGATGTATTTCTTCCAGTACATATTCCCCATAAAATTATACCTTCATTAAATTGAAATTGTATTATGCATAGTTTCATGTTTACCTTTTCCCTGTAAAATTGTGAGTGTTTTATCAGGAGGGACTTCTTTTTTTTTTGCCATTTTTTTTTTTTTGAAGCCTTTTCCTTATCTTTAATTTGTAAAGGAATTTTAAACATTTCTGCTTTAACATTTAAACAAAAATTTTTTTTCTGGATATAATGTATCTTGAAAATTACAGTGTGTACAAGGAGAGTCAGAGGAACAGCTAAAAGTGGTAGAAAAAGGACATTAGGTAACACCTATACACATACACACACACACACATCCCCACAAAACTTCTAGGTGATCAATTTTAAAATACATTTTTATTGATATATATTTACATTATTTTCAGCTGTGAAAAAGTTCTATTTATTTTGGTGGAAGAAGTCTTTTCCATTGTCATTAAAGCTGGGTTTTACTGGGGAAGGAATGTCTAAAAAATAATCTGAAACCTTGAAAACTTCTATTATAAATTCTTATAAGTCTATTTTTTGTTGTTACTTCATCATGGTAATTGTCTTTAATTTGATTTCAAAGTTCCACTACTCCAGAGTGTGAATTCTAGGAACATACATGTTAAGAAAAAGACTATAAAGCAACTAGTAAAATTTATGTTTAACAGAAGTTAATTAAGACCTTCCACAGGCAGGGTTACAACTTGCTAAGAAATAGTGTGATAAAAATAGATCAGTTCCAGAAAAGCAAAACAGAAACTTTTTTTTTTTTTAATTAAATTCAGCTTTATTGAAATACATTCACACACCATACAATCATCCATGATATACAATCCACTGTCCACAGTATGATAACATAGTTATGCGTTCATCACCACAATCTATCTCTGAACATTTTCCTTACATCAGAAAGAACCAGAACAAGAATAAAAAATAAAAGTGAGAAAAGAACACCCAAATCATCCCCCCATCCCACCCCATTTGTCCTTTAGCTTTTATCCCTATTCCTCCACTCATCCATACACTAGATAAAGGGGGTGTGATCCACAAGGTCTTCACAGTCACACTGTCACCCCTTGTAATCTACATTATTATATAATTGTCTTCAGGAGTCCAGACTGCTGGGTTGGACAAAACAGAAACTTTTCTACCATTAACTTTGAAATTAGCACAGCAAAACAGAAACAATTGATTTTTTTTTAAATCTTCATTTTATTGAGATATATTCACATACCATGCAGTCATACAAAACAAATCGTACATTCGATTGTTCACAGTACCATTACATAGTTGTACATTCATCACCTAAATCAATCCCTGACACCTTCATTAGCACACACACAAAAATAACAAGAATAATAATTAAAGTGAAAAAGAGCAATTAAAGTAAAAAAGAACACTGGGTACCTTTGTCTGTTTGTTTGAGAAACAATTGTTTTTTTAAATTCATTATTTATTTATTTTTTGCTTTATCAAAAAAGTTAAAAAAAAAAAAACAATTCAAACAAAACAAAACAAAGGAATAAGAAAACAACTTAAAATAACTACATTGCTTCCAACATGTTCCTACTATACCCCAAGAAAATTAACAAGCCATAGTCATTCCTGAGCATTCCCATATCATTAAGCTCCATTATCTTATCTGTTCTTACTAAATTATTGTTCCCCCTTCACTGGTTGCTGTCTATCTCTAGGTCCCCTACACTCTACAATATAAAACATTTATTTTACATTTTTCACCGAGTTCACATTAGTGGTAACATAAAATCTGTCTCTTTTTGTGTCTGACTTATTTCTCTCAACATTATGTTCTTAAGGTTCATCCATGTTGTCATATGTTTCACGACCTCATTCCTTCTTACTGCTGCATAGTAGTCCATCGTGTGTATATACCACATTTTGTTTATCGACTCATCTGTTGAAGGACATTTGGATTGTTTCCATCTCTTGGCAATTGTGAATAATGCCACTGTGAATATCAGTGTGCAAATATCTGTTCATGTCCCTGCTTTCAACTCTTCTGGGTATGTACCGAGAAGTGAAATTGCTGGATTGTAGGGTAACTTGGTATCTAGTTTTCTAAGGAACTGCCAGACCGCCTCCAGAGTGGCTTTACCATTATACAGTCCCACCAGCAATGAATAAGAGTTCCAATTTCTCCACATCCTCTCCAGCATTTGTAGTTTTCTGTTTGTTTAATGGCAGCCATTCTAATTGGTGTGAGATGGTATCTCATTGTAGTCTTAATTTGCATCTCCCTAATAGCTAGTGAAGCTGAACATTTTTTCATGTGTTTTTTTAGCCATTTGTATTTCTTCTTCAGAGAAATGTCTTTTCATATCTTTTGCCCATTTTATAATTGGGTTGTTTGTACTACTGTCATTGGGTTGTAAGATTTCTTTATATATGCAAGATATCAGTCTTTTATCAGATACATGGTTTCCACATATTTTTTCTCATTGAGGTGGCTGCCTCTTCATCTTTTTGACAAATTCCTTTGAGGTACAGAAGCTTTTAATTTTGAGGAGTTCCCATTTACCTCTTTTTTCTTTCATTGCTTGTGCTTTGAGTCTAAGGTCTAAGAGGCGACCTCCTAATACTATGTCTTGAAGATGTTTCCCCACATTATCTTCTAGGAGTTTTATGGTACTGTCTCTTATATGGTATGTTTTATGGTACTGCTTTTAATGCAGAAGAATTAGAAAACCTTTTCCTTTTAAAAAAAAAATTTGCAGAGCCCCAGTCTGCGGTGATTAGGAGGACGTCCTGTGGGTCTGCAGGGTGGCTCCTTCTTGCGTCCGGTGTGAGCTCCGAGGCGGTAGCTGTGGCCAGGAGAGACAGAGTTTTGATGAGTCTGCACTCACCCTTGCTTCCCCAAACAGGACGCTGTGATCATCCACTCCATTGAAAGCCATGTGGGCTTGTTATCATTATTGCTTTTTAATAACAGCATCTCAATTTGTGCAGCACAGCATTTTTGCATTTGTTATCTCACTGAGGCTCACACATTCTGTAAGGCAGGTAAGACAAATGCTATTATGCCCATTGTGAAGATGAAGAAACTGAGGCTCCTGGAGGACCAGTGGCTTACTTGAGGCAGAGCAGAGACTTGAATGCAGATCTCACTGGCATCCAGTCCAGTGCCTTTTCCTCTAACATTTTTTTCCTCTAGTCCTAGCTTTTCCTGAACCAAACTGGATCCCCTTAGCAAGGCCAAGAACTGAGAGTACTGTTGGTCTTACGGGTATGTGGAGAGGGCACAAGACCCCACCATGGGTGTCTTAAGCTAAGCCCTGCTAGCTCTGGCTGGCTATCCTGGGTTTTCTGACCTAAGGGCAGCTCCTTCAGGCCAACTCAGAGCCAGCACCACAACTCACGGGAGAACTGGGGAGTGGGTTCAAGGAGGCAGCTGTTTCCTGTAGAGAAGTCCAGCAGTGACACTGTCCTTGGGGGCACTCTTCCTGTTCCACCTAAACTGTGGACCCACCCAAGTCCATTCCTTGCCCAGGGTTCCAGCTTCTCAGCTTCTCCCAGAATGGAACAGGGTTTTTCACAGAAGGGCCCTGAGGCTGTGTGAGGCTGACTGTAACCAAGGCACAGGGATTTTCAGCAGCTGCATTCCCAGTGGTTGCCCAGTGTATTAGTTTCCTAGTGCTGCCATAACAAATGACCACAAATTTAGTGACTTAAAACAACACCAATTTATTATCTTACAGTTCTATCAGTCAGAAGTCCAAAATGAGTCTCACTAAGTTAAAATCAAAGTGTCATCAGGGCAGTGCTCCTTTCTGGAGGCTCTAAAAGAAAATCTGTTCCCTTGCCTCTTCCAGTTTCTAGAGGCATTCCATCTTCAAAGCCAGCAGTGGCTGGTCAAGTCTATGTCATGGTGCCATCTCTCTGATTCTGAATTCCTGCCTCCCTTGTCCCTGTTTAAGGACCCTTGTGATTGCATTGGTCCCACACAAATAATTCAGGATAATCTCTTTATTTTAAGGTTAGCTGATTAGCAACTTTAATTCCATCTGCAACCTTAATTTCCCTTTGCCATGTAATGTGACATTCATAGGTTCCAGAGATTAGGAAGTGGATATTTGAAGGGGAGGTCATTATTCTGCCTAACACATCCAGACTCCCTTCTGAGTTCTCTGAGGCCCCATCCTTAGGCACAGACAGTGTGCTGGACAATTCGGATATGCCCACCACTGTCAGAGAGGTCCTTTCTGCCCAGATCCCCTTCCACATGCCTGTTCCTTACTCAACTCAGGCTGTCCTGGATTCCTCTTCTCCCATTCCCTGCTCCTAGGCTTAGGGTAGAAGGTTGCTGGCAGGAAATTCCAGGGAGTAAGGTCATGGAGGAGGGAGGGTGCAAGCATCCCAGGACTGTGGGATGCTGGGGCAGAGGGGCACTGAGCTCATCCCACCAAGAATTGCTGCCATTTACAGGGGTGGGGCCAGAGCCTAGACTCTGAGGACTCAGACACTGAGTTCTAAGGATAGATCCAAGGCTGGAGGAGGCAGCCAGTCAAGTGATGGAGCCCCTCCACCTGTGCATCCCTGGCTGACATTAACAGCCAAGCTCAACTAGTCCTTTTCCTGGGGTAATGACAGCCCTTTTCTGCCTTCGCTCTGACCGGGGGACCACAGGGGTAGGGGGAACCCCAGCCTGTCTTTTGACCCTGGACTGCTTTGAAAGGACCTGGGGAATCCAGGACCCTAGCAGGAGGGCCTGTGGGCAGCCTGGGGAAGGAGAGGCCGGACATGGAAAGTCCCACATCCCAGGAAACCCTTCAGTCTTGAGCAACCAGGAGGGTTGATTGTTCTAAGGCCCTTTGTATCTCCTGTTCTGCTCTAGGGTACCTCTGCAGTCCAGACAGCTGTCCAGGGACTTCTATAGCCCCACCAAGTTGCGCCCTTTGGACTCTGTTAGGGATTGAATCACGTCCCCCACAAAAGGAATGTTCAGGCCCCAACTCCTGGTCCTGTGGGTGCGAACCCATTTGCAAATAGGATCTTTGAAGTTGTTATTAATTAAAATGTGCCAAACTGAATGAAGGTGGGCCTTAATATAACATGGCTGAAGTCCTTATAAGCAAAGGAAATTGGACGTGGAAGAAAATAGCCATGGGAAGAAGACAGAAGTCAACGGTACCTGGAAGAGAAAGAAGATATTGCCATGAGCATTGTCATGTGACGAAAAGTCAAACCAGACCCAGAATACCACAGTCTTCAGGTGAGAGCATTGTCTTGCTGACGCCTCACGTTTGGACTTCTTGTAGCCTCAACACTGTGAGCCAATAAATTCCCATTGCTCAAGCCACCCCATTGTACAGTATTTGTTTTAGCAGCCGGGACACTAAGACAGACTCCCAAATGCCAACCTCGGCACAGTGCCTGGGCTGAGGGACCTGGGGGCTGAGGACGGGCTCCAAGCCAGTGCTCAGAATGAAGGAACTCTTTGCTTGCAGCATTCCCAGCAGAGGCATTGCACACATAGGGACCAGTGCCTGGGTCTGAGTGGGACAGAACTCCTAGATATATATGCACAGGGAAGTGGAAAATTTAGTTTACACCCACGTCTCTGGATGGTGTACTGTAAGTAGCTTTAGTTTTTTTTCTATTTGTGCATCTGTAGTTCTTAATCTTTGCACAATTAAACCATGTTCATTTTGCTTGTACACATTTTTAATAAAAGAAGTAATTAATGACTCAGCCTTCCATATCTAGCAGTCCTGCCAACGGAGAGGGGCAGGTGGTGCTGCATGTCATGGGACACAACAGCCCTGGTTTGGGGGCCTTTGGTCATGGTTACCGGTTGGTCAGGGTCTGTTCTGTCCAGGGTCCTCCTGCAGGGGCAGGGCTAGTTACCACTCGGTGCCCTCCCTGCTCCTCTTCCTGCTCCCCTGCACCCCAGAGCCCAGCCTAACTTGTTTCAGAGATGGTTCAGAGAGGCCAGATGGGGCATTGGGCAGAGCAGGTGAGCAGGTACTGACAACAAGGTTTTGTTGACTGGCAGGAGATGCTCTCAAGGGGTTGGCTAAGCCCTGTGAGGATATGCAAGGAACGAGTTGCTTGCCCCTGGGGAGCTCACAGTCTGGCTAGAGATATTGGATGCCCTGTAGACCATGAGGGGCAGATGGGAAGCAGGCAGGTGCAAAGGTAGTGAGCCTTTGCCTGTGAGGGCTGTCAGAGGTCAGATAAGGGAGGGCCTAAGGACCACACTGGACATATCTTAGTTCAGCTAGAGACCCAAAGTGGGATCATTCTAAGTGACCTGCCACAGGACCCCAACTCCAGGGGCAGCTGGTCTCCTTGGCTCAGAGCTCTGGCTGCTTGCTGCTTTATGACAGAAGGGTGGTGATGAATGGTAACCAGGTCTTCTGAATCCTGGAAAATTAGATTCCCGTTGTACAGCTTAGAGGCCTTCACACCCTGTCCCTTACTACACACACACACACACACACACACACACACACACACACACACCCTGAATGGGAACACCAGGCTCCTGCACCTAGAAACCCAGCTCCCCCAATAGCTGTCTCTGAGTCCTGACATCCAGCTCATCTCCCCCAAATTCAGCAGGAGCACTTGGAGGGGAGCCTGGATCTCCAGGAGAAGCAATCAACACGACTGGTCTCTTAGACTTATTCTTAGTTTTAGGGAAGTAATTACCATTCTACCTTAATGATTTGGGAATGATCCCATCCGACTCACTCCCTATCCAATCCAGACCACTAAACACCAACTCTTGTGTCTACACAACTTCTTGGTTCCATGAAGTCAGCTGTTCAGAGAAGCCTGGTGCATGATCTCATAGACTCCCCCCATCCACCTCTCCACCATCCCCCAGACCTGGGCCACTTACCTTGCTCCTGAACTAAGATCCTGGGCATGTCCCTTTGCCTCTCAAGCAAAGGTGTATCTGAGTATTTTTAATTGTTATGGAAGAGCTTACCACTCCTGCCCCCCAATTCTGGACAGATTCAGGAATGACAGTGTAAGGGAGAACTGGACACCCCCACATCCACATGGCTTTTAAGGAAAGGTGAGGAAACAAGGAAGGGGATCCAGGCCAACCCAAAGTTATCCTTCTGGCTAGAAATGGAAGTGAAGGCCCCACTGAGGCTGCCTCTCTCAGCTGGGTCTGGAGGGCTGGGAACGCCTTCCCTGAAGGAAGCCTGCGTGTGAGCCTGGGTGCCTGCCTGATGTAGGGCAGTTACTTGCCAGCTGCCAGGAGTGCTGGAGTTTCTCAGGAATCAAGAAGCTGGGGAATTAGACCCACCAGAGCCATAAGGTTTGACTCTACCCTTAAGGCTGGGAGTTAGGATGCATCTGTATGGTCCTGATTCTTACAGTCATCCAGAGTCCAGAGCTCTGAGGGACCCCTGAACCCATGAAGGGGTCTGATTTAGAGCAGGAGAATAGAACAGCTCCAGTTTCCTTGCCCAGACAGAAATGTGACAAGTCTTCTTTGAACCCTTGAACTGAGATAAGGCCTAACAGGCCAGAGTCCCTGGAGCTGGGAGCAGGTTTGCAAACAGGCTTGTGGAGCTGAGCAGCCCCTCACAGAGGGCAAGATACAGGCCTGTCTGTGCTCCAGTCCCTGAGGCCCCACCCATTGAAACTGCAGTTGGCCTCCAGGGCACAGGTGAGGCATTACTGCCCTTGAGAACCAAGCCAAACCCCACCCTTTTTGGGCTCTGGGGCCTATATAGTGGCACAGCCATGTTGTCTGGAGTGGCAAGAAGTGTTGGGGAGTGAGGGTGGTGGTGGTGGCAGGGCGGTTGAAGACAGGGGCTGGGCCCTATGCTTTATGTAGAATAGCTACAGCTTCCTGCTGCCTTCTCTTTATGTCCCCAAATGCTTTCTTAGCACCGGGTGCTAATGCCCTGCCCCTGGGTAGCTCTCCCAGACTTTCTCGGCAGATCTCAGTTTCATCTGGAGGATTTCAGTTCTGACCTTGGCCAGCCCCATTGGAGACTTCCATAGAGATCTGACAAAGCTTTTATCTTTAGAGTCATGATGTCCTGGGAGTCACGGTGTACTGAGACATGTTGAAAGCTGATACACCAAGGGATGGTCTGTCTTCCCTAAAGATCTGCTGCCTCCCTGAGCTGCTGGATGGGCATCTGGCATGTCAGCCTTTAGTTTTCTTCCTATTGCTAAGTGAGCTGGAATGAATAAGCCAGACCAATTAAAGTTACACCTTTGAGAGTAAGGCAAGGAAAGCCTGTGACTAACCAGAAATGCCCTTGTACCATCTGTAGACTTGGACCAACATGGGAGCTCTAGCTGGTATGGCTGAGCCCCACTTTGCCAGTTTATCCCTTTGGAAAATGGTCCTTGATGACAGTGATGTCATTGCAACCCCACCAAAAGAAACCTTTCAACAACCTCCTAGCTGCCTCAACAGAGAGCTTCCACCATTAGTGCCTAGACTGAACCTCTTTGGAATGACCCAAAGAATACTGGCAAGTGTTTAAAATGATCTTAAATTATTAGGCCCAAATTTGGTTCAGATAATACTGGTATTGCTCCATTTCAGGCACTGTTTGGCTAATGAATTAGTGTCAACTGCCATCACCCTTAGGTGGGCAATCAGGCCTTATCCTGTTTCTCCTCACAAGTAAGGGCTGAGATCCGTGGTGGGGGTGTGATGGGACAGCTCTCTGTCCGGAAAGGTCTGATTATCCCACACGACACTCCCAGGCTTGGTTCCTAGAACCCAGCTCCCTTGTGATGGGGCTGCAGAATTTTTGGGTTCCCCTTTGGACATTTCACGCATTTCAAGCAGATGGCTCCTGCCATCAGAAAAGCTGGAGGGCAGGACTCCACCTTGCCTTTGGAGATTAGGATCTGATAGATGCAGTTCCTCTCACATTTTGGTAACTTACAAGTGAAGAACTTTGCATTTTAGAACTTGAGAGATGTCCCCAGTTGCTTGGAACTTCACCATATCCACTCCCTACTCTCAGCCAGAGTAGGTTGTGAGATTTAAGAGGAGAGTAGAGAAGTTAGAAGCATCCTTGCAGTTTGTTCTGGGCTGCATCTTTTCCCTCCCATCACTCCTTGGTCCTGGGGGCCTGGCTTCACATCACCCCTAGCCATCAACAGGTAGAAAAGCCACACACTAGGCCTTGCCAGGCCCCCAGAGAGATGGCACAGACTGCTAGCCACCCCAGTCCAGCTCTTCCCAGTAAGGGCTGGACCCTGCTGGAGTAGGAAAGGCCTTTTCTCCATCCCTCTGCCCCCAAGTAAGGCTATCTTTGAAGAATCCAGGTGGATCTCCTGATGGCTAGGAAGGGGGATGGGGGCCTTGCCCAGGCATTCAAATGCAGAACACCCAACCAGCAGGAGGCCACTTGCTAGTCAAACAGTTGGGCCCCCCAAGCATCTCCGAGCTCAGGGAACAGTACTTCCTGAGCTTGGCAGAGAACGTGTCAGACTGACCATTACATTTTTCAATTTTCTCATCCTTTTCCCACTTAGCCTTATCTCCCCAAGTACCTTCATTCCTCCCACTGGGCTGGGCCCAGTGACATGGGTGGTTTTTGAGACTGAGAATATGGAAGATGTGCTCACGGGGCTTGGTTTCTCCAAGCAACCCACTACTGCCATGGTGCTGGTGAGGCTTCCATTGGCTAGCCTTCCTACTGCTGGGCAGTTTACACCCAGGGCCAGAGAGTAGGGAGGGAGATGGGAAAAGCCCACATCCAGACCTCCCACCCTCAGACATTCCTGAGACTTGGGCTTTATCAGAAGGGGGCACTGTCATGTTAGTGGTTCCCAAACACTGTTCTGATCAGTTATACCCCGTCATACAGATTCCACATGCATTGGCCCAGCCAGGACCCTGAACAGGCATGAATGAAATAAACCTGCTCCACCTGTTAACCCAAAGTTTTCCTAACGCATTTGTGCATGAACCTGTTCCACAGTACGCTGCAGGGCTGGCATTCAGCATCAATAGTCACTCTTGGCTGTTACTATAGTAAAATACCTTTGAACTGGCAGGAAAATAGCCCCAAGCCCCTGCCCTGTGTCATCAAGCAACCCAAGCCCCGCTCCCTAAGATCTACCCCCAATCCAATATCTACATGTGCTGTCCAAAAAGGTAACCATTGGTCTCATGTAGCTACTTAAGTCTTAATTGAATAAAATTAAAAAAATCAGTTCCTCAGTTGTACTAACCACATTTCAAGTGCTTATTTGTCACACTGGCCAATGCCTACCACACTGGATGGACAGCACAGCCATAGGACATTTCCATTGTTGCAGCAGTTGGAAAGCAAGTAATGCCTAGCACACAGGCCTTAAGGACTATTTCTGGACTGATGTCTCTCCCAATTACCTGTGACTGTGTGTACTAATTGTTAACTTTTTGGAGTAGTTATCTGACTACACTTTTATTAGAATTCGGCAGGACATAGTCTATAGTACTTTCCTTGGAAGAACTCAAAACATTTAACACTATCTACTTTCCCAGGGCTCAGGGGCCCAAATTAAACTGATAGTCTTGGCTAAAAGGTCAAGGTCATGTGACTGCATTTACGTTAGCATGTCCTTATGCCATGACTGTCCCCTCCTCTTGCCATCTTCTCTGTGAATATAACTGAGTGGATTTTGCAATAGGTGCATGTCACTTTGCTCACCCCCCAAGTCAAGCTCAGGTAGGATGCCAAGAATGAGTCCATCAGAATCTGTTTCCATAAAAAGTAAAATAATCTATAATTTCTCTCTAAAAACGGTCACACCCCTTGTAAACAATTAACTTTTTATGAAAAGAAAATTTACATATTTACACACATGTATGTCTGTGATCACACAGGACTTAGTGGTTAGATGATGTTTCCAATTTTAAGTCACACAAGGCGTTTGCACTTTCCTCCCTGGGCCTGCTGAGGGCTTTGGGACCTGAGGGGGTGGGGCAGGCGCAGGGCAAGGCACTGTATAAATAAATGCAAAGGCCAAGAGCTTGGGGGAAACGTTAGTGTGCATCTCTGATCAGAAATGTGGCAAGGTCCACAAGAAAAAGTGCCATGTTTTTATCCCAAGCCCCTCAGCCTGAGCAGGGAGCATGGCAGTGCTCCTGAGACCAAAGGAGCACTATCCAAAAGGACTCCCATTTTTCCTTCACATTTCACTGGCTTTGGAACAGTTCCCAACTCAGCTGGGAAGGCAGGCAGGTCTTTGGAAACAGGATTCACTTAGTGCAACTATCTCTTAGTGCAGAGCCAGCCCTGGGAATGGTGCTAGGCTTTAATGAAGTCTGTCCCCTCAAGCCAGCTCAATGACAGTGAGACTCTCTCCAGTCTCCAGGGCTCAAAGGGAAAAGCTAGAGGCTGACTCCTGTCTGAGTCTTCCACCTGACACACCAATCTTAGAACTCCATCTTCCTGGGAGGCAGGGCCAGCTTTACCCCAAAAGATGAGCCCAGATCCTGGCCCGACAGGCCCTGAGCGGCCCACTGACCCACGGAGGGAGGCCCCATCCCTGCTGAGCAGTGGGGTCACACATTGCCACGTCAAGAGGCCCACTGGAGTCCTGCTTCTCTGCACAACAGCCACCATGGTGCCAGGTACTGCTTTCCCAGGAGAGCAAAAGGAGACCAGGAGCCTGGCTATGGTGCACAAGGAATGGCTTGGATGGAGGAGAGCCTGACAGGGGTCAGCAGGCTGTCCATCCAGCTTGTGTCCATGTTCTTCAGATCTGTGAAGACCCGGTGTAGGCTCAGCCCAATATCCCCTGGAAGATGGGAGGAAGGTTGTGTGAGGCTAGGGGATAGGCAGAGGGTGTGTCTCTCCTCAGCCCTATCCCTGAAAAAGCCAGATAACAGCCGCTGTTGACAACAAGCATCAACTCATCTTTAAACAAACCTTAGGGCATGGAAGCAGCAGCTAACTCCCAAGCTGCCTTTACCCAAGGATGTTTTACCTCTGCTGCTCCCTGGCCCTCACCCCAAGACTTCCTCATTCTTGCCTCCCCCCCCCCCCGCCCGACCCCTGCCACCCCCCACTCCCCACCCCCAATCCCCACATTCCACCCCTGCCTCCCATGGTTCTCCTCTCTCCAAGAAACTTCTTACCCCCAGGGCTGTCAACTTCAGGTTCTTCCTTGCAGCTGAAATCACCATAGACAGAGGTAGGCTGGACCCCAGGTTCATTGAGCAGGTACCCCTTCCCATCCACACTTGTTGGCTGCCACTCTGACTGCTCCAGAAGCTGAGGATAGAGGAGCATGAAGCTGTCAGCTCACTTCCAGTGCAGACTCACCCTGTGGCCCTGCTCTCAGTGAGCCAAATCTTCTCAGCCAAGATCACACCCTTGGCCATTTTCACATTCTCAGATGGATGAAGACCTGGGGTGCAGTCAGGACAAGGCCTTGGAAGGTGGGAGGCAGAAATGCATGCTGGCACTGGTCCTCAACTCCTTTTTTCCGTGAGGGTTTGGCCAGGCCCACAGCTCCCACATTCTACCCTTTGGAATAGTATCTCCAAGACATTGCTCTCAATGGTGTAAAAACACACTAACTGTGGCCTGAAGCAGTGATTAGCTTAATAAGACAAGAAAAGATGACTAGAAAGACAAGAAAAGGTGAGAAACCATGCCCATGACTCAATTTTCAGTGCTGATGGAGAGGAGCCAGGGTCTAACTACTACAAAAACCTTTTTACATTCACTTATAAAATGGAAGCAGAAAAAAATAACTGGAGGACAGTTTGCTAAAAAATAAATAAAATGCAATCACAGTACATATCCCAAAGGCCAATTATTGAAATCTGATGTGCATTTCCCAAACTAGCAGGGCTAGGGCATGTTGGGGCGGAGGACACAGGCCAGGGACCAGGGCTGATGGTGTCTGACTCACGGCGCTTTCTGTAGCTCCAAGGCTTACTTGAGGCTGGCCTATCAGAGAACAGACCTCCCACCTGCCCTTACTGTCCATGGGGTCTTTCCCACCAGCCAAGGAGGGCAGTGGTCTCAATCACATGAACATGGCACTTGTGGAACAAGGCCAGGTCACAGCAACAACTGCCTGCCCTCTGATCTGGAAGCTCTTACTGGTTTCTCTCTCTGCTCACTGAGAATTAGCCACTTCAAAAGAGTGCCCAGGCAGGAAGGGGCTTTACCTTCATGATATCCTCAGGTAATTTTCCCTCTTCATCCTCGTCTGTTGCAGCTGTGGATGGGGAAAAGCAGACAGGTTGGCTGGCAGTCAGCCACCCCTCGCCACACAGTTCTAGTCCTCCTGGGTCCCCCAGCCCCTTCAAATGCACACACACACACACACTGGCCTCTCAGACAATGTCTACCAGAACAGGACACCAATGACTCAGCCTCCAAAACTCTGAAACCACACCTTATTCCACCCCTCACTTCCTTCTTCACCCTCACAGATGGGGCTGCAGACGAGCCAGGAGAACCTGCAACCTTGGACCAAAATGCAGCCCTTGTCCCTACCATATCAAGTCCCTGGCATGACCCCCTTCCCACTTCTCTCCAGTCCACTACAGCTTGTCACCCACTCTGAACTGCCTTCCTAGGGCCCCAGTGGCCTGCTCCATTCCCATGGGGGAAGTGAGAGTAGGCAGTGTGCAGCTCAGTGCCAGGTGGAGCTCTGAGCATCTTTTCTCCCTCAGGAAACTCCTCCCAGGACCCAAAATGTCAAGCAGGTGGGCCAGTCCCCAGGAGCACGAACCTTCAGAGGTGGAGGGCATGGGAGACACCTGGAAGTTGTACAGGTCACTGGTACTGTCGGGGACAATTTCCACCGGCATGTGCCAGTCGGGTAGAGTGCTACTGATGGCACATGGTGACCGCGCTGGGGGACAACAGAAGGTGCAAGTCAGGGCTGGGTGTTTTCTTAGTGTGCAAGATTCCCAGCATTGCCCACCCTGTCATTGCACCATCCACTAGCATGATGGCTCATGGACCCAACAGAAAGAACCATCCCACCAACTTTGTAGGTTCCCTGCCAGACCCAGTCCACCTCACCTGGAGTAAGGGCATGCTCCACCTCCAAGTCCAGCCCTATGTATCCCTGAGCTGTGTAGCTACTGTGGTCATCAGGCAGGGTGGAGCTGCTAAGTCCATCGGAGAAGGTATCAGGGCTGGAATCCCCACCCGACTGTTGAGGGAGAAAGGAAGTTTAGAACCAGATCTATTGCGGCACTTCTTCTGCTTCCCACCCTGACCCACAGGGGACCAAGGCCCAACTACTTACCTTCCTCTTGGCTTTGCTCTTAGCATCTCGGTTGGACTTGGACTTTCTCTCTGTGGGGCAGTCAGGGTGTCAGTCTTGGTGTGAGCATGCCAGCCCCAGTGGCCCCTCTTCCTTCCTCCCACCCTGAGGGCTTTCCAAGGACCCAGAGTCCTTGAATACCTTTCCTCTGGTTCTTGGTGAGGGGTGGGAGCATCCGGTACACCCGCACAGCTGAACTGCCCTTGTTTCTGCTCTGGTCCTTCACCTCCTCAATGTCTGGCAAGGAGTTCATAGCACAGCGAAAGTTGGCCTTCCACGTCTTCGGATCTGGCTCCTTTTCCCCTGCTTTGTATCGGCCTAGAAGGCAGGAGAATGATGAGAGTTGTCAGGCCCATGGGTGGGGACAATCAACTGCCACCCCTGGTCTTGGAGGACAAAGGCAAGCATCCTGAGCTCTCACACAACCAGAAACCTGCACAGGTCAGGCCTGCAGGTGTTCCTGGGTAACAATCTGCAGGCCTTGGGCCCCTTGGCTTTTCAAATGCCCAGGCTTGGCTCAAACACATTGAGCCGGTATCAGTGAAAGGCCCAGCCAGAAGCCCTAGCAGGGCCCATATCCCCAAGAATGAGTCTCTTTGTCTGGAACGATGCCCAGGCTGTCAGTAGCCTGGGGCTCATTCTGATATTTCCAGACATGGGAGTAGGCACAGAGTGGGCAACAAAGAATAATTATTGATAGGTAGGCTAACTGGTCTGAGATGGGCCAAGAGTCTCATTCCTCAGGGATGAAAGAAGGCAGCCAACCAGATGGGCCTTGGGTCAAGGACCCTGATGAATATCAAGGAAAAAAAAGACCTGGATCTCCTTCAGTACCCTGGCTCACAGGGTGAACTTTATCCAGCCACAAACTCCCCAAAGCCATGCTTTCTAAGATTCTGGCTTCACAAATTTCTTCAAGAACTTACTGAAACAGTGGGCCCTCTCCCCAGAAACACAAGTCTGCTCCCCCTACCCAACCCTCTACAAATCTCAGGAGCTCAGGGACTCCAATGGAGAGTCCCCATGTTAACAGAAGTGCATCCCCTTGTCCCCTCCCTGGCCCCTCCTGGTCTGGAGTTCAGTGTACAGACCTGTATGAATGGCCCAGCTCCGGAACAGACAGGCATCCTTGTTGATGTCCCAACCATGCTTGGCAGCATGCTTCCACGGGATCTGGAAGATCATCTCCTCCTGCATGGCATATACAAGGCTGCATCAGCTCACAGAGACCACAAGTCAAGAGACCAAAGTCTTTGGGGCTGACTCTGCCCAGCCCCCAGGTCTGGGATAAAGGCTGACTTCCCCTTTTTATCCTGACATCTAGCTTGCATTGACCCACCCTGAGACTGGCTTAAACAGACTGTTTTACCACTCTGGATGCTGTGGAGTCATCAGCTCAGCAAAGACCTCCTTCTGCCTATTACAGGCATGCTAGCCGCCCCCCCCCCCCCCCCGCCCCGAGTACCCTCCCATGCAGCCCTGCTTCTATCTGACTTGTCAGCATCAACATGGAAGGTACTGGTGAGAACGCTCATTAGAAGGACCTGCTCAGGACACCTGGGACCACTGGCTTCTATACAGGGGATCCTGGCTGCACCCTAAGGGAGCCCTGGACTAACACCATCACTGTACCTCTTTGCCCCTCAGTTTTCTCTTCTGTGAAATGAGAAAAACAGACCTAAAAAAACCTTTTGTGGTGATAAAGTGAGAGCATGTGTGGGGGATGCAGTGACAAATACAAAGACTGAGGTCTCACTGTTAAATTATTGGTGGTTAATTGTGGGATTTTGAGTCAGATTGCTCAAGTTCATATCTTGACTTTCTCACTTTACACGTGTTCTCGTTATCTGTCTCTCAGGGCCTCAGTTTCCTTAACTACAAATGGAGATATTAATAAAACTTACTTCACAAGGCTATTGTGAGGATTAAATGACATAACACAACACAGCACAGTGCCAATGAATATTCAGTAAAAGTTAGATAATATGATTACTACTAGGTTTGCAGTGTCTATGTTTCCCTGAGCACATCAGCTGGAAGCTTCTTGGGCCAGGGCAGCTGGTTCAAGGATAACTACTTGGATCCTCTGTTTAGCCAGCCACTGTCCTGTCCAGCAGTGTTCACTTCCATCTCCTCTCTCTGTCTGTCTGCCTGGAGCCCTGTAAGGATGGAGTGTGTGTGTGTGTAGGGGTCTCCCTCAGCAGAGGCCAGAACTCTAGCTCTGCACATGCTGGGAGAGTTTTGCTGCTGGAAACTGTTAAGTGCCCACAGGCAGGTGCCCTGTCTACCAGGAGCAGGGAGGAAGACAGGAGTCAGGGCAAATGAGGCCCAGAGCTGGCTCTTCTCTTGCACACTCCCTGCATGCACAACCCACCGGGAAACACATCTGCCTGCTCTCTTATCACTTCCCTTTTTGAGCTATATCTGAAGCTTTGGTCTTCAAAGAACATGGGTTAAAATCGTGAAGGAAAAACCCAAAGAGTTACACTCACTTTATTAATCCAGATCAGCCCCGGGATTTGGTTGGAATTAATCTGCATCTCTAGCCAGGGTCTCATGCGCATCCGAGTGATGGGCATGTTGGCTGTGAAGAGAAGACAGAGGGCTCCTGTTTGGAGTCTGTTGAGCAGCTCCTGGGAACTGTCCTGCCCCATCAGAGTTCATGCAGTTACCCTCCCCTTCTCTCACACACTCTTGGAACCCTTGGGACTGGTATCAGGCACCACAGTTATAGGGAGGTCATCTGTGCTGGAATAAAACTGCCCTGCCCCCAAGTTTTTCAACATCTGTGACAAAAGCACTTATGCCATTTACTACCGCCTCCCACCAATCGCAGAGACAGGCAAGCTCAGGATTCAAGTGCAGGAAAAGAGACAAAATACACGGATATCTCAATACTGAAACTTTTCTCCCCGAATTCAAATCCTTTGGGAAGGGAGAGGATTCTTTTGCTTGATGCCAAGAAATTTCTCTGATTTGGACTGTTGCCACTTAGCTGTGCACCTTCCCTCATGGGCAAGTAGCACCTGTGCCCTGGACATTTGCTCCAAAAACCCATTCTGCGTCTCCCTGCAAGCCACGGCGTTCAAGCCAGGACATTAATTCTTCCCGCCTGGCTTCCCGTCTTCTTCCCTCAACTCCCTTCCCCGAGCGAAGTGACCCAAGGAACACCTGTGGCGCCGCCTCCTGCCGGGTACAAGCTCCAACCTCCGCCACCAGCACAAGGGGCCCGAAAGCCTGGGGCCTGAGAGCGGAGCTGAGACCGCCAAAGCCGGAGCTGGGAGCCGCGGGCGTACACTCGAGTCCCGGGCACCGCATGTGGATGCGCGCGACGAACATACCGGGTCACCCAGATGCCCGGGGCAGTTTCGCGCACACAGACCTGCGAAAGCGGCTAGGCGCCGCAACCTCCACGGGGTGGGCGGGCCACGATGTATCTCGCCCTCCCCGCACCGCCACTCGCCACTCTTCCAGCGCCCTCCCGAGTCCGCGCGGGGGCCAGGCAACACCGCGCGCCCGCGAGTCTCCTCGCTCGGGTGTTCGGCCCCTACTTCCTGGTGCCCCGCGCGCCTTTTGTTCGACGCCGCCGGTACCCCCCGCGGGGAAAGCGGTCTTACCTCTCCAGCAGGCAAAATACCAACGCGGCGCCCGAGGATCTGGGTGAGGCGAAGGCTGCTGTGCAGGCGCTGGTAGCGCAATCCGGGTGGGAGGGGAAGAAAGCAGAGGATGCCTGGGTCGCAGAGCCTCTGGGCAGGGCTGGTCTAGACTTGGCAAGGCTCCGGCTGGGCTCGGCACGACTCGGGCGCACGTCCTGCCTCGGTGAAGGAGTGGCGCGCTCTGCCGGGACAGCGGCTCTGAGGAGAAATCTAAACACTTAGCGGGATTCCCCCAACCCAGGCCCGGCCCCGCCTCCTAAGGGCCGCGCGGGCGCCCATTGGCCGGCGCCGCCACATCATTTCGGGGAAATCAGGCTGTTGTAGAGCTAGCGGCGAAGGGGAAGTACAGGGCGGCTGCTCCTCCCCACCCCCTCCGGCCCGGCGCCGCCGCCCGGGGGCAACGATGGGCCAGCCCCGCCGGCACCCACTCCACCCCCATTCCAGCTCGCCTCGAAGAAGGGTTGTCCTGGAAAGCCACACGCCCCGGCCCGCTGTTACTCCCGCCCATTCTGCATTCTTGCAGCTTGGAAGCTCCTGTGGCCACCTCCACTCCCTTCTCTCGCAAGCACAGGTGAAGTAGTTACCCGGGCACCTCCAGGGTTGACACCGAGACTAAAACCCGAAAAAACAGCCTGCCTCCTCTAGTCTGCTAATGGGGAGTCAAGAAGGGAGGGTTTTGGCCCTTACACTGTCCTCGTCCTGAGGGGTCACTCACCTGCGGTGGGAAAGGAAAGGAGGCGAAAAGCCGACCCTAGCTGCGGTGCTGCCAGCGGCTGTCGAGCGGAAGGCAATTTCAGTCAGTCGGTACTGGCGCGGCCTGCCAAGGTACTTGGGACCTCAGTTTCCTCAACTGCAAAATAACAACAGCCCTACCTTGCAGAGTTGCAGTGACTGAGAGAGGCGATGTTTGTAAAGTGCTTTGTCCTATTCAGGCGGCAGAGGCTACAAGATTTGCAAGGTTCCTGTCCCAGGATCTAACAGTGACCAAAGAGACACCCCTCCCCCTCCTGAATTTGCATTCCTGGGTCTGCCCCATGGCTGGCTTTTGGGGAAGGGATCCTGAAAAGCTAGGACTGCTGAGTTGGGTTGTGGGTTGAGACAGCCTGGGTCCCTGTTAGCACTCTGTCCTTAGGCCACCTCCTTATCCTCACATGGCCCTTGCATGGTATTGTCTCTGGGTTCCCAAGGCCTGGCCCAAAGGGGTTTTGGCAGCCTGGGGTAATTGCTCTGGGCTGGCCAAGGCAAAGGGTCTGGAGAGAGGGTTGGGGAACCCAGGCCCCTTGGTAAGAGCAACAACTTAGCTCTTGTATTCACAACTAAACCTTGTCCACCTTGTACCTCTAGAGGCTGAGCTGAGTGTTCCTTTTTCCATTCAGAACTGTGACCCAGCAGATCTAGCCCCTTCCTTCACTTCCCCAAAGCTGCTGACTCAGAAGTAAATCCCTCTTCCAGGCAGGGCTGGTTGTGTCACTCCCCTCACCACAGCACTACCTCCACAGCAGCACAGGTTTGCAATGATGCAAACTATAAATAGGTGCCTCGATATAACATTCCACCTATCAGTCATCCTACTGCCTCCTTTCCACAGGGGAAGTGGGTAGGCTATTCCAAAGCTGGTGCACCAGAATCTGAGTACTGTGGCTGATGCTAAACCTGGTTCCCAGGAGACCAGCAGGAATGGTCAGAGCTGTCTTCTACCCAAATAGTGGTGGCTATAGGAGGGGCAAGGAGAAACTGCAAGGAAATAGCCCAGTTGGGTGTTAAGGAAAATGGAAGGTGCTGAGGCCCTGGAAGGGGCAGGTGGAAGGAAGAGAGATCAGTATCAAATGGGAATGGGGCCCTGCAACAGGGACCAAGAACTGTGCAGGAACAGAAAATAAGCAGCTCCTGAGTTGTGAAGTCCATTGTCTGTGCAGCAAATGGATGCTTGTGCTGTCCCCCAGAAGCTGGGGAGGGATAGACAGAACCACTTGAAAGTTCAGAATGAGTAGGAAGAGGAAGGTTGTGTCTCTCATGGCCTGAGAAATTGACCCAAGTGATCACAGGAGAATGGCATCACAAGAGAATGTAGAAAGTGCTTTATAAGAATAATTTTGTTTAATTCACAGAATCATTTGTATGTGTATGTCTCTCTATATATAATGAGCATCTTTTCCATGTCATGAAATGTACCTCTTCAATATCATTTATAATGGTTACATATTAATCTTTCATAATAAAAATTTACTGAATCAATCCCCTTTTGTAGAACATTTAGGTTATTTCCATTTTTTTCATAATACAAACAGCACTGTGTAAACCTTTGTGCACAATAATTTTTTGCTCAGGAGAAATTCCCCAATTTTAGGATTTACCAATGAAACTGTTCTTTATATCTTTGAAGTATTCTTTGACCTTTTTTTTTTTTTTTTTCACTTTTAACTTCATGAATTCTTATTTTACATGGAAGCCTCTAAGAATCTGCTTATCTTGATTGGGGATGCTGTACTCCGAATCAGTGAAATAAACTTAAACTCTTTTTATGTACCCAAGTTTATATCATAACTGCATTTGAATTTCATTCTAAGATGTATCACACATTTCCTGTGATGCTAAGTAAAACATATAGAGTCTCTCTCAACTTTTCATAGCAATTCAGGGCCATGATGGACAAGCTGGCCCTCTATGCTCTCTGACTCAAAAGTTCTTATCGTCTCCTCTAATTCCAGCTGTTCCCTCCGGGAAGGTGTCTTCCAAACCCGGGCTCTGACTGCCTGCTGGACACTCTCCTACAACCCCATCCACAGATTCACACACACAGACACAAGCAGAACTCTCGGCGTCCCCTTTCTGCATTGTCTCCAGTAGCTTCCCTTCTTCCTAACTGCAGGTCCTGATGGTTTTGCCAACCTCCTCCCCTCTTCAGCTTATCTGGTCCTCTGGGACTTCCTTCCCTGCATCAAGCCATGTTTTCACATTCCACGACCAATTTGCCATTGCCCTAGCCTCCCCTCATACTTCCCCGTCAGGCCTGCCCTTCCAGGTGCCTCTGCACCATCACTGGGATGATAACCCTAACATTCTTCTCCATCCAAAAGCCTTCTGAACTTGAACTCCTCCAAACTCCTCAGTTCCCCATTCAAATAAATCCCTGCTCGCTCTGGTTCCCATTCCAACCCTCTCTCCCCTTGCCTACATTCAGCAGTAACTAGAGGGTGGGGGAAAGGGAAAACAGGATTTGAGTCTGAAAACCTGGGTTCTTGTCATGCTTTTGCCACTTGCTGTGTGGTCTTAGGCAAGATACTGCCCCTCTCTGGGGCTCAGTTTTCCCATCTATAAAATAGAGATAACTTGCTCATCTCTCCTGATTGTTGTGAAGATGAAATTCTATAGACTCTGAAAATCCTTTCCAAACTGTAAAACATCAGTCAAATGAAACGTATTAACTAATGCTTGAAACTTTCACTGTATATCCATCCTCTAAACACATATTGTGTTTTCCCTCTCATGCTATACACACACACACACACACACACACACACACACACACTTCAATTTCAGTCACTTTTTTAAGGCCGGAGCAAACCCCTGGTCTTCTAAGAAGTGCCCCCAAAGCAACCAACCACACGTCTTTTCCCTTCTCAGAACCACTTCGCCTTTAACTTTCAGATGTTACCTTTTCATCATTTATCATCTTCTGGGTGATGACATACAAGGAGCAAAGACTGTATTTTTCTGTAAGAGACCTGGGCTGAGGTCCTCACACCCTGCATCTGGAGTCAGCAGGAATTCACCTTCTCTGGGGCAGGGTGTCACTTACAGGATTCCTGCCATCCATACCCTCACTCAGTGTGAATTTATTGTGCAGCTGCTCTGTACTAGGCCCTGGGGGTTTCCAGACTGACAGGAGTGGCTGACTGGCTGGCAGGGCCTCCTTTGAGATGATTTCTGCAATCAGGATCACCCCCCGTTGGGAGCCTCTGCCCTGAGGGATCAAACCTTGTGCCCAGCACTTTCCCTCGGGCTCTCAGAACTCACTGTTCATGCCCTAGGCAGGCTCCAGTCAGTTCTGAAGCCCAGGAGCCTGCCTCCCCACCTCCACCACATGCATGCACACACACACAGACATGCTAAGGCAATGCTGTAGTCCTTGCAGCACCCAGCAAAGTGCTGCCATGTGGTAGGCACCCAGGAAATCTTTGTTGATTATTCTCTCTCTCCCTTAGGAGTTTGATGTTCCTTCCTTCCACAGTTATTAATCCCCTGGCTCTTCTCTCTGCTACAGACATGTGATAACCTGTGTTCAGTTTCCCTGCTATTGGAGATGGGTGTGGGATGGGAAATGTTCTCAGGAATCAGGGTTTGGGAGAGCATAGGGCCTAGAGAGACTCAAACCAGGTGTTTGATGGGCCATGGTGGGAATGGCCACCTAGAGAGGTGGCCACAGTCCCCAAAACAGACAAGGTCCCAGTCATGGATTCCAGCCTTCCAGGTACAGAGGTAGGGCTCTCTGAGATGCTCAAAGCCCCTCCCAGTCATCATCTCTGTTTTCACAGCTAGGACAGACAGGGGAGGGGGGCAGTACTGAACTGTGAAATGCAGAGCAGAAGTCAAGCATAAAATCATTTGAAAGCAATCCAGACGCTTGAAACGAGAACCCAGGCATCATCCCCCTCCCTGTGAAGAGCTTAGTCGGAGAGAACGTTTTTTAATTCATTCAACAAATATGACTTGCACTCCTGCTCTGGTTCAACTCCAGGTTTGGCTCTGGAGATACATGAGGCACGAGACTAGCCCCTCCCCTCCAACAGCTCTGGCTAGAATGCTGTATGACACAGCAGAATAAACGTGCTGTTCTAAAAACCCCAAGTGCAGAGCTGAGACTGCCCCTGACTGGGAATGCACTGGGCAGGTTTGTGGGGGAGTGGGGTGGGGATGGGGGTGATTCTGCGAGTTGGAGGTCCGTGGAAAAATTGCTCCAGCGCTCTGGGCTGTTCCGGAACCCTGGGGGCGGGAATACTGTGTGGGCTACCGCTGATGCCCTGTGCGGAGTTTCATTTCTTATAAACATTGCATTGGGAGGAAAGAGGCCGCGGCCACCCGCCCCTTGGGGCCCCAAGGCGGGGCGGCTCTGGGACCAGGGCCTGCGGCCTCGACCGCGGGACGGGGGAGGGTGGAAACTGCGTCCTCCTCCCCCACGCAAATGGGCCCTTCAGAATGGCCTGCACCCACTTCACCCAGGGCACCCCAGCAGGCTTCTTGGCATTTCGGGGGCGCAACAGCACCCCCATCTTCGCCCTGGAGAATCCGAGCCCTGGTCTGGAGCCCCTCGCCCCTAGGTGACCCATGGTTGCGCTGCCCTGACCTCAGCTGTGTTTGGAGGGGAGGGGGCACCGAGTCATCCGGCCAATTCCACATTCCTGCTCGGCCCCTGCTGGGGGTGAGTCGGGGTGAGCGGCCGGCTCCGGGGCGGGCCGGCTTCCTGGAAAAGGAGGGAGGGCGGGAGAACTGCAAAGCCTCGGAGTCGTGCCGCCCGGGTGGCTGCCGGGGCCCGCCCCTCCTCCCCCTACTTCTCTCCTCTCCTCCTCTGCCCCCCTCCCCCCCACCGCACGCTAGTTGATTCCCCCGCCGGTGCCTGGCAGTTCACCTGCCGGCTGCCCTGGGCACTTCCTCCTTCCCTGCCTAGCCTCCCAAGTTTGCAGACAGCTCCACAGCCACAGGCTGTGTGACCTCGGGCAAGTTGCTAAATTTCTCTGTGCCCGTTTTCTACCCTTGTGGTGGAGCTAACAACACTCAGCTTGCAGAGTTCTTTATAAACCTCCCCCTCGCACCCCCTTCCTCGCCCCAGTTTGGCAGGCACACAGTTGGCGCACAGAAATGGTGTCCCCCTAAAAGTTGCTGCAGGGGAAAGCTGCGTTGCGTCTCTCCGCTGGGGCGCTCCGCCGTTCACTGCAGCCAGAGAGACCCAGGTTAGACTCGCAGCTTTCCTGTGCTGAGCGACCTGCGAACGATGCCCGCGGGAGTCCGCACCGATCGGAGACCCGGAGCCGGTTTAGCACACACTAAGACGCCTCCCCACCCCCCATCCTCCGCCCTGCAGGTGGAGGGAGGGGCGACCGCAAGGCGAGGGTGGGGAGGGCTCGGGCCCCGCCACCCAGCTGGGATCAGCCGCCTAGCCCAGGCCCCTTGCCCCACGCCGGGTTCCGCGGGGCTGTGCCGGAGAGGCGGGGCTTGGGTTTCGGTTTCTTGCAAACGAGTTGGCCACAGGGAAATCGAGGAGTTTCCGGGAACCGCGCCTGGAGAACTGAGGTCTGCGCTGCAACCGGGGGCGGGAACAGCTAGCATCCAGTGTCGTGGGCCAGTGGAAGTTCCTGCGGGAGCCGGGGAAAACCAGCTCCGGAAAAGCCCCGCCTGAATGCACCTGTCCCCAGTCCCTTCCCGTGCGATGTTCATACAGAATGGGCGGGGTAGGGGTGCGGTGGGGGCTGGGAGGTGGGGGCTATTAAAGGATGACGAACACACGAGGGTGGCCACGTAGGGAGTGGGGGGAAGAAGTTCTACAAGCTGAGGGGTTTGGGGGAGGCGTGCACACGCAGGGGAGGAGAGGACTTGCAGGGCAGGTGGGGTGTGGCAAACAGGAATGATGTCCCTCTCAAAAGACTGAGGTCCCCAGCTGCGCCAGTCACTGTCACATCGCCATTTTAGTGTCTTCGTAACTCTTATCCTTACTGAAATTATCTCTTCTATGTGTTTTTTGTTTTGTTTTGTTTTGTTTTGTTTTTTTATTTATTGTAGGATTCCCCCACAGGATTTTGAGCCCTGTGAGAGTGCAATCCTGACTGTCTAGACAAGCCTACTATGTCCCCTGGGCCTAAAACTGGGGCTGGCTACAAGGAGGGGCTCTGTGGGTGTTTTGTGAGAACAAGTGAAGGAATGGAGTGAGTTAGAGACATCTGGGATGGGCCTTGTGGCATTTTGACCTGCTCCCAGAAGGCCTCTGGCCCAGCTCTTCTGGCCGCTTAGCTCAGTCAGCTCCTACTGATACCCCCAACTGAAAGAAGCCCCATTGTGTAGGAGAGGCCTCAGCCTCTTTGATGATGGTGGTGGGGGTTCCCCTGTAGCTCCCTGAGTACAGCTCTCTAGATGGGGCAGTTGGGCAGCAAGAAGATTGCAGTCATCACAGAGGAATGCTGGCCTTGGAGGTCAGTCACTTCCTTCCCTGCCCAGGGCTTGGAGCTCAGGCCGGGGGTGACTGTGGGCTGGGCCTGGACCTGAGCCAGGCAGGCGTGGAGTTTGGGATGAGAGGCAGTATCCAAGACCCTCCCTGACCTTTTCAGCCCAAACAGTACCTGGAATCAAGGTAGGCTTCAAGTTTACCTGCAAGACTGTGTCTCCTAATTGTTGCCTTCTAGATCCTCAAGCCTATCTATGATAGGGGTCTCCTTCCTTATAGCCCTGGGACCATGGCCTTTGGAAAGGCATAAATTAAAACTAAATAGAGCTCCTTCAGGCTGAAAGAGCTGGGCTTTGCACACTGGAGTTGAGGGTGGGTGGATAGCAATGGTGGCCACTCTGGAGACAGCCAGCTAGCCTAGGAGAGGACAGGCAGACAGGCCCTCTGGCATCCCTTGTCCAGGCCAGCATTGACTTCCTTTGTTTCAGGCTCAGGATAAGGGTGGCTGGCCTGGGAGGGGGCCAGGGAAACTCCAAATGCTGCAAGAGTAGAGCTCGTGCTGTGAGCACAGTCCCTGGTGGTTCTGGTGACTCAGCCTGGGAATCCCGACTCTGGGGGCTGCACTGGAAATAAGGCTCAGGACAGTGAGGGGGTGCCCTTGAGGGGCCTAGCGACTAGCAGCAGTGTAGTGAGGCCCCAGATCAAATGGGGCATTGTCCCGTCCTTCTCCTGGACCCGCTGATGCTGGTTCTTTGCTCAGTCCAAATAGTATCTTTGAGGCAGGAAGCACAACCCTAATCTTAGTCCTTAAATCCTAGCCCTCAGAGTGTCTTTTTGGCTCCATGTGTGGTCACATCTCAGAAATAGTAGATGTATCTCAAGCTAGAAAATACCAACAGGAATGTTTTTGTAGCTAGAACTCAGCAAGTGCTGAATTATAGGTACATTCACAGAGGGGAAGCAGGGCATGGGTCAGGAGAACTGGGTGGCCCAGTGGGCATTCTGTCCTGTTCATGCTATAGCCTCAGGCCCCAGCCTAGGTTGAACACAGAGCAGGCACCCTATGAATGAAGGTGGCATGGATGGATGGTGGATTCAGGTCATCTCAGCAGCATGCACAGTTTCTCCCAAGTTGCTCTTGATGCTCCAAAGGGAAGGTGGGAGGGACTGGGCTTCCCTGAGCAGCACTATGGGCATTTCTTTCTGATTCTGTCCCTCCAGGGGACTGCTGCTCTGTCTTCCCATCACCCTGTTCCCATGCATGGTCCCTCTAAATCCTGCAGAGCAATTGGGAACAGAGTGGCAACGGCCGCCCAGTCACAGAAGGAGGGGAAGGGGCTGTCAACATCAGGTGGGAGTTCCCCTCCTCTCCTGGAAGGTAGGTCCATAAAGGGACGCAATTTGGATAGGATCTCAGTCAGCCAGGTGTGGGAACTTCTAGTCCTTTCTGTGCATGAGTAAGTCCTCAGGAAATGGTCTTTTGACTGGCCGCTTGAGTGACTGCCTAGAGGGGTGAAGGTTCAGCAGAGACCTATCACTCTGGATTGTCTGGAAGAAAGCATGAAAGCCCACCAGCTTGGCAAGTGGCAAACCATGGTGACTGCATCACCATGTAAGATAATCAATGTGACGTACTGTGCTGGGAGTACTTTAGAGGACTAGGTCTGTATTTGGGGACAAAGTGGACCAGGGTACTCTGGAAGACAGGGTAATGAGCCAAGAGGCTTCTAGTGACTGGTCACCAGAAAACAAAAGCCATTCTCCCTTCCTTGAGAACCTTCCTGAATATTGGGGAAGACTTCCCACAGCCTAGTGGGCTATAGTGTGAGTGTATTACTTTGCTTTTAGTGAAGAAGGTGACTACAGAACACTGAAGACCCAGGGTCATTTGATGGTCATGGGATATTGCTCAGCCCTGGGGCTGTGCTCACCCTGCAGGGAGATTTAGAAGTGAGCAGGCCATAGTTCCCACCACTAACCTGCCTGTGAGCTTCCGAGGGCAGAAAATGTGTTATGATCAGAGCCACTACTCCAGTGCCTGGCACACTGCTTGCATACAGTAGGCACATAGTTAAGGATGCTGTGTTTGCAGAATGACAGATGTGTGTCATTTCTGGAGTATGAAGCAAATGAGCAGAGATGCTGGGGGTGTGGGGCCAGGAGCAATTTATCTCAGCCAGTGTTCACAGACTTCTCTGAGGAGATGGTAGTTCAGCAGGGCCTTGAAGGATGAGTCAAAAATGTAACAAGCCAAGAATGGGAGAGGGTGTTACAGGACATGGAAGAGCCCAAAGAAAGGCTGGAGGCTCAGAAGTGCAGGGCAGATCCTACTTGAGATGCGTCCTGGGGTGGCTGTCCCAGGAGCTCAGGCTGGACTGTGGAGTCACACTGTGAAGAGCCTCAAATGACACGCTCAGGAGGCTGGGCTTTGTCCTGGCAGATAGGGGGCTCCTCAAGGCAGGACCAGTGGTTCCTCCCCTTCTGGATCCAAGGTGCAGACCCAGGGTCTGTCAACATACGTTGTCACTGGGGGTCTGTTCTAAGCTTTAGAAAGCTTTCCGTGATTGCCATGGAGGATGAAAGGTTTGTACACCGGGGAGGGATTAGAGTAGGGCAAACCAGTCTCCCAGGGTGCAAAATACTTGCACCATTCTGAAAGAGAGTGCCTCCTTACATTTTGCATCTTACTTGCCTACTTCTAGTCTGAAATCCTGTAGCACACTGGAGGCAGGGGATGGACAGGAAGCCACTCAAGTGATCCCAGTGGACTAGGGCTGTGGTCTTAGGGGATAGAGAGAGGTGTGCCTACTTGTCTGCAGAATCAGAGGACAGGATTTGGAGATAGCCAGATGTGGGATGGGCTGTAGCAGGACCCCTTTAAGGCCTCCTTGGGTTCCCCATTCTGGGATAAGTGCATATATATCCACAGCCATGATGAAGGACAGAAAGAGCAGGGCCAGACCCTAAGTCTTGGCTTCTGCCTTAGGTTACAAGTCTGGGGAGCCAAGGGCATTGACCTAAAGGGAGTAGGGCACGAGGTGAAAAGATCACAGCCTGAGCTGGTAACGCCCAGGTCACCGGTGACCACAACTAGAACCTGAATCAATGTACCAAGACAGCTTGACTCTGCCCTTTGGACCCTGGGTGTGTGAGCATAATAAGCAGGGAAGGGTGGATAAGGGTGTCCCCTTTGCGGGATGGGGTGTGTCTATCAGTCCATCATCCCTCTGCTGTATAGCAGGACCAGAGTCCACCCCCAGATCCATCTGTGTTCCCAGGAGATTATGGCTTGGCTTCCCCACCCTAGACCCCCAGAAGTTCTGACCCCAGGGCAGCAGTGCCCCCTGCTGACCAACAGTGAGACACCTCCTTTTTCTCCTCCTCTTGGGGGAGGTGGTATAGTTCTAGAGGAAAGAAGGGGCAATCCTGGAGGAAAGAGTGGGTGCAGGCATTGAGAGAGGATGGACTTTGGCTAAGGAGATAGGCAAGTGCCACCTGGTAAGCAGAGCACCAGTTTCCTGGTCAGTAGCCTTTGAGCAGGCACCAGAGTCAGGGATCCAAACAAAGGCAGAGAGGAGGTCTTCTAAGGGACTGCTGAGGGAGGCAGAGAACAAGGACTCTACCCTCCTTCATGGACATATGGCCCAGGAAGGCCTGCATCCCAGGCTGAGCACACATCTCCTCAGGTGGGCTTGGGCTCAGGCACCCCCTCAGATTCCCCTTGAATGAGCCACCTAGGCCCCACAGAGGATTTGGCGAAGGGCTAGACCTGTGAGGGGGCAGTGCCACAGGCACTCTACAAAGAAAAGTGTCTTCCCCAGGGACACTATTCCTGCCACAACTATCCAATCCAGGCTGGTAACAGACACGTCAGGAGGACAAAAGAGAGAGTCCACAAGTGGCTGGCTGGCTCCTCAGACTCAAACCTGGTCTGGACTGACTCCTCTCCTGAGCTCTGGCTCAGTGCCTCAGGGCACAAGGACTACTTTGGAGTGTTGGATGAGATGCCCAGTGGATAGAGGAGTGAGGGGACCCAGTGTGTGCTGCCTTGGCACCCTCACCTTGGAGCCAGGAAGCCCATGCAGACACAGCCACAAGCAAGGCCACACCCTGGGCAACCACTTCTCAGAAAAATTTCTGCCACAAAAAAGAGAAGGTGGGCTTCCCCAATGAGCCCTGCCCACCCCTGGAGTCTGGAGTCCCCACCTCTGATAAGAACTGGGTGCTTCTGGGAGTTTGTTTATCTCATGACTCTTGGTTACTGTGAAGGCTGACTCCTCACCTGGCTCCTGGGAACCTGGGCAGGTGTCATGACTCCAAGGAAACTTCTCTCCTAGGCTGTGACAGTGCCAGCAGATGCCATTCTCTTTGGGACTCAGAGAGGGCCTAGTGTTCAGCAAAGCAGCTCCTTGCCATGTCCTAGGTGAGGCCTAGCAGTCATCTTGATTCACCAGGTCACTGTAAGCTCCTCACAGAGCCTTCTCAGACAGCTTACCCACCAAGTCTTCAGGGAGACAGGAGGCCTACAGGAGAGTCCACGCAAGAAAAAACTTGGGCTGACTGCTACAACTACAACCAACCACACACCCAGGAGCCACAGGAACAATGAGCTGTCACCAGGAGAGTCCGTGGGAGGCCTGACCCACCGTGCTGAGCCTTGTAAAATAGGAAAATCAACCTCAGATACCAGGAAGTACAGGAGCTGAGTAAACAGCAGATAACGTCAAAAGAGTCTGGTTTCCTTTGACAGGGAGGTCTTGTGAAGGTCTTGGGCTGCACCTGCCAACTGCACCATTATCTCGTGGACATTCTGCATGTGCCTTGCAACCCAAGGAACCTGACGTCTTGGGTGGTAGTCCATGTCAGGGCCAGGGACATGGCAGCTCTCTCACAAAGCTGCCAGTCACTTCTAAAGGAACTGACCTTCTCCCTTAGACTTTTCTCAAAGAGAAATTCACTCTTGTCTTTTTCCTGCATGTGTGTTTTTTCCTCTCCCTCTTCTAGCCCAGGCATGTTTATTGACCATTGGTGCCTTGGGAATGGATTACTTGAGAAATTCAGACAGGAAACATTTACTCTGTGCCCAGGTGCCAGACACAGATGCTACAGGTGGAGACATTCAACAGGAATTTATTGAGCCCACATTATGTGCCAAGCAGTGTTCCAGACATTAAGGACAGAAAACTGAACAAGACAAAGTCTCTGCTGTGTGGAAGAAAGGAGACCACTGGGAAGGACAGAGTACAAAGATGGTCCAGGAGAGATGAACGAGGGTGGTATTGGTAGCAATAGAGAGAATAGGGAAAGGATCCAGGCAAAAATGAATAGAATGTAGTGGCTACAGATGGGGAGAAAATATTTACATAACATATATCTAATAAAAAAGTTGTATCTAGAATATACAAAGAATGCTTACAACTCAATAATAAGACAATGCAATTTTTTTAAATGGGCGGAAGATTTGAATATTTCACCAAGGAGATATACAGATGGCAAATAAGCACATGAAAAGATGCTCAACATTGTTAGCCATTAGAAATCCAAATCAAAGCCTCAATGAGACTCTATTTCACATTCAATAGGATTGCTATTATTTATAAAAGGAAAATAACAAGTGTTAGCAAGGATGTGGAGGATAGGAATCCTTGTACACTGTTGGTAAGAATGGAAAGTGGTGCAGCCTCTGTAGAAACCAGTTTGGCATTACCTCAGATAGTTAAACATAGAATTACCATGTGCCTCGGCAATTCCACTACTAGGTGTATACCAAAAGAATTGAAAATGAACTTGAACAGATATTTGTATACCAATGTTCATAGCAGTATTATTCACAATAGCCAAAAGGTAGAAGCAACCCAAGTAACCATAAACAGAAGAATGGATAAATAAAATGTGGTATACATTTACAGTAGAATATTGTCCAGTCATATAAAGGGGTGAAGTTCTGATTCATGCTATAACATGGGTGAACCTTGAAGATATCATACTGAGTGAAATAAGCCAGACACAAAAGTTCAAATATTGTATAATTTCACTTATATGAAATACCTAGAATGAGCATATTTCATAGAGACAGAAAGTAGAGTGCAAGTTCCCAAGGGCTGGTGGGGTAGGAAGGTTGAAGTGGGGAGTTATTGCTTAATAGATACAGAGCTTATGTTTGGGGTGATGAAAAAGTTTTGGTAATGGTGATAGTAGCACAAAACTGTGAATGTATTTAACATCACTTAATTGTACATATGAAAATGTAATTAAAATCACTGAATTGTATCTATGAAAGTGGTTATAATGGGAAATTCCGTGTTGTATATATGTTACCATAACATAAATTTAAAAAATAAAAATTCAGTGTTAGTTGAAAAATAACTGAGATAAATGTGTCTGGAAATACAGTTGGCCAAATAAAATGAGGTATGTTTCAACTCAAAAGAATAGAAAAAGAAAAGAAAAGTTAAACTTGCACCTACTACATAACCTAGCCACTGCATTCCTAAGTATTCATCCAAAATAAATTGAGGGTATGTGTCAACACAAAAACTCGTATACAGATGTTCATGGCAGCTTAATTTGTAGTAGCTAAAAACTGAAAACAACAGAAATGACCATCGACAAGAGAATGGATAAATAGATTGTAGCCTATTTCTACAATGGACTACCAACTGGCAATTAAAAGGCCTCAACTAGGTTCTGTGTCCGGGTAAAATGGAGTAAACACACTCCACCCTATTTATCCTGGTGAATGCAGTAATAAAACCTGGACAGAATGCACAGAATAGCTGTTTGAGAACTCTGATGTTTACATAGAACATCAGGTGAATTGGGGAAGAACATCAAATTTTGGAGTACCACTGAATTGGAGGTAAGTTTCCCATTTTTCCCTCTGGTATTCCCTGGGATGGACTCAAAGCAGCTTGAAGCCTGGATGTATGACACTATTATAAGGAATTAATAATAGAGGGGTAAATGGCAAAAAATGTACCTATTGAAAACTATGGACTATAGTTAACAGTAATATTTAATACTCTTTTATCAACAGTAGCAAATGTACCACACCAATACCAGTAATCAATAATAGGGAGGGATGTATGGGAGGATTTGGGTTTTCTTTTTTACTTTTATTTCTTTTCTGGAGTAATGAAAATATTCTAAATTTGATCATGGGGCTATGTGCACAACTATGTGATGATACTGTGAACCAGTGATTGTATACTTTGGATGGTTTCTATGCTGTGTGACTATATCTCAATAAAATTGCCTTAAAAATTAATAACAGAAAGAAAGAAAGGAAGAAAGGAAGAAAAGAAAGAAAGAAAGAGAAAGAAAGAAAGGAAGGAGAGAGGGAGGGAAGGAAGGAAGGAAGGAAGGAAGGAAGGAAGGAAGGAAGGGAGGGAGGGAGGGAGGGAGGGAGGAAGGAGGGTCAGCCTGAAACCTGGAAATGGGCAACAGGGCACAGACAGTGAGAACTCCAGGAGAAACCCTTTAGTTCTGGCTCAAAGTGTGGGAAAGGAACTTCTAATGCTGAGAGAGTAGGGAAATCCCCCTTTGGGTTTTTCCTTTTCTCCATTCTTTCAGGCCCCAGTCTCCAGGCATTCCAGTGCAGTGTTGTCAGAGGCCTGTAGGTACCTAAAACTCGAAGGGCAGGGAACTCCAGTCTGATTGGAGGAACTGTACTTCTATGGGTTAGGACAAACTCCGTTGCTTTTCTTTCTCTCTCTCTGTCCTTTCATTACTTGGCCCTGGATGAGGGCACAGTCACAGGAAGTGCGTAACAGAGAAGGTTAACTAAAGCCTCAGCTTTCTACCAGAGGGCCAAAATGGGGAGCCCAAGGGAATAGGTAAGTACTAGGAAGATAACAGAAAGGGAGAAATTCAGGAAACTGACCCCATAAAATCATTTATGAATTCCTGGGCTCACCCCCAAACTAAGCATGCATCAGTCTGATCCTAAACAAAATACCAGAGACTTGAGAACTGAACTAAGGATAAACCACTGCCCTTTTCTCAGATTGGCCACTGAAGGATACATACACAGGATAAATGTAAATAGCACTGCAAAGACTTTGAAAATGGAATGAATATTGAAATCATAATCCACAGAGAGCTAGTCAGAACCAGTTGCCCTGAACCCAACTGGTTCATAAACATCAACATTCTCCTTAGTATTTAAATATGACCCAGAGTCTCATAACATAACATTTAAAATGTCCAAGACACAACTCCAAATTACTGGCAAATGAAGATCCAGGAAAATCTCAACTAGCATGGGAAAAGACAATTAAAAAGAAAAAAAACAATGGCAATATGTTGGAATTAAGTAACAAAGCCTTTAAAACACTATTATGAAAATGCTTCAAGAAGGGCAAATACTCTTGAAATGAATGGAAAGATAGGAAGTCTCAACAAAGAAATAAACTATAAAAAAAGTAGAGAAATGGAAATTTTAGAATTTAAAATAACAAGAACCAAAATGCTAAGCTTCACTGAATGAGCTCAAGAGCAAAATGTAGAAGACAGAGGAAAAGAACCTGTAAACTTGACCAAGCTGAATAACAACAAGAAACAGATTTTTTAGAAATGAATAGAGCCCCAGGGACTGGTGAGACAATACCAAAATCTCTAACATTCATATCATTGGAGTCCCAGAAGGAGAAAAGAAAGAGGGCGGTGAGGACAAAAATATTTGAAGAAATATACCTACAGATTCAAAAATGCTAATGAAAGAAGCTAGACACAAAGGCAAAATATTGTATGATTCTGTTTATATGAAATGTCTAGAATAGAAAAATCTGTAGAGAATGAAAGCAATTAGTGTTGCCAAGTGCTTGGGGAAGGGGATAATAGGAAATGACTGTTTAATGAGTATGGAATTTCTTTTTGGGGTGATGAAAATGTTCCACAGTTAGATAGTGGTGATGGTTATACAACATTGTGAATGTATTAAAAGCCAGTGAATTTTATGTTATGTGAATTTTCCCACAATAAAAATATTTAGCCACTGTGGAAAGTAATATGGCAGTTTCTCAAAAAGTTAAACATAGAATTACCATTTGATCTGGCAGTCCCATTTCTGGGTATATACCCAAAGAGAATGAAAACAGGGTCACAAACAGATACTCTTACACCAGTGTTTATAACAGCATTATTCACAACAGTCAAAAGCTGGAAGCAACTCAGATGTCCGTCGATAAATGAATGGATAAACAAAATGTGGTACATATACACAATGTAATATTATTCAGCCATAAGAAAAATGAAGTTATAAGACATGCTGCAACATGGAAGAAGCTTGAAAATATTAAAGTCGGTGTAATAAGCAAGATGCATATGGACAAAAATTGTATGATATCTCTTATAAGAGATGACTAGAAATAGCAAATTCACAGAGACAGAAGGCAGATTAGAGGTTACGAGGCAGGGGGATGGAGGAATAGGGGAAGAGAGAGTGTTAAAAAAAATCAAACATTATGCTAAATGAATTTAGCTAGACATAAAAGGACAAATATTATATGAGTAACATTTTTACAAATACCTAGAATAAGCAAATTCATAGAGACAGAAAGTACCATACTTTAAAAGTTACCAGGGGCTGAAGGAGGAAAAAAAGGAAAAGAAAAAGAAAAATTATCCAAAACTTAGAAATAAGGCAAAGGATAAGTGTCATACATCTTTTCAATGTCATAAAGGAGCTTTTTTTTAAAAGCTCACCCAAGGATTATTTAATTTTCTAGGACAATGTACCTGTGTTTGACTTTTGCTATTTACTATTTGATTAGAACCCAGACTGTGCAGTTACCTGTTGTTACGGATTGAATCATGACCTACAAAGCCCTAATTCCCTATCCTATGAATAAACTCATTTGTATATATACATAAGTAAATATATGTATTTACAAATGTTAAGTCCTAATCCCTTATCCTATGAATGAATTTATTTGTAAATATGTATTTAAATGATCTAGACACACCAATCTAAAAAGATTGTCAGAATAGATTTTTTTAAATGATCTAACTATATCCTAGCTACAAGAATCTCATTTCAAGATTTTTAAAAATGATCTAACTAGATCCTAGCTACAAGATAAAGCTAATGATAAAGGTAGATTAAAGTAAAAGGTTAGCACTCTGATTTTGTGTTCCAGACCACCATCTGGGTCTCTACCATCCCCAGTGCCTACCAGTTTTGGTGTCCTGGAACTTGGGTTTGCCTTTCCTTCCTCTTCGGGGCTTCCAAGACTGGTCCTGTTGCTGACACTGTTCCTGTGGAGAGTCCTGTGTAGGGGCCCTCCCTGATGTTGACTGTCTCTTCCTTGTAGTCCCTCTTTATTGTTGGCTACAGAAACCTCACCAAGTCACCCAAACTATTTCCTAGGTCATGCCTGTCCTTGTCCTTTTGCTTCCAAACATTATTTTTTTTAATTCATTTTTATTGAGATATATTCACATACCATGCAGTCATACAAAGTGTACATTCAGTTGTTCACAGTATCATTATATAGTTGTGCGTTCATCACCAAAATTAATTTTTGAACATTTTCGTTATCACACACAAAAATAGTAAGAATAAAAATTAAAGTGAAAAAGAACAATTAAAGTAAAAAAAGAAAACTGGGTCCCTTTCCCCCTCCCCCCCCCCATTTTTCCACTCATCCATCCATACACTGGACAAAGGGGAGTGTGGTCCATATGGCTTTCCCAATCACATTGTCACCCCTCATAAGCTACATTTTTATACAATCGTCTTCAAGATTCATGGGTTCTGGGTTGTAGTTTGATAGTTTCAGGTATTTACTGCTAGCTATTCCAATTCATTAGAACCTAAAAAGGGTTGTCTATATTGTGTGTAAGAGTGCCCACCAGAGTGACCTCTCGGCTCCTTTTGGAATCTCTCTGCCACTGAAGCTTATTTCATTTCCTTTCACATCCCGCTTTTGGTCACGAAGATGTTCTCCATCCCATGATGCCGGGTCTAGATTCCTCCCAGAGAGTCATATTCCACGTTGCCAGGGAGATTCACTCCCCTGGGAGTCAGATCCCACGTAGCAGGGAGGGCAGTGATTTCACCCACCAAGTTGGCTCAGCTAGAGAGAGAGGGCCACATCTGAGCAACAAAGAGGCATTTGGGAGGAGGCTCTTAGGCACAATTATAGGCAGGCCTAGCCTCTCCTTTGCAGCAACAGTGTTGCCGAGGGTAAGTCCTATGGTAGAGGGCTCAGCCCATCAAACCACCAGTCCCCCATGTCTGTGAGCACATCATCAACCATTGAGGTGGGGAAGCCCAACACTCCTTCATTCTCCACCAGCTCCTCAAGGGGGCTCTGCATATTTTTTTCATTTTTTTTTAAATTAACTTTTTTTTTTTAATTAACTATATAAAAAAAATTTTTTTTAAATACAATAAAAAAACATTTTAAACAAACCACAACAAGGGAGTAAGAAAAAAGACAACTAACCTAAAACAACTACTTTTCTTCCAACATGTTCCTACTCTACCCCAAGAAAATAACCTAATACAGCAACATTTCTGTTGACTTGTTCCTGCCATACGCATCAGAAATTAACAAACCAGTCATTCCTGGGCATTCTCAGAATGCTAAATTTACCCACGATAGCTTATCTGTTCTTATTGGGTTATCGTTTCCCCTTCATTAATTGCTCTCTATCGCTAGTTCCCCTACATTCTACATTACAGACCATTTATTTTACATTTTTCAATGTTCACATTGGTGATAGCGTATAATATTTCTCTTTTTGTGCCTGGCTTATTTCGCTCAGCATTATGTCTTCAGGGTTCATCCATGTTGTCATATGTTTCATGACATTGTTCCTTCTTACTGCCACGTAGTATTCCATCGTGTGTATATACCACATTTTATTTATCCACTCATCTGTTGAAGGACATTTGGTTGTTTCCATCTCTTGGCAATTGTGAATAATGCTGCTCTGAACATTGGTGTGCAGGTATCTGTTCGCGTCACTGCTTTCACATCTTCCGTGTATATAGCAAGAAGTGCAATTGCTGGGTCGAAGGGTAACTCTATATCTAGTTTTCTAAGTCTTCCAAACATTATTATCCCAGGAATTTCACAAATAAAAACTAAAAAGATGGGAAAATATATACCATATAAAAAGCTAACCAAAAGAAAACTGGATTAGCTCTATTAATATCAGACAAGTAGTCTTCAGAACAAGGAAAATTACCAGGGATAATTATGCATGAAGAAGACATAACAGTCCTAAACATGTATGAATCTTACAAAAGAGCTTCAAAATACATGCAGCAAAAACTGGCAAAATGGAAGGAGAAATAGACAAATCTACAATTATACTTGAAGAATTGAGTCATCTCAGTATTCAAAAGAACCAGCAAACAGAAAATCAGGAATAGAATAGAAAAACCAAACACCCTAACCAACTGGGTCTATGGATATACATAGAACACACCACCCAGCACGTTGTTCTTAAGTTCACATGGAACTTTTACCAAGATACATCATATCCTGGCTCATAAAACTAAACTTAGCAAACTCAAAAAAATTGAAATAATATAAAATGTTATTTGACTATTGAATTAACTAGAAATCGATACCAAAATGTTAACAGCAAAATCTGTGTAACACTGGGAAACTAACCATACAATACACTTCCAAATATTCCATGGGTAAAATTTAGAAAATATTTTGAATGGAACTAAAATGAAAATTCAACATATTCAAATTTGTGGGGTACAGCTAAAGCAGTGCCAAGTGGGAAATTTATAACATTAAATGCTTATATTAAAATAGAAATATGGTTGTGGTGATAAATGCACAACCAGATGATGATACTGTGAAAAACTGTATACTTTGGATGATTGTATGGTATATGAATATATCTCAATAAAATTGCATTAAAAAATAGAACTAAGGTCTTCAAGTCAATAATCTATGCCTTCACCTTAAGAAACTAAAAAGAAAAAAAGAGTAAAGGTAACCCAAAGCAAATAGAAAGAAGGAAATATTGAAGAGCGGAAACAGTGAAACTGAAAGCAGAAAAGCAAATAGAGAAAATCAATGAGACAAAAAACTTGTTCTTTGAAATGCTTAAGATAAAAGACAAAGAAATTAGTAAACTCAAGAATAAAAGGGAATTTTACTACAGATCCCACAGACTTTAAGAAAACAATAAGGGAATACTGCAGGCAACTCTACACCCAAGATTAAATAAATAACCTGAACAGTACTATGACTATTAAAGACATTGAATACATAGCTTAAAACCTTCCAAAAAAGAAATCTCCAGGCCCAGATGGTTTTACTGGTGAATTACACCAATTATTTAAAGAAGAAATAACACCAATCCTACACAATCTCTTCCAGAAAATAGAAGAGGAAGGAACACTTCCTAACTCATTTTATGAAGATAGAATTACCTAGATACCAAAAACTGATAAATATGAGAAAAGAAAACTACAAACCAATATCCTTCGTAAGCATGATGCAAAAATCCTCAACAAAAATACTATAACCAAATGGAGTTAATCTTAGGAATGCAAGGCTGGTTCAATATTTAATCAGTCAGTATATATACCATACCATTTTAAGAGCCTAAAGAAGAAAAAACACATAATTATATCACTTGGTACAAAAAAAACATTTGGCAAAATTTTAATATCCATTAAGTGTAAGAACTCTCCCCAAACTAGGAATGGAGAGATCTTCCTCAACCTGACAAAAACCCTATAGCTAACATCATACTTTATGGTGAACTGGAATCAAGGCAAGGATGACAACTTTCACTGCTCCTAATTCATATCATACTTGAAGTCATATGCAGCACAATAAGGGCAAGAAAAATAAATAAAAATCAAACATATTGGAAAGAAAGAAATAAAACTATCCCTCTTTGAAGATGACATTGATTGTCTATGTGGAAAATTCCAAGGATACCAAAAAAACTCTAGATCTAATAAGTTAGTTTAGCAAGGTCACAGGATACAGGGTTAAAACACAAAAATCTAGTCTATTTCTGTACACCAACAATAAACAATTAACTCAAAATGGAATGTGTATGTGTGTGTGTGTAGGTATTTAAAGCATAACACTACAAAACTTTTAGAAAAAAAACATAGGAGAAAATCTTTGTGACATGGGATTAGATAGAGTTCTAAAAAGTGACATCAAAAGCACAATCTATAAAATTAAAAAATTAGGCATAATGAAAATTTAAAATTTTTGCTCTACAACTAGACACAAATCAGCAATGATATAGGAAACAACACTATCAACTAACTTGACATAACTGACATCTATAGAAAACTCAACCCAACAACAGTAGAGTACATATTCTTTGGTGCTCATGGAACTTCTCCAGGGTAGACTGTATACTAGGCCATAAAACAAATCTTGATAAATTGAAAAGTATTGAAATTTTGCCAAGTGTGTGATCTAGCCATAATGGAATTAAATTAAAAATCAACAACAGAAGAAAGTTTGGCAAATCCACAAATATTAGGAAATTTAAAACACACTTCTACATAACTATAATCTGTCAATGAAAAAGTCGGCAAGGAAAATTAGCAAATATGTTGAACTTAATGAAAATGAAAACATAACAAAATTTATAGGATGCAGTTAATACAGTGCTTAGAGGAAGATTTATAGCTGTAAATACCTACATTAGAAACAATGAAAGATCACAAATCAGTAACCTCCTCCTTAAGAAACTTTAAAAAAGGAGCAAACTTAGCTGAAGCAGAAGGAAGAAAATAAGATTAGAGTGGAAATCAATTAAATAAAAAAACAGTAAAATAGAGGTTAGTTCTTTGAAAAAAAATCAACAAAACTGACAAAAATTTTAGATAGACTGGCAAAGAAAAAAGACCAAAAACATAAATTACAAACATTAGGAGTGAAAGAGGGCACATCACCACTAACCTTACAGAGATTAAAAGCATAAGAGAAAAAAAAAAAAGAAATATAAAAGAATAATAAAAAAACAGAGGAAAAATATAAGAGAATACTATGAACAACTTTATGCTAAAAATTAGAGAACTTCATTGAAATTGAAAAATTCCTAGAAAGGCACAAATTACTGAACCTGACTCAGTAAGAAATAGCAATCTGAATAGATCTATAATAAGTAAACAAACTGAACTAGTAATTTAAAATCTTTCCACAACTTTGGGTATCTGTGTGTCACCTGAAACTCAGAGCTAGAGCTTGGCAGCTATGAATGTCAGTATGGCCTCTTAGAGCAACTGTTAAAAAAAAAAAAGCTGAAAAAGAACCCAGACTTAAGTTAGAGATATGAATGAAGCAGATCTGGTCAGGACTAGGGCAAACCAGGCTAAAGGGTAAAGGTCGATACTGACTGTGTTTTAAAACTTCAACTTCTGTGAGACCAATGGAAGAGATATTTATTTGGTGCAGGATATATGTCTTCTACAGCATACTATTTAACTTGTACAGTCAGTTTATTCAAACACCATAATTACATGGAGCTTTGGATAGGAAGTGAGATCTGATAGATTTGTACAGTTTAGTGTGAAATCCTGATACATCCCAAAGTAATTTGGGCAGAGAATAAAAATGTATTTGCAGGGTCCACTCTGAGGAACTGGGGAAAAACGCGGAAATGTGGGACTTCCCCACCTGGGTTATTACTGATATTCTCACGAACATTGGTAACTACCAATTTAGTAGGCTGAGCCCTTGATCTTGAGGCTTGCCCTAATGAAGCTTGTTACTGCAAAGAAGAGGCTAAGCCTACTTACAATTGTGCCTAAGAGTCTCCCCCAGAGAACCTCTTTATTGTTCAGATATGGCCTCTCTCTCTAAGCCCGCTCGGCAGGTGAACTCACTGCCCTCCCCTCTATGTGAGACATGAATCCCAGGGGTGTAATCTTCCTGGCAATGTGGGACATGACTCCCAGGGATGAGCCTGGACCCAGCATCGTGGGATTGAGAAAATCTTCTTGACCGAAAGGGGGAAGTGAAATGAAACAAAATAAAGTTTCGGTGGCTGAGATATTTCAAATGGAGTTGAGAGGTCACTCTGGAGGGCATTCTTTTGTGCTATATAGATACCCCTTTTTAGTTTTTAGTGTGTTGGAATAGGTAGGAGGAAATACCTGAAACTGTCTAACTGCAACCCAGTAGCCTTGTTTCTTGAAGATGATGGTATAATTATGTAGCTTGCATAGTGTGACCGTGTGATTGTGAAAACCTTGTGGCTCACACTCCCTTTATCCAATGTTATGGACAGATGAGTAGAAAAATGGGGATTAACTGAAAAATAGAGTGGGATGGAGGGATGGAATGCTTTAGGTGTTCTATTTTACTTTTTTTAAATTTTTATTTATTTATTTTTTGGAGTAATGAAAATTTTCAAAAATTGATTGTGGTGATGAATGCACAACTATATGATGGCACTGTGAATAACTGTACATTGTGAATGATTGTATGGTATGTGAATATATCTCAATTAAACTGAATTTTAAAAATATCTACTACCCTTTTCAATTTGACATAATTTCCTAAAAAGATGAATGAATTCATATTGACTTTTTGGAAATATGTATGAAATAAAATTATCTTCACACACAAAAAATCTTGCCACAAAAGAAAAGTCTATTGCTAGATGATTTCACTGGTGAATTACACCAAACATTTAAGGAAGAAATAATACCAGTCCTTCACAAATTCTTCCAGAAAATAGAGGAAGAGGAAATATTACCCAATTCATTCTGTGAGGCTAGTATTACCCTGATACCAAAGGTAGGCTAAGACATCAGAAGAAAAGAAAACTACAGTACAATATCCTTAATAAATAGAGACATAAAATCTTCAACAAAATATTAGCAAATTGAATTCAGCAATGCATATAAAGGGTTATACACCATGACAAAATTGGATTTATCCTAGGAATTTAAGGCAATTGATTTAATATACCATATTAATGGAATAGATAAAAGGACCACAAAAAGGACATAGTATCTCACTGTATGCAGATGACCAAATCCAACACCTTTTCATGATTGAAAGAAAAAAATCTCAGCAAACCAAAATAGAAGGAAACTTCCTCAACTTTATAAAAGACATCAATGAAAAACTTATAGCTAAAATCACATTTACTGGTGAAAGACTGAATGTTTTCTCCCTAAGAAGGGGAACAACACAAGGATGTCTTCTATCACCACTTCTAATCAAGATTTTACTGGGAGTTCTAGCCAATGCATCAAGGCAAGAAAAAGAAGTAAAGGGCATATAGATTAGAAAAGAAAAGGTAAAATTGGCGCAGATTATATAATCCTGTATATAGAAAATCCTCAGGAATTCATACCTATGAAACAATAAACAAGTTCAGCAAGTTTTCAGGATACAAGATCAATAATCAAAAATTAACTATAGGTCATTGCCATCCAACTTCTTTCCAAGAGACTGGAGTCAAAGTCCAGAGAGTTGGTCATAATGGCTGGTGAAGAAATTAATGAAGACTGTTGGGTAGAAACTCATGAGTATTTATCAACATTCAAGAGTTCTGTTGGTGCTGAGGAGGAGATGCTCAAGACCGTGATGTCTGTTTCTAGAAATTAGTTGTTGCAGAGTTTGGACCCACTTGAACAAACAAAAGTAGATTTAGTTTCTGCCTACACATTAAATTCAATGTTTTTGGTTTTTTTGGCAACTCAGGGAGTTATTCCTAAGGAATGGTAAGTAAAGCAGGAATTGGAAACAATCAAGAGTATACATGAACAGAGTCAAAAAAAATAACAGACAAGAAAATGTGGGCAAGCTGGACAGAGATGCAGCTTCAAGATTTGTTAAAAAAAAAATGCCCTCAGAGAACCAAAACCTAAAAATGCATCCAAAGTTGCCAATAAAGAGAAAAGAAAACTTAACTTTTTGGTTTTGATGTGCATATATTCAAAAAGTACATTCTTTTTGTTGTTTTCCACAAAATAGATGATGACTATGTGGCAATGCAAGGTTTAAATGTATTGCTTTTGGAATTCATATATAAAGTTTACACTTTAAATTTCTAAAGCTAAATACTTTTTTCCAGAAAGATTAAGTTATCTTTATTGATTTTCCTATAGAGAGCTATAAGGTTTTTAACATTTCAGTATATTTTATATTCATAGCTCACCATTTTTTTTGATGAGACTTATTTTCTTATATAGGTCATTCATAAACATTCAATTTAAGTTTAATGTTCTTTGTAAACAATTTGTACTATTTTAAATGAATAATGGTCTTATGAAATACGCATCTAAGACTGAAGTTTTTTTAAATTCAATTTTATTGAGATATATTCCCATACCATATAATCATCCAAAGTATACAATCCGTTGTTCACAGTACCATCATATAGTTGTGCATTCATCACCCCAATCTATTTTGTGAACATTCTCCTTGTATCAGAAAAAGTGAAAATGAGAATAAAAAATAAAAGTAAAAAAGAACACCCAACCACCCCCCCCCCATTTTTCATTTCATTTTTTGTCCCCATTTTTCTACTCATCCATCCATACACTGGATAAAGGGAGTGCAATCTACAAGGTTTTCACAGTCACATGGTCACCCCTTGTAAGCTACATTGTTATACAATCGTCTTCAAGAGTCAAGGCTACTGGGTTGCAGTATGATAGTTTCAGGATTTACTTCTAGCTATCCAATGCATTAAAACCTAAAATGGGTCATCTATATAGTGCATAAGAATGCCCACCAGAGTGGCCTCTCGACTCCATTTGGAATCTCAGCCACTGAAACTTTATTTCATTTCATTTTGCATCCCCCTTTTGGTCAAGAAGATGTTCTCAATCCCATGCTGTCAGGTCCAGAGTCATCCCCTGGAGTCATATTCCGTGTTGCCAGGGAGATTTACACCCCTGGGAGTCAGATCTCACCTAGGTGGGGAGGGCAGTGAGTTCACCTGCTGAGTTGGCTTAGCTAGAGAGAAAGAGCCACATCTGAGCAACAAAGAGGTACTCAGGGGGAGACTCTTAGGCACAATTATAAGCAGGCTTAGCCTCTCCTTTGTAGTAACCAGCTTCATAAAGGCAAGCCCGAAGATAGAGGGCTCGGCAAACCAAACTGTCAGGTCCTCGATGTTTGTGAGAACATCAGCAACAGTCCAGGTGGGGAAGTCCAACATTTCTGCATTTTCCCTCAGCTCTTCAGGGGGACCCTGCATATATATTTTTATTCTTTGTCCAAATTACTTTGGGATGTGTCTCTATTTTGTGCTAGCCTGTGCAAACATACCAGGTCTCACTTCCTATTGAAAGTTCCATATAATTATGGTCTTTGAACAAACTGTATGAGTTAAATTGTTTAGGAAATATAGATCTTGCACCAACTAAACATCTCTTCCCTTGGTCTCACATGGAATTTGAAGTTTTTAAAATGCAGTAAGACTGAAGTTTTAGGTACGTGTTTTCGCTAATATTAAGAAAGAATGAAATAACTTAAATTACCTTTTTTGTGTGTAGTTATTTTATCATATTTTCATGACTTTAGGAGTTATTGCTTTTTTAATACTCAAAGTGTGAAATTAAAGCTTTAAGGTTATATTTTAATTCTTGGCACTTCGCCTCTATGTCCCATTAAAAATAAAATACATTCTATTCTCATTTTCTTTTACATGGAAAATTAGATTGGATGTAGATAGCTGAATTTTGGCATAATGGCTATACCCTATTAATAAAGACTGTAAATATTGTGTAAAAAATTAACTGTATTTGTATATACTAATAATGCTATATACCAGTAACCCAAAAATGAAATTAAGAAAATTATTCCATTCATAATAGCATCAAAGAGAATAAAATAGGAATAAATTTACCTAAAAAAGTGCCAGACTTGTACATCAAAAACTATAAAATATTGATAAAGGAAATTAGATATGACATAAATAAATGGAGAGACATCCCATGTCCATGGATTGGAAAACTCAATATTATTAAACTGGAAATTCTTTCCTAAATTCATCTATTGATTCAATGCATTCCCTATCAAAATCCAAGGAGGCATTTGTGTGGTGATTGACAAGGTGATCCTAAAATGCCTATGGAAATGCAAGGGATCAAGAATAGCCCAAAAAATCTTAAAAAAGAAAATGTTAGAGGACTTACATTTGCTGATCTAAAAACTTGCATTTACGGATTTAAAAAGAGTGTGGTACTGATATAGGGATCTATCTATCTATCTATGTCTATCTGTCTATCATCTATCTGTGTTATCTATCTACTGATATATATACATCATAGAAACTCTTGTACAAGATCATCTATCTCTACAAGGTCTATACATCTATACAAGATCTCTCTATCAATGGAACAGAATGAGATTCCCAAAATAAAACTTTAAATTTATAGTCAGTCAGTTTTCAACAAAAGTGCCAAGGCAATTCAATTGTGTTTTCAACGATGGTGCTGGGACAATTGGATATCCACATGCAAAAAGGAGAATTTATACCCAAAAAATTAACTCAAATTTATACACAAAAAATTAACTCAAAATTTATACATAAAAAACTAACTCAAAATGGATCACAGACCTAAATGTAAAAATCCCATCATTTTTAGAAGAAAACAGAATATCTTTGTGGCTTGGGTTAAGCAAAGATTTCTTAGATACAACACCAAAAGCACAACCCATAAATGAAAAAATTGACAAATTGACCCTCATCAAAATTTTAAACTTTTCCTTTTCAAAAGACACCATTAAGATGAACAAATTCATGGAGTTAATATCTAGAATATAGGTTACCATAAGATAGAATGAGGACAGAGAATGGGGAACTGATTCTTAACTTGTGCAGAATTTTTAAATAAGTTTGATTGTAAATGTTTGGAATTGGATAGAGGTGATAGTAACAAATTATCATGCGCGTAAATAACAGTGCCAAATGGGGTGTGTGATTGTGGTTGAAAGGGGAAATTTAGGGTCATGTATGTCACTGGAAGGAAAACTAGAGGATGAGATAAGGGATGGTATAACATAGTGAATCCTGTTGTGGATGATAATGGTGTTTAATAGAACAAATAAAAGAATGTTCTCCCATGAATTAGAACAAATGTATGTTACAACTACGAGGTGTTAATAGTAGAGTGATATGTGGGGGAAAATGCACCTAATGCAAACTATGGACTATAGTTAACAGTAATATCTTAATGTTCTTCCATCACTTGTAGCAAAGGTACCACACTGAAGCTAAGTGTCAATAATAGGAGAGTATAAGGGACATGGGATTTTTCTTTTTGGAGCTGTGAAAATGTTCTAAAATTTATTGTGACAATGAAAGAACACCTCTGTGGTCACTGAGAGTCACTGATTGTACTCTTTGGGTGGACGGTATGATGTGTGAATAAAACTGAGTTTTGTTTTTTTTTTTAAAGACACCATTAAGAAAACCAAAAGTCAAGTCACAGACTGGGTAAAAATATTTGCAACTCTTCTGTTTGATAAAGGACTTAAATCTAAAATAAATAAAGAACACCTACAATTCAGCAACAAGAAAAATAATCCAGTTTAAAAGTGGGCAAAATATTTGAATAGTCATCTCACCAAAAAAGATAATGAATGACTGTTTAAATAACCTACAGGAAGGCAGGAAAAAGATAACAAATAATTGATAAACAGAGAACAAACAAACAAAAAATAAAATGGAGGCTTAAGTCATAATGTATTAATAAATACATTAGAGGTAAACCAGTGAAAAAGACTATGGTCTCTAAGTAACATCATTAGCCATTAAGGGAATTGCAAATGAAAACTATGATGAAATACAACCATGCATCTTTTAGAATGATTAAAATAAGAAATCCTGGCAATACCAAGTGCTGACAAGGAGATGTAATGTATGGAGTTCTCATACATTACAGATGGAAATGCAAAAACGTACATCCACTTTGGAAAAGTTTGTCGGTTTCTTATAAAGTTAAACATACACTTACCGTATGACCCAGCAATCCCACTCCTTGGTATTTACCCTAGAGAAATGAAAACTTACGTTCATACAAACACCTATCCACGAATGTTCATAGCAGCTCTGTTCACAATTGCCCAAAACTGGAAGCAACCCAGATATCACTCAGTGAGTGAATGGATAAACAAACTGTAATATATCCTTTCAATGGACTACTACTCAGCAGAAAAAGGAACGACTCACAACAGTTTGGGTGAATTTCAAAGGCATTATGCCAAATGAAAGAAGCCAGTCTCAAGAGGCTATATACTGTATAATTCCATTTATATGATATTCTTGGAAGGACTAAACTGTATTGATGGAGAACAGATCAGTGGTTGCCAGGGTTTAGGGGTGGAGGGAGGGTAGGACTAAGGGGATAGTACAAGGAATTTTGGGGGATGATAGAGCTGTTCTGTATCCTGATTCTCCTGTGTTAAAATTCGTAGAACTGTTCACCAAGAAGGTTATTTTTAGTGTATGTTAATATAAAAGTAAATAAAAAAAGAGAAAAACTTGATATGTGCAACAACGTAGGTAAATCTCAAAATGATGCTGAGTGAAAGAAGCCAGACTATTTATGATTCTACTTATATAAAATTCTAGAAATTTAAAATGAATTTATAGTGACAGAAAACAGATCTGTGATTGTTTTGGGACTGAGGAGGTGGAGAAGAGTGGGCAGAAGTGGCACAAGGAAGCTTTTGGGGGTGATAGATATATTTACTATCTTGATTGTGGTGAGAGTTTCACAGATGTATACATATTTTAAATTTTAAAAATCGTACGCTTTATTTCCAGTTTATCGTATGTTAATTATACCTCTGTAAAGTTGTAAAATAAAATACAGTGGCTGCCCCAAGGAGCAAAGGTTCCAGTGACACAGAAACTGGCAGTTTTGTAACCCCAAGTTACAGGAATAGGAGCAATGAAAGCCCAAAGCAGGAACACCCCTTCCCCGTCCCATCCCATCCCACTCAACTCAGACATCGCCCTGTGGCTGGTTACAGCTGTTGCTATTTAATTTTTGCATCCATAGCCTGAGTCACAGAAAACACAGGGCTAGCTCATGATACAGCTGAGCACTTGAGGAAATGTCGCTCTTTTTCAGAATGCTCTCTCAGCACTTCATCTTTTGTCCTCATATTATATTCTAGCTTACCAGCTGTGTACCTCGGACAGGTTTCTTAGCCTCTCTAATCCTCTCTAATCCTCACTTTCTTCGTCTATGAAACACAGATAATTAAAGCACCTACCTGGCAGGGTGGTGAGAAGTGAATGACATCACATTTATAGAGTAACACATCTCCATCTGACAGAGGATACTTCTGGAAGGATTTTGCTTTATATCTTAATGTATGTATATACGTATGTGTGTGTGTATGTATGTGTGTATATTTATTCCTGTAACACTTTTTATACTGAAAAAAGAGAGAACTACAAATTTGTGTCGGGACACCACAATCTTTCACCATCCCACTTATCTTCCTAGGGCCAAGAGAGAGAGAGCCCTGTTCCCATTTACAGATGGGGCCATGAGAGATTCAAAGAGCTAACTGATGACAGAACTGGGACCCTGACTCCTAGCCCAGTGGTCTAACAATAGGTCCAGGTTTGGGGGACAAAGGCCAGAGGGTGACCAGAAAAATTGTCAAATGGGGGCTGCTAATTGGCTGGGAAACTTTTTAAAAACATAGCATGCTGCCCTCTAGTGTCAGGATGGAAAGGCAAGAAGGAGTGACTTGGTCACACTCCTTACACTCATCCATCCATCCATCCATCCATCCGTCCATCCATTTGTTCTGCCATCCAGTACTTATGGATGCTCAATATAGGCCAGGACTGTACCAAGATCTGAGGGATGAGTAAGACAGACCTCCTGTCCCCACAAATAAAAAGTGAAGCTTTGACACAATTCCAATTGCGGCTCCATCCGCTCTCTGTACACCTGGTGGGTGGGCTGTTGTGGGGACCATGAACGCTGGTGCTCCAATGCTTCATCCTCTGAGGTAGGGACCGTGGGTTCTAGAACTAATAATCTGACAGCCGCCAGAGGGCGACGCTGTGTCATGTCAACCCCTCAGAAAGCTGTGTGCCTCGGTCAGGGGACAGTAAATAGAGCTTGGCTTCCTTTCAGCCCAGGCTTCTGTGTCAGACGGGCTTCATTTGCTTTTTTGATTTGTCTAAGCAGCGTAAGCACCATCTCATAAAACCACTGTGTGGAGGGGAAGTATTGGGCAGCCCTGCAGCCAGTCCGAGATCCATCTTTAGTAGGAATTCTTGGGAAAATACCTGGATCTGCCACTAGGGGGAGTGGGGGGGGGCGGCGAACATCTTGGGTCCACGAGTGAACGGCGCTCTGAGGTCACAAAAGGGTTAGAGAAATTGCTTTGTGATAGAAATGCACTGGAATTGGGTGAAGGATGGGGTTGGCAAGAGGCACAGGGCCAGAGACAAGGGGAATGGAAAAGGAGTGGAGAAGAGGAGACTCCACCGTGGTGGGGTGGCCATAGGACTTCATAGAACAAGAACACTAGTGCTCAGTTTGAGGTTACCTCTACCACAGGGAGACCTGGGTGTGTGGTGAGCTTTGCTGTGTGAATGAATGGGAATCAACAGAAAGGGCTGCATTCTAGTGGGGTGCAGAACAGGAGCAGCTCTTGTGGAATGTCTGGATGAGCCACACAGAGCGCTAACCATGCAGTATCAGGAACAGTGACCCAAGAGTGGTCATGCGAACACAAGCACCTGCGAACTGACAGACACCCTGGTGAATACTTTGGATTTGCACATTGGCAGAACAGGAATTTGAGTCTGCTCATCCAGGTCTCAGGAGCCTATGAGAGCCAGTAACAGCTGAGACACGTGGGAAGGCTCCAGAGCCACTAGGTAGCAGGTGGGGGAAGAGAAGGCAGCGACCTCAAGTCCAGGGAGCCCCCACCAACTACAGAGAGAACGAAACATAAAGGAGGGGTTCCAACAGAAAGTAGAATTCAGATTTGGATCTGAGAGGAGAGAAGAAGCTGTAAGGGGTGGGAGAAGAGAGATCAAGGTCCTGCATGATGGGATCCTCTCTCTACCTCCAGTCTGTCCCACACCACTCACCCCATATTATGCACAGACCCAAGTGAAAGGACAGACCCTAGAGCAGTAGCCTCCCCTAACTTGTTTCCTTGATTAAACATTAACACGTTCATCTGTTTCCACACAGAAGTTAGAGATCTCTTAAGAACACAAGTCAAGGGGGATGCAAAATGAGACGAAATAGTTTCAGTGGCTGAGAGATTCCAAATGGAGTCGAGAGGTCACTCTGGTGGACATTCTTATGCACTATATAGATAACACCTCTTAGGTTTTAATGTATTGGAATAGCTAGAAGTAAATACCTGAAACTACCAAACTCCAACCCAGCAGTCTGGACTCCTGAAGACAATTATATAATAATGTAGATTACAAGGAGTGACAGTGTGATTGTGAAGACCTTGTGGATCACACCCCCTTTATCTAGTGTATGGATGAGTAGAAAAATGGGGATAAAAACTAAAGGACAAATGGGGTGGGATGGGGGGATGATTTGGGTGTTCTTTTTTCACTTTTATTTTTTATTCTTGTTCTGGTTCTTTCTGATGTAAGGAAAATGTTCAGAGATAGATTGTGGTGATGAACGCATAACTATGTTATCATACTGTGGACAGTGGATTGTGTACCATGGATGATTGTACAGTGTGTGAATGTATTTCAATAAAACTGAATTTAATTTAAAAAAAAAAAAAAAACAAGAACACAAGTCAGATAATGGCTCTCCTCTACTTTAAACCTTTGGTGACTTCTCATTACTAGAATAAAATGCAAAATCCTTTCCGTGACCTGCATGGCCCTGCATCTTCTGGACCCCCTTCCCTCCCTATTCCTCTCTCATGTCTCGCTGGGGTGCCCCAGCATCTCCTCTTCCTTGCTATTCCTCTATCACAGGCAGTTCATTCCCACTTCAGGACTTTCATGCTTCCTATTCCTTCTATTTAGCTCTCTCCTCCCCCAAGACTTCCATATAGCTGGCTCGTTGCATCATTGGGCCCTTGGCTCAAATGTTACTTCCTTAGGGAGTTCTTGCTCAGAGTGACTGTTGTTCCACAGTACCTCCCTAATCTCTGTCTGTCACACGACTCCCTGGTCCTTATCACTGTCTGAAATTGCGCTAGTTCATCCGCTGACTCTCCCTCCACTGTGATGTAAGTGCTCTGAGGGCAAGGCCTGGGCTGGCGTGTTCCCTACCATATCCTCAGTGCCTGGCACAGTGCTTGGCACATAAAGGTGCTCAATAAATAGTTTTTGAAAGAATAAATTCTCAATTAACTATTCAGTAAAGATTTTGTAAATCAATTCCAATTTATAGAAAGGGAAACTGAGGCCTAGAATTAACATGCCTGATGTACAGAACTTAAATCCAGGAAGTCTGACTTTAGTGCTTCTGCCTTAACACTATTTTACCTCTACTTTTGTCCATTTGATCCTTTATACTTACCAAAATTGATAGTTGTTTTGGTTGTGTTTTGTCTGGGTATAATATAGAACAGACCTAAGTCTTGTTCTCTGCTGCCTCACCAATGCTTAGAACAGCACCTTAGAGCCGCAAGTTAAAGCTGGTCAGCGAGATTTTGTTGAATGAATGAGTAATCAAGCAAATGAACGGATGTGTGAGTGGATGAATGTGGAGGCATATGAGGGCACTAGCGGCAGCCGAGTTTCCAATGCTCTGGCCCCAGAAGTGCCTAGGCAAGGGGGTCTCCTTAGAAGTTCCCTCTCACTGTTGTGAAAGGCTTCTCTTGAGAGTGGGCTGTTCTCTCCCGCAGAGTGAGACCCTGGCTGAGTCATCCTGCTCCATGAATCTTCAAACTTGGGGTCAGTCTCCCACTAGGGGCCGAAGTTTGGCTTTTGCTCCAACCACAGCTGAGAGTCAAGCCTGTCCCTTGAGGATAGTACCCAGGGTTCTAGGTAGATCCTTGTAAACATCCTTGCTCCCACTCATTACATTATGTCAGCACCTTTTTCAGCTTCTGAGAAACAGGAAGCACCATGATGTGTGGTAGGGCTTGAAGAGGATGATAAGAGACGTAATCACATTTCTTTGGTTTGGGTACGGAGGCTGGGGTTCTTGTTTGCTCTGACTCTAAAACGTCACCCTTTTCCATAAGCCATAATGCCCAAGGATGAGGACAATGTGGAAAATCTGCTTTTAGGAAAGGAAAAAAAAAAAAAAAAAGAGCAAGGGGCCAGAGATTTTTAAATTATTATTGAGAAATATACTCTTAAATGCAAAAGAATATATAACTACATGTACAGGTTAAAACATAACAAAATGAAAACTCATGTGCCCCCTCAGCTTAAGAAAGAGGTTTTCATTTTGCCCATTTTGACCTTTATAAAAGTGGATTCATGCCAGATGTATTTAAGACTTTCTTTTACTGCTCAACAAAATGTTTTCAGGTTCATCTGTTTGGTACATATAGCTGTAGTTCATTCATTCACTCTACTGTTGATGGGCATTTAGTTTTTCCAGTTTTTGCTACTAAAAACTGGAAAAGGATTAGGTAACTAGACTAAGGACATCTCAATAAGTCATGGACTTAATAATAATATGTCAGCATTGGTATTAATTGTAGTAGAGGTACCAAACAAATGTAAGATGTTAATAATAGGGGAAATAGGGCATGGAGTACATGGGAACTCTCAGTACTATCTTCACCAATTTTCTGTAAATCTGAAATTACTCTAAAATTTAGTTCATTAGAAAAAAAACAATTCTGCTGTGAGCATACATGTTCATACCTCCTGCTGTTCATGTGCAAGAATTTTTCTAGAATATACCCCAGAGTGGAATTCTGGGTCACAGGTTACTTGCTCCTTCGACTTTACTAGGAACTACATTTCAAAAGTACCAGTTTACTTCTGACAGGCAATGTACAAATCTCTGATCCATGCTCCCATGGCTAAACCCAATGGGGAGCCAGTGGGCGAAGGAGCCATGAAAGTAGTCCATACAAGCCAGCCTCCCAGGACACAGAGCAGGGTGAAAAATGGCAAAGAAGGGTAGAGAGTAGATCTGGAGATACAAACAGGAGCTTTCCAGCATGCAATGGAAGGGTTTCGTAAGTAAAACCTCCAAAGTGCAGATCATTAAGGAAAAGATTGATACATTCAACAATCATAAAATTTACCACAAGAAGGGTGAAAAGAAAAGCCACAAACTAGGAGAAATATTTGCATTGCATATGAATGACAAAGGATTAGTTACCAGAATGTATAACAAAGTTCTCTTCATCAATAAGAAAAAATTAAATAACTCACTAGGGAAAAAAAAGGGTAACTGACATGAATAAGCATTTCTCAGAACAGGAAACATAAATGACCAATAAACATACAAAGAGATGTTCAACCTTGTTAGTAGTCAGGGAAATTCAAAATAAAACCACGAGATAACAGTTCACATCCACCAGACTGGCAAAAATTTAAAAGTCAGACATTGTAAGTTTTGCCCAAGATATATACATACATACAATGAACAGATAGCTCAGGAAAATAAGAATAACAAATGAATTTAATATGTGTGGTCTTAGAACCCACTACCTTGCTATGTTCTCTGGAACAGCACAGACACTCCTTTTACTACACAGAAGTGTGTTAGTGAGAAACAGGTATCTTTGCAAAGCTTGGTAGTGGATGGTGTCTGTGAGCTGGGGATGAAGGTGGGGCATGCTTCTGTTGACATGGGCTTCCAAATATGGGATCCCTAGAATGGATAAGATGGGATCCCTAGAATGACAGAAGCTAGGTTGATAGCTAGGTTGATAGCCAGATTGATTAGCCACCAGAGGAAAAGTGGACATAATTACTACCATGAGCAACAAGTCATAGTAGCAATCAGAGTGCCTCAGGGATCTATAGTGGTGGCTAATAGATTAAAGTGTTCCTTGAGTCGAGAGGTGAATAAACAATCAGAATGCTATTCAATATAATCAGATAAAATCTGCCAAAAAGAGCTTTGGAGCAGAGTGTGGACATCAAGCCACCACAATGGAAAATCAGGCCCTTCATCCAGATCTAAACCAGATCTAAGCCAGTTCTTAAACCCAGTGCTCATTGATTGACGTAGAGGACCCTACAATCCCACTGCACACGTGTGTAACAAATATTTCTCCAATCCTTTCCCAAAGGGACCTAGAGCCATTTGTCAGGGTAAGCATGCACTGGCAAAGAATATAGCTAGACTTTTCAAGGGCTGAGAGATAGGGTATCTGAGCTGATAGTAATACCTGGAAAACCTAAGTGTTACCATGATTCTCTGGTTAGAGCAGGGACCTATATAGGACAAGTGATAAATGGAGTGTTGGCATGAGTCTCTTTTATACCTTGGAAATATTTTCCTAGTCCTTCACTCTATAAATGTAGTAAACATTCTTAGCAGCCTAGAAAACCTTCAAATTGGTTCCCAGACCTATGAAGTAAGGGCCGAGTGGAAGGCCTCTAAACTACACCAACTCTGATCACAATAGTAAATGAAAGGCAATGCTGTATTCCTGGATGAATTGAAGGGACTATTGCAACTATGAAAGACTTGAAACATGCAGGAGTGTTTGTCCCTGTCAAATTCCCATTCGATTTACCTTTCTGGCCTCTGCAAAAAACAGGATAGTTCCAATTCAGGTGATAGACTAGTTTATAATTGACTATCTGTCTAGCTAAGAACAATTAGGAGAGCTGATCAAATAACTTTTTAATATGTTTGAAAGAATCAGAGAGCTAACGTGGAAATGAGGACTTGAGGGATCAAGATCCTGGAGATAAGGGAAGCTTAGAAGTGAGCCTGACATTTGGCATAGATTTTTGCCTTGAGGCATTTGCTGATTAGTAAGCAGTGGCCCAGAGGTCAAGAAGCTGAGTGACAGAGAAGCTGAGTGAAAATATGTTGCTATGGGGGGTTGAGAGGAAAAAGCAGAGTTTTCAGGCAGTCTCATGGGGCTGGAGTGACAAAATTTGGAGTTCAGGGGCCACCAATTAGGGAGGGTTGCTGTAAATCCTTTTAGGCTTTCAGCTGGGACTCCTGAAAGGTTACAGTTTAAGGGCTAACCTGAAATAGACCAGTCTTTTAAAGTCTGAAACCCAGTTCTGAATCAGCTTCATTCCAGGCTAAATTAAGATGACCTGCCCTTACCCTAATTTCTTGGTAGAAGTAAAGTAAATCATTTCTGGAGGAAGATAACATCATCCTGTATAAAACTTAACTGTGCAATTTTTTATACCTAATGTCTGGCTTTCAATAAAAAGTTACTCTGTATACCAGAAGATGACTAAATGACCAAATTTCAGGAGATAAACAGAAAATAAAAAAAGGCCTACAGGAGATCCAGATATTGGAATTATTGGGCAGGGAGCCAGAAAAACCGTGGTTAGACTTCTGCTTCTACGTAGGCTGTAGTAGGTTGTACCAGGCCAATAAGCCTACTAACATAACTAGAAAAAACTGGATAAATTAGAAAATCATATTTATAAAACCATGCTAGATCTGAGGAAGCAAAAAAGTCTAGATGAACTAAAATTCCAGAGAGGGGAGAACCATTCAGAAGTGAGCTGGTAGTATTAGAAATCATCCAATGATAGTTCAGATTCTTCTAGAAAATAAAAGTGTATGTTTAACATCATTAAAGATATAAAGAGGAATAGAAATCACAATGAAAAAACTAGAAGAAACAGGAAAAGAAGGATAGCCATACATTCAAAAATATATAATTTGGTGACAGTGTGATTGTGAAGACCTTGTGGATCACATCCCCTTTATCTAGTGTATGGATGAGTGGAGGAATGGGGATAAAAACTAAAGGACAAATGGGGTGGGATGGGGGGATGATTTGGGTGTTCTTTTTTCACTTTTATTTTTTATTCTTGTTCTGGTTCTTTCTGATGTAAGGAAAATGTTCAGAGATAGATTGTGGTGATGAACGCATAACTATGTTATCATAGTGTGGACAGTGGATTGTATATCATGGATGATTGTATGGTGTGTGAATGTATTTCAATAAAACTGAATTTAATAAAAAAAAAAGAAGTGAGCTGGTGAACACCAGGCATTTTTACACTTGTAGCCTTGGCTGATCCTGGTGAAGTCTTAGTATCAGGTCTTGGCCCAATCAGGTGACCAGTGTGGAGGGAAAGAGAAAACAGCAAAACTTTTAGTAGGCACAAGAGTCCAGAGTGACAAGTTGGAGACGTACGTGGCCGGTTTTCCCCACAAGACACTGAATTCTGATGCTGGGAAAGAGTCTGAAAGCTAGACTTAAAGCTGCTTAAAATCAGAGTAAAATCTTCCAGTCTCTCAGTGCTTAGGAAACAAAGAATTACCAAGGGTCTTTAAAAAAATTTTTTTTTAATGAAACAGACAATAAATGAACAACCTAGAGGAAATGGTAAATTGACACCGAGGATCTATAGCCATTTTTTCACTTGCAGATATTTACTGACTCTAGATGCAGCTAGAGGTTGAGAATTCTTGCTCGGGCCCTGGCAGCAAACCACAGATATTTTGGCATCGTGAGGAGCTGGAGTAACAAAACTGGACACTAGAGGGACCTCTCCCCACACACAGTCTTTCTCTCCATCAAGACATTTACCAGGATATTTGCATGCTGGGATATCCCCTTTAAAGCAAGTTGTGCCCCTTGCATTTCTTACAACTAAGAAAGAGACGCTGTGTTTGGTGGGCTCTAGTAGAGGCTAAGCAACTGACCATGGGACACCACATGTCCATGCACCTTGAGCTGTCCATCATAAGCTAAGCCGTAAAGTCAGGCATGCCCAATTGCAATCCATGATGTAATGGTAATGGTATATTTGGGATTGACCTTGAGCAGGTCCAAGTAAATTGTACAAGCAGATGGTACAGACTCTATACTATCTTCTGCTGCTTTGACATCTACTGTCTCTCAACTCATTGGAGGGATTCTCTGACCAACATACAGAAGAGGAAAGGACTTGGGCCTAGATCACAGATAAGTCAATGCAATGTATTGGTACTAGCCAGAAGTTGACTGCAACCACATTACAGCTGATTTAGTTGATGCTGCTGCTGAGTTCCCAATCTTCCAGCTTCCAGGATCCATGCTAGCCTCTCAGCATGGCACCATTTTTCAGGGGGATGAGCTAACAACATGGTAGCCAGTTGATTTAATCAAGCCCTACTTTGGACAGTGTAGTGAATTGTCCTTACTAAAATGGATACATACTCCAGATATGAATTTGCGTTTCCTGCCTGCAGCATTTCAACCAGCTCTACCATTCAAGATTGCAGAATGCTATATCCATCATTCTGCTGTTATGCTCAACGTTGCCCTGGACCAAGCAACTCCTTTCATGGCAAAGGAAGCCTGGCAACAGTCTCACGAATAAGGGATTCACTAATATTACGACGTACCCCATCACCCAGAAGCAGCCAGCCTGATAGAACAAAGGAATGGTCTGTTGAAATCTCAACTCTATGAGTGATGAAACCTTGCAGAGTTGTGGTGCCATCCTCCAGAATATAATATATGCCTTGTGCGGGACACTGATTACGTGCTTCAACTTGGCGGGCCTGGGCCAGGGGACCGGATCCGCCCCTGGGGAGGGTGGTGGGCACGGGTGACAGCGCCCTCCACAGCCCCCCAGGCCTGGGAAAGTGAGGCCGGAGGCAGGCCCCATTTCCTCACCCAAAATACCACTGTTAGGGGAGGCTTGCCGGAGGGAACCGCCTTTTCCCCACCCCCTTATCTTGCCCGTACACTCCCCGTTGCCAGTGCAACTCCCATCACCACCGGTGCGCATACATTGTTGCCAGACACCGTTGCCAGAGCAACTCCCGCACCTTTTCAATCAACCTCCACGCCCTCTCAGAACCAATCCAAGCCTTTAACCCCTACAGCTACCCCGCCCTCTAAACCGCCCGATATAAGCTTGTACTCTCCCCTAATAAACTCTCTTGGCTTCTTCACCCTAAAAGAAACGTGTCCCGCCTGTTCCTTTCTCGCCGCCCTCCATACTTTGCACGCCTCCGCCGGGGACCGGGCCCAGTCCCCCGCCTCGCCCTCGCCTCCGGGAAAGAGCCCCCGCCGCCGGTACCCTCCGAGCAATCCTGAGAGCCTAGGATTTAGCAACCGGCCGCCACTCCCCCCCCTTAGACGAGTCAACTACGACCGCACCTTGAACAACTGACTGATACACAGTATCATGTCTTTTAGAGATAAATACATAGGTCATGGACCAAGCTGTGAAAGTGGGATCCCTCTTACTATCACACCCACTGGTCCATTTATGGAATTTATGTTTCCCATTCCTGAAAAATTAGGCTCTGCTGGATTAGAGATCTTTGTTTCCAGGGGAATTCCTTCCACCAGGGCTTAGAGAAGGGTTCCTCTGAAATGAAAACTGCATCTACTGTCTGCCCATTTGTGGGTTCCTTTCGCCATTGTACCAGGCAAGTAAGGAAGTTATTGTCCTGGCTTGGTAAGCAATCCTGATTACAATAAGGATCTAGGGTTGCTACTACATAATGGGGTAGAAAGGAATATGTATGGATTCATAGAGAGGGTTCATAGGGAGTCTCTTTGTTCTTCCATATCTGGAAAGGATTATGAAATTGGCAATTATAGAAGCCAAGTAAAGGCAAGGCAACTTAAGGGATCAGACCCCTTAAGGATGAAAGCTGGAATCATCCTATCAAACAGAAGTACTAGCTGTGAATGAGGGAAAGCTAGAAAAAACGTGGGGGAGGAACTGATGAACATCAGTTACAGCTTGAATATTGGCTATAGCAGCAGATATTGCAGATTGTTTCACTAACTCTCTTGCCTTAATATTCCAGGACATCACAGCTGGACACTCATCTTGAAGGAACTCTGAGATGGACTGTTCTTATACCCTTCCTGTTGGAGAAGGAGTGAGGGTATCTGAAAATAGAGGCCTCCACTTTGTGAAAATGGGCTTGAATCTGAGTGGAGCAAGGTATACTCCGTATTGAACCCAAATATCTCGGGTATTTTTTCAAAGCTAATCATGCCTCCCTCCTTTGGTCTCTTGATTGATGCCTCACCTCCACCAAGTCACCCCTCCCCTTCACCTTACAGACTTAGCTAAAATATAACACTTCAGGGCAGGGTGTCTGTCTTCCTGAGAAATTGCCCAGGGGCCAATAACAAAACCAGAAGTATAGGGGACTTAGGAAGCTGGTCAGATAAATTAATTCTTCTTGTCAATTTGTACATGTATTTATGGGTAAAACGCCTGCATTTTAATCCTTCCTTCAAGGCATACTTTTTTGGAGGACCTGAGTTAATACAGTATTTTTCTAAGAACTTGTCCATTTTGACAGTTTTCAAATGTATTGTCACAAAGTTGTTTATAATATTCTATCTTTTTAAATCTCTGTTGCATCCATAGTTACATTATCGTTTTCCTTCTGATATTTCTTTTTTTTTTATCTCAACCAATCTTACTGATCTGAGTTTTATATATTCCCTCTTTTGTCAGTTTGTTTCCTTTTGAACTAATTTATGCTCTTCCCTTTAATAGTTCCTTTTTCTATCTTTTCTGGACTTATTCTGTTATTTTTCCAACTTTCTAAGTGAAATGCTTAATTTTTTTTTTTAATCTTCATTTTATTGAGATATATTCACATACCACGCAGTCATACAAAACAAATCGTACTTTCGATTGTTCACACTACCATTACATAGTTGTACATTCATCACCTAAATCAATCCCTGACACCTTCATTAGCACACACACACAAATAACAAGAATAATAATTAGAGTGAAAAAGAGCAATTGAAGTAAAAAAGAACACTGGGTACCTTTGTCTGTTTGTTTCCTTCCCCTATTTTTCTACTCATCCATCCATAAACTAGACAAAGTGGAGTGTGGTCCTTATGGCTTTCCCAATCCCATTGTCACCCCTCATAAGCTACATTTTTATACAACTGTCTTCGAGATTCATGGGTTCTGGGTTGTAGTTTGATAGTTTCAGGTATCCACCACCAGCTACCCCAATTCTTTAGAACCTAAAAAGGGTTGTCTAAAGTGTGCATAAGAGTGCCCACCAGAGTGACCTCTCGGCTCGTTTTGGGATCTCTCTGCCACTGAAGCTTATTTCATTTCCTTTCACATCCCCCTTTTGGTCAAGAAGATGTTCTCCGTCCCACGATGCCGGGTCTACATTCCTCCCCGGGAGTCGTATTCCACGTTGCCAGGGAGATTCACTCCCCTGGGTGTCTGATCCCACGTAGGGGGGAGGGCAGTGATTTCACCTTTCAAGTTGGCTTAGCTAGAGAGACAGGGCCACATCTGAGCAACAAAGAGGCATTCGGGAGGAGGCTCTTAGGCACAACCATAGGGAGGCCTAGCCTCTCCTTTGCAGCAACAGTCTTCCCAAGGGTAAAACCTGTGGGAAATGCTTAATTTTTAACTTTTCTTCTTTTCCAGTATAGGAACTTAAGGCTATAATTGTCTCTCTGAGTACCACTTAACTAAATTTTGATATGTATTATTTGTGTTTTAATGTATTTTATCCTTCATTTCCGAAAGTTTTCTCATTCCTATTATGATTTCTTTTTTGGTGCATGTATCATTTGGAATGGCCTTTAAATTTTCAAATGTGTGGGAATTTTTAAATTATAGTTTTCTGTTTAATTTCTAATTTGTGTTGAGGACATAAAATGTGGCCCGAGTAATACTGATCCTTAAAAGTCGTTGAGATTTGCTTTAGGGCCTAGAATAGTGGTCGGTCAGTTTTTGTCAATGTCCATGTGTTATTAAAACAATATATGTTTTCCAGTTGTTGGTTGCAAAATATGTGTGGACCAAGCTTGATATTTGTGCTATTCAAATGTTCTATGTGCTTACTGACTTTTTTGTCTGCTTGATCTATGGATTGCTGAGAAAGGTGTGTTAAAATCTCTCACTATCATGGTGGAATTCTCAGTTTCTCTTTGCAAGTTTGGAAAATTTTACTTTTCATTTGGAAGATATGTTATTAGGCGCATGTTTTTTTTTTTTTTTAAATTGTTATTTTAAATATTTGTTATTTTACTATTGTTATTTAAATATTTAAATAAATAATAAAGTTGAAAAAATAATACAAAACCAATTTAGAGAACTCCATAATATCCCCTACTCAGACACCCAGCTTTACCATCTTTTAACACTTTGCCACATTTGTTGTATCATTCTTTCTATCAATCTATTGCTATATTGTCTATTATTATCTATCAATCATCCATTATCATCCATCTATCCATCTATTTTCTAAACATTTTGAGAGTGGGTTACATATATCATGCTCCTTGAATACTTAATACTTCCATGTATATTTCCTAAGAAAAAGGATGTTCATTTAAGTAACCACCTTAAGTACAGTTATCAAGTTCAAGAAATTTAACATTGATATAAAACATACAGTTTATAATCTATTTTTATAAACCATTTATTTTCCCTTTTTCAATGTTCACATTAGTGGTAGCACATAATATTTCTCTTTTTTGTGCCTGGCTTATTTTGCTTAGCATTATGTCTTCAGGGTTCATCCATGTTGTCATATGTTTCATGACATCGTTCCTTCTTACTGCCGTGTAGTATTCCATCATGTGTATATACCACATTTTATTTATCCACTCATCTGTTGAAGGACTTTTGGGTTGTTTCCAACTCTTGGCAATTGTGAATAATGCTGCCATGAACATTGGTGTGCAGATATCTGTTTGTATCACTGCTTTCAGATCTTCCGGGTATATACTGAGAAGTGCAATTGCTGAATCGAAGGTTAACTCTATATCTAGTTTTCTAAGGAACTGCCAGACTGACTTCCAGAGTGGCTGAACCATTATACAGTCCCACCAACAATGAATAAGAGTTTCAGTTTCTCCACATCCTCTCCAACATTTGTAGTTTCCTGTTTGTTTAATGGCAGCCATTCTGACTGGTGTGAGATGGTATCTCATTGTGGTCTTAATTTGCATCTCTCTAAGAGCTGGTGAAGCTGAACATTTTCTCATGTGTTTCTTGGCCATTTGTATTTCCTCTTCAGAGAACTATCTTTTCATATCTTTTGCCCATTTTATAATTGGGCTGTCTGTACTATTGTGATTGAGTTGTAGGATTTCTTTATATATGCAAGATATCAGTCTTTTGTCAGCAAAAATTGGTTTCCAAAATTTTTTTCCCATTGAGTTGGCTGCCTCTTCACCTTTTTAACAAATTCTTTTGAGGTAGAGAAACTTCTAAGCTTGAGGAGTTCCCATTTATCTATTTTTTCTTTTGTTGCTTGTGCTTTGGGTGTAAGGTCTACGAAGTGGCCGCCTAATACAAGGTCTTGAAGATGTTTCCCTACATTATTTTCTAGGAGTTTTATGGTATTGTCTTTATATTGAGGTCTTTGGTCCACTTTGAGTTAATTTTTGTGTAGGGTGTGAGGTAGGGGTCCTCTTTCATTCTTATAGATATGGATATCCAACTCTCCCAGCCCCATTTGTTGAAAAGACTGTATAATCTATTTTTTCAGTTGTCTCAATAATGTCTTTTTGAGCTTTTTCTCCTCCATTATTAGATCCAGTTCAGGATCATGTGTTGCATTTAATTCCCATTGTCTCTTTAATCTCTTTCCTTTTTTTAATTGTGGAAACATATTTAGAACATAAGAGTTCCCATCTCAAACACTCCCAAGCATAGAATTCAGTGGGATTAATCATGTCCATGATGTTGTACTACCCTCATCAACATTCATTAGCAGAACTTTATATTACCCCAAACAGAAACCCTACACCCCTTATGCATTAACTCCCCACCCCCCTCCTCTCTGCTCTTGGTAACTCGTACTTTCTGTCTGAATTTGCATATTCAAGTTATTTCATTTAAGTGGAATCATTCAGTATTTGTCCCTTTTTGTCTGGCTTATTTCACTCAACATGAAGTCTTCAAATTCATCTGTGTTGTTACATACATCAGAACGTCATTTCTGTTTTCAGCTGAATAATATTCTATTGTATGTGTACACCACATTTTCTTTATCCATTTGTCTGTTGTTGGATACTTGGGTTTCTTCCAACTTTTGTCTATTGTAAATAATGCTGCTTTGAACATTGGTTACATGTATCTGTCCGAGTCCCTGCTTTCCATTCTGTTGGATTTATACCTAGAAGTGGGTCATATGGTAGTTCTATGTTTAACTTTTTGAGAACCCCCCAAACTGTTTTTCACAGTGCTGAACCATTTTATATATCCACCTACAGTGTACTAGGGTTCCTATTTCTCCATATTCTTACTAGCACTTATTTTCCGTTTTAAAGTAATAGCTATTCTAATGGGTGTGAAGTGGTATTTCATTATGGTTTTGATTTCCATTTCCCTAATGGCTAATGATGCTGAGCATCTTTTGTGTTTATTGGCTATTTGTACATTTCTTTGGAGAAATGTCTATTCAAGTTTTGCCCATTTTTGAATTGGGTTGTTTATCTTTTTGTTGTTGAGTTGTTGGAGTTATTTATGTATTCTGGTTATTAAACCCTTATCAGATATATGGTTTCCAATTATTTTCTCCCATTCTGTAGATAGTCTTTTCACTTTCTTGATATTGTCCTTTGATGAACAAAAGTTTTTAATTATGAGGTAGCCCAATTTATTATTTCTTCTTTTGTTACTTATGGTTTTGGTATAAAGTCTAAGAATCCATTGCCTAATTTAAGGTCCTGAAGATATGCCCTATTTTTTCTTCGAGTATTATAGGTTTGGCACTTATATTTAGGGGTAATTGATCCATATTGAGTTAAGTTTTGTATATGGTGTGAGGATTCACTTTCATTCTTTAATATGTTATTTTAAAATGTATTTTCCTAGTGAATTGAGCCTTTATCATATGTTCCTATCTTTAGACCCAATGATGCTTTGGGCCAAGTTAATTTTTCTGTATAGTAGGCTATACTATTGTCTTTTGCTTTGTAGTATCTTAGTGTTTATTTTTCCCTCTGTTATTTTTAGGTGTGCGTATTGCAAAGAGCATATATTGGAATTTTTAATTCTTTCTTAAAATCTTCATCCTTTAATAATAAAGTTTAATCCTTTCACATTTATCATGATAATTAATACAATAAATTCATATATATGATCTTTTTATTGAGATATTATCTTTTCATGTGGCTTATGGACCATTTGTATATCTTCTTCATAGAAATGTTTATCAGTATCCTTTGCCCATATTTTAATTGGGCCACTTATATGAGTTTACTATGTGCTTTTCATTTGTTCTGAGTTTTTCGTCTGTTTTTGTTTTTTTGTTTGTTTCTCCCTTCTTCACTTTTTGGGGTTGATTGAGTTTTTTACTCATTCCATTTTGTTTCCTCTACCAGTTTTAAAGGTAAGACTCTATTTCAGTTATTTTAGGAGTTAGTCTAGAGTTTTTAACATGTATATTTAACCCAAAAAAGTTTTAAATTAGTTAACATCTTTACTCCTCCCTGAACAAAACAAGTATCTAATTTTAATCATTCCCTCCCAACTTAAATTCTATTATTTTCAAGTATTTTAAACCTATCTATTTTGTTAAACCACACAAATTAGACATTTATGTTATTATTTCATAAAGACAATGCTTGTCTAGAGTTAACCACATGTTTACTATTTTCTTTGTTCACCATTCCTTCTTGCATCTCAGACCTTCCTTCCAAGGTGATTTTTCTCCTTCCAGAAATACAGCTTTCAGTGAGGGTTTATTGGTTATAAGCTCTTTCAGTTTTTACTTGTTTGAAAATGTTTTCAGTTCATCCTTATTCTTGAAGGAACTTTCCACAGATCAGAAAATTCTAGGTTAATAGGTTTTTCTTAGCATTTTGAAGATGACATTTCACACATTTCACAATTATCTGGGTGGCTTCCTTGTTTTGTTTTGTTTTTTTTTCTGTTGAGAAATCAGCTGTTGGTCAAAATGTGTTTCCTTTATAGACAATCCATCTCTTCTCTCTGGCTGCCTTAAAGACCTTTCTTCCTTTGGTGTTCTACATTTTTACTATAATGTATCTAATATACATTAGTGTGGGTTTAATTTTATTTATCTACCTTGGAATTCACTAGATGTTCTGAATCCATGGATTGGTGTTTTCATAAATACTGGAAAATTCTCATCTGTTATCTCCTCAAATATTGCCTCTTTCTTATTCTCTTTGCTCTCTTTCTAGAACTCTGACTAGATACATGTTAGACATTTTCATTTTATCCTTCCTATCTCCTATGGCTTCCTCTCATGAGTATTGGGGATCCAGGAAAAGCTTTTGAACAGAGAAATGGCATGCTCGGCTCTGTTTTAGGAAGATTACTCTAACAGTAGCACTGCTGATGGAAGGAGGGTAGAAGGATCGAAGACCCATCAATCCCAGGATGCTATCTGGCATTACCCCTGGACGTTGCTTGGAAGTCAACTATAATAGGGAACTTAGTGAGAAATCTTCATCCAGGGCTTGGACCCCTTCTAACAGGGCCCACAAAAAAGCAAAGCTGCTGGCCCCATGGTCAGGCACACATGAGGGTGTCATGCAGATTTGCCTAATCTGAGAGGCCCTACCAGACCTCAGTAAAGCCCTGGGCCTCCTGAGTTGGTTTTCCACATATGTGTCAGCACTTTGTTTTTCAATTGTATAGGCTGCTGTTTTTATATCTTCTGCGTGTATACTAAAATAGAAAACAAAAATGTAATCTGGCTGCTCCTTGTGGAAGTGGGCCTCTGTCATCATCCCAGATGCCAAAAGAAAATCTCCCTTTGGGTACACATCTTGCAGCAACCCTTGTCATCACTCTGCTGGGGTTTGTCAGTTGAGCGGGACTGGGCTGGGCATGGGGAAATTTGCTCTGTGAAGGCCCTGCAGGAAGTTTTCCAGTAAGCAGTAGTGGAGAAGGATGAGGTTTGCCCACGTAAAAGTGACCAAGTCAGATGACCTCCATCCCAGTGTCTGTTCAGGTTTCAGAGGGGCCCAAGCCATTTCCTGCCATCTTAGTTGCTGCCTCTCTGGTACATGGTTGCAAGAAACTGATCTGGTCTGGTCTAGGTGCATATCTTGCATTGTACTAGGAGGAAGGAAGGGAAGCTTTGAATCCACTTCCAGCTCTGAGCATTTATTTCTTTGCTCAGAGGTAGCTAGTCACAGGGATATGGCTTCTGCCCTTGATTTTATGCAAAAGCATTTGGAGAAAGATTGCTCAAAAAGCATAAGTGGCCCAATTTACCAGGGACCAGTTGTCAGTATGCTGGCCACAGCCCTGAGCATTTTCACATTGAAGATGATGACTATGTTAGCTCTCACTGGTTTATTTCTGAAAGGGGCAGGGCCCATTCTTAAGGAAAGCAAGCTTTCCTGGTTCCTGGTAATAACTACAGCACCGACCACACAACTAAGTAAATATGGTTGCAGTTACAGTGGGTGAGTTGAGTGAATTCCCTGTGTCTTCAGGGCTAGTCTTATGGACCTGATTAGCCTCCTCTTCTTACTCACTGTAACCGATGGAGCAGGTTGCAAGAAAACAGACCTCATGATCTTGTAAACTGGTGGACAAGGTCAAAACCAAGAAAACATGCTCCTGCCTCCTCTAACCCACAGTGGAAAACATAAACAGGCAGCAAAGATAGAAGTCTATAGAGAAGAACCCTCTATCTTTTCTACCCCCGCTACCCCTCTTGCAGACAGTCGTAAGTACCACCAACTGTACTGAGAACCACAAACAGCCTTCTTGGATATGCTGGCCAGCCATCTTATCTACTTCACTGAGTTCTTAAGGCCAAGGGAACCTCAGAAATAATGGGAGGTTTGGAATGAGATATACTAGGGCTTGAATCCCAGCTGTGACTATGGTCAATAACGTAAACTCTCTGAGCCTTTCATTGCATATTGTAAAAAAGGATTAATACTGTGTCTCATTGGCTTGTGGTGAGAATTAATTGATACGCTGTTATAAAGTGACTAGGAGAGTCCTAATCCATAGTACATGGTCAATAAATGATAGTTTGCTCCCATGCTTCTGTGAAGCACTGGCGCATTGTGAGCTTTTGTTGGAGGTTTATTGTGGTAGATGTTAGTGCTACTCTTCATTATTTCTGGTGTTTTTCTCTTTCTGGGCATATGGGAGACTTGTTCTCCCATCTCCCTTGAAGTTATTCATGGCAATGTGACTTGTTCTGTCCAATTGCAATGTGAGTGGAAATATCTAAGAACAGATGTGGAATTCTCCATGACTCTTGTTCTCTGCCAAGGCAGTCATGGAAGCAGTTGTTGAAATGGCGATCCCATAAGATGGAAGTATCCTGGGATGCTGAGCTAACACTTGGAGGACAGCTGCTCTGAACAGTTGCCTACCCCATGATAGACTCTGTGTGATCATGGAATAAACTTCTGTTGTGTTCCACCACTGGGATTCTGGGTTGATTTGTTACTGCTGCATAACCTAGACTATTCTGACTGAAACACATACAGAGATGTATAAAATGGATCTGAAAATGCTACAATAATGCAAAAACAAGAGCTCTAATAGAAGAGTGTTCAAAGTAAGGCAGGACACTAAGAAGGGAGCAACTAATATTGCTGAACAAATCAAAGACAGAATCAAAGAGGAAGTAGCATTTGAGCTGATGTGAGAATCAGGAGAGAGGGATGAATACATGCATTTAAAGAACAATTAAAAGTTCATTGGGTGGGACAGAGTAATTTGGGCAGAGAATAAAAATTTATTTGCAAATCCCCCTTGAGGGACTGGGGAAAAATGTGGAAATATTTAACTTCCCCACCTCAGGAATTACGATATTCTCACAAGCACTGGGGCCTACCAATTTAGAAGACCAAGCTCTAGATTTGGGGCTTGCCCTTGTGAAGCTTGTTACTGCAAAGAAGAGGCTAAGCCAACTTATAATTGTGCCTAAGAGTGTCCCCCAGAGAACCTCATTTGTTGCTCAGATATGGCCTCTCTCTCTAGCTAAGGCAACTCTGCAGGTAAACTCGCTGCCCTTCCCCCTACATGGGACATGACTCCCAGGGGTGTAAATCTCTCTAGCAGTGTGGGACATGACTCCCAGGGATGAACCCGGATGAGAATTGTGGGATTGAGAAAGCCTTCTTGACCAAAAGGGGGAAGAGAAATGAAACAAAATGAAGTTTCAGTGGCTGAGAGATTTCAAAAGGATTCAAGAGGTCATTCTGGAGATTATTTGTATGGATTATATAGATATCCCTTTTTAGGTTTTAGTGTACTGGAATAGCTAGAAGGAAATATCTGAAACTGTTGAACTGCAACCCAGTAGCCTTGATTCTTGAAGGTGATTGTGTAACTATATAGTTTACATGGTGTGACTGTGTGATTGTGAAAACCTTATGGCTCACACTCCCTTTATCCAGTGTATAGACAGATGAGTAGAAAAATGGGGACAAAAAAGTAAATGAATAACAGGGGATATGAGGGTAGGGATGTTTTGAGTGTTCTTTTTTACTTTTACTTTTATTTTTGTGTGTGTGTTTTTTTTAAGTAATGAAAATGTTCAAAACTGTGGAGATGAATGCACAACTATATGATGGTACTGTGAAAAACTGTACACTTCAGATGATTGTATGGTATGTGAATATATCTCAATAAAATTGAATTAAAAATATGAAGGAGGAAAAAAAAGAACATTTCTTCATGGGATATATGTGTCTCTCAATACAATGCTTTTTCATCCATATTTACATAAGAAAAAGAATATATTTATGTCCTCAAAATTCAATACATTTTTAACAAAGTGATGGAAAGGGTCAATGGAATAAGTCTTTAGTTTCATTCCAAATATAATTGTACCATATCAGCAGAGTTCACAGAAGACAATTGAAAAGGCTCTGCGTGTAACAAAGTTGCCCTGAAGGATCTTTTACAGACAAGGCAACTGCTATTAACAACCATATTAAATGTTTAGCGATCAGGAAGTACTGTTTTAAATATTTTACATCCTAACCGGATAACCTGTAGCATATATCCAAGTATTTTATGGTGTTTCATATTTTTGGAAATTGGTTGAGGATTTTGGGTTGAGAAGTAATGCTCTAAAAAATTTGCCATTTGAAATAATGGCAAACGAGGCTCTGGTTAGTGTTTTCCTTCAAATGATGGTAAGTGGGAGATGCCTGTATTTCTGGATTGCAGGGATGTGGAGAGGACAGAAGTAGACCTTGTATGACCTGTGAAGGAGACTGGACTTCAGTTGGTGGTGAGTCAGAGGTTTTTATGCCCAGCAATGACATGAAGACGTGTGTATTTTATCAACAGCCTTAACTCGACAGGCATGGGGAATGCGTGAAGTAGAGAGCTGGTGATGGCTGACGTAGGTGAGAGGCAAGGGCCTGAACTAAGCAGTGGGTATGGAGAGGGCAAATCTGAGAGACATTTCAGAGGTCTGAATGGTAAATGGAAGGAAACAGAGGCTAAAAGTCAGGAAAGTATCCAGAAAGGTGACAGGGAGGTGGTTGTGGTGCATTAACCAAAATAGGAACCTCAAAGAAAGGAGAATGAAGAAGAAGGAGCAACAGCAGGTTTCAGGGCATGAGGATGGCTGACAGAGAGCTACTTTGGTTTTGGATGTGTTGTGTTTGAAATGTTCTCTGAGAAGTTTCTTCTGTATCTCCCCCAAAACCAGTCTAATAGCTCACCTTAGCTGCTTCCCCTGGGCAATTATAGCGACATTCACCAAGATAAAATGAAAATAGCTTTTGAGAGGAAAACCAAGACTCACAAGAGTCTTCCTTATAACCCAGAGCCTGCCAAATCCCTTTCTTCTGATGTCCCAGCTTCTGGAGCCTGACAATGGTCAGGCCTGGGTTGGCAGACAGTTGATGTGGCTTGCAAGAAACCCCACTCCCTCTAGCCAGGGGCCCTGAGGATGCCTTTGTTTCTACAGGAAAGTAGAGGCAGCCAAATAATCCTCCTTAAAAAAAAGCCTTAATACATCTAAGAAGTTCCATTTTTGTTGGTTGCACACAGCCCTGATCTCTTTAGCTTGATTGGGGTCTGGTGAATTGGTGTGCATTCATTAATGGGGCTTTAGGTAGGATATTCCAGTGTTAAATCTGCATTAACTAAATTGGATATTGAGAAGGAAGTGAAAAAATGAGCTTCTTTGAGAGAGAATATGAGCTCTAGGAGAGCAGGGAATTTTGTCTGTTTTATTCACTGATGGATCCCAGCCTTTAGGACAGTCCTGGAACATATTGGGGCTCAAGCAATATTTGCTGAATTAAATTAAATTGAAATTCAGTTTCTGCAAGCTAGGGTTCCTGTTTCCTGTCAGTTTCTAGAGCTGTCGGCATGGTGCAGACACACCTTCCTCTCTTACAGCTCAGCTCCAGTTCACCGGAGATTTGTGTGTGTACAAGTTGGGAGTCTGTGCGATGGCAGAGTTCTGAACCCCATGCGTAGGCATGTGCTGGAAGGAAGACTCATTTTCTTACACTGAAGAACTTGCCTCTCCCACCCAGTACCTGTGTCTGACTACTCTAGACCTCTCTCATGACCAGGAACAGCAGGAGCAATTGCTTCACACAAGCAGGCAAGCCTGACACTGATACGTGCAAACCAAGCAGATGATGCACAGGGTAATGGCACTGGTCTATAAGTGCCTGCGGGCCCACAACTGTATCCCAGCACCTAGAGGATCTGCAACAGACCAGGTAATCAATAAATATTTGTTGAATGCACAACGTAGGAATAAATGGCGTAGTTGATATTGTTACCATGTTTCTCCTCCAGGTCTATCTCAGTTTTAAAGTATATTTTCTGGATCTTTGAGAAAGTTTTTCAAGCAGAGGAATTTCCGATTATGCTACCGATAGTCATAAGCAGGCAGGTTGGAATATTGTTCTGCCTAGCACTGTTCTGCCTCTGAGAATACAGGATGGTGGAGCCCTCTAGAACCTAGCCTTCTGAATATAACTGCCCTACCAGTGCTTCTCTGTCCCTTTTGTTATGCCGCAATGTCAGATGGAGTAAGAGGGAACTTGCCCAGGCCACAGTACCCCGGGCCTCCACAGAGAGTTTCTGGGCCCCTCCACCACCTGGCAATGGGATTGGTCTGCCACATTCTTCTCATCGGCTGGGAACAGACCTCATTACAGGCTCCCAGCACTGCCTTTCTCCCCAGGGGGATCCTTGAAATTCTTTTTAATTCTAAGGTCAGTCCTGGAAGGCTCATTCATTCATTTTATCACCCAAAATTTGCCCTGTGCCATCCTAGGCTCTGTGTATGCTGTGGAGAGGAAACTAGGCTTAGACCCTGCCCATGTCCACAACCCCACATCCCCACTAAGTCCTGCTGGATCACTTCTGCCCTACGTATACCTGGCAACCCTACTTCTTCTGCCACCAGGGAGATGGGAGTACTCAGTCAGCATGTGTGCAGACCCTCCCTCCGAACTCTGAATTTTGTCAAAGGGACTATGCTAACTTGAAGTGCAAGACAAAGGCTGGCAGCAAACTGAACCAGAGTTGTCTATTTTTATTTCATTGGAACATACCACAAAACAAAATAAATATTAATTTACCAAATTCTGAATCATTTCATAAATAATAAGTTAACAGACATTTTAAAGAAAGTTAAATTAAATAAGATAAAAGTATATTTTGCCTGGAGCATACTGTAGGAAACTACTTCAAAGACTCTGTTATCTGAAATACATCTCAAATATTTCATGCTTTCTGCCTGTGTGAGATGGTAAAGTAGCAGCAGCCCTGAAACATTCACTTTGCCTCTGAAGTTTACTCTGAAAATTAAGAGCTTGCCTTTGGTTGGCCCTCATTCTCGTTGCAATAAAATGTCCTTTACCTCCTCCAAAATCTTTGGCTACAAAAAGTCAGTTTATTCTCAACTTTCCATTGTCCAATCCGTGTTTATTACTCCAAGAAACTCACGCAGGTGGTCTATGAATTGCTTTACTCTCCGTCTTTCTCCTCCGCATTTTTTCTGCAAAAAGAACAGACAATTGTAGCAAACTGTCAATTCCTGTAAAAATAGGCACAGCCTGACAAATATATTTTCCACTGAATGTTTTTAACTTACTCTTTGGAGGTCTATGTATTCTTTTAGTAAAGACAAGTTTTGAAATAGTTTTCCCACGGCATCCTCTTGTACAGTTTGATTCTTCAGGGTGTCTATTCCCTGAAAGATTTCTTCAATGCATAGTTGGTGCTAAATGAGGAAGATTTTTAAAAGGCAAATAATCAAAATAAGGTATGAAGATTTGGTTCAAAAAATTGGGCTTTGTTTTGTTGTGTTTGTGTGAGTCACCTTCTCCAAAGAGTTCTTTGCTTATTTTTTTTCCAGATGGCAAACTATTATCTCATACTGAGATATAATCCTTAAAAAATAGATGAAGCTTATATGATTACTGAGGAGTTTTACAGTTGATATAAAATAACTACTTCACCAGAAAGAAAATGTTTAGGAAGTATAATACAACTACATTACCAACTGAACTTACATCAGTGATTTCTTTTATAGTTCTAGCAGGTAAGTTTATTCTGTTTAGACTAATGAAATCATATATTTTATATTCTAATATGCCATGACATACTCCAAATATGTGCAATTCATTGCATGCTATGATCATTTAAATATATGGAAATCACTTTTAATTTAGGTATTCAGTGTATATTTTAATGTCTGTTAATCATGATTAAAAAATATAACCCTAAATTGCTAATACTTTCAGAAAGACACTGAGTGAGGAAGGCCTTAGATAGTCAGAGTTGAACAGAGACTAGGAGGCACCTCTCACCCAGTGTGGGATTATTCCGGAAAGAATCTCTGACATAAGGATCTTCGGAATGGAGAACAGACAAAATCACCAAAGGGCCAGATCCATTTGTTTAATGGATTCTACTTGTTATACAGTTCCTCCTATTATTTATAAATAGATACAGCCATAGCCAAATACATAAAAAATAGAGAAAATAAAATAGTTCCAATGATAACTAATGCATTACAGCTTAAAATATGAAATTTACTTATTCATTCAATCATTTTATTTAATCATAATTTAACTTACATTTTTATGTTCAGGAATATGAATCCTCAGTGTCTGAAAAGGAAAAGAAATACAATCGTTTTTAAAACACTCCAACATCCATAAGTTTTAATATAATGCTGGCTAGTGATGTGGCTATCAACAATATATTAACAATACCCTCATAACTTCATTATTAATGATTAGATCTTTATAAATGGTAAATGAACCACCATCAGTGATTACCTATGCATTTTAAAGACTGTAGGAATCAAAAAGAAAATTACCCCATCGCCTATCAGCAGAGTTTCATAAGTTGAGAGCAGTTTCAAGGTCTCTGGCACCAGTCTAGTCATGGGACTTTTTATGGCATTGGTGCAAACATAGCTAGTCCCAAGAGCCAGCAGACTCAGATGCAGAAGCATTTTCATGGCTCTGAAATGTTCAGCGTTTGTCTTTGGCAAAGCAAGTGCATAGTACAAGATTGTATCCCCAACCAATTTATCCTCTCTCTTTGAGGAAATGAATAATTTCTAACAATCAGATAGAGACTACCTAATAATGCCATATCATGAAACCAAATGTTTCCAAAGCCTTGCATCTTAAAAAAAAATTTTTACTTTTATCTTTTAATAATAATAAAAGTCCCTATTTTTCCCCTTTGAAAATATTTTCTATTACAAAAGAAAAATTTGCATTTCTTAAAATCAGAAGTTTGAATTTCCTCTTAAAAGATGTGCATAATAAGAAGTATAATGTAAACCACTAGATAGGATTTTGGGTTAAAATACATAAATATTGGGAATATTTTTTCAGGTTGACTAAATTCTACTGTGGCTGTAATCAGACTGATTTGTCTTAAAAGGAATTGAAAATACTGGCGGAAAGATGGTGATTCGAGCTAGAGCCCATCAAAACTACCAGGGTCAAGTTATATTCACTAGGGTATCAAATAGGATCCTTTTTGGTGCCAAACTGCTAACCCAAACTGTTGGAACCCAAACAGGGAATTTATCGGGTTATATACCAAACAGTCCAGGGATGGAGGCTCCTTTATGTCTTTCTTACTTGGTGAGTCTTCCTTGGCTCCAGTATCATACACTTCTCTCACCGTGGTCCCAGGATGATGTCAAAACTCCTGTATCTACATGTGTTCTGTTCATGTGTGGCAGAATAAAGCAAGTTCTGCTCTTCTTATTGCTCAGTCAAAAGTTCTGGAATTTAGTCTGCTTTTGGCAAGAGTCACATGCTCACCCTTGAACTGTGGCCAGGGATGTATATATATAGGGTTATCTATATCGTGCATAAGAGTGCCCACCAGAGTGACCTCTCAGCTCCATTTGAAATCTCTCAGCCACTGAAACTATATTTTGTTTCATTTTTCCATCCCCCTTTGGTCAAGAAGATGTTCTCAATCCCATGATGTCAGGTCCAGATTCATCCCCAGGAGTCATGTCCTGCGTTGCCAGGGAGATTTATACCCCTGGTTGTCAGATCCCACATAGAGAGGAGGGCAGCAAGTTCACCCACCAAACTGGCTCAGTTAGAGAGAGATGGCCACATCTGAGCAGCAAAGAGTACTCAGGGGGAGACTCTTAGGCACAATTATAAGCAGGTTCAGCCTCTCCTTTGCAGTAACAAGCTTCATAGGGGCAAGTCTCGTGATAGAGGTCTTGGCATGTGAAATGTCCTCAATGTCCAGCAACAATCCACATGAGGAAGCCCAACACCTCTGCATTTTTCCCCAGCTCCTCTGGGGGGCCCTGCATATATGTTTTTATTCTCTGTCCAAATTACTTTGGGATGTGTCTCTATTTCACACTAACCTATGCAAACCTACCAGGTCTCACTTCCTACTAAAAGCTCCATGTAAATATGGTATTTGAACAAATTGTATGAGTTAAATTGTTTAGGAAATAAAGATCTTGCACCAACTAAACATCTCTTCCCTTGGTCTCACATGGAATTTGAAGTTTTAAAACGCAATCAGTATTGTCCTTTACCTTTTAAGCCATTGTTTTTAATGCAGTGTTTCAGTGAGCATCCCAAAGTTATTCTATGTTGGAGGCTTGGAAGCCTGACTTTAGGATTATCTTGAGCATCTGGGACAGATAGTGTGGAACACAAATATTAACCCAGAACCCTTTTCCAAAGTTGGAAATAGTTCTTTATGAGCAGCAGAGACAACTGGGGGGTAGATATACCTCTTTCATGCTTGTAATCCTGGATTTGCACAGGCAGGATAAAAGTAGTCTAGGACTTCAGTGGCTGCCTCCCTGTAACATGTCTGGCTTTATTTGTGCTGAAGTTTTAAGCTCTTGGTTAGACATGTCTGTTTTGAACACTTGAAGGAGGTTTTCTTTGAGATTACTGGACAGATACTGGCTCACAGCAGTTAATCTAATCATTCTATAGGAATCACAATAGATTTGGATCAAGGTGCTCTTTTACCAGACCAGAAACTGAGTTCTGGTAGGAGCCTTCTCTCCCCAGAGGATTTCATATGAGAAAGTTCTCCGTAGTTCTTTTCTGGCTCTGCTTTGGGCTTCAGTGAGGAAGTGTGGGTTTAGATGCCAAATGACTTATGTTAGAACCTTAAATACATTAAAGTTCTGAGCTTGTTAATTCTCTTTTATAGGGCTGCACAGGTAATCTGCATGCTGGAAGACTGAGATACGAATAAAGCAGCCTTCACTAAGCAGGAGAAAACTCACCAACCATTCCCTAATTTATTTTAGAGGAATCATACTGAGCTCACACTGACTATGAAGATGATTGAAATGACCAAGGTATAACATAACAAAGGTGGTGGGGGCTATGTCTAGCTGCAGTAATGCATGACCTATCTAAAGGTGGCAGCTGCCACTCAGCTCTGGCTGTGTTGTTGCTGTGGCACCCCTAGGCTTATGGTGCCAGATCGTTCAATTTTTCAAAGAAGCCAGAAAGCCTAATTATTATGTGCAGTCTTCTGATTTTAAGTGTTGGCAATTCATATTGTAAAAGACTTTATAGGCTGCCAGTTTCCAGCCTCTGATTTATGGTATAACCTCCCTGTTGGAGGGCTATCTAAAAATACTTCCTACTTCAAATTATGTTCCTTATATTGTTGTCATAAGTCATTAATTTATTAACTTTTCTTCTGTTGAGTCTGATGTCCACAATTTGATTTCAAATGCTGTCAGAGTAAGAACCATAAAATAATATATTTGAAAAAGCTTTATTAATATAAAACTCTGAACAAAAGTGAGTGATTTTAATCTCCCATGCAGACGAATTCCAAATAATTTATGTAGATACTTTCCCCTCAAGGAGGTGGAGAACAACCCCCCTTTCCTTAACTGTGGGATTCACATAGTGACTTCCTTCTAAAGAAGTATAGAAAGGGGGAAAAAAGAAAGTAACTTTACACTGGAAAAACCTGACAGAACTACCTCGGCCAGGCAATCAAGGTCAACATCAATAGTGATAAGTCATATTAATAGCATGTACACTTGATATGATGTTATGAGAATGGTGCTTTACCTTTTAGTCTTCCTTGTAAAAACCCATAACCCCTGTCTAACCATGAGAAAAAATCAGACATACCCATACTGAAGGACATTCAACAAAATACCTGACCAGTACTTCTTAAATCTGTCAAGTTCGTCAAAAACAAGCAAAGTCTGAGAAACTGTCACAGCCCTGAGCAGTCTAAGAAGACATGATAACTAAATGTAATGTGGTATCCTGAATGGGATAGGGAACAGAAAAAGGACATTAGATAAAACTAAGGAAATTCAGGGAAAAAACTATCAAGTCTATTTAATAGTAATGTAGCAACATTGGTTTCTTAGTTGTGACACACATGCACAGTGGGAACTCTCTGTAATATTCTTGCCAATTTTTGTAAATCTAAAATCATTTTAAATAAAAAGTTTATTAAAAAGTAATATTTCAAGTTTTAAGAATTGATCGTTTTTACTATTATTATTTAAAAGTCTTTGAATTCCATAAATAACACGAACTTAGGGATCTTTTTATTTTACCACTAGACTGTGGGCTTCTTGATAATATTTATTTAATTATCACTTTATCCCTGAGGACTAGCCTATTGTAGGCACTCAATGAATGCTGGTTGAATAAATAATTGAATAAATTAGCAGGCACTTGAATTAGTTGAACCAATTAATGTGAAAACTGTGGAAATTCAAGGAGTCTGTTTCCTGGGGCTTGCGGGCCGCCTGAAGTAGCAGAAACAACTTTGGTAGGTCTCCTAGGAAAAAAAAAAAAAAAGCAAAGGTTTAAGTCTAAACTGTAGAAACTAAGCCACTGTGAAATATCATGGCATTTTCTAAAAGGGGAATAGAAAGACATTAGCAATCAGTACTTAGAATTTTAAAGAATTACTCATAATTATATAATTTGGAAAAAGGACTTTGAATAGTGTTGAAAAACTGCGTTAGAGGGTAACATCCATCCTTTTGCCCTAAAACCTTTATCTCTTTTAGTGGTTTCTAAATTGGCAACATGTTTTTAAAAACTGATAACTGTGGTTTTTTACTATGTAGTCATTTAAGGTCAAATGACTTTTCCATGAACTGATTCTAATCAATCAACTGGGCATGATGCCCCAAATTTTTCATGGTGACTAAAATGAACAATGATAGCATCTTTTTCTCTTTTTGACCTAGTCTAACCTTTAACTATATGCTATTTATTCAATAAATTTTTTATTGAATAACTAGTATATAGGAAAATAAATGTAGAACTTCTCTTTGGCACAGCAACTGTTAGTTTTTTGATGACCTCTTGCAATCTTTACTAACATATGGACAGTTTTACAGATTTGTAATCAATGAATGTGTGCAATTTGTGTGTGTGGTTTTTTTTTTTTTGCTTATTAATATTTCTTTCATGTATCTATATAGTTTACCTACTTTTTATTTTAATGGTTGTCCATTACTAGATGAACCTGATATGCCACAGTTTACTTCACCTTCAACTTGTAGCCTCTGAGTTGTTTCCAGTTTTCCATAATTATAAACAATGCTACATGAAAATTCTTTGTATAATTTTTTAAAAATATTTCCTTATGCTAAGGAACTTGTGTGATTATTTTTCTAGCTTTTGTTACATTTCACTAGGTTGTCCTCTGGAAATATTCAACACACAAAAAACCATATTTTACAACTTATAAAATACTTTCACAAAAAATAACTTTGTTTAGTTCTGACAGCAGCAGGGTGACATAGATTTCTTTCTCTGAAGGTCCATTAGCACTAAGCTTTAATACTTGTGCTAAAATATTGAGTAAACTTAGCCCATAAAGAAGGAATGAGGCAAGAAGCAATGGTATTCAAAAAGACTGATAAACATATTGGAAAAACTAAGTAATGCTGGTTAAAAAAATAACTTATTTAGAGGATTTCAAGACAAGGAGGAACAAAAATGTAAAGCAATTATAATGTGGAAAATGGAAGGAGTGATCAGAGTTGGTGCATTTTACAAGTCTTGTACTGTTGGAAGGATGCCAGAGATACTGATTAACTTCAGACTTTAAAATACGTATGTGAATATTTTAAAAGAAACCTCTAAAAGGATAGATACAGAACGTATAACTTACAAACCAGAAGAGTAATATAAGGGAATAAAGGAAGTTCAGTCCGTCCAGGAAGCAGGAAATAAGAAAAATAAGTAAAGAAAAAGCATAGAATATGATATGAGAAATAAGTCCAACTTTATCAGGAACCACAGTAACCAAAGAGATAAAATTCACCTATTAAAAGACAGATATTATAAACTGGTATTAAAAATCACCCATCATCTATTTTTCAAGAGATACTCTTAATGCAAAATGACATACAAACGTTGAAAACCAAGGGCTAGAAAGATATTTTGGACACATACTAATCAAAAGAAAGCTGATACAAAATGAAACAAAATAAAGTTTCAGTGGCTGAGAGACTTCAAATGGAGTCGAGAGGTTGCTCTGGAAGGTATTCTTATGTGCTATATAGATATCCCTTTTTGGTCTTTAGTGTATTGGAATAGCTAGAAGAAAATACCTGAAACTGTCAAACTGCAACCCAGTAACCTTGATTCTTGAAAATGGTTATATAACTATGTAGCTTACATGGTGTGACTTTGTGATCATGAAAATCTTGTGGCTTGCTCTCCCTTTATCCAATGTATGGACAGATGTGTAGAAAAATGGGGACAAAAATTAAATGAAAAATAGGGTCGGATGGGAGGATAGAATGTTTTGGGTGTTCTTTTATACTTTTATTTTTATCTTTTTTGTTGGAGCATTGAAAATGTTTAGAAATTGATTGTGGTGATGAATGACCAATTATATGATGGCACTGAGAACAACTGATTTTACACTGTGGATGACTGTATGGTATGTGAATATATTTCAATAAAACTGAATTTAAAAAAAAAGATTCAGAAAAAAAAAAAAGAAGAAAGAAAGCTGATATACCAAGATTAATGTCAGAAAAAAATTATGTCAGAAAGTATTATAAGGATAAGGAGGTTCACTAATGGCTATAAGATAGTATCTCATGGTAGTTTTGTTTTTCATTTCATTTATTATGGTAAAAGCAAAGCTGAACATTTTCCAGAAGGATAAGTTTACCGAGAACTGGAAGCTTGACTGATTTGCCTTTTTAGGTCTTTTTATTTTACAGATAATCATTTTGATTGCAAATCTTTTCTACCCCACTCTCTTAGAGCTTTCTTATTATCTTAGTTTTATAGTTTCCCATTGCTACAAAGTTGAATGTTTTTGTAATGGAATTTGTCTACCCTGTCATGTCCATCTTTTTCTTCAACTCCCTTTTTTCCCTTAAAGTTTTTTTTTATTAAGATTTATTCACATACCATACAATCATCCAAAGTATATAATCCATTGATCACATTACCATCATATAATTGTTCATTCATCACCCCAATTTTTTTAACATTTTCCTTGTACCAGAAAAAGTGAAAGCAAGAATAAAAAAAAAAGGGTAAAAACAGAACACCCAAATTGTACCCCCTCCATTCTTCCTTTAGTTTTTTTATTTGTTTGTTTGTTTTGCCCCTTTTTTCCTACTCATCCATCCATAAACTGGAAAAGGGGGAGTGTGATCCACATGGCTTTCCCAATCACATTGTCACCCCTCATAAGCTACATTGTTATACAATCGTCTTCAAGATTCGTGGGTTCTGGATTATAGTTTGATAGTTTCAGGTATTTACTGGTAGCTATTCCAATTCATTAGAACCTAAAAAGGGTTGTCTATATTGTGCGTAAGAGTGCCCACCAGAGTGATCTCTCAGCTTCTTTTGGAATCTCTCAGCCACTGAAACTTACTTCATTTCATTTCACATCCCTCTTTTGGTCAAGAAGATGTTTTTCATCCCACGACACCAGGTATAGATTCCTCCCCCGGAGTCATATTCCACATTGCCAGGGATATTTACTCCCCTGGGTGTCAGATCCCATGTGTGTGTGTGGTGGGGGCTAAAGTATTTTAAAGTAAATTACAGACAGCATGACATTCTATCATTAATACTTCCATATGCATCTCAAAAAAGGAGCATTTTCTTACATAGCAAAATGATATCACATTTAATATAATTAAAATTAACAGTATTCTTTTTTATCATCTGATTTCCAGTTTTCATTCAAATTTCCCCAAGTATCCCCCAAATTTTCTTTACTGCTGTATGTCCAAATCAGGAACGAATTCAGAACCATGTGTTTCATCTGGGTGATGCATACCTTAAATCTTTTTTAATCTGCAACAATCTTTTTTTATTTTAATCTTTTTAAATCTACAACAGTCTTTGTTTTAATGATACTCATCTCCTGAAGAGCCTCTACCAGTGTCCTATAACATGCCCCATCTTCTGGGTTTGCCTTTTGTGTCTTTGTGGTGGTATTAGCTTAACTTATGCAATTCCTGTGAATTGGAAGCTAAATCTAAAGGCATGCTTAGAGTCAATTTAAACTCTTTATGCAAAACTGCATTGGAGGTGATGTTGGGTACTTGACATCGAGATCACAATAGGAGAGATTATAATGTCTGCTTGTCTCAGTCATTTGTAATTTCTTGTATTACTTTAAGAATCAAAATTTAAGAATCATAAAATCCTTTAGAAAGTGGGAGTCATTACACTTCTGGCCTTTTCTCATTGTTTTCAGAAATATCTAGGTCTTCATCCACCTAGAGTTTTATAATGCTAAATAAAGTAAGGTGTAGATTTGTTTTTTCCTTCCTTCTGATAGCCAGGTGTCAATAGCATTTATTAAAATGGTCTTGGTAGTTATACAAGTGTTTATATTTGCCAAAACTCATGGAACTGTACCCTGGAAGAGGTGAATTTTACTCTGTATAAATGATGCCTCAATAAACCTGACTTAAAAAAACAGTCTTTAATTTTTCTCATTGTCTTATTACATTTGGTTTGTCACATAAGATATTATTATATAATTTAATGTTTTTTTCCATTGGTAATTTTAGATTTGTATTTTAATAACTGATGTTTACATATGTTTTTAACATTGTATGGCAAGAGCCTTCTTCTTTCTCCCACTTGCATCCTGTGACGTGTGATTTCTTTTTTATCTTATGTGTTAAGTTCTGTAAATGATTTTCTTGGGATTGTGTGATTGCAGAGTATTTCCCATCTCAGGCAGAGGCAAACTATACCTCTGTAGTAATTAAAAATTTTTGCTTATTTGAATAGTTTCAATTTTAACATCTTCCTCAACTGTTTTGTAATTTTTCCATAGCTCTCCATTAAGTTGTTTTCCAAGAAAACAATATTCTTTGTCAATTTTGAGAATCGTAATTTATCTTTTCCTTAATTTAAAGTGTCTATTTCCACCCTGTGGTGGTTCTAATTGGAGTGGATTTCCTTCACATCCTTCTTATTTGTAGAACACTTAAAAATATATACTTTATATTGTGAACTATAACATTTATACAGAAAAGTGATAACTTTTAAAGTATGATTGAACAACTAGTTATAGAACAAATTTCAAAGAATGTTAAGGGTTACAGTTCCACCATTTCAGTTATTTCCTTCTAGCAGTTCTAATACACTAGTATGTATTTATATACAGATTCAGTATTCATGATCCTTTGTTAAATCCTATCTTGTCTGTTGTTACTCCTCTCTCTGATTTGATTACGAGCTCAATTTTCAGGAATATCTGGGTAATGACCACCCTAACTTTGTAAAACACTTTTATAGTTTTATAACACTAATTTGTTTTTGGTCTACAACAAATTTTTGGTCTTAAGATACCTTTCCACTTTTAATTATTGAGGACCCTGTAGAGTTTTTTGGTGAGTTTTAACTATTAACATTTACTTGGTTAGAAATAAAATGGAGCATTTTTAAAGTACAAGAATATACAAGCATACATTCCATTAGCCACCACTGCGATGTCGTCATCACATTTTATTTGGTCACTGAAAAACAGATTAGGGAGAGAATGACAATGAAGAAGGCAAATAAACATCTTGGTATTGTTAGGAAAATAGTTTGACATTATCGGATCCCATAAAAGACTCTCCGATCCTCCCCTTGGAGGAGTCCTGGGATCACACTTTGAGAACTGCTGTCCGTCACAAGTCTTTCGCGTCTCTTCCTAGAGTTAGCGTCTCTTGATGCTACCCAGTTGCCAGCTAGGAGCCGGAAGTCCGCGACCACACCAATGAATACCCGGCAGCAGATCCTTCCTTCAGGCGGAGCTGCTCCCGGAAGCCCAGAGCTGCGCGCGCACCGTGAATCTCCGACTTTCCGGCGTGCCCCGGACGTGCTTAGTGGACGTACGCAGGCCGTAGTGAGTCATGTGACCCACGGGGAGCTAAAGCGGGAATCTCTGGGAGCGTTCACTGTGGTGGGGTTTCTCGGTTTTAGCTTTGTTCTCTGTTGGCTACCCCAGCTGGGCCCGGGTCCCAGCCCCGGCTTTCGCCCACCAGCGGGGAAGGAAGCTGGTAGGGGAGGAAAGGTTCCAGCTAGAGCTCTTGCCTCTTCACGCAGCTCGTCCGCCGTACCTGCAGGCCCCTCAGTGGCTCTCCCAACCTGCACCCTCCTGACCAAGAGTCCGCCGCGCGGCCGACGCTCCTCGCGGCCCGCTCTCGCCCTTCTAAGGTCACATTGTAAAACCTTGGTAGGCTACGGGCTCCAGGTCCCTGGTGTTGAGATAAGAAACGTTTGCAAACATGTCTCGGATAGAAAAGATGAGCATTTTGGGCGTGCGGAGTTTTGGAATAGAGGACAAAGATAAGCAAATCATCACTTTCTTCAGCCCCCTCACAATTTTGGTGGGACCCAATGGGGCGGGGAAGACGGTAAGTCCTGAGTAGCCGCCTTATGTTTACGGGTCGACATGTCTTACAAATCCGGAGAATAAAGTTTGTGACTGGGGATTCAGAACTGTTTTTAGGAAGAGAGGCGTCCCTGTGGCTCTGCTGAGCTCCTGATGGCTGGGACTGCAGGTGACCCCGGCCCCGAGGCAGGTTCTGGTGTGGCTTTAAGGCCACAAAGACAATAGGAGTCAGCCTGACCCAGGCATGTAAGGGTGCCCGGGTCTGTCCTATCGACAAGGTTTAAATAAGAATTCCATGAGACCCGGACCTGCTGCTGCGCTAGGCGAGTTCACAGTCCTGCAAGAAGCCCTTTAACGTGCGTTAAAGTTTGTTTGAACGCTGTCTCCTTGCGCCAAAAAATAACATTCCCTTCTTAGCAGTTGTCCCAAACAGGAATTCCTTACAAAGTTAAAAATATTTGACTTTTAAGAAAAGTTTCTGAGTATGCCGACTGTTTAAGGATATTAAATGGGAAATAAAAGGCTTAATTTAAAGCGGAAGCTCACGTAGTGGGGCTTAGTTAAAAGGAACACTATCTTTAGATAACTAATTTTATGGCTTTTCCATGAACTTAAAGCCATTATTGTCTAAACGCTTAATCATACCTTTATTACAGGTTTTACAATAGCAACTTTTATCTGATTGTATCTTTTATAGTCTCCATGGTAAATAAATTTTTATAATATTTTGTGAAAAGCCACAGTTCTCATAACTTAAAAATGGTATTTTTTATTTCTTTAGACCATCATTGAATGTCTAAAATATATTTGTACTGGAGATTTTCCTCCTGGAACCAAAGGAAATACATTTGTTCATGATCCAAAGGTAATGGGGCCAATAAAAGTTTGTGTTTTTAAATTATAAAAGTGATCATAGTTCATTGTAGAAGACCCAGTCTTGGAAAGGTATATTTAGAGAGAAAAGTTACCCAACACAGTCTTGGTACCCACTGATAACTACTGTTGACATGTTCATGTCTTTTCTCCTTTACATAACTTTTCACAAAGCTGAGATCATACTCTTAATCTGATTTTGTATTCTGCTTCCCCACCCCCCCTTAACGTTATCATAAAATCTGATGTCATTGAAAAGTAAATGCTTAATCTGGGTGGTTGGTACATGGTTGTTTTTAAACTCTATACTTTTTTGTACATCTGAAATATTTCCTACTTAAAACGTTTAATGGTTTATAAGTACTTTTAATAGTTGTGTTGTTTTCTTTCGGTTAGATTGCTTTTAGTTTCTCCTTAAAATGTACCATGATGAAAATCATTGTGTATGAATCTTTGTTTGAGTGATGGTTTTTTATGTTGTCCATTAGTGTGTGTAAAGGACATAGAATTTTCTCTACCTATTTTGGCCTATACATTTTTATTTGTTAATTCCAAGCATTTTTTCTTTGTTTATAAAAAAGTTGGTATGTATATAAATACACTCACACTTGAATAGAATTTTCTTATCCATTTTACAAATTTTTATTTAGTGACATACTGTGGATCTATTAGTATATATGTACACTTCCGTTTCATTGTTTTTAATTATTAAATAATATCCTGTTCAGTTGATATCCCGTTTATTTAATTGACCCCTGTTGATGATCATTTAAGTTGTTTAAAATTTTACATCAATAAAAATTATGCTGTAATTATTAAAGCATGAATTTTCCTCTTAGAAATAATAATACAATTTAGTACATTTACTGAGTGCTCTCTATAATGGCTGTTTCACATTTCTCTTCTTAAATCTACAGTCTAGTCTCCATAATTCATCTTGTCTTGTATTTTATTGAGAAAATGGGAGGAATCAGATGAAAATTACCTCATTTTCCAATCACAAAAATCTACCAAACTACATATATGCACATAGTAACTAATTTCTCTTCTGTTTTAAGGATGAATTGTTCAGTTTTTATGTCTGCCAACTCCTCTTAGAAGCTGGACCTGATCAATTTATCTTCTCAACATGAGAATTTTGTTTTGCAACTGTTCCTTCTTTCTCCTGCATCAGCAGTTTCTCCCTCTATATGATCATTTCCATTTGCATATAAAAATACTCTGGTAGCTCCCATCTTTAAACAAACAAACAAAAAGCCCTCTTTTTACCCCAGATCACCCTCTAGCTACCATCTCTTTTCTCTGTTCTGGTTTATAGCAAAATTCACAAAAAATGTACTCACTATCTTTACTTCTTTGCCTCCCATTTTCTTCTCAACCAGTCCATTCAGATTTTTTTCCTTTTTTCTCCCCTGAAACTGCTCTTGTAAGGCTAACAGAACCTTCATGTTGCCAGATAGAGTGGTCAATTCTCATTCCTCAATAACTTGACTTCTCAACAGATTTGATAGAGTTATTCATTCTCTTTAAAAACTTTGTTCCCTTGGCTTCCATGACACCATAATCCCATGGTTTCCTCCTTTTTCACTGGCCAGTTCTTAGTCTTCATTGACGGTTCTTCCTTTGCTTGATTTCTAAATGCCGGTGTGCCCCAAGACTCAGTCTTCTATTCACTACCCCCTTTTCTCTATCTCCTCTCTCCTTTGTGATCTTCAATCTAATGACTTTAAGTAATGGTTATGTGCTGATGACTACCAAATTTATATATGTAGCCCTAACTTTCTTCCTAAACTCTAGGTATATATGTCCAGTTGTTTACTTGAATATTTAATGAGCATCTCTAATTTAACATGTCCAAAACAGAACTGATTTTTCACCCTCCGTACACACATATTCTCAAACCTGCTACTATAGTACTCTCCAATTTAGTAAATGATACCGTTATCTACAGCTAAAATCTGTGTGCCATTGATTCCTTTATCTCATCCTGTTTCCAATTCATAAGGTATTCCAGACTGCTCTTCTAAAATATATACAGAATGTGCCCACCTTCATTCCATCTCCACTGTTCCTTTCCTGGTCTAAGCCATCATCATCTTTCCCCTGAGCTATTCCAGGAATCTCCTGTTTTTCTGCCTTCATTCTTGAAACTTTCTGTTTTTCACACAGCAACCAGAGTTAATCTTTTTTTAATATTCATTAATCCATCCATCCATTCATCTATCCAAGAGTGAAATGTTCAAAATCTGGGGGAAGAACATTGCAGTTAGTGTTAACAGTAACTGCAAAGTCCCTGCGTTGAAAACCTGGTGTGTTCAAGGAATCACAAGGAGGAGCAAAGTGGTGAGAGAAAGAATAGTAGAAAATGACGTCAGATAGATAGAAGGGACTAGATCCTGTAGGACTGTGGATTTTGTTTTTATTTTAAATAGGAATCCATTGAAAAATTTTGAGCAGTAAAAGCACATGATCTCATTTATATTTTAGAGTGATCAGTCTGGCTAATGAGAGAAGATTAACCTCTAGGTGGGCAAAGGTAGGAGAGTGGAGACTAATTAAGGGGATTTAGTGATAATCCAGGTGAGAAATGTTGGTGGCTTCACTAAGGTGATAATGGTGGAAGTGGTGAGAAATGCCTGGATTTGCAATGTTGTTTGAAGATAGAACCAACAGATTTGTCAATGGTTTGGGTAATGGTGTATGAGAGAAGTAGAAGCATCAAGCATAACTCCAGGGTTTTTGGATTGAGCAACTTGATAAATAATGTTGCCATTTATTGTAATGAATTCTAGAAGAGAGGAGATTTGGGTAGATCTTGTTTGAACAGATAAACTTGGAATGTGTATTAGATATCCAAAAGAGTTGTCCAATAAGCAAATAGAAGTCTGTTCAGGGGAGAGATCCAGGATAGAGAAAGAAAATTAGGGATCGTTAACATATACAATTAATTATGTATATTTAATTTTTAAAGCCTAATTATATCATATACAGATTGACTATAAATTGAGGAGCTCCGAGGCCTGCATGTTCTCTGATAGAGAACATTAGTATTTAGAAACTGTAAAGAGGAGAAGAACCTAGCAGAAGATGCTAAAAGAACAATAAGTAAAGTAAGAGAAAAACTGGGAGAGTAGTGTCTTGGAAAATAAGAAAATAAAGTGTTAGAAGAAGAATGAGGGAGTCACCAACTTTATCAAATATGTTAGAGGAAGTTTAGTAAGAGGAGGATTTGGCTATGTGGAGGCCATTGGTGATCTTGATGAAACCAGTTTCATTAATCAAGAACAAGATAAGGAAGTAAAATAGCACAGAAGTCTTATATATTTTGCTGTAAGTGGAACAGAAATAGGACAGAAGCTGAAGAGATTTGTAGGTTATTTTTTTTGTTTTGTTTTGTTGTGTTTTTTTAAAGTGGGAGGTATTAGAGGATATTTATAAACTGATAGGAATGATCCTGGAAAAGGGAGAAATTGATGCCTCTCAGAAAAGGAGATGATCACAGAAGCAAAATCCTTTAGTAGGCAAGAAGAGATAGGATCCATTGCTTAAGTGGAAGGATTAACAGAAGCATGCACTGTTTATCCATTGGAATGGGATGTGTAATTGGTAAATTTGGTGGTGAAAAAATGAACACGTTCTCTTGATTGCTTCTATATTCTCAGTGAAAAAAGAAGGGAAGTCAATGACTGAGGGTTGGAGAATGAGTTAATTGAGACTAGTAAAGGTGTGAAGTAGTAAATTGATTAGTAGTAAATTGATGAGAATAAATTGATTAGGGAAATACAGTATTGCATGACTGTCAAAGGCTCACTTGAGGTTTGTGGGTGAAAATTTAGAGAGAAACCAGTCATCATGTTTGAATATTTTTCTCTGGTCTTCATTCAAGTACTAAGTTGGTGTGCCGGTTTGAGTGTATTGTGTCCCCCAGATGCCATTATCTTTGTGGTTTTGTGGGGCGGACATTTTGGTGCTGGTTAGATTTGTTTGGAATGTGCCCCACCCAGCTGTGGGTGATAATTTTGATGAGATGTTCCCATGGAGGTGTGGCCCCGCCCATTTGGGGTGGGCCTTGATCAGTGGAGCCATATAAATGAGCTGACTCAGAGAGAGGGAACTCAACGGAGTGCAGCTGGGAGTGATGTTTTGAAGAGGAGCAAGCTTGCTCCAGAGGAACGTCCTGGGAGAAAGCCATTTTGAGGCCAGAGCTTTGGAGCAGACGCCAGCTGCCTTCCTAGCTAGCAGAGGTTTTCCGGATGCCATTGGCCATCCTCCGGTGTAGGTACCCGATTGCTGATGTGTTACCTTGGACGTTTTGTGGCCTTAAGACTGTAACTGTGTAGCGAAATAAACCCCCGTTTTATAAAAGCCTATCCGTCTCTGGTGTTTTGCATTCTGCAGCATTAGCAAACTAGAACAGTTGGAAAGTTGGATTTAACCAATGGTTGGGGTTTGACTGGTAATTACAGGGAAAGAAGTGAGAAGCAAGAAATTGGGTCTATTCTGTGTTTACTAATTTGATCAATCTCCCTGTATATAACCAATCTCTCATCTCTGCTGCTACTACCTCACTGAACTAGGGCTCTGCTACTCCATGCTGGGCTTCCTCCACCCCTGTCTGCAAGCCCTTCTCATCTTTGCTGCTTCTAACTCCTCCTGCTTTTCCCCTCACATGGATGCCTTCTCATCCTGCTTGGGCTCTGACTTCCCATACTGGGACATCTCCCTGTCCCCCCATCCTGGATGCCTTCCTTACCCTTCTCAGGCTCTAATACTCTATAGTAGGTGCCCTCTCGCAGGGATACCCTCTTTACTCTGTGCTCTGAAGTAGATCATCTTCTCAGGTGAACCCCCTCCTCAGCTTTTTCAGGCTTTAAATCCCCACACACTATCCCTTCCACCATTGTGGATACCCTCTTCGTCTTGAATTAGGTCATCCCTACTCATGGATTTTTTTATCTTGCTTGAACTCTTGGCATCTTGTGCCAAGCATTCGCTCCATGTGGATACCCTCTTGATCCTATTTGAACTCAGTCATCCCATTCTGGGCTACTATGTCCCTTCATCTCCAGCCAGCATGAGGATGTTCCTTCTTCTGCCCCATCTAATGGTTTTAGGATTATATTTTTAGAAAGGGAAGAGCTTATTTTATTTTATTTTTATTATTTTTAATAAAAAATAATACTTTTTTAAAATTTTATTTATTTCTTATTTTATTCTTTTATTCCTTGGAATAGGCATTTCTTAGTCTTAATAAATTAACTTAGTCTGCTTTACTCTCTTTTAAGTGACTCTCAATAAGAACATGAACAACAGTATTGTAATTGAAATGCTGCCCTTTGCGTGAATTCCAGTTACTAATTTAATATTTGCCAGGTTGCTAGGTCTTAGAAAGGTGCTGGGGAGAGTGAATATGTATATTTGGCCTGCTAGTTAGTTACAGTGTAAACACAAATTCATTTTCTGGTGCATAGATGCACGGCTTCTTAGTTTAATTACTATAAATTAAGTCCCCAGCAGCTGTTCTCCTTGGGATGAAATGATAGAAACAAGTCCTTGGGCTTTAAAGCTGAAAATCAAACTCTGGGCATTCCCTCACTGAACTGTCTGTAGCCTAAGGGGCTACTGCTGAGCAGCCAGTCCAGCGAGAGTTCTTCCTCTTTACCTCCACCCTTAATGCTAAAGCCCTTGTTCAAGCTGCCTTCTTTTCTCTTCTAGATTATTCCCTGTTTTCTGTTTTGCTTCAGTCCAATCTGTTCTCCCTGAAGACAAAATGATCCTTCTAAATTTTTTATCTATGCATTCCATTCCCCTGGTTCAAACCCTTCAGCAGCTTTCCATTGCCTTAAGTCCAAGACCCTTGTTAACATGTTTTAGAAGGCTCTTAAGTACTAAAACCATTTTCCAATTTCATTCTCCTCCCTACTTTCTTTTTTTAAATGCAATTTTATTGAGATATATTCACGTAGTGTACAATCTTTCAAAGTGTACAATCAGTTGTTCATAGTATCATCATACAGTTGTGAAATCATCACTGCAATCAATCTTTGAACATTTTCATTACTCCAAAAAATAAAATAAAAATTAAAATAACAAAGAACATCAAAAACATTCCATTCCCCTCCTCCCCCCATTGTTCATTCACTTTTTAACACTTATTCATTGTTTTTTTAACTTTATCAAAAAATTTAAAAACAAACAATAAAAAATAACATTTCAGACAAAACCAAAACAAAGGAATAAGCAAAACAACCTAAAATAACTACATTGCTTCCAACATGTTCCTACCATACCCCAAGAAAATTAACAAACCATAACTGAACAAAGGAATAAGAAAAACAAATAGCCTAAAATAACTACGTTTCTGCCAACTTGTTCCTACCATACCCACCAAAATTAACAAACCATAGTCATTCCTGAGCATTCCCATAACGTTAAGTTTACCTTCCATAACTTATCTGTTCTTATTAGATTATTGTTCCCCCTTCACTACTTGCTGTCTATCGCTAGGTCCCCTAAATTCTACAATACAAAACATTTATTTTATGTTTTTTCACAGAGTTCACAAATCTCTCTTTTTGTGCCTGGCTTATTTCACTCAGCATTATGTCTTCAAGTTTCATCCATGTTGTCATGTTTCATGACCTCATTCCTTCTTACTGCCGCATAGTATTCCATCGTGTATATACCACATTTTGTTTATCCACTCATCTGTTGAAGGACATTTGGATTGTTTCCACCTCTTGGCAATTGTGAATAATGCTGCTGTGAACATCGGTGTGCAAATATCTGTTCGTGTCACTGCTTTCAGATCTTCTGGGTGTGTACCAAGAAGTAAAATCAAAGGGTAACTCTTTATCTAGTTTTCTAAGGAACCTCTAGACTGTCCTCCAAAGTGACTGTACCATTATACAGTCCCACCAACAATGAATAAGAGTTCCAGTTTCTCCATATTCTCTCCAGCATTTGTAGTTTCTCGTTTGTTTAATGGCAGCCAATCTAATTAATGTGAGATGATATCTCATTGTGGTCTTAATTTGCATCTCCCTAATAGCTAGTGAAGATGAACAATTTTTCATGTGTTTTTTTGCCATTTGTATTTCCTCTTCAGAGGACTGTCTTTTCATATCTTTTGCCCATTTTGTAATTGGACTGTTTGTATTATTGTCGTTGACTTTTAGGATTTCTTTATATATGTGAGATATCAATCTTTTGTCAGATACATGGCTTCCAAATATTTTTCCCATTGAGTTGGCTGCCTCTTCACCTTTTTGACAAATTCCTTTGAGGTATAGAAGCTTTTAAGTTTGAGGAGTTCCCATTTATCTATTTTTTCTTTTGTTGCTTGTGCTTTGGGTATAAGGTCTGAGAAGTGAACCCCTAATACAAGGTCTTGAAGATGTTTCCCTACATTATCTTCTAGGAGTTTTGTGGTGCTTTCTTTAATATTGAGGTCTTTAATCCATTTTGAGTTAATTTTTGTGTAGGGTGTGAGTTAGGGGTCCTCTTCCATTCTTTTGAATATGGATATCCAGCTCTCCCAGCCCCATTTGTTGAATAGACTGTTATGTCCCAGTTCAGTGGTTTTGGGGACCTTGTCAAAGATCAGTCGACCGTAGATCTCGGGGTCTGTCTCTGAATTCTCAATTTGATTCCATTGATCAATATGTCTGTCTTCGTGCCAGTACCATTCTGTTTTGACTACTGTGGCTTTATAATAAGCTTCAAAGTCAGGGAATATAAGTCCTCTTGTTTCATTTTTCTTTTTTAGACTGTTTTTAGCAGTTCAAGGCATCTTTCCCTTCCAAATAAATTTGATAATTAGCTTTTCCAGCTCTACAAAGTAGGTTGTTGGAATTTTGATTGGAATTGCGTTGAATCTGTAGATGAGTTTGGGTGGAATTGACATCTTAATGACATTTAGCCTTCCTATCCATGAACATGGAATATTTTTCCATCTTTTTTAGGTCCCCTTCTATTTCTTTTAGTAAAGTTATGTGGTTTTCTATATATAGGTCTTTTACTTCCTTGGTTAAGCTTATTCCTAGGTACTTGATTTTTTTAGTCGCTGTTGAGAATGGACTCTTCTTGACTGTGTCTTCATTTAGGTCATTTCTAGTTTATAGGAACATTACTGATTTATGTGCATTAATCCTGTATCCCGCTACTTTGCTAAATTTGCTTATTAGCTCAAGTAGCTGTGTTGTCGATTTCTCAGGGTTTTCCAGATATAAGATCATATCATCTGCAAATAATGACAGTTTTCCTTCTTCCTTTCCAATTTGGATGCCTTTTATTTCTTTGTTTTGCCAGATTGCTCTGGCTAGCACTTTTAACAGTGGTGACAGCGGGCATCCTTGTCTTCTTCCTGATCTTAGAGGGAAGGCTTTCAGTCATTCACCATTGAGTACTATGCTGGCTGTGGGTTTTTCATATATGCCCTTTATCATATTGAGGAAGTTTCCTTCAATTCCTACCTTTTGAACTGTTTTTTTTTAATCAAAAGAGGATGCTGGATTTTGTTGAATGCTTTTTCAGCATCTATTGAGATGATCATTTGATTTTTCCCTTTTGATTTGTTAGTGTGTTGTTTTACATTGATTGATTTTCTTATGTTGAAGCATCTTTGCATGCCTGAAATGAACCCCACTTGGTCATGGTGTATGATTTTTTAAATGTGTCTTTGGATTCGATTTGCAATTATTTTGTTGAGAATTTTTGCATCTATATTCATGAGGGAGATTGGCCTGTAGTTTTCCTTTCTAGTAGCATCTTTACCTGGTTTTGGTATTAGAGTGATGTTGGCTTCATAAAATGAGTTAAGTAAGGTTCCATTTTCTTCAGTGTTTTGAGAGTTTAAGTAAGATTGGTGTCAGTTCTTTTTGGAAAGTTTAGTAGAATTCCCCTGTGAAGCCATCTGGCCCTGGGCATTTATTTGTGGGAAGCTTTTTGATGACTGATTGGATGTCTTTCCTTGTGATTGGTTTGTTGAGGTCTTCTCTTTCTTCTCTGGTCAGTTCAGGTTGTTCATGTGTTTCCAGGAAATTGTCCATTTTCTCTATATTATCTAGTTTGTTGCTGTGCAGTTGTTCATAGTATCCTCTTATAATTTTTAAAATTTCTTTGGGATCTGCAGTAATGTCACCTCTCATTTATTATTTTGTTTATTTGGGTCTTCTCTCTTTTTGATTTTATTAGTCTAGCTAGGGGCTTGTTAATCTTGTTGATCTTCTCAAAGAACCAACTTTTGGTTTTACTTACTCTATTTTTTTTTTGTTCTCTATGTCATTTATTTCTGCTTTAATCCTCTTTCTTTTTTTCCACTTGTTTTAAGATTAGTTTGCTCTTCATTTTCTAGGTTCTTCTGTTGTTCCGTTAGTTCTTTGATTTTGGCTCTTTCTTCCTCTTTAATGTATGCATTTAGAGCTATAAATTTCCCCCTCAGTACCGCCTTTGCTACATCCCATAAGTTTTGATAGGTTGTGCTCTCATTTTCATTTGTCTCTAGATATTTAGCAGTTTCTCTTGCTATTTCTTCTTTAACCCACTGTGTTAGTTTGAACGTATTATGTCCCCCCAAACGCCATTATCTTTGATGTAATCTTGTGTGGGCAGATGTATCAGTGTTGATTAGATTGTAATTCTTTGAGTGTTTCCATGGAGATGCGCCCCACCCAGCTGTGGGTGATGACTCTGATTGGATAATTTCCATGGAGGTGTTACCCCACCCATTCAGGGTGGGTCTAAATTAAATCACTGGAGCCATATAAATGAACTGACAAACAGAAGGAACTCAGTGCAGCTGAGAGTGACATTTTGAAGAAGCCCTACAGCCAAGAGGGACACTTTGAAGAAAGCGCTGGAACTGAGAGAGGAGCTTCAGCTTACAGAGACATTTTGGAGATGGGCTATGAAAGCAGACTTTTGCTCCAGAGAAGCTAAGAGAGGACAAACACCCCAAAAGCAACTAAGAGTGACATTTTTGAGGAGCTGAAGCCTAGAGAGGAACATTCTGAGAGAAAGCTATTTTGAAACCAGAACTTGGAGCAGACGCCAGCCATGTGCCTTCCCAGCTAACAGAGGTTTTCCAGACACCATTCGCCATTTTCCAGTGAAGGTACCCAGTTGTTGATGCATTACCTTGGACACTTTATGGCCTTAAGACTCTAACTGTGTAACCACATAAACCCCCTTTTATAAAAGCCAATCCTTTTCTGGTGTTTTGCATTCTGGCAGCATTAACAAACTAGAACACCCACTGATTGTTTAGGAGTGTGTTGTTCAACCTCCAGGTATCTGTGACTGTTCTAAATCTCTGATGGTTATTGACTTCTAATTGTATTCCATTGTGATCAGAGAATGTGCTTTGAATAATTTCAGTCTTTTTAAATTTATTGAGGCTTGTTTTATGACCCAGCATGTGATCTATTCTGGAGAAAGTTCCATGAGCACTAGAGAAGAATGTGTATCCTGGCAATTTGGGATGTAATGTTCTATATATGTCTAAGTCAGTTTCATTGATCACATTGTTTAGGTTTTCAGTTTCCTTATTGGTCCTCCATCTGGTTGATCTGTCTATAGGAGAGAGTGATATATTGAAGTCTCCAACATTTATTCTGGATACTTCTATTGCTTCCATCTATTGTTTTGCCAATATTTGTCTCATATACTTTGGTGCACCTTGATTGGGTGCATAGGCATTTATGATTGTTATTTCTTCTTGTTGAAGTGTCCCTTTTATTAGTATATAGTGACCTTTTTTGTCTCTTATCACATCCTTGCATTTAAAGTCTATTTTATCTGAGATTAATAGTACTACTCCTGCTTTCTGTTGGCTGTAGCTTGCGTGGAATATTTTTTTCCATCCTTTCACTTTCAGTTTCTTTGTGTCTCTGGGTCTAAGATGAGTCTCTTGTAAGCAACATATTGATGGTTCATATTTTTAAATCCATTCTGTGAATCTGTATCTTTTAATTGGGGAGTTTAATCAACTCACAGTCAATGGTATTACTGTGAAGGCATTTCTTGAATCAGCCATTATAACCTTTGGTTTTTATTTGTCAGATTTTTTTTCCCTCTCTCTCTCTATTTCTTTTAACGTACCCTTACTAAAACTCGTTAGTTCTGAGGCCTTCTCCATCCCTCTCTCTCCTTTCTATTTTTCTCTGCTGGTAGGGCTCCCTTTAGGATCTCTTGTAGGGCAGCTCTCTTGTTAGCACATTCTCTCAACATTTGTTTGCCTGTGAAGATTTTAAGCTCTCCCTCAAATCTGAAGGAGAGCTTTGCTGGATAAAGAATTCTTGGTTGGCAATTTTTCTTTTTTAGAATTTTAAATATGTCATACCACTGCATTCTCACCTCCATGGTGGCCGCTGAGTAGTCACTATTTAAGTCTTATGTTGTTTCTCTGTATGTTGTGAATTGCTTCTCCTCTGCTGCTTTCAGAACTTGCTCCTTCTCTTCACCATTTGACAATCTGATCAGAATATGTCTCGGAGTGGGTTTATTTGGATTTATTCTGTTTGGAGTTCGTTGGGCATTTATGATTTGCATATTTATGTCATTTAGAAGGGTTGGGAAGTTTTCTCCAACAGTGTCTTTCAATACTCTTCCTAGACCTTTACTCTTCTCTTCCCCTTCTGGAACACCAATGATTTTTATATTTGTGTGCTTCATGTTGTCCATCATATCCCCGAGATCCATTTCAAATTTCCTGATATTTTTTCTCCATTCGTTCTTTTGTACTTTCACTCTCCAGAACCATTTTCTTCAAGTTCGCTTACTTGTTCTTCAAGTTCGTCTGATATGCTGCTATGTGTTTCCAGGATCTTTTAAATTTGATTAACGGTTTTTTTTTTTTCCATAAAGTCATCTGTTTTTTTCATTTACTCTTGAAAATTCCTTATGCTCTTCTAGGATCTTATTTATGTCTTTTACATCCTGAGCCATGATCTTGTTGTTTGTGATTACATCTTTGATTAATTGCTCCAAGTTCTGTGTCTCCTCTGGTTTTTTGATTTGGGCACTTGGGATTATCCATATCTTCTGGTTTCTTCATATGCTTTAAAATTTTCTGTTGTGTTTGGCCTCTTGGCATTTGCTTATCTTGATAGGGTTCTTTTAGGATATGTAAGCTCATTCGAAAAATTATCTATAATTGACAGAGTTACAGATTGGTGGAGTTCACTTTCCCTGACCTACCAGCAGATGGTGCCCCCAAGCACTTATTACCCTCAAGCCAGCTCTCCCCAACTTCGTTTGTGCAGCGAGTGGGGGTCCAGACCTTGTGGAGGTCCAATCAGTGCACCAATTTTCTGTGTGCCATTGGGACCACCAGCCCTGAGGATGGGGGGTGTGCCCTGTACAGTTAGGCAGGGAAGATGGCTTTAAGACCTAGAGTTCCCAGCCATTCCCAGGGCTGAGACTGGAATACCCTGGGGCTGTTGCACGAATCCAACCCTTCAGCTCCGATTCCCCAGTCTCTCTCTGCCACAGGCCCAAAAGTCTCTGGGATTGGTGTAGTGCTCTTGGCACTTCTGTACGGGGCCCCACCTCTAAGCTCTGCACTCCGCGGGTGTTCGTGGAGGAAGACTGTGCAACGTCACAGGCGAGCAGAGTCCCCAAGGGAAGCTCTTGGCCATGTCGCTGTGAAGGGGCATCTCCCAGCCTGCTGAAAAGATGGCTCTATGGGGTGTGGTAACTTCCCACTTCTGTGGTCCTCCGCCTGCTGCACCCCATTCCTGGCTCTGGGACAGTTAGCTGCAGGAGTGCGAAAGGCTATCATCCATGCCAGATCCTGAGGCAGGTGCCTGGGGCATGGAAGACACTCCCCACCGTGCTTGACTGCGTGGTTTTCGCTGCTGGATCCGCAGCTGCTTTCTGGGTTTTTAAACTAATCTGCCTCCAAATGCCAACCCCAGGTTTCTCCCTTCCATGATGCGGCTCGGCTGCTGTTTCCCCAGCAGCCTCAAATGCTCTCTCAATTCTGGACACAGACTCTTGTTTTCACCAAGTGCATAGTCACTGTGGATGTAGCGGACCTTGTCCAGCCAGTAGAACCCTGGAACTGCTATTCTGGAGCACTTCTGTCTTTTATCTAGTGTTTTTCACAGAGAAGTATTTTGCTCTGTCTCTTCTCATCTGCCATTTTGGATCCTGAATCCTCTCTCTACTTTCTGAACTAAATATTCTGTAATTACTTCAGCTCCTCAGTGACTGAGGTGTTTTTATCTGGGTAACTCCTACTCATCCTTCAGGTTTCAACTTTCTCAGCATAAAGATTCACTTCCTTTAGAAAACCTTCCTTGACTTCTCCTAGACAGGTTAGATGCTTCTGCTTTGTACTTCCTATGATGATGTTCAACACACCTTTCTGTACTCTTTTATATAACCTGTCTTCCGTGCTCCAAAGGAGAAAAATATTTTATTATTTTCAAAGCGAAACAATTCATGAACGTTTGAAATGCTTCATAATTATTTCTTGAACAATTTGATGAATTAATGTCAAAGTTGAGTTTATGCCAAAAATCATTAAAGATCAACAAAGGATATTTCATAATTAAAAGAAAAAAAAGCAAGGAATCCATGACTTCTGGTTTTGGTTGCAACAGACTGATGAGTATATTTATGCTCATAAGATGAACAGTTATAAAACTAGAAAAAAATATTTGAAGCAGCTGTTTTCAGACACTGGATAACAGTGCAAAGCCTGTGTTCTTTGGGAAAAGGGAAGCATATCATTTGACTCCACATGTATTCTTACCTTCTATCTAGAAACATTTTGTAAACTTCCGTGCATGAAAATAGAACCCAACAGAGAACACCACTCTCACTAGGCAGGTGAAACAAAGAGAGGAGTTTGAGTTTGCTAAGGCATCTGAAAATTGTTGGGCAGGGTACTGGATGGGGGGGAGCTATGCAGAGGCGGAACAACAGAAATCTGCATAAAGATCATTTGAGTCTTTGGACACATGCTAAGCTGTACATGCATAGGATGAGATTCAGTGAATTCTAGCAGAGAATAACTACTGGAAGTAGGACAGAGCTGTGAGCTGAATAGAGATTCTAGAGGTCACATAATGCTGGGAGACATTTTCATCTCAATATTCCAGAGTAAGGAGACCTTGCGAGACTCTCCAACATTCAATTAGGACACAGGAAAGACCACCCTAACAAAACCTAAAACAAATCCTTGACAGAATCAAACTGAGCTGCCAGTAAATTAACTGCCTGCTAGGACAAAACTCAATGCATTTTAAAGGAAGTCAACACAGTCCACGCTATCGATATATTATTGACAATGTCCAGCATAAATAAAAAATTACTGGATATATGAAAAAGCAAGAAAATGTGTTCCATAACTTGGAGAAACAAAATGAACAGAAAGAGACCCTGAGATGGCAGAGATTTTGGAATCAGCAGGCACAGATTTTTTTTTCCAAGATGACTTTTTTTTAAATTCAATTTTATTGATATATATTCACATACCATACAGTCATCGAAAGTGTACAATCAGTTGTTTACAGTACCATCATATAGTTGTGCATTCATCACCCTAATCTATTTTTTGAACATTTTCCTTGTACCAGAAAAAGTGAACATAAGAAAAAAAAATCTTCCTCCCCACCACCCTCTTTTTCATTTGTTTTTTTTTTGTCCCCATTTTTCTACTCCTCCATCCATACACTGGATAAAGGCAGTGTGATCCGCAAGGCTTTCACAATCACACTGTCACCCCTTGTAAGCTACATTGATACGCAGTCGTCTTCAAGAGTCAAGACTACTGGGTTGCAGTTTGATAGTTTCAGGTATTTACTTCTAGCTATTCCAATGCATTAAAACCTAAAAAGGGTTATCTGTATAGTGTATAAGAATGCCTACCAGAGTGACCTCTTGGTTCCATTTAGAATCTCTCAGCCACTGAAACTATTTCATTTCATTTTGCATCCCCCTTTTGATCAAGAAGATGTCCACAATCCCATGATGTTGGGTCCAGATTAATCCCCGGGAGTCATATCCCATGTTGCCAGGGAGATTTATACCCCTGTGTGTCAGATCTCATGTAGTGGGGAGGGCAGTGACTTCACCCACAGAGTTGGCTTAGCTGGAGAGAGAGGACCACATCTGAGCTACAAAGAGGTACTCAGGGGGAGACTCTCAGGCACAGTTATAGGCAGTTTAGCCTCTCCTTTCCAGTAACAAGCTTCATAAGGGCAAGTCCCGTGATAGAGGGCTCAGCACATCAAACTGCCAGTCCTCAGTGTTTGTGAGAACATCAGCAACAATCCATGTGAGGAAGCCCAACACCTCTGCATTTTCCCCCAGCTCCTCAGGGGGGCGTTAACATATATTTTTATTCTCTGTCCAAATTACTTTGGGATGCGTTGCTACCTCACGCTAACCTATGCAAACCTACTAGGCCTCACTTCCTATTAAAAGTTCCATGTAATTATGGTATTTGAACAAACTGTGCAAGTTAAATTGTTTAGGAAGTATAGATCTTGTACCAACTAAAGATCTCTTCCCTTGGTCTCACATGGAGTCAGTATAGTCCTTTACCCTTTGGCCTGATTTGCCCTAGTCCTAACCACATCTCCTTCATTCATCTCTCTAGTTGAAGTCTGAACTCTTTTTCAGTTTTTTTTAACAGTTGCGATACGCGCTAATACTGACACTCATGTCTGCCGAGTTCTAGCTCTGAGTTTCAGGTGTCACTCAGATACCCAAAGTTCCAGGGATCGATCAGGTTATACACTAAGGGATCAGCATCTGGGAATCTGGAGATAGCCACTACAATTCAGGAATAAATGTGACTGCTGTAAGAACTTACAATCTAGGGACCATTACAATAAGTGTTCCCCTGATAAGCTGTGTTCTAAGGTTCAATTCTGAGTTTACACATTTTAGTTAGTCCATATTGGTGAGGCATTATAGTGTTTGCCTTTGTTTCTAGCATAGTTCACTCAAAATGCTGTCTGCAGGTTCCATTCACCTCGTTGCATGCCTCACAGCTTCACTCCTCGCAGTTGCTCAGTATTCCATTGTATGTACACACAATAGTTCACCATTCTGTTCCTCAGCTGATATACCTTTAGACCACCTCCACCCATTGCAAATCATGCATACTCTCCATAAACACCAATAAAGCACAGATTTTTAAAGGGCTATGATAAATAAGTTCAGGAATTTAAAGGAAAAAATAGACATATAATGTAGAAAATCTCAACAGAGAAATAAAAACTATTAAAAAACCCAAGAAGCTCATCGCATCCCAAGCATAAGCACACTTATATTGCATATCACATTCAATTTGCTGAAAACCAATGATAAAAACAAAAGTCTGAAAAGCAGATGGGAAAAAAAGTGACACATTAAGCAGAGGAGAAAAATAATAAGTGGTGACTGTTGACTTCTCACCAAAACCAGTCCAGACAGTGGGGCAATTTCTTTCAAGTACCAGGGGGAAAAAGTCAACCGAAAATTCTGTGTTCAGCAAAAATCCTTGAAAGAATGAAAGAATGAAGAGGAAAAGGAGAACATTTCACTTTTTTTTTAAAACAGAGATAATTTGTGACAAGCAGACTTGTACTACAAGAAATGTTAAAGGAAGTTCTAAGGCTGAGGAGAAATAATACTAAATTCGTCCTGGACTTAACCCTTACAAACCCTAAGAACAAGGTTCAAAAAGATCAAACTATTCCTGAAGAAATTTAACTGCATGCAAAAACAAAGTTAAACACTCTTTAAAGGAATAAAACAAAATCCTCCACTCAACAATGTAAGAGTTGCAATCAAAAGTTACCAGGCTTGCAGACAAGCAGGGGAATATGAGCCATAATCAGGAGAAAATTAAATCAGAAACAGATCCCAAATGAAAGAGTTGGTAGAATTAGTACACAAGAACCTTAAAACATCACTTAAAATCTTGTAAATGTGCTCAAGTATGTGAAGGAAAACATAAGCATAATGGGAGAAATGAAAGATATAACAAAAAGACCTATATAATGCAAAAAGAAAGTGTTTTTTAAAATAATGATAATGATAGGTCAAAAGTAAAAGAATAGAAAAATATATTCTGCCTGCTAATAGAAAACCGGAGTGGCTATATTAATATCAGACAATAGACCTCTGAACCAGGAACATTAGTAGAATAAAGAGATATTTTCTAATAATAAGAGAGGCAGTTCATCAAGAGGACAAAAGAATTCTGTAGAATTGAGGACACAACAAGCTCTGTAGAGCTTTAAAATACATGAGGCAGGAGACGAAAGAAGATGGTGGCATAGAGAGGAGTGGAAGCTAGTTTGTCTCCCTGGAACAACTGATGAACAACCAGGAACAACTAGTAAATACGCTGGAATAACGGGGCGGGGGGGATGTGACTGTCCACTCATCATACGCTAACCTGAATTGGGAGGGAGGCCTGAGATCGCAGCATAAAATCTGTAAGTAAAAACTGTGGATCCAATCTGGGAGCCCCCTCCCCCCATGGCTCGAACTGCAAAGCCTCATGGTGCTAGAGAGCAGCACTCTCTGAGCAAGCGAATATAGCTCAGCTGAGCTCCACCTGGGGGTTCAGTTAACAAACGTGGACTGCTCAATACGAGATACAAATCCCCAGCAAGCAGACAGAGGCTTTTGGTGGTGACTGACCTTGGAGAGCCAGAGGGTGGCCGCAGACTGGCCCTGAAAGGGGCTTTCTGTCCCTTTTTCAGCTCAGTGGAGAAAGTCTCAGCCACTTTCAGTTCCCAGCACTCTGACCCAGGCAAGGATGGAGAAAGCACAAGCAGAGAGACTATTCAAATGTAAATGACCCCTCCCTAAGTGTATTTTCCCTAAGCAGAAGAAGGTGCTGCCAAGCTCTACTACCCACCTTCCATTCAGAACCAGACCCCAGGAGCCTGGGGGAAACAGCCATGGGCCACACCTCCTTACACCAGTCTGGAGCTACAGGCTGACAGGCACCACTTGCTGGATGGAAAAGCACAGTGACTTGAGGCCTCACAGGGTGTACCAACCTTCTAAGACACACCCTCAGGGAGATGTGATACTATTGCCTCCTTCTGAGACCTGAGCCCATTCTGGTCTGGGAAAACCTGATTGGGGTAACCAAGGAAATCACATACCTAGACAACAGAAAACTACAACCTACACTAAGAAAAACGAAGTTATGGCCCATTCAAAGGAACAAACTTACGCTTCAGCTGAGATACAGGAATTAAACAACTAATACTAAAGCAATTCAAAAAGTTTAGGGAAGATATGGCAAAAGAGATGAAGCATACAATGAAAACACTGGGCATACATAAGGTAGAAATTGAAAGTTTGAAAAAACAACTGGCAGAATCTATGGAAATGAAAGGCACAGCAAAAGAGATGAAAGACACAGTGGAAACGTACAACAGCAGATCTCAAGAGGCAGAAGAAAACACTCAGGAACTGTAGGCACCTGAAAGCCTACACGCAAAAGAACAGCTAAAGAAAAGAATGGAGGAATACGAGCAGCATCTCCGGGAACTTAATTACAAAGCGAGATGCAGGAATGCATGTGTCATTGGTGTCCTAGAAGGAGAAGAGAAGGGAAAAGGGGCAGAAGCAATAATACAGGAAATTAACGAAAATTTCCCATGTCTTACGAAAGACATAAAATTAGGGATCCAATAAGTGCAGCCTCCCCCAAACAGAGTAGATCTGAATAAGCCTATGCCAAGACACTTAATAATCAGATTATTTAATGTTAAAGATAAAGAGAGAATCTTGAAAGCAGCAAGAGAAAAGTGATCCATCACATACAAAGGAAGCTTGATAAGACTATGTGCAGATTTCTCAATAGAAACCATGGAGGCAAGAAGGAAGTGGGGTGATATATTTAAGATACTGAAAGAGAAAAACCACAAACCAAGAATCCTATATCCGGCAAGGCTGTCCTTCAAATATGAGGGAGAGCTTAAAATATTTTGTGATGAACACACAACCGAGTTTGTGAACAAGATACTTGCTCTACAGGAAACACTAAAGGAAGCACTTCAGACAGAAAGGAAATGACAGGAGTGAGAGGTTTGGAACACAATTTTGGGAGATAGTAGTACAGCATTGTAAGTACACTGAACAAAGATGACTAAGAGCATGGTTGAAAGAGGAAGGTTAGGACCATGTGGGACACCAGAACGAAAGACGAAAGATGAAGACTGGAACTTGATAACTCAGTGAAACCTAGGGTGCTCAACAGTTGTAATAAAAGGTACAAATATGTTTTTTACATGAAGTAGAACAAATGAATGTCGACATTGCAAGGTGTTAAAAATAGGGTGGGATTGGGGGGAAAATACAATCAATGCAAACTAGAGACCAGAATTAACAGAAACATTGTATTATACTTCCTTTAATATAACAAAGGCAATATATCAAAGCTAAATTCATATTGGGGGGGGGCCTGTAGGGGAAGCGTATAGGACTCCTGGCATTGGTGATGTTGTCTGACTCTTTATTCTACTTTAGTTTAATGCTATCTTGCTGTTTGTTGCCTTCTGTCATGTTTTTTTTTTTCTTTCTCTCTTTTCTTTTTCTTTTGTCTCTACCTTCTTTCATTCTTCCTCCTTCTTTGTGGAAGGAATGGAGATATCCTTATATAGATCATGGCAATGGTGCTGAATACATAAATATGTGACTATACAGGGAACCAACAATGGTTTACTTAGGACAGCATGTATGGTGTGTGAACATACCATCTAAAAAAAAAAAGAGGTTTATGAAGAAACCTTGAGGGCACTATATTGACTGAAATAAGACAGGCACATAAGGACAAATATTGCAGGGTCTTACTGATATGAACTAATTATAATATGTAAACTCATAGATATGAAATATAAGTTACCAGGATATAGAATGAGGATAAAGAATGAGGAGCAGTTGCTTATTATGGGTAGAATGTTCAACTAGTGTAGACCTAAACATTTGGAAATGGACAGAGGTGATGGTAGCACGTTGTAAGAATAACTAAATGATGCTGAATGGTGTGTGAAGGTGGTGGAAAGGGGAAGCTCAGAGTCACGTATGTCACCAGAAGGAAAGTTAGAGGTTAAAACATGAGCATGTATAAAACAGTGCATCCTGTTGTGGACAATGTCTGTGATTAACTGTGCAAATATTAGAAATCCCTCTCAGGAAGTAGAACAAATGTATGACACTATAACTAGAAGTTAATAATAGAGGGGCATATAGGAAAAAAATACATACTTATTGCAAACTATATACTACAGTTAGTAGTTTTTTTTTTTTAATTCAGTTTTATTGAGATATATTCACGTACCATACAGTCATCCATGATGTACAATCAGCTGTTCACAGTACCATCATATAGTTGTGCATTCATCACCCCAGTCTAGTTTTGAACATTTTCCTTATACTGGAAAAAATCGGAATCAGAATAAAAAATAAAAAGAAACACCTAAATCATCTCCCCCATCAAACCCTATTTTTCATTCAGTTTTTGTCCACATTTTTCTACTCATTCATCCATACACTGGATAAAGGGAGTGCGTTCCACAAGTTTTTCACAGTCACACTGTCACCCCTTGTAATCTGCGTTGTTATACAATAGTCTTCAAGAGTCAAGGCTACTCGGTTGGAGTTTGATAGTTTCAGGTATTTACTTCTAGCTATTCCAATACATTAAAATGTAAATACAAAGTGTTATCTATATAGTGCTTAAGAATGTCCACCAGAGTTACCTCTCAACTTCATTTGAAATCTCTCAGCCACTGAAGCTTTATTTCATTTCATTTTGCATCCCCCTTTTGGTCAAGAAGATGTTCTCAATTTCAAATGCTGGGTCCAGATTCATCCCCAGGAGTTATAATCCTGCGTTGCCAGGGAGATTTACACCCTGGGAGTCAGGTCCCATCTAGGGGGGAGGGCAGTGAAAACACCTGCCAAGGTGGCTTAGTTAGAGAGAGAGGGCCATGTCTGAGCAACAAAGAGGCACTTGGGAAGAGTCTTGAGCACAATTATAAGGAGAGGTTCAGCCTTTCCTTTGCAGTAACAGGCTTCATAGGGGCAAGCCCCAAGACAGAGGGCTCAGCATGTCAAGCTGTCAGTCCCTAGTGTTTATGAGAACATCAGCAACAATCCAGGTGAGGAGCTCCAATACCTCCTCATTCTCCCCCAGCTCCTCAGGGGGGCCCCAAATATATGTTTATTCTCAGCCAAAATTACTGTGAGATGTGTTGCTGTTTTACTCTAACCTATACAGACCTACCATGTCTTACTTACTGTTCAAAGTTCCATGTAATTGTGGTGTTTGAACAAACTGACTGTAGAAGTTACATTGTTTAGAAAGTATAAATCTTACACCAAATAAACATTTCTTCTCTTGGTCTCACATGGAAGTTGAAGTTTTAACACACAGTCAGTTTCAGCTTTACCCTTTGGCCCGATTTGCCCTAGTCTTAATCAGATCTGCTTCATTCATATTTCTAATTGAAGCGTGGGCTCTTTTTCAGCTTTTTTTTTTTTTTTTTTTTTTTGAACAGTTGCTTATGTGTTAATACTGGCATTCGTATCTGCCAGGCTCTGGCTCTGAGTTTCATGTGTCACACAGATACCCAATGATCCAGAGACCAATCAGATAATACACCAAGGGATCAACATCTCAGAGTTTGTCTGTGATTAACTGTACAGATATTAGAAATCCATCTCATGAAGTAGAACAAATGTATGACACGGTAACTGGAAGTTAATAATAGAGGGGCATATAGGAAAAAAAAATACCTATTGCAAACTATATACTCCAGTTAGTAGTATTTTAACATTCTTTCCATCAACAGTAACAAATATAATATACCAAAACTATGAATCAGTAATGGAGGGGGGAGCAGTTAGGGGTATGGGAGGATTTGCGTTTCCTTTTTTTGTCTTTATTTCTTTTCTGGAGTAATGAAAATGTTCTAAAAACTGAAAAAAAATTAATTGTGGTGATGGATGCACAGCTGTATGATGGTACCATGGGCAATTAATTGTGTACTTTGGATCTTTGGATATTTGTATGGTATGTGAACAATCTCAATAAAAAATAAAAAAAAAATACATGAGGCAAAAAAAACAATGGAATTGAAAGGAGAAATATATAAATCTACAAGGAGAGTTGAAGATCTCAACACCCTTGTCAGTAGAGAAGCAAAAGAAATACAGTGGTACCTCGGTAGTTGACTGCTTTGAAAGTCGTCGAATTTGGTACTTGTTGCATTTTGATGCAAAAACTTTGTCCCAGTACTCATCGTTTGCTTGGTACTCAGTGACAAGTGTCGGTTGCCTCATGACTCACTACCCTTTCTAGCCGAAACAAAGGGTCATGTGTTAATCATGCGGCAGCTCTTGCCCTTTGTACATCCAATTGTGGTCTTATCTTAGCTGCTGTGGCCATTTTGTGTATTTTTGTGCTTTTCTCATCATGGGTCCCAAGAAAAGGAGCAGTGAGAGCACTGAAGGAAATTACTTCACACCACCATTTAGCAAAAAAAAGAAATAATAGGCAAATGTGAGAGCTGTGTTCGCATTACTGATCTTGCTAGGGAATACAGTATGCCTAGAACAATGGTCTCCGTCAACATTAAAAATAAAAAAGTGATGAAAAGGGCTGATGTTGACGATTTCGTGGAGGAACTACAGAAGGAGCAGCAGCAAGAGGTGGCTTGAAGAGATTTCTTCAGGTGAGGAGGAGAGGGGAAGGTGTACCCAGAAATGTGTGCAAAATGGACAGAAGTTCAAAACTTTGTGGAGAAGTACCATCCAGACAAAGCTTTGACAGCAGAAATGTGAATTTATTGAATGATTGAAGAATTTCACATTTTTGAGGAACTCCAAAAAGAAGACAGAAGCGGTCTTCATTGGATAAATTTTTAGTGAAGGTGACAAAGAGTGTTCAGAGCCAGTGGTGCAAGCTGAAAAAAGGCAGAAAAGAGAAAGAACAGCTGAAGTGCAAGTGCCCAATTCTCTATTGAAGGGAGACTCTCCTTCCAAGCAACACTCCATGTAACCTCTCTTCCTCACCACTCTCCTCCCACCATCCCATTAGGCCATGGACTCTTCTCAGTGCAGATAAGGTGAGGTTTTTATTTTATTTATTCTAAGTATTTATTAATTTTTAGGTTTATTTCTTATGTAAAGTAATGATATACACTGTATATTTTTACATATTGCTTTAAACATGTGCATTGTCTTTTGTTTTGGGAATGCATTAAATTTATTTACATTGTTCTTTATGGGAAACATTTGTTTGGTAGTCGTCGTTTTTGGTACTCATCGCACCTCCTGGAACCAATTAATGTCGAGTACCAAGGTACCACTGTATACAGAACACCGGTATAGATACGGAAGACTTGAACAACACTGTTAGCCAAATTACCGTAATTTACATTTATAGGACTTTACACCGAACAACAGCAGAATACACTTTAACAAGCTGCCAAAGCTTACTCAAGAAGAAATAGAAAATCAGAATAGCCTTGTATCTACTAAAGAAATTTATACGTAGCTAAAAACTTTCTCACAACAAAAACTCCAGGTCCTCATGGTTTTATTGATTAATTTACCAAACATTCAAGGAAGGAATAGTGTCATTTCTACACAGACTCTTTCAGAAAATAGAGGCAGGGGAACACTTCTCAATTCATCTTATAAGGCCAGTATTAACCTGATAACCAAAATGAGACAAAGACATTTGAAGAAAAGAGAAGAACATCTCTCGTGAACATAGATGCAAAAATCCTTAACAAAATCCAGCAACGTTCAAATAAAGAGAACATGTCATGACTAAGTGGGGTTTATCTCAGAAATGCAATGTTTGTCTAACATTTAATAAGCCATCAGTATAATTAACCAAATTAACAGAAAAAAGAATAACCGTGAGTATCAGTAGATACAGAAAAAGAATTAACTAAATTTAATACTCACTTATGAATAAAACAGTAACAATAACAAACCTCTCAGCACTTTCCTTCATTCCTGAATGATTGAATCCAATAGTGGTTAGGTAGGGCCAAGAGAGGAAGGTATCAACAAAGGTCAAATGTGGCAGCTTGGTGGGGATTGGAGCCCAAGTGAAAAAAGCAGATACATGGGCGTAGCTTGGCAAGGTTAGGAAATTAGTTACACGTGGAGATTGACCAACTAGAATAATGGGAGCCTGTCAGGGAAGAAAGTTACAGATATGGAAAGGGAGAAAGCTAGAATTAACCCTGGGAGATTCGATTGGAATTAGAGATACTGACGTGCACACATGATTTTCAATATGTGTAGATACATGTAGGAAAAATATGGGTGTAAACTTAGGTGTGTGTGTATGTATGTATGTGCGTACACATATTTCCTTCTGTTCACTGAGAGCAGGATTCTTAATAAAACTGAGCACTGCCAGTGTTCAGATTTTGGTTTCTATACATCGTTCTCCACAGAAAAGAAGTAGGGTTTATTGGAGAAATGGCTGATTCCAGGGCTGAATGGGGAAAGTACAAGAAGCTTGAAACATCTTGGTATGCCAGAAAGTAAGGAAGTGTTCAGAGAATGATAGGGGCATGTCAAAAGGACATGGAGAGAGGATCTAAGATGGCAGCATAGAGAGGAGTGGAAGCTAAGTAGTCCCCCTGGAACAACTTAAAAAAACTAGAAACAACTAGTAAATAATCTGAAATAACTGCAGGGGAACAGACGTGACCGTGCACTCACATACACCAACCTGAATTGGGAGAAATGCCCGAGAGCACAGCATAAAATCTGTAAGTGAGAACTGCAGATCCAGATCGGGAGACCCCTCCCCCACAGCCCGAGCTACAAAGCCTCATGGTGCCAGAGAGAAGCTTTCTCCCAGCAAGCGAATATAACTCAGCTGAGCTCCAACCGGGGTTTTAATTAGCGAGTGTGAACTGCTCACTACAAGGTACGAATCCCCAACAAGGAGACAGAGGCTTTGGGTGATGACTTACCTTGGAGAGCCGGAGGGTCGCCTCGGACTAGCTCTGTTCCTTTTTCGACTCAGTGGAGAAAGCCTCGGCCATTTTCAGTCCCCAGTTCTGTGACCCAGACAGGGGTGTGGCACAGGCAGAGAGAGACCATTGAAATGCTAATGACCTCCCCCTAAGGCGTCTATCTTCTCTAAGAGGAAAGGGCTGGGGCCCAGCTCTACTACCTGCCTTTCATTCAGAACTTACACCAGTCAAGAATTATAGGCTAATCTTTGCATCAGGCAGAGAGTACCCCTGCACGGCCCAGCGGCCTGGGGCTTCCCTTGAGGGACGACACGCACTAGTGACGTAGCACAGCCTTCCTTCAGCAGAGGTCCTGGAAGATCACAGCTGAGAAGGGGGGCCTGCTCGGAAAACCCAGGGACACTACGTCAATGCCGGTGGTTTGTGGGTCAGCGACAGAGAAAATCTGGGGCAAAACTGAAATGAAGGCTTAGACTCTTGCAGCAGCCTTGAATCTCCGGGAACACCTGGGAGGTTTGAATATTAAAGCAGCCCTGCCTCCCTGACCACCCAGACACACGCGCCACGTTCAGGGCAGACAGTTCCAACAACAAACCCAAACTGAGTTCACCAACTGAACCCCACAAAAATCATTTCCCCACATACCACAAAGACAGAGTTGGGGAGAACTGACTTGAAGGGTATAGGTGACCCACAGACACCATCTGCTGGTTAGTTGGAGAAAGTGTATGCCGCCAACTTGCATTTCTGAAAAATTAGGTTCTTTTTTTTTTTTACAACTTGAAAGAACCCTATCAAGCAAAGCAAATGCCAAGAGGCCAAAAACAACAGAAAATCTTAATGCATATGATGAAACCAGACAATATGGAGAACCCAATCCCAAACACCCAAATCAAAATATCAGAAGAGACACAGTTCTTGGCACAATTAATCAAACAATCACAGTCGAGGAACGAAAACATGGCACAGGATATAAAAAACATGAAGAAGACCATGGAACAGGATAAAAGGGACATAAAGAAGACCATCTAGTAATGGATGGTGGGAAGGTGATAGCATTGCAACATTCTAAATGTGATTAATCCCACTAATGGAATGCTAGGGAGGGGGTGGAATGGGAAGATGTAGGCTGTTTATATGTTTCCACAATTGAGAAAAAAAAAAAAAAGGGCAGTCTAAATAGATGACAGTTGAATGCCAAGGATGACCCTGGATGGGATCTGAGGATGGAGGACAGGAGGCTGAAAGGGACGCAGTTGAGACATAAGGGAAAGGAAATATAGAATGTAAGCTTCGTGTAATTGTTGATTCTCTTGTACTTCTTAGCTGCACTTAATGAGATTGCCTAAAAGAATGTTCTTGTTCATGGGAATTGTATATGTGAATTATAGTGTTTGTTCAAGGATGTGTGCAGCTAGCTCTCATGTTCAGAAGACAGAGCAATAGATGATGGATGATAGATAGGGAGAGAGGGAGGGAGTGAGGGAAGGAAGGAAATAGTGGTGTGACAACATGTTAAAGTTAGTGAATCAGGGTATCAGAGGGGGTCCAGGGAATGCTGGAGTTCAGTGTATGGGGTTTGTATTGTTTTTGCAGCAGTTCCTATAACTTTGAATTTATTTCAAAATAAAATGTAAAAAAAAAAAGTACTGTAGGCAGTTTATGCGCATCTCAAATCAATGAATACAAAGCTCCAATTTAATTGCTCTTGCTTCAGTAAATGTTTCCCCATAACAGACTGGTAGTATTTCCTAATAAATATCATTAAAGCTTCACTATTGTACAATGTGCCTTATGCAAATCTTTTTCCAATTGTTATGCATCAGAGCAAAGTTTAATTCTTATTTGACATGCTAAATCAAGTTTGAATATATTTTCATCTCTTCCCCGTTCTCTTCCAAACATGTTCTGAACCCATTTATTGTTCCCTCCCTGCAATTTTTCTTCAATTTGTTGCTCATTTCATCTTTTGCCCCCAAACACAGAATTACCAGAAAATGGACTTCTGTTTGCTAACTAAGACTAGAATTATCAAATATCAGTTCTCATTTATGAGTATCTTTCTACACAGAGACTAGAACAAAGCAGAAGACGACAATGTTTTAAATGTTGAAATACTTTAGAGGACAGGGGGTAGCAGGAAGAGGGGTGAGACAGGTGAATTCTTTTGATTTAATGTTAACTTCATCCACTCCTTATTTCCCATCCTTCTTCAACTCAAGGAGGTGAGATAGGAAACCACAACTCCATGCTTTTCTTTTTTTTTTTTTTTTCAAAAGGGTTATGCTGGAATGTACTCTAGTCTCAGGTTGAGATGGTGAAAGAAACAGAAAGCTATTGGAAGAGGAAAGTCAGGTCTTGTCCTTGCCCCTGCTATGTGAGAATTCAGTATCAACAATAACTTCTTCGCTGGTTGCTGTCAATTATCAATATCAATGCAGATTGTACACTTTGGAGGATTGTATGTTATGTGAATATATCTCAATAAAATTGCATTTAAAAATTAAAAAAAAAAGAACATGGAATCCAACTTACAGGGTCTTGAGCATCAACTAACAAATGTAAAAGGAATAATGGAACTAGAAAATTACTGTTTGACAAATATAATTCATTCAGGCAAGAAATGTTAATAAATGCTAAATTTGGTTTTGATGAAGTATGGGATATTTGCATGGTCTCAATGTAACTCTCCCTCAAATATTTATTAATTGCAAAGTAGAAAAAATAACATATTGAAGGAGTCTTGCAGGTACTACCTTACTCAGGAGATTGAGGTTAATATCCTCAGGAATGAGATGAATTGAAATCGTGTCCCATCTGATAAGACACAACGAAATGAACATGTCTTCACTTCTGTACTATTTCTGCCAAAGATGCACAACCTGATTTTATTCATAAGGAAATATCAGACAAACCCAAATTGGGAGACATTTCTACAAAATAATGGTACAAAATCTTCAAAAGTCAAAGAAAATCTGAGGAAGTATTCCAAACTGAAAAAAAGGAATGAAAGAGATGTGACAACTAAATATAATTCTGACCTGTAAAGGACACATTGGAACAATTGGCAAAACTTGAATGGGATCTGAAGACCAGATAATATTAAAAATCAGTGTTAATTTCTTGATTTTGATGGTTGAAAATATCTTTTTTTAGGAAATATCGGTGTTAGGCTTCAGATCAACAATTTACTCTCAAGTGGTTCAAAGGATGAAAGTTGTATATACTGTATTTCCACTTTTCTCTAAGATTGTGATTGTTTAAATTTTTTTAAAACATAAATGTCTTTGGTTTTAAAAATAAAATTCATTTATTTGATAAATACATATATGCCTGATCTCCTAGTGATGCTGAATAAAGTAGGCAGGTGATACTATACTCAGTTTTAGTAAATCAATTAAATGGTTCTCTTTGTCCCATATTTCGAATAGCGTGTAAAAATGACACTCATTTTGGATGTTTGGAAGTTTTTTGTTTTTTTTTTTTATTCCCCCATTTTGGGTTATTAAGATTGCCTTTTCTTTCAGAACTTACATTCTGATGCTTATTATGGTAGCATGATTTTTCTCTGTTTATCTTCAAAGGTTGCTCAAGAAACAGATGTTAGAGCCCAGATTCGTCTGCAGTTTCGTGATGTCAATGGAGAACTTATAGCTGTGCAGAGATCTATGGTGTGTACTCAGAAAAGCAAAAAGACAGAATTTAAAACCTTAGAAGGAGTAATTACGAGAACAAAGTAGGTATTTCTTTTATATTTGAATTTATATTCTTTGTCAGTCTTTTAGGCCTATAAGATCAGGCCTAAAAGGGATTTGGAGTTTTTTCTGCTGCTTTAAGTTTGTATTTTTAGAGAAGAATACTAATATTTTGTTTGATACTATTTATCAGTGTAACAGAATCACTCCATTAAAGATTTAGTGATAATGTTCTACCCCTTGAGTGACTTATAAAAGTTGCTGAATTGAATTGCATAATCGCATAATCGCTCAATAAATATAGGTTGGATGAACAAAAAACGTTTGTCCTGTATAGATGGGGTGTAATGAGAAGCAGACAAGAAGAACTTTATTGTTCTATTAGAAGTAGGTATCGTCTTATAGTTGGTATGGATTTTGGAATTAGAGTTTCCTGGATTGAAGACTTTTATTTCTGTTGAGCAAATTATTTAACTATTCACTTCCCTGCCCTGTCACTTTCATTTATTTATTTAACTGATCAAATAATTCTTTTATTTAACCAATAATATTTAACTTCTCCCATGTGCTAGGGACACTACTAAACACTGGCTTCTTAAGCAGGCTTTTTCATTGGCTTTTCAACACACTCAAGTCTTTCCCAAATCCTCATATTTCATTCCACTCCGGCTACTGAGCAGTTGCCTTCTTTCATAGCTAATTTTCCCCAAAGAGTTATTGATACTGTCTCCATTTCTTTTCCTCCTTCTCACTCCTCCTCCAGCCCCATTTCTCCACTGAAACACCTTCAACTGAGGTCACCAGTAACCTCTGTATTAATTAGGATAATGATACCTCTGTACAAAATAGAACCAAAACTGAGCCTGTTTTTATCATTTGTATATTAGGGTTGATTATCACTGTATCTTTCTCAGAAAGATACTGTAAGTATTGAGCTAATACATGTAAAATGGTTAGTATATAATACGAGCTCATATATTTATTTTCTATGATTGCTGTAATAAACCACAAACTTAGTGGCTTAAAAAAACACACATTTATTATCATACAGTTCTGTAGTTTAGAAGTCTGAAATGGGTCTCACTGGGCTAAAATCAAGGTTTTGGCAGGACTGTGTTCCTTACTGCAAGGTCTAGTAGAGAATCCATTTCCTTTTCCAGCTTTTGGAGGATGCCTCCATTTCTTAGCTCATGGCCCTCTTCCTCAGTTGTCAAAGTCAGCAATAATGGGTAATGTTCTCACATTTAATCACTCTGACATTCTCTTCTGCCTTTTTCTTCTCCATTTAAGGACCCATTGGGCCCACCCAGATAATCCATGATAATCTCTATTTGAAAGTCAGCTGATTAGCAACCTAATTCCATCTGTAATTTTAATCACCCTTTGGTCTGTAACCTAACATATCCCAAATTCCAGGGAATAAGATAATTTTTGAGGGGGCCATTATTCTGCCAGTCACAGCTCAGTAAATTGTAGCTGTTAATTACTTCTTTTTTTCAATGTAATTTCTTTATTCAATTCCATTTTATTGAGATATGTTCACATGCCATACAGTCATCCATGGTGCACAATCAGCTGTTCACAACACCATCACACAATTATACATTCATCACCCCAATCCATCTCTGAACATTTACCTTACATCAGAAAGAATCAGAATAAGAATAAAAAATAAAAAAGAACACCCAAATCATCCCCCCTGTCCAACCCTATTTTTCATTTAGTACCTGTCCCCATTTTTCTACTTATCCATTCATACACTGGATAAAGGGAGTGCGATCCACAAGCTTTTCACAATCACACTGTCACCCCCTGTAAGCTACACTGTTGTACAATCGTCTTCAAGAGTCCAGGCTACTGGGTTGGAGTTTGATAGTTTCAGGTATTTACTTCTAGCTATTCCAATACTTTTAATTATAATTTTATTGAAATATATTCACATACCGTACAGTCATCTAAAGTGAATAGCATTTGTTCACAGTTTCATCATATAGTTGTGCATTCACCACCACAATAAATTTTTGACATTTTCATCACTCCAAAAAATAAAAATGAAAATAAGAATAAAAATAAAAGTAAAAGAGAACACTCAAAGCATCCCATACCCCTTCTCCCCATTCATGTAATTTTTTTTAATTGAAATATATTCACGTACCATACAGTCATCAAAGTGTACAAAGTTATTCACAGTATCATCATATAATTGTGCATTCATCACCACAGTCAATTTTGAACATTTTCATTACTCCAAAAAATAAAAATAAGAATAAAAATAATAGTAAAAAGAACACTCAAAACGTTTCATATCCCCGTCCTCCGTATTATTCATTTGCTTTTTGTCTCCATTTTTTCTACTCATTTGTCCATACACTGGGTAAAGGGAGTGTGAGCCATAAGGTTTTAACAATCACACAGTCACACCGTATAAGCTATATAGTTATATGATCACCTTCAAGAATCAAGGATATTGGATTGCAGTTCAACAATTTCATATATTTCCTTCTAAATATTCAATAAACTAAAAACTAAAAAGGCATATCTGTATAACACATAAGAGTTATCTCCAGAATGACCTCTCCACTCCATTTGAAATCTCTCAGCCATTGAAACTATTTTGTTTCAATTCTCCTCCCTCTTTTGGTCTGAAAGTCTTTCTCAATCACACAATGCAGGGTCCAGGCTCATTCCTGGGAGTCATGTTCCACATTGCCAGGAAGATTTTATACCCCTAGGAGTCATGTCCCACATAGAGGGGAGGGCAGTGAGTTTACCTGCTGGGTTGACTTAGAGAGGCCATGTCTGAGCAACAAAAGAGGCCCTCTGGGGGTGACTCCTAGGCACAATTATGAGTAGGATTAGCCTCTTCTTTACAGTAGCAAGCTTTGTAAGGGCAATCCCCAAGATCGAGGTCTCAGGCTACTAAGCTGGTGGTCCCCAATGTTTGAGAGAATATCAGGAATTCCCCATGTGGGGAAGTTTAATATTTCCACATTTTCCACAGTCTCTCAAGGGGGCTTTGTAAATACTTTTTATTCTCTGCCCAAGTTACTCTGGGTTGTATTGGGGCTTTATGCTAACCTGTACAAACAATAAGGTCTCACTCCCTAGTCAAGGTTTCATGTAATTATGGCATTTGAGTAAACTGACCATACAAGTTAAATTATATAGTGTGCTACAGAAAATATAGATTTTGTACCATATAACCATCTCTTCCTTTGGTCCCACACAGAAATCAAAGTTTTAAAACGTGGTTAACATCATCCTGTACCCTTTAGTTGGATCCACCCCAATCTCAGCCGAGTCCATTTTGTTTATATTGCCAATTGAAGTATGATCTGCTTTTTAGCCTCTTTAACAGTTGATTCACGGGGCAATGTCGACAGTTGCAACTGCTGAACTCTGGCTCTGAGTCCCAGGTGCCACACAGACACCTGAAGCTGCAGGGACCGACCATGTCACAAACAGCTCAGTTTATATTTGTACATTTAATCACACACATTGATCAGTCTACATTTCGCCAAGTTGTACAGTCCCAGTCTTTATCTTCTATCTTTCTTTCCAGTGTCTGTATACAGAACCCTAACCTTCCTCTTTGAACAATATTCACAGTCATCTTTTTTCAGTGTACTTAAAATATTGTGCTACCATCACACAGTATTGTGCTATCCATAATCAGTCAATCTTCAAGAACATTTTCTATTCTTCAGCATCAAATGTCCAATCTCTACTCTCTTTCTGTCTCCTGATATCTTCAATTTCTACACTCTTCTCCAGACCTCTCTCTCTTGTCTTTTCCTATCTGTCTGTAGCACTCCATTTAGGATTTCCTGTAGAGGCGGTCTCCTGTTCATGATCTCTCTCAGTTTTTATTTATCTGTAGATGTTTTAAACTCTCCCTCATTTTTGAAGGACATTTTTGCCAGTTACAGGATTCTTGGTTGGCAGTTTTTCTCTTTCAGTATCTTGACTATGTCATACCACTGCCTTCTCGCTTCCATGGTTTCTGCTGAGAGATCTGCACTTCGTCTTATTGAGCTTCCCTTGTCTTTGATGCATTGCTTTTCTCTTGCTGCTTTCAGAATTCTCTCTTTGTCTTTGACGTTTGAAAATCTGATTAGTAAGTGTCGTGTAGTAGGTCTATTTGGATCAGTTTTGTTTGGGGTACACTGTGCTTCTTGGACCTGTAATTTTATGTCTTTTATAAAGAGTTGGGAAATTTTCATTTATTATTTCCTCTATTATCCCTTCTGCCGTTTTTCCCTTCTCTTCTCCTTCTGGGACACCTGTAACACATATATTCATGCTCTTCATGTTGTTCTTCAGTTCCCTGAGACCCTGGTTGTGTTTTTCCATTCTTTTCCCTATCTATTCCTTTGTGTGCAGGATTTCAGATGTCCTGTCCTACGTCTCACTGTGCCTTTCTTCTGCCTCTCCAAGTCTGCTGTTGTATGTCACCATTGTGTTTTCCATCTCTTCTATTGTGCCTTTCATTCCCATAAGTTCTGCCATTTGTTTTTTCAAGCTTATAGATTCCTCCTTATGATCACCTAGTGTCTTTTTATATCCTTTATCTCTTTTGGTATCGATCACTTCTTACTTGAAAATTTTTCTTTCTAGGTGTCCGTGATACAATACTATTTCTTTTTTCTCTCCTTCACAGCCACATCCTCCTTCACCCAACTGATAATGGTTGGAGTTTCGCAAGGCTCAGTCTTAGATCCTTTCCTGTTTTTGCTCTACATTCTCTTCTTAGGCATTCTCATTCACATCTGTTTTTCAAATTACTATGTATTCCTTGGTGATTCAGAAAATTTGCATCTCTAGCCCACATCTGTTTCCGGACCCATATATCCACTGCCTGTCTTATTTTCTAGCAGTTGTTTCAAAGACACTTGAGATACGGTATATCAAAAACTAAACTCATGATTCTCTCCCCTCGATCCCCTCAATGAACCTCCAACAACCTGGTCGTCTTCCAGTATTCCTCATCCCATTAAGTGACACCACTATCCATCCACTGAAGGATCTCTTGGAATCTAAGGGCATTGTTCCAATTTGCTAATGCTGCTGTTTTGCAAAACACCAGAAATTGATTGGCTTTTGTGAAGGGGGCTTATTTGGTTACAAAATTACAGTCTTAAGGCCATAAAGTGTCCAAGGTAAGGCATCAACAATAGAATACACCTTCACTGGAGAAAGGCCACCGGCATCTGGAAAACCTCTTTTAGCTGGGAAGGCACATGGCTGGCATCCACTTGCTCCTAAGTTGTGTTTCAGCACCTCTCTCAGCTACTGTGTGTTCTTCAAAGTGTCTGTCGTGGCTGCAGCAAGCTCCTGTGTGGCTTTCTTTTTTTTTTTTAATTAAATTCAGTTTTATTGAAATATGTTCACATACCATACAATCACCTGTTCACAGTACCATCATATAGTTATGCATTCATCACCCCAATCTATTTTTGAACATTTTCCTTATACCAGAAAGAATCAGAATAAGAATAAAAAATAAAATTAAAAAAGAACACCCAAATCATCCCCCGCATCCCACCCTATTTTTCATTCAGTTTTTGTCCCCATTTTTCTACTCATTCATCCATACACTAGATAAAGGGAGTGCGATTCACAAGTTTTTCACAATCATGGTGTCACCCCTTGTAATCTACGTTGTTATACAATAGTCTTCAAGAGTCAAGGCTACTGGGTTGGAGTTTGGTAGTTCAGGTATTTACTTCTAGCTATTCCAATACATTAAAATGTAAAAAGTGTTATCTATATAGTGCGTAAGAATGTCCACCAGAGTTACCTCTCAACTCCATTTGATATCTCTCAGCCACTGAAGCTTTATTTCGTTTCATTTCGCATCCCCCTTTTGGTCAAGAAGATATTCTCAATCCCACGATGCCGGGTCCAGATTCATCCCCGGGAGTTATAATCCTGCGTTGCCAGGGAGATTTACACCCCTGGGAGTCAGGTCCCATGTAGGGGATAGGGTGCAGTGAGTTCACCTGCCGAGGTGGCTTAGCTAGAGAGAGGGGGCCACATCTGTGCTACAGAGGCACTCAGGGGGAGACTGTTAGGCACAATTATATGCAAGTCTAGCCTCTCCCTTGCAGTAATGAGCTTCATAAGGGCAAGTCCCATGATAGAGGGCTCAGCACATCAAACTGCGAGTCCTCAATATCTGTGACAACGTCAGCATCAGTCCAGGTGAGGAAGTCCAACTCTTCCGCATTTTCCCTCAGTTCCTCAGGGGGGCCCTGCAAATATATTTTTATCTTCTGCCCAAATTACTTTGCCATGTATCACTGTTTTCACTCTAACCTATACAGACCTACCATATTTCACTTCCCATTCAAAGTTCCATGTAATTGTGGTGGTTGAACAAACTGAGTGTAGAGTTATACTATTTAGAAAATATAGATCCAGCACCAAATAGACACATGGAAGTTGAAGTTTTAAAAGACAGTCAGTTTCGACCTTTACCCTTCGGCCTGGTTTGCCCTAGTCTAACCAGATCTGTTTCATACATATCACTAATTGAAGTCTGGGCTTTTTAAGCTTTTTTTTTTTTTTTTTTTTTTTTAACAGTTGCTGTGTGTCCTAATACTGACATTCATATCTGCCAAGCTCTAGCTCTGAGTTTCAGGTGTCACAGAGATACCCAGTATTCCAGAGACCATCAGGTTATACACTAAGGGATCAGCATCTCAAAGTTTAGATATAGCCATTACAATTCAGGAATAGATTTGACTGCTGTAAGAGCTTACAATCTAGGGACCATTACAATAATCGTTCCCCTCTTAGGCTGTGTTCTGAAATTCAGTTCTGAGTTTATACATTGTAGTTAGTCCATATTGGTGAGGCATTATAGTGTTTGCCTTTATTTCTGACATGCTTCACTCAATGCTGTGTACATGATCCATTCATCTCGTTGCATGTCTCACAGCTTCACTCCTTCTCATAGTTGCTCAATATTCCATTGTATGCATACACCACAGTTTACCATTCTGTTCCTCAGTCTTTATACCCTTAGGCCAACTCCACTGATTGCAAATCATGAATACTGCCTCCATGAACACCCGTGTGCAAATGTCCATTCATGTCTCTGCTCTCAGATCTTCCAATTACATACCCCATAATGAGGTTGCAGGACCTCATGGCCCCCACATACTTAGCTTTTTGTGGAACCACCAGACTGACCACCAGAAAGGCTATACCATTCTGCCTGCTCATCAACAGTAGATAGGTACATTCCTCTCTCCATGTTTTCTCCAACACTTTTATTCCTATTTATATTTTTTCCTACAATTTCTTAGAGTTATATTCACATGCCATACATTTATCCACAGTGTACAGTTTGTTCACGGTATCATGGTAAAGTTGTACATTTATCACCACAGTCAGCACTTGAACATATGATTACTACAAAAAAAAGGTTTTTTTGTTTGTTTGTTTTTTTAAGCGAATAATAAAAACGATGATAAAAAGAAAAGTAACATGTCATTAAATATAATAGTAAGGACAGAAAACAACACCACTACCAAGAATCTCATATTCCTCCCTTATATCCCCCTTTCATACACACTTAGCTTTGGTATATTGCCTTTGTTACATTTAATGGAAGCGTATTACAGTGTTACTGTTGACCATAGACTCCGGTTAGCTTTGATTATGTTTTTTCCCAAATACCATCCCTTTTTCAGGATTCTGCATGGTTGACATTCATTTGTTCTCCCACTTGTAAAAACATTTTTATATTTGTACATTTAGTAACAGTCATTGGCCACTCCAGTTTTTGCCAAGTTATGCTGTCTCAGTCTTTATCATCTATCTTTACCTCTGGTGTCGTACATTCTCCTATCCCACCTTTTTCAACTTTACTCACAGGCATCTTTGTTCAGTGTACTTACAATATTGTGCTACCATCACACAGTATTATGCTATCTATTTCTGGATCTATACACTCAATCCTGCTAAACATTCTGTGGTCCTTCAGCATCAAATGCCTGCTCTCTAACCTCTTTCTATCTCCTGTAGCCTGTGTTCTCAGCTGTTAATGCTCAAAGTTTGTTCATTAATGTTAGTTCATATTATTGAGACCATACAGTATCTGTCCTTTTGTTTCTGGCTAACTTCACTCCACATAATGTCCTCAAGGTTCATCCACATCATTACATGATCCATGTCTTTGTTCTGTCTTACAGCTGCATAATATTCCGTCATGTGTATATACCACAGTTTGTTTATCCACTCATCCGTTGATGGACACTTGGGCTGTTTCCATCTCTTGGCAATCGTGAATAATGCTGCAATAAACATTGGTTTACAAATGTCCATTTGTGTTTTAAGTTTCATTTCCTCTGAGTATATACCTAGCAATGGAATAGCTGGGTCATATGGCAAATCTGTGTTTAGCTTCCTAAGGAACCTCCACACTGTCTTCCAGAGTGGTTGCACCATTCTACATTCCCACCAACAATGAATAAGTGTGCCTCTTTCTCCGCATCCTGTCCAGCACTTGTAATTTTCTGTTTTGTTTTTTTGTATGTGAGATGATAATCTCATTGTGGTTTTGATTTGCATTTCCCTAATAGCCAGTGAAGTTGAGCATTTTTCATGTTTTTGAGCCATTTGTATTTCCTCTTCAGAAAAGTGTCTGTTCATGTCTTTTGCCCATTTTTAAATTGGATTGTTTGTCTTTCTGTTGTTTAATTGTAGGATCCCTTTATATATTCGGGATAAAAACCCTTATCTGATACGTGGTTTCCAAATATCATTTCCCATTGCATAGGTTGCCTGTTTACTTTTCTGACAAAGTCCTTTGATGTACAAAAGTGTTTAATTTTGAGGAGGTCCTATTTGTCTGTTTGTTCTTTGGTTGCTCACGTCTTGGGTGTGAGGTCTAGGAAACCACCTCCTATTACAAGATATTTAAGATATTGCCCTACATTTTCTTCTAAGAGTCTTATGGTCTTGGTGCTATGTGTGGCTCTTTTAAAGTACTCCAGTAAATCAATCAAGACCCAGCCTGAATGGGCAGGGCCACACCTCCACGGAAACAACTTAATCCAATATTCCATCCTAATCAACACTGATACATCTGCCCCGACAAGATTGCGCTGAAGAACATGGAGTTTTGGGGGACATAATACATCCAAACCAGCACAATAGATAAAATGGAGGGAGGGTGGAAGGAAGGAAGGAAGGAAATGGCAAATGTGGCAAAATAGTAATATTAATATTAGTGAATCTAGTATGTGTTGAGTGGGGGTATGTTGGAGTTCTCTGGATGTGTTTGTATTATTTTTGTTAACTGTCTTGTAAGTTTGAAAGTATTTCAAAATAATTAAAAAAAACAAAATAAAATAATGAGTGCTTATTGGGGCCTTTCCTTAGGGTAGCCAGCTGGCCTCTAGACAGATCTCTACGAGATAGCAGTATCTTGGTGAATTCTCCACAATCCAAGGTTTGTGCTTGGCTTTACTTGCCCTGAAAACGAGTCAGTGTTTGCAAAGTTACTCTGATTAGGCACTACTGAAACAAGTTAACAAAGCTTATAAGTGCCTGGAGTAAAAGTCAAGTTGAACAGATTTTTTTCTCTTACTATAGACTCTATGGACATACCAAGCAAAGACTAGTTGATGAGCCGTGGCTGAAAAAAGGGTAACGATATATTAGAATTCATGGGATCAACCTAAAAGGCCCTGAGCAAGTTCCCTCTATTGGATTGCTTTGTCAGCGTGGCTCTGGAACTTGAGGTCCATTGATCAAGAATCCTCCCTGAACTGTTTGGTGGATGGGTACCACCAAGGTTTTCCCTTACTGTTGTCTTTCCATGTATCTCTTACTAAAAATTCCTTTTATTATTATTATTATTAACTTTATTTATTGAAAAAAACACTTCCACACACTTCCAAATAAATCTTAATGATACAGAAATGCTCAGGAATGACGGTGGTTCGTTAATATTCTTGTGGTATGGTAGGAGCATATTGGAAGCAATGAAGTTATTTCAGGATATTTGTTTTTCTAATTCCTTTGCTATGTTTTATTTGGAACAATTCCTTTTTTTTAATTCATTTTATTGAGATATAGTCACATACCATGCAGTCATACAAAACAAAGCGTACATTCGATTGTTCATAGTACCGTTATTATAGTTGTGCATTCATCACCAAAATCAATCCCTGACACCTTCATTACCACACACACAAAAATAACAAGAATAATAATTAAAGTGAAAAAGAGCAATTAAAGTAAAAAAGAACACTGGGTGCCACTGTTTGTTTGTTTGTTTGTTTCCTTCCCCCATTTTTCTACTTATCCATCCATAAACTAGACAAAGGGGAGTGTGGTCCAGATGGCTTTCCCAATCACATTTTTACCCCTCATAAGCTACATTTCTTTACAATCATCTTCAAGATTCATGGGTTCTGGGTTGTAGTTTGATAGTTTCAGGTATTTACTGCTAGCTACTATAATTCACTAGAACCTGAAAAGGGTTGTCTATATTGTGCGTGCGAGTGCCCACCAGAGTGACCTCTCGGCTCCTTTTGGAATCTCTCTGCCACTGTAGCTTATTTCATTAACTTTCATATCTTCCTTTTGGTCAAGAAGATGTTCTCCATCCCACGATGCCAGGTCTACATTCCTCCCCAGGAGTCATGTTCTACGTTTCCAGGGAGATTCACTTCCCTGGGTGTCTGATCCCACGTAGGGGGGAAGGCAGTGATTTCACCTGCCAAGTTGGCTTAGCCAGAGAGAGAGGGCCACATCTGAGCAACAAAGAGGCATTCGGGAGGAGGCTCTTAGGCACAATTACAGGGAGGCCTAGTCTCTCCTTTGCAGCAACAGTCTTCCTGAGGGCAAGTCCTGTGGTAGAGGGCTCAACCCATCAAAACACCAGTCCCCTATGTCTGTGAGTACATAAGCAACCATCGAGGTGGGGAAGCCCAATACCCCTTCATTCTCCACCAGCTCCTGAAAGGGGCTCTGCATATTTTTTTCATTCTTTTTTTTTTAATCAACTATATAAAAATAAAAAAATTAAAAAGCATACAATAAAAAAACATTTCAAACAGACCATAACAAAGGAGTAAGAAAAAGACAACTAACCTAAGATTACTTTACTTCCAACATGTTCCTACTCTACCCCAAGAAAGTAACCTAATATAGCAGCATTTCTGTGGACTTTTTCCTACTATACATATCAGAAATTGACAGACCATAGTCATTCCTGGACATTCCCAGTACATTAAATTTACCTACAGTAGCTTATCTGTTCTTACTGGATTATCGTTCCCCCTTCCTTAATTGCTCTCTATCACTAGTTCCCCTACATTCTACATTATAAACCATTTGTTTTACATTTTTCAATGTTCACATTAGTGGTAGCATATAATATTTCTCTTTGTGCATGGCTTATTTCACTCATCATGTCTTCAGGGTTCATCCACGTTGTCATATGTTTCATGACATCGTTCCTTCTTACAGCTGCGTAGTATTCCATTGTGTGTATATACCACATTTTATTTATCCACTCATCTGTTGAAGGACATTTGGGTTGTTTCCATCTCTTGGCAATTGTGAATAATGCTGCTATGAACATTGGCGTGCAGATATCTGTTCCTGTCACTGCTTTCATATCTTCCGGGTATGTACTGAGAAGTGTAATCACTGGATCGAAGGGTAACTCTATATGTAGTTTTCTAAGGAACTGCCAGACTGACTTCCAGAGTGGCTGTACCATTATACAGTCCCACCAACAATGAATAAGAGTTCCAATTTCTCCACATCCTCTCCAGCATTTGTAGTTTCCCGTTTAATGGTAGCCATTCTTTTTTTTTTTTTAATTTTATTTTGAAGTAAATTCAAAGTTACACAAACAATTGCAAAAACAATACAAACCTCATACACAGAACTCCAGCATACCCTGACCCCCTCCCCCGATACCCTGATCCACCAACTTTAACGTCCTGTCACACCGCCGTTTCTTTCTTTCCCTCCCTCCCTCCCTCCCTATCATCCATCATCTATTGCTCTGGCTTCTGAACATATGAGAGAGCAAGCTAATGGCAGTCATTCTAATTGGTGTCTCATGTGGTCTTAATATGCATCTGTCTAATAGCTAGTGAAGCTGAACATTTTCTCATGTGTTTCTTGGCCATTTGTATTTCCTCTTCAGAGAGCTATCTTTTCATATTTTTTGCCCATTTTATAATTGGGCTGTCTGTACTATTGTCATTGAGTTGTAGGATTTCTTTATATATGCAAGATATCAGTCTTTTGTCAGCAAAAATTGGTCTCCAAAAATTTTTTCCCATTGAGTTGGCTGCCTGTTTACCTTTCTGACACATTCCTTTGAGGTGCAGAAACTTCTAAGCTTGAGGAGTTCCCATTTATCTATTTTTTCTTTTGTTGCTTGTGCTTTGGGTGTAAAATCTAGGAAGTGACCGCCTAATACAAGGTCTTGAAGATGTTTCCCTACATTATCTTCTAGGAGTTTTATGTTACTGTCTTTTATATTGAGATCTTTGATCCATTTTGAGTTAATTTTTGTGTAGAGTGTGAGGTAGGGGTCCTCTTTCGTTCTTTTGGATATGGATATCCAACTCTCCCAGCCCCATTTGTTGAAAAGACTGTTATGTTCCAGGTCATTGACTTTGGGGGCCTTATCAAAGATCAGTCAGCCATAGATCTGGGGGTCTATCTCCAAATTCTCAATTCAATTCCATTGATCAATATGTCTGTCTTTGTGCCAGTACCATGCTGTTTGGACAACTGTGACTTTATAATAAGCTTCAAAGTCAGGGAGTGTAAGTCCTCCCACTTCGTTTTTCTTTTTTAGAGTGTCTTTAGCAATTTGAGGCATCTTCCCTTTCCGAATAAATTTGATTACTAGCTTTTCCAAGTCTGCATAGTAGTTTGTTGGAAGTTTGATTGGCATTGCATTGAATCTATAGGTGAGTTTGGGTAGAATTGACATGTTAATGACATTTAGCCTTCCCATCCATGAACATGGAATATTTTTCCATCTTTTAAGGTCCCCTTCTATTTCTTTTAGTAGAGTTATGTAGTTTTCTCTGTATGGGTCTTTTACATCTTTGGTTAAGTTTATACCTCGGTACTTGATTTTTTTTAGTTGCTATTGAAAATGGTATCATTTTCTTGAGTATCTCTTCAGTTTGTTCATTTCTATCATATGGAAACATTACTGGCTTATTTGCATTAATCTTGTATCCCGCTACTTTGCTAAATTTGTTTATTAGCTCTAGTAACTGTATTGTTGATTTCTCAGGGTTTTCCGGATAAAAGATCATATCATCTACAAACAATGACAGTTTTACTTCTTCCTTTCCAATTTGGATGCCTTTTATTTCTTTGTCTTGCCGGATTGCCCTGGCTAGCACTTCCAGCACAATGCTGAATAACATTGATGATAGTGGGCATCCTTGTCTTGTTCCTGATCTCAGAGGGAAGGCTTTCAGTCTCTCACCATTGAGTACTATGCTGGCTGTGTGTTTTTCATATATACTCTTTATCATATTGAGGAAGTTTCCTTCAATTCCTACCTTTTAAAGTGTTTTTATCAAAAAGGGATGTTGGATTTTCGTGAATGCTTTTTCAGCATCTATTAAGATGATTATTTGATTTTTCTCTTTTGATTTGTTAATGTGTTGTAATACATTGATTGATTTTCTTATGTTGAACCATCCTTGCATGCCTGGAATGTACCCCACTTGGTCATGGTGTATGATTTTTTTTAATGTGTCTTTCTATTCAGTTTGCAAGTATTTTGTTGAAAATTGTTGCATCTGTATTCATTAGGGAGATAGGCCTGTAGTTTTCCTTTTTTGTAGCATCTTTGCCTGGTTTTGGTATTAGATTGATGTTAGCTTCATAAAATGTGTTAGGTGGTGTTACATTTTCTTCAATGTTTTGAAAGAGTTTAAGTAAGATTGGTGTCAGTTCTTTTTGGAAAGTTCGGTAGAATTCCCCTGTGAAGCCATCTGGCCCTGGGCATTTATTTGTGGGACGCTTTTTTTTTTTTTTTTTTTTTTAATTTTTATTTGGAAATAATTTCAAACTTAAAGGAAAATTGCAAAAATAATACAAAACCAATACAGAGAACTCCAATATACCCCCTACCCAGATACCCAGATTTACAAGCTTTTAACATTTGACCACATTTGTTATATCATTCTATCTATTTATCATTTATCTATTTATGTATCTATCTATCTATCTATCTATCTGATTTCTAAACATTTGTGAGTATGTTGCACACATCATGCTCCTTGAACACTTACTACTTCCACCTATACTTCCTAAGAACAAACTTACCACATATAGTGCCTACTGAGTACAGTTTTTAAGTTCAAAAATTTAATATCAATATAAAGCTTACAGTCTATAGTCCATTTTTTTCATATATCCCAATAATGTCATTTTGGGCATTTTCTCCTTCATTATTAGATCTAGTCTAGGATCATGCATTGCGTTTAATTTTCGTCGTTTCTTAAATCTCTCTCTCTCTTTTTAAATTGTGGAAACATTTATACAACACAGAATTTCCCATCTCAAGCATCCTCAAGCATGCAATTCAGTAGGATTAATCACATTCACAATGTTGTGCTACCATCACCACCATCCATTACCAGTACTTTTTTTTCCATCATCCTAACAGAAATCTTGCTCCCGTTATACATAAACTTCACATTCCCCCTCCTCTTGGGCCCTGGTAACCTGAATTCTACTGTCTGTCTCTCTGAATTTGCATATTCTAGTTATTTCATGGAAGTGCAGTCATACAGTATCTGTTCTTCTGTGTGTAAATTATTTATCTCAGATGATGTCTTCAAGGTTTATCCATGCTGTAGCATGTGTCAGAACTTCACTCCCTTTTTATGGCCAAATAACATTCCACTGCGTGTACATACCACACTTTGTTTACCCATTCATCTGTTGATGAATATTTGGGTTGGTTCCACTGTGGGGCTACTGTGAATAATATAATTCTGCTATGAACACTGATATATCCACAGAATCTTATATCCAGTGAAAATACCCTTTGGAAATGAAGTGGAAATCAAGACATTCTCAGATAAAGGAAAACCAAGAGAATTTGCTGCCAAATCCACCCTAACAGATAACTAAAAGAACTTCTCTAATCTGAGAGGAAATGATAGAAGAAAGGTTCTTGGAACTTAGGAAGGAAGAGAGAATATGCTAAACAAAAAATGGATAAACACAATAAAATTTCCTTCTCTTGAGTTTTCTAAATTATTTTTGACATTTGAAACAAAAATTATGACACTGATGTGGACAAAGGAAATATTTAAGGCAATATAATATTTCCTTGTTTTGATGTTGCACTATAGTTACATAAGATGTGATCTTTGGGAAAAACTGGATGAAGGGTACATGGGACTTCTTTGTACTATCTTTGCAACTTCCTGTCAGTCTATAGGTATTTCAAATTAAAAATTAAATAAAGAAATTAAAAGCCATTCTACTCCTAGGTATTCACCCCTGAAATGAAAGCATATGCCCATAAAAAGATTTGTAGATGATTGCTCATAGAAGTTTATAAAAATAAAAATTAATAAAAATAATTTTTATTATTTTTAATAAAAATATTTTATTTTATTTTTATTTATTTTTATTTAATAAAAATAAAACATAAGAGTGCCCACCAGAGTGACCTCTCGGCTCCTTGTGGGACGCTTTTTGATGACTGATTGGATCTCTTTGCTTGTGATTGGTTGGTTGAGGTATTCTGTTTCTTCTCTGGTCAGTCTGGGTTGTTCATATGTTTCCAGGAAATTGTCCATCTCCTCTACATTATCCAGTTTGTTGGCATACAGTTGTTCATAGTATCCTCTTATAATTTTTTAAATTTCTTCGGGATCCGCAGTAATGTCACCTTTCTCATTCATTATTTTGTTTATATGGGTCTTCTCTCTTTCTGATTTTGTCAGTCTAGCTAGGGGCTTGTCAATCTTGTTGATCTTTTCAAAGAATCAACTTTTGTTGTTATTTATCCTCTCTATTGTTTTTTTTTTTCCTCAATCATTTATTTCTGCTTTAATCCTTGTTATTTCTTTTCTTGTACTTGGTTTAGGATTGGTTTGCTGTTCATTTTCTAGCTTCTTCAGTTGATCCATTAGTTCTTTGATTTTGGCTCTTTCTTCCTTTTTAATATATGCGTTTAGTGCTATAAACTTCCCGCTCAGTACCACTTTTGCTGCATCCCATAGATTTTGGTATGTTGTGTTCTCATTTTTATTCATCTCTATATATTTAGCAATTTCTCTTGCTATTTCTTCTTTAACCCACTGATTGTTTAGGAGCATGTTGTTTAACCTCCAGGTATTTGTGAATTTTCTAAGTCTCTGATAGTTATTGTCTTCTAATTGTATTCCCTTGTGGTCAGAGAATGTGCTTTGAATAATTTCAATTTTTTAAAATCTATTGAGCCTTGTTTTGTGTTCCAGCATATGATCTGTTCTGGAGAAAGTTCTGTGAGCACTAGAGAAGAATGTGTATCCTGGTGATTTGGGATGTAATGTTCTATATCTGTCTGTTAAGTCCAATTCACTTATCAGATAGTTTAGGTTTTCGCTTTCCTTATTGGTCTTCTGTCTGGTTGATCTATCTGTAAGAGATAATGATGTGTTGAAGTCTCCCACAATTACTGTGGAGATATGAATTGCTTCCTTTAGTTTTGCCAGTGTTTCTCTCATGTATTTTGTGGCACCTTGATTGGGTGCATACACATTTATGATTGTTATTTCTTCTTGTAGAATTGCCCGTTTTATTAGTATGTAGTGGCCTTCTTTGTCTCTCATAACATCCTTGCATTTGAAGTCTATTTTATCTGAGATTAGTATTGCTACTCCTGCTTTCTTTTGGCTGTAGCTTGCATGAAATATTTTTTGCCATTCTTTCACTTTCAATTTCTTTGTGTCCTTGTGTCTAAGATGAGCCTCTTGTATGCAACATATTGATGATTCATTTTTTTTTGATCCATTCTGCGAATCTGTATCTTTTAATTGGGGAGTTTAATCCATTTACATTCAATGTTATTACCGTGAAGGCATTTCTTGAATCAGCCATCTTATCCTTTGGTTTATGTTTGTCATATATATTTTTCCCCTCTCTCTATTAATGTCCTTTAACGTACTCATACTGAATCTCTTTAGTACTGGACCTTTCTCCATGTCTCTCTCTCCTTTCTTTGTTTCTCTGTTGGTAGTTCTCCCTTTAGTATCTCAAGTAGGGCAGGTCTCTTGTTAGCAAATTCTCTCAGCATTTGTTTGTGAAAAATTAAAGCTCTCCCTCAAATTTGAAGGAGAGCTTTGCTGGATAAAGAATTCTTGGTAATTTTTCTCACTCAGAATTTTAAATATGTCATGCCACTGCCTTCTCGCCTCCGTGGTGGCTTCTGAGTAGTCACTACTTAGTCTTATGCTGTTTCCTTTGTATGTGGTGAATTGCTTTTCTCTTGCTGCTTTTAGAACTTGCTCCTTGTCTTCCATATTTGACAGTGTGGTCAGAATATGTCTTGGATTGGGTTTATTTGGATTTATTCTATTTGGAGTTCACTGGAAATTTATGATTTGTGTATTTATGGTGTTTAGAAGATTTGGGAAGTTTTCCCAAACAATTTCTTTGAATGCTCTTCCTAGGCCTTTACCCTTCTCTTCCCCTTCTGGAACACCAATGAGTCTTATATTTGGATGTTTTATATTATCTATCATATCCCTGATGTCCATTTCGTTTTTTTTTTTTTAATTTTTTTCCCCATTCTTTTCTTCTTTCATTTTCCATTCTGTCATCTTCCAGGTCACTGATTCTTTCAACTTCCTCTAGGGTTGTACTATGAGTATCCAGAATCTTTTTAATTTGGTCAACAGTTTCTTTAATTTCCATAAGATCGTCTATTTTTTTTTATTTACTCTTGCAATTTCTTCTTTATGCCCTTCCAGGGTCTTCTTGATGTCCTTTATATTCTGTGCCATGCTCTTCTTCATGTCCTTTATATCCTGTGCCATGGTCTTGTTGTTCATCTTTAGTTCCTTGATTAATTGCTCCAAGTACTATGTCTTCTCTGATCCTTTGATTTGGGTGCTTGGGCTTGGGTTATCCGTATCACCTGGTTTTTTCCTATGCTTTAGAATTTTCTGTTGTTTTTGGTCTCTTGGCATTTGCTTAACTTGATAGGGTTCTTTTAGGATTTGTAGACCGATTAAAACCCTTATCTCTAATTTGTCAGATCTACAGCTTCATGGAGTACACTTTCCCTAACCAGCAGGTGGCATCCGCGAGCCACCTATTCCCCTCGAGCCAGTTCTCACCTGCTTTGTCTTTGTGGTGAGTGGGGGTGTGAGTCTTGTGGGGTCTGATAGGTGTACCAGGCTTGCGTGTGTAGTTGGTGTTGCCTGTATATGGGGCGTGTGTCTGGGTGGTCAGGGAGGGGGAGCGGCTCTGATAATCAAATCTCCCTGGTGTTCTTGGAGATTTAAAGCTGCTGCAATTGTCTAATCCTTCAGTTCGGTCTTGCCGCAGTTTGTCTCTGCCGCTGACCCACAAGTCCTTGGTATTGGTGTGTGGCTCCTGAGATTTGCAAGTGGGTCCCTCTTCCAGCTGTGCACCCCCAGGTCCTCTGTTGAGGGATGACTGTGCTATGTCACAGGTGAGCACCGTTCCCCCAGGCAGTTGTGGTTTGCAGGGCTGTGTAGGGACTCTCCCAGTCTGCAGAAAGGATGGCTGAATGGGGTGTGTTAATTCGTACTGCACTGCCTTCCCAACTCTGGGACAACCAGCTGAGGGTTCAGGGAAGGCTAATGTCCACGCCTGATTTTGTGGTGTGTGCGTGTGTTGTTGGAAACACTTCCCATCACGCTGGGTTGTCTGGGGCAGCTGTGGGCTGTGGGGCCGGCGACTGGCAGGAGTGTTCCCTGCCCACCGGGAAGATGGCTGTGAGGGGATGCGTCCCTTTTCTTGCCCCCCTTTTCTTGGGAAGTTGTGGTGTTTAGTGAATGTTCGCAGCCACTGGACTTACTGCCTTGTTTCTCAGAGCTCTTTTAGTTCTGCTCTTGTCTTGACTTGCCCAAATTGCAAGTCTTTGAGGCTTTCTGTATTGGGCTTCTTAGAGTAATTGTTTTAGAAAAAGAGAAAAAGATAAAAAAAACAAGAAAAAAGGGGGAAAGGCCCTCCTTGCAGATCTAATGGGTTATTGAAATGCTAAGAGACATTATTTACATGTTTTTGTTTAAGCTAAGTTCTGCTGTGGACCATTATGTATTTTCTTTTTGTTTTCATCTTTTAACGCTCTCATTTTTAAATTATGCAGATGGAAGACACTTTATTTTCCTCCATATATTTTTTCCTGTAAATGTTGTTTAATTATTGTATGTAAAGTTCACAGGTATAATAATAAACCCGGCATCTTTCCTGTACCACCATATTTTACATACCTTTTGATCAGTGAAGTGCTAAGTCACTTACGAGTTATACTGTATAGCATGAGGACAGTATTATAATGGGATGGATGCAGGGATTTTTTTTTTAACAAATACAGGATGAAGGATTTATTAAGCAATAGAAAAGCTACAAATGGAGGTTATTTTACCTGTATTCTTAATTTTCATTTTCTGTAGGCATGGTGAAAAGGTCAGTCTCAGTTCTAAGTGTGCAGAAATTGACCGAGAGATGATAAGTTCTCTTGGGGTTTCCAAGTCTGTGCTAAATAATGTCATCTTCTGTCACCAAGAAGAGTCTAATTGGCCTTTAAGTGAAGGAAAGGCTTTGAAGCAGAAGTTTGATGAGATTTTTTCAGCAACAAGGTTTGTAGCCTTTAATTAGACTTTTAGTCTCTTAAGTTGTTGAGCTATGTTTGCAATTTGGGTATTTCTTCTTTTAAACAAAAAAGACTTAAAAAATATCATCAGTTATTGCATCTGAGTGACAATTATTGAGAATATTTATTTTCAGTTTCATTCTGTGCATATATTTATTTACTTGGTTGACAGTGTATATGTAACTTTTTCACTTAGCATTACATCATAAGCATTTTCCATTTATTAAAACCTTTTTGTAAATGTAATGTTAGTGACTATGTAACATTCCATTGTATGAATATACCATAATTTACTTAGCCAGAAATTTGATTTTTATTTTATATCTTGAAAGGTACATTAAAGCTTTGGAAACACTTCGGCAGGTACGTCAGACACAAGGTCAGAAAGTAAAAGAATGTCAAGCAGAACTAAAGTATCTGAAGCAAAATAAGGAAAAAGCTTGTGAGATTCAAGATCAGATTGCTAGTAAGGAAGCCCAGTTAACGTCTTCAAAGGAAATTGTCAAATCCTATGAGAATGAACTTGATCCACTGAAGGTAATTTTATTTCTTGTATGCTAAAGCTAAAGAGCCTCTGTCAAAGGAAATAGGGTAGGAGTCTAAATTCTACTCTTATTAAGTGTGATTCATTTATTACCTCTTCCAGAGAGTCACTTTTAACCATACTAGTACTCCTCCCTAAGGCACTTTGAGTTTATTTTTGTAAACTCTTAAAACATTTTATTTTTATATTAATTTGAATGTTGTGTATATTTCTTGAAAAAATTATCAGAGACTATGTAATATTATGATTGTCTTAATTTTGAATTAGATGTATATTAGGTGGGTAGCCTCTAAACTGACCAAGAGCTTAGATTTGAGAGTAAACAAATCTGTGGCATCACACTAAATTAGTGACATAGATCACCAGCTTTTAAATATCAATGTAATAAATATAGGACTTTATGGTTCTATATTATTAAGGAGTCTTTTGGGTTTTGTTTTGTAATTGAGAAATCCTCCTTGGGAATTTGTACAGTTTGCAGGATGTTATTGTCATTGCACAGAATTTGGAGTTAATCCATAACATGTTGATATATTTTCAAATGATTATAGCTTTCCAAATCCTGTGGTTTATAAGGAAGGCTTAAAAGAAATCCCATTCATTTATTGATTGTTTTCTGTGTGCCATGGTTTACTATGCTTGGGGTTACAGATACAAAGAGGAAGATAACACTGTCCTTGCCCGTAAAGTATTCCTAGTCGAAATACATAACAACAGTCCTGAAAATATGATGTGCCTCAATTGAATGGCATGGTTATTTTCTAATTTAAATAGTAGAAAATACTTTTTAAAAAAACTGATACCAATCAAAAATGGTGGATTCTCTGCCTGATGTGCTCAAATGACCAATTCTGGGACACCAGGGTTTCATAGAGAGAGAGTTTATTGCTAAGTGCAAAGCAGGAGATTAGACGTCTTATTGGCTTAAAAATCTATCTCCGCAAACTTAAGTATTGTGATTATTTTATAGTATCAAAAGATGGGCAGGTTCTAGGATAATGAGCACAGTGGCTGGAGATGACCAAGTTAGAGATGATCTAATTATTGAGCATGCAGATTGATTACATGCTTAGTCACAAAATGTATGTAAGAAAATGGTGGCCTTAATATGATGATGCACATGATTTTTAGTATTATAATGAGGTATAGGTCACTTATAGGTTAACATTTAAGTTACTGCGCATGCCCGGCAGGCCAATTTTGGTTAGATCCAGCTCCGTCTAGCAAGATAGTTTTGGAATTGGGAGGGTTTAGTTCTGGGCTGACTCAAGGCCCTTCGTTAATAAACATTAGGACTGTCTTTAGTGATCATAAGACTCTGAAGTTGAAAAACAGGATGAGGGGGTACAACAGGGGGGTCAGTTAGGTTTTTACAATCACAAGATAAAGCCTATATGGTTATACAATCATTATCAGAATCAAGGCAGCTGTATATTACAGTTCAGAAATTTCAGGTATTTCCCTCTGGTTATTCTAATATAATAGAAAGTGAAAAGAAATATCTATATAATGATTTCAGTATCATAATCATTTCTTAAACCCTAACTTCTCGGTTACAAAACCACTTTAAAAATCATTGCTTTTGATTCTTTTTTTATTTAATTTTGTTTAACTGACAAATAAATACTGGTATATATTTATGTTGTACCTTTGAATTGTAAACTAGAAAAGCTTGTGTTTTTTTTGTCTGAGTGCCCATTGATATTCATGTATCCTATGATAAATATTTGTTTTGTGTGTAGCACCGTGCCATGTGCAGTTGGGGATAAGGAAACCAAAGACTTTGACTTTGCTTTTAAGTAACTTAAAATTTAGTTGTAGAAACAAGGAAATTCTGTTAAAAGATACTTAAGATTACAAAGAAGTAAACTGAAGAGCAATATGAATGCTGTAGTTTGCAATATAGTCAGTCTAGGAGCTAAAAGATGATGACTGTAGCACAGGTGAAAAAATAAAAAATAAAATGGACGTCATCAAAATTAAAAACTTCAATGCTTTAAATTACAATCAGGGAAGTAAAAAGACAACCTATGGAATAGGAGAAAATCTTTGCAAATGTATCTGGTAAGGGATTTGTTTCTGGAATATATAGTGAACTCTTATAATTCAATAATAAAACGATAACTTAATTAAAATATAGGGAAAGGATCTGAATACATATTTCTCCAAAGAAGATATACAACTGACCAGTAAAAATATGAAAAGATGCTCAACTTCAGTAGCCATCAGGGAAATGCACATTAAAGGTATAATGAGATACTGCCTCTTTGGTATAAGATACCGCCAATAAATCAATAAGACATATAATAACAATGGTTGATGAAGATGCAGAGAAATTGAAGCCCTCACACATTCTGTTAGGAATATGAAATGGTGTAGCCACTTTGGAAAACAGTTTGGCGGTTCCTCATGATATTAAACATAGAGTTACCGTATCACCCAGCAATTTCATTTCTAGGTGTATTCTATTCGAGAAATGGAAACATGCATCTACACAAAACTTAAATGGTAATGTCTGTAGCAGCATCAGTCCCCCCCATGTGTCCGTTAACTGATGAGTGAATAAACAAAATGTGGGATATGTCATACATTAGAGTATTATTAGAATATAGGATATATAGAGTAACGAACTGAAGTATTGATACATGGTATTAAATGGCTGAACCTTGAAAACATTATGCTAACAGAAAGAAGCCAATTGCAAAGGCTACTTGTGATTCCATTTATATGAAATGTCCAGAATATGTGAATCTATAAGAGAAAGAAATTAGAGTAGTTATCTAGGGCCTAGGGGTGGATAAGAGTAGTCTCCTAATAGGTACAGGGTTTCTTTTGTGGTGTCAGAATGTTCTAGAGTAAGATGATTAAGGGTTCTATTCCCTCACAGAATCTTTGAACAACTAGCAAAAACTGGCAGAGTTATCTGCTCAAGACTTCAGAAAACAGTTAATGGGTTTCAGTAACCAGATGAGTGCTGAATCAAGAAAATGTCCCAAATTTAACAAAAGATATGAATATACACATTCAAAGAGAGCAGTGAACCTGAACAGGATAAACTCGATGAGAACCATGCCAAGACACATGACAGTCAAACTCTTGAATTCCAGGGACAAGGAGAAAGTTCTGAAAGCTGCAAGAGAAAAGCAACGTGTTCTGTGCAAGGGAGCCCCTGTAAGATTAAGTGCCAACTTCTCATCAGAAATCATGGAGGCAAGAAGGCAGTTTGATGAAATATTTGAACTGCTGAAAGAAAATAATTACCAATCAAGAATTTTATATCTGGGAGACTGTCTTTCAAAAATGAGGGAGCAATTAGGACATTCCAAAATAAATAAAAAGCTGAGGGAGTACATGACCCTAGACCTGTCCTACAAGCAATGCTAAAGGGAATTCTTTAGACTGAAAGGAAAGGATGATAGACAGTGGATCATTAGCAGCATAAAGAAATAATCTCCAGTGAAGGTTATTTATAAGTGGTTTATAAATATAGTTATATATATATATATAATAGTTTATAAGTATAGTTATGTATATATGCAAATACTATTGTATTATAGTTTTTGTAAGTAACTCCACTTTTTACTTCTTACAGGTTTTAAAATGCAAATGAGTAAAAGGTAATGATAAATCTATGGTTTGGACGTACAGTATTTTAAAATATAATTTGTAAAAGTACAACAAAAGTGGAGGGGTATAGGAACAATCTGTATGCTATTGAAGTTAAGTTGGTTTCAAATCAAACGTGATTGTTAAAGAAACAGGATGTTAAAATCAAGCCTTCAAGAAGGAAGAAAGAAGGGACTCAAAATGGTACAATACAAAAATATGAAAGTAGTGATTAACAGAAGTATTGAGCAACAAGTAAGGTGTAAGACTTACAGAGACCAAATTGCAAAATGGCAGGTGGAAGTCCTACATTATCGGTAGTTACTTTAAATGTAAATAAACTCTCCAGTTAAAAGGCAGGTTGGCAGAATGGATGAAAAAGCATGATCCAACTATATAGTCTTTATAAGAGACTCACCTTATAAATTCCTGGAAAAAATAAGCTATGCAAACAGTAACCAAAAGAGAGCTGGGGGAGCTATACTACTATCATATAAAATAGATTTAATCAAAAACTGTTACAAGGGACCAGAAAGGACACTATATGCTGATAAATGGGTCAGTTCAACAGTTATAAATATATATGTATCTAATAAAGAGCCTCTAAATATATGAGGGCAATATTGACAGATTTGAAGGGAGAAATAGGCAGCTCTACACCAATAGTAGGAGACTTCAGTACAACTCTTTCCTCATGGATAGCCCATCTAGTCAGAAGATCAGTAAGGAAATTGAAGTCTTGAGTGATACTATACACCAGCTAGACCTAACAGACATACATAGAACAGTTCATCCAACAGAAGAATACACATTCTTCTCAAGTGCACATGGGTCATTCATTAGGATAGACCATATGCTAGGTCATAAAACAAGTCTCAGTTAAATTTAAGATTTTTGAAACCATACAGTGTATCTTCTCCAACCACAGTGGAATTAAGCTAGAAATCAGTAACACAGGGAGAACTGGAAAATTGACAAATATGTCGAAATTAAACAGTATGCTTTTTTCTCTTTTTTCTTTTTAAATTCAGTTTTATTGAGATATATTCAGATACCATACAGTCATTCGTGGTATACAATCAACTGTTCATAGTACTGTCATATAGTTGTGCATTCATCACCCCAATCTATTTTTGAACATTTTCCTTATACCAGAAAGAATCAGAATAGAAATTTAAAAAAATAATAATAACTAAAAAAGAACACCAAAGCATCCCCACCCCATCCCACCCTATTTTTCATTTAGTTTTTGTCCCCATTTATCTACTCATCCATCCATACACTGGATAAAGGGAGTGCAATCCACAAGGTTTTCACAATCACACTGTCACCCCTTGTAATCTGCGTTGTTATATAATTGTCTTCAAGAGTCTAGACTTCTGGGTTGGAGTTTGGTAGTTTCAGATATTTACTTCTAGCTATTCCAATACATTAAAACATAAAAAGTGTTATCTGTATAGTATGTAAGAATGTCCACCAGAGTGACCTCTGAACTCCATTTGAAATCTCTCAGCCATTGAAGCTCTATTTTGTTTTATTTTGCATCCCCCTTTTGGTCAAGATGATGTTCTCAGTTTCACAATGCCGGGTCCATATTCATCTCTAGGAGTCATATCCTGCTCTGCCAGGGAGATTTACACCCCTGGGAGTCAGGTCCCACGTAGGGGGGAGGGCAGTAAGATCACCTGCCAAGGTGGCTTAGTTACAGAGAGAGGGCCACATTTGAGCAATAAAGAGGCACTCAGGGGGAGACTCTTGGGCATAGTTATAAGCAGGTTCAGCCTCTCCTTTGCAGCAACAGGCTTCATAGGGGCAAGCCCCAGGACAGAGGGCTCAGCATGTCAAGCTGTCAGTCCCTAGTGTTTGTGAGAACATCAGCAACAATCCAGGTGAGGAATTCCAACACCTCCACATCCTCCCCCAGCTCCTCAGGGTAGCCCTGAATACATATTTTTGTTCTCAAATAAAATTACTTTGAGATGTGTTGCTATTTCACTCTAACCTATACAGACCTACCATATCTCACTTCCTATTCAAAGTTCCATGTAATTGTGGTGTTTGAACAAACTGACTGTAGAAGTTATATTGTTTAGAAAATATAGATCCTACACCAGATAAACATTTCTTCCCTTGGTCTCACATCGAAGTTGAAGTTTTAACACACAGTCCGTTTCAGCCTTCACCCTTCTGCCGGATTTACCCTAGTCTTAACCAGATCTGCTTCATACATATCTCTAATTGAAATCTGGGCTCTTTTTTAGCTTTTTTTTATTTTTTAAACAGTTGCTGTATGCGTTAATACTGGCATTCATATCTGCTGAGCTCTAGCTCTGAGTTTCAGGTGTCACAGAGATACCCAGTGTTCCAGAGACCAATCAGATTATACACCAAGGGATCAACATCTCAGAGTTTGGAGATAGCCATTGCAATTCAGGAATAGATTTGTTTGCTGTAAGAGCTTACAATCTCAGGACCATTACAATAATCATTTCCCTGTTAGGCTGTGCTCTAAGATTCAATTCTTAGTTTACACATTATAGTTAGTAAATATTGGTGAGGCATTATAGTGTTTGCCTTTGTTTCTGGTGTAGTTCACTCAAAATGCTGTCTACAGGATCCATTCACCTCCTTGCTTGTCTCACAGCTTCACTCCTCACAGTTGCTCAGTATTCCATTGTATGCCACACAACAGTTCATTCTGTTCCTCAGTTGAGGTACCTTTAGGCCACCTCCACCCACTGCAAATCCTGCATACTGCCTCCATAAACACCAGTGTACAAATGTCCATTCATATCCCTGCTCTCAGATCCTCCAAGTATATGCCCCCTAATGAGGTTACAGGACCTTATGGTACCCACATACTTCAGCTTCTTTTGGAATTACCCCACTGTCCTCCAGAAAGGCTACACCATTCTGCCTCCTAACCAACAGTAAATATGTAACGTCTTTTCTCGCCATGTTTTCTCCAGAACTTTTATCTCTGTTTATATTTTTTCCTATAACTTCATAGAGCTATATTCACATACCATATAATTGTCCACAATGTACAATCAGTTCATGGTATCATACAGTTGTGCGTTTATCATCACAGCACTTGAACATATTGATTACTATGAAAAAATGTTTGTTTTTTGGATGAATAATAAAAAGATAAAAATAAAATATACAATATAATATTAGGATCAGACAATAACACCGCACCAAGAATCCCATATCCCTCCCTTATATCCCCCTCTCATACATACTTAGCTTTAGTATATTGCCTTTGTTACATTTAATGGAAGTATATTACAATGTTACTGTAGACCATAGACTCCAGTTTGCTTTGATTATCTTTTTTCCTCAATACCATCCCCTTTCCAACACTCTGCATGGTTGACATTCATTTGTTCTCCCACATGCAAAAACAGGTTTATATTTGTACATTGTCGCTATCATTGACCATTCCAGTTTTTGCTAAGTTAAATAGTCCCAGTCTTTGTCTTCTATCTTTACCTCATGTTTCATATATGCCCCTAGCCCACCTCTTTCAGTTTTACTCATGGACATCTTTCTTCTGTTTACTTACAATATTGTGCTACCATCATACAGTATTATACTGTCTATTTTTGAATCCATACAGTCAATCCTTTTGAACATTCTGTAGTCCTTCAGCATGAAATGCCCAATCTCTACCCTCTTTCTATCTCTTGATAGCCTATGTTATCAGCTTTTAACTCTCAAAATTTGCTCATTAATGTTAGTTCATATTAGTGAGACCATACAGTATGTGTCCTTTTGTTTCTGGCTAAGTTTGCTCAACACGATGTCCTCAAGGTTCATCCACGTTATTATATGTTCCATGTCTTTGTTCTGTCTTACAGCTGCATAATATTCCATCGTGTGCATGTACCACAGTTTGTTTATTCACTTGTGTGTTGATAGACATTTGGGCTGTTTCCGTATCTTGGCTATCATGAATAATCCCGCAGTAAACGTCGGTTTACAAATGTCCGTTCACGTGTAAACTTTCAGATCCTCTGAGTATATACCTAGCAATGGAATAGCTGGGTCATATAGTATATCTGTACTTAGCTTTCTATCTTCCAGAGTGGTTGCACCATTCTACATTCCCACCAACAATGAATAAGTGTGCCTCTTTTTCCACATCCTCTCCAGCACTTGTAATTTTCTGTTTTTTTTGGATAATGGCTTTTCTGATAGGTGTGAGATGATATCTCATTGTGGTTTTGATTTGCATTTCCCTAATAGCCAGTGAAGTTGAGCATTTTTCATATGTTTTTGAGCCATTTGTATTTCCTCTTCAGAAAAATTTTTAATTGGATTGTTTGTCTTTCTGTTGTTGAGTTGTAGGATCATTTTATATATTCGGGATATTAAACTCTTATTTGATATGTGGTTTCCAAATATTGTCTTCCATTGTGTAGGCTGTCTTTTTACCTTTGACAAAATCCTTTGATGTATAAAAGTGTTTAATTTTGAGGAGATCCCACTTGTCTGTTCTTTGATTGCTCTCGCTTTGGGTGTAAGATCTAGGAAACCACCTCCTATTACAAGATCTTTAAGATATTGCCCTACATTTTCTTCTAAGAGTCTTGTGGTCTTAGCACTAATGTTTAAGTCTTTGATCCATTTCGAGTTAATTTTTGTATAAGGTGTAAGATAGGACTTCTCTCATTCTTTTGGAAATGGATATCCAGTTCTCCAAACACCATTTATTGAATAGGCTACTCTGTCCCAGTTGCTTTGGCTTGACTGCCTTTTGAAAGTTCAATTGTCCGTTAACGCGAGGATATATTTCTGAACACTCAATCCAATTCCATTGGTTGGTAAATCTATCCTTATGCCTGTACCATGCTGTTTTGAGCACTGTAGCTTTGTAATATGCTTCAGATTCAGGTAGTGTGAGACCTCCCAGTTTGTTCCTCTTTCTCAAGATATTTTTGGCTACTCGGGGCATCATGCCCTTCCAAATAAATTTGTTATGGGCTTTTCTATTTCTGCAAAGTAAGTTGGGATTTTAATTTGTATTGCATTGAATCTATAAATCAGTTTAGGTAGAATTGACATCTTAATTATATTTAGTCTTCCAATCCCTGAACACAGTATGTTCTTCCATTTTTTTAGGTCCTGTTTGATGTCTTTTAGCAGTTTCTTGTAGTTTTCTTTGTATAGGTCTTTTGTGGCCTTTTCTGAGTTTATTCCTAAATACTTGACTCTTTTGGTTGCTGTTGTAAATGGAATTTTTTTCTTGATTTCTTCCTTTTGTTGCATTACATATAGAATTATGTCATCTGCAAAGAGAGAAAGTTTTACTTCTTCCTCTCCAGTGTGGATGCCTTGTATTTCTTTTTCTTGCCTAATTGCTCTAGCTAGAACTTCCAGTACAGTGTTGAATAACAGTGGTGACAGTGGGCATCTCTGTCTTGTTCCTGATCTTAGAGGGAAAGCTTTCGGTCTTTCCCCATTGATTATGATGTTAGCTGCGGGTTTTTCATATATTGCCTTTATCTTATTAAGAAAGTTCCCTTCTATTCCTAGCCTTTGAAGTGTTTTCATCAAGAAAGGATGTTGGGTCTTGTCAAACACCTTTTCTGCATTGATCGAAATGATTGTGTGGTTCTTCTGCTTTGGTTTATTGATGTGGTATATTACATTAATTGATTTTCTTGTGTTGAACCATCCTTGCATACCTGGAACAAACCCCACCTGGTCGTGGTGTATAATTCTTTCAATGTGCTGCTGGATTTGTGAGTATTTTGTTGAGGATTTTTGCATCTATATGCGTTTAAGAGATTGGTCTATAATTTTCTTTTATCTTTGTCTGATTTTGGTATTAGGGTGATGTTGGCTCCGTAGAATGAGTTGGGTAGCTTTCCCTCCTCTTCAATATTTTTGAAGAGTTTGAGCAGGACTGGTACTAATTATTTCTTGAATGCTTGGTAGAATTCACATGTGAAGCCATCTGGTCTTGGGCTTTTCTTTTTTTGGGAGTTTTTGTTTTAAGTTTTTAGTTTTTTGTTTTTTTAATTCAGTTTTATTGAAATATATTCACCATACCATACAATCATCCATGGTGTACAAGCAAGCGTTCACAGTATCATCATATAGTTACGCATTCATCACCCCAGTCTTTTTTTGAACATTTTCCTTACGTCAGAAAGAATCAGAATAAGAATAAAAAATAAAAGTAAAAAAACAACATCCCAAGTCATCCCCCCATCCCACCCTATTTTTCATTTAGTTTTTGTCCCCATTTTTCTACTCATCCATCTATACACTAAATAAAAGGAGTGCGATCCAAAAGGTTTTCACAATCACACTGTCACCCCTTGTAATCTACATTATTATACAGTCATCTTCAAGAGTCCAGACTACTGGGATGAAGTTTGATAGTGTCGGGTATTTACTTCTAGCTGTTCCAATACATTGAAACTTAAAAAGCATTATAATCTATATAGTGCATGAGCATGTCCACCAGAGTGACCTCTCGACTCCATTTGGAATCTCTCAGCCACTGAAACTTTATTTCATTTCATTTTGCATCCCACTTTTGGTCAAGAAGATATTCTCAATCCCACAATGCCAGGTCCAGATTCATCCCTGGGAGTCATATCCTGCATTGCCAGGGAGATTTACATCCCTGGGAGTCAGGTCCCACAAAGTGGGGAGGGAGCAGTGAGTTCACCTGCCAAAGTGGCTTAGTTGGGGGGGGACGACACATCTGAGTAACAGAGAGGTACTCAGGGGGAGACTCTTAGGCACAATTATAGTCAAATTTAGCCTCTCCTTTGCAGTACTGAGCTTCATAAGGGCAAGTCTTTTGGCAGCTTTTTGATGACTGACTCAATCTCTTTACTTGTGATTGGTTTGTTGAGGTTGTCTGTTTCTTCTTGAGTCAATGTTGGTTGTTTATGCTTTTCTAGAAAGTTGTCCATTTTGTCTAAGTTGTCTAGTCTTTTAGCATATAGTTACTAGTAGTATCTTCTCATTATCTCCTTTATTTCTGCAGGGCCAGTAGTTATTTCTCCTTTCCCATTTATGTTTCCATTTACTGGTGTGCACTCTCTCCTTTTTCTTTCTTTTTTTTTAGCCTAGCTAGGGATCCATCAATTTTGTTGATTTTCTCAAAGAACCAACTTCTGGTTTTGGTGATTCTCTCTATTATTTTCCTGTTCTCAATTTTGTTTATTTCTGCTATAATCTTTGTTATTTCTTTCCTTCTGTTTGCTTTGGGGTTAGTTTGCTGTTCTTTCTCTAGTTCCTCCAGGTGAACAATTAATTCCTCAATTTTTGCTCTTTCTCTTTTTTTTTTTTTTTAATCATCATTTTATTGAGATATATTCACATACCACGCAGTCATACAAAACAAATTGTACTTTTGATTGTTTACAGTACCATTACATAGTTGTACATTCATCACCTAAATCAATCCCTGACACCTTCATTAGCACACACACAAAAATAACAAGAATAATAATTAGAGTGAAAAAGAGCAATTGAAGTAAAAAAGAACACTGGGTACCTTTGTCTGTTTGTTTCCTTCCCCTATTTTTCTACTCATCCATCCATAAACTAGACAAAGTGGAGTTTGGTCCTTATGGCTTTCCCAATCCCATTGTCACCCCTCATAAGCTACATTTTTATACAACTGTCTTCGAGATTCATGGGTTCTGGGTTGTAGTTTGATAGTTTCAGGTATCCACCACCAGCTACCCCAATTCTTTAGAACGTAAAAAGGGTTGTCTAAAGTGTGCGTAAGAGTGCCCACCAGAGTGATCTCTCGGCTCGTTTTGGAATCTCTCTGCCACTGAAGTTTATTTCATTTCCTTTCACATCCCCCTTTTGGTCAAGAAGATGTTCTCCGTCCCACGATGCCAGGTCTACATTCCTCCCCGGGAGTCATATTCCACGTTGCCAGGGAGATTCACTCCCCTGGGTGTCTGATCCCACGTAGAGGGGAGGGCAGTGATTTCACCTTTCAAGTTGGCTTAGCCAGAGAGAGAGGGCCACATCTGAGCAAGAAAGAGGCATTCAGGAGGAGACTCTTAGGCACAAATATAGGGAGGCCTAGCCTCTCCTTTGCAGCAACCGTCTTCCCAAGGGTAAAACTTATGGTAGAGGGCTCAACCCATCAAATCACCAGTCCCCTATGTCTGTGGTCATGTTAGCAACCATGGAGGTGGGGTAGGCGAATACCCCTGCATTCTCCACAGGCTCCTCAAGGGGGCACTACATCTTTTTTTTTTTCCTTGTTTTTCTTTTTCTTTTTTTAACTTTCCTTTCTTTTTTAAATCAACTGTATAAAAAAAAAGTTAAAAAGAAAACAAACATACAATAAAAGAACATTTCAAAGAGACCATAACAAGGGAGTAAGAAAAAGACAACTAACCTAAGATAACTGCTTAACTTCCAACATGTTCCTACTTTACCCCAAGAAAGTTACATAATATAGCAACATTTCTGTGAACTTGTTCCTACTATATCCATCAGAAATTAACAGACCATAGTCATTTCTGGGCATCCCCAGAACGTTAAATAGCTTATCTGTTCTTCTTGGATTATTGTTCCCCCTTCTTTAATTGCTCTCTACTGCTAGTTCCCCTACATTCTACATTATAAACCATTTGTTTTACATTTTTCAAAGTTCACATTAGTGGTAGCATATAATATTTCTCTTTTTGTGCCTGGCTTATTTCGCTCAGCATTATGTCTTCAAGGTTCATTCATGTTGTCATATGTTTCACGAGAGCGTTCCTTCTTACTGCCGCGTAGTATTCCATCGTGTGTATATACCACATTTTATTTATCCACTCATCTGTTGAAGGACATTTGGGTTGTTTCCATCTCTTGGCAATTGTGAATAATGCTGCTATGAACATTGGCGTGCAGATATCTGTTCGTGTCACTGCTTTCCGATCTTCCGGGTATATACCGAGAAGTGCAATCGCTGGATCGAATGGTAGCTCTATATCTAGTTTTCTAAGGAACTGCCAGACTGACTTCCAGAGTGGCTGAACCATTATACAGTCCCACCAACAATGAATAAGAGTTCCAATTTCTCCACAACCCCTCCAGCATTTGTAGTTTCCTGTTTGTTTAATGGCAGCCATTCTAACCGGTGTTAGATGGTATCTCATTGTGGTCTTAATTTGCATCTCTCTAATAGCTAGTGAAGCTGAACATTTTTTCATGTGTTTCTTGGCCATTTGTATTTCCTCTTCAGAGAACTGTCTTTTCATATCTTTTGCCCATTTTATAATTGGGCTGTCTGTACTATTGTCATTGAGTTGTAGGATTTCTTTGTATATGCAAGATATCAGTCTTTTGTCAGATACATGGTTTCCAAAAATTTTTTCCCATTGAGTTGGCTGCCTCTTTACCTTTTTGAGAAATTCCTTTGAGGTGCAGAAACTTCTAAGCTTGAGGAGTTCCCATTTATCTATTTTCTCTTTTGTTGCTTGTGCTTTGGGTGTAAAGTCTAGGAAGTGGCCGCCTAATACAAGGTCTTGAAGATGTTTTCCTACATTATCTTCTAGGAGTTTTATGGTACTTTCTTTTATATTGAGATCTTTGGTCCATTTTGAGTTAATTTTTGTGTAGGGGGTGAGGTAGGGGTCCTCTTTCATTCTTTTGGATATAGATATCCAACTCTCCCAGCCCCATTTGTTGAAAAGACCATTATGGCTCAGTTCATTGACTTTGGGCGCCTTATCAAAGATCAGTCGGCCATAGATCTGAGGGTCTATCTCTGAATTCTCAATTCGATTCCATTGATCTATATGTCTATCTTTGTGCCAGTACCATGCTGTTTTGGCAACTGTGGCTTTATAATAAGCTTCAAAGTCAGGGAGTGTAAGTCCTCCCACTTCGTTTTTCTTTTTTAGAGTGTCTTTAGCAATTCGAGGCATCTTCCCTTTCCAAATAAATTTGATAACTAGCTTTTCCAAGTCTGCAAAGTAGGTTGTTGGAATTTTGATTGGGATTGCATTGAATCTGTAGATGAGTTTGGGTAGAATTGACATCTTAATGACATTTAGCCTTCCTATCCATGAACATGGAATATTTTTCCATCTTTTAAGGTCCCCTTCTATTTCTTTTAGTAGAGTTATGTAGTTTTCTTTGTATAGGTCTTTTACATCTTTGGTTAAGTTTATTCCTAGGTACTTGATTTTTTTAGTTGCTATTGAAAATGGTATCTTTTTCTTGAGTGTCTCTTCAGTTTGTTCATTTCTAGCATATAGAAACATTACTGACTTATGTGCATGAATCTTGTATCCCGCTACTTTGCTAAATTTGTTTATTAGCTCTAGTAGCTGTATCGTCGATTTCTCAGGGTTTTCTAGATATAAGATCATATCATCTGCAAACAATGACAGTTTTACTTCTTCTTTTCCAATTTGGATGCCTTTTATTTCTTTGTCTTGCCGGATTGCCCTGGCTAGCACTTCCAGCACAATGTTGAATAACAGTGGTGACAGCGGGCATCCTTGTCTTGTTCCTGATCTCAGAGGGAAGGCTTTCAGTCTCTCACCATTGAGTACTATGCTGGCTGTGGGTTTTTCGTATATGCTCTTTATCATGTTGAGGAAGTTTCCTTCAATTCCTACCTTTTGAAGTGTTTTTATCAAAAACGGATGTTGGATTTTGTCAAATGCTTTTTCAGCATCTATTGAGATGATCAATTGATTTTTCCCTTTCGAGTTTTTAATGTGTTGTAATACATTGATTGTTTTTCTTATGTTGAACCATCCTTGCATGCCTGGAATGAACCCCACTTGGTCATGGTGTATGATTTTTTTAATGTGTCTTTGGATTCGATTTGCAAGTATTTTGTTGAGGATTTTTGCATCTATATTCATTAGGGAGATTGGCCGGTAGTTTTCCTTTTTTGTAGCATCTTTGCCTGGTTTTGGTATTAGATTGATGTTAGCTTCATAGAATGAGTTAGGTAGTCTTCCATTTTTTTCACTGTTTTGAAAGAGTTTGAGTAAGATTGGTGTCAGTTCTTTCTGGAAAGTTTGGTAGAATTCCCCTGTGAAGCCATCTGGCCCTGGGCATTTATTTGTGGGAAGATTTTTGATGACTGATTGGATCTCTTTGCTTGTGATGGGTTGGTTGAGGTCTTCTATTTCTTCTCTGGTCAGTCTAGGTTGTTCATATGTTTCCAGGAAATTGTCCATTTCCTCTACATTATCCAGTTTGTTGCCATACAGTTGTTCATAATATCCTCTTATAATTTTTTTAATTTCTTCAGGATCTGCAGTTATGTCACCTTTTTCATTCATTATTTTGTTTATATGGGTCTTCTCTCTTTTTGATTTTGTCAGTCTAGCTAGGGGCTTGTCAATCTTGTTGATCTTCTCAAAGAACCAACTTTTGGTGATATTTATCCTCTCTATTGTTTTTTTGTTCTCTATGTCATTTATTTCTGCTTTAATCCTTGTTATTTCTTTTCTTCTACTTGGTTTAGGATTGGTTTGCTGTTCATTTTCTAGCTTCTTCAGTTGATCCATTAGTTCTTTGATTTTGGCTCTTTCTTCCTTTTTAATATATGCGTTTAGTGCTATAAATTTCCCCCTTAGCACTGCTTTTGCTGCATCCCATAGGTTTTGGTATGTTGTGTTCTCATTTTCATTCGTCTCTATATATTTAGCAATTTCTCTTGCTATTTCTTCTTTAACCCACTGATTGTTTAGGAGTGTGTTGTTTAACCTCCAGGTATTTGTGAATTTTCTAAGTCTCTGATGGTTATTGACTTCTAATTGTATTCCATTGTGGTCAGAGAATGTGCTTTGAATAATTTCAATCTTTTTAAATTTATTGAGGCTTGTTTTATGTCCCAGCATATGATCTATTCTGGAGAAAGTTCCGTGAGCACTAGAAAAGTATGTGTATCCTGGTGATTTGGGATGTAATGTCCTGTATATGTCTGTTAAATCTAATTCATTTATCAGATTGTTTAGGTTTTCAATTTCCTTATTGGTCTTCTGTCTGGTTGATCTATCTATAGGAGAGAGTGATGTGTTGAAGTCTCCCACAATTATTGTGGAAACATCAATTGCTTCCTTTAGTTTTGCCAGTGTTTCTCTCATGTATTTTGTGGCACCTTGATTGGGTGCATAGACATTTACGATTGTTATTTCTTCTTGCTGAATTGCCCCTTTTATTAGTATGTAGTGGCCTTCTTTGTCTCTCAAAACATCCCTGCATTTGAAGTCTATTTTATCTGAGATTAATATTGCTACACCTGCTTTCTTTTGGCTGTAGCTTGCATGAAATATTTTTTTCCATCCTTTCACTTTCAGTTTCTTTGTGTCCCTGTGTCTAAGATGAGTCTCTTGTATGCAACATATTGATGGTTCATTTTTTTTGATCCATTCTGCGAATCTATATCTTTTAATTGGGGAGTTTAATCCGTTTACATTCAATGTTAAAACCGTGAAGGCATTTCTTGAATCGGCCATCTTATCCTTTGGTTTATGTTTGCCATATTTTTCCCTCTCTCTATTAATATCCTTTATTGTACCCATACCGAATCTCTTTAGTACTGAACCTTTCTCCAAGTCTGTCTGTCCTGTCTTTGTTTCTCTGTCTGTAGGGCTCCCTTTAGTATCTCCAGTAGGGCAGGTCTCTTGTTAGCAAATTCTCTCAGCATTTGTTTGTCTGTGAAAAATTTAAGCTCTCCCTCACATTTGAAGGAGAGCTTTGCTGGATAAAGTATTCTTGGCTGGAAATTTTTCTCACTCAGAATTTTAAATATATCGTGCCACTGTTTTCTGGCCTCCATGGTGGCTGCTGAGTAGTCACTACTTAGTCTTATGCTGTTTCCTTTGTATGTGGTGAATTGCTTTTCTCTTGCTGCTTTCAGAACTTGCTCCTTCTCTTCCGTGTTTGACAGTGTGATCAGTATATGTCTCGGAGTGGGTTTATTTGGATTTATTCTATTTGGAGTTCGCTGAGCATTTATGATTTGTGTATTTATGTTGTTTTGAAGATTTGGGAAGTTTTCCCCAACAATTTCTTTGAATACTCTTCCTAGACCTTTACCCTTTTCTTCCCCTTCTGGGACACCAATGAGTCTTATATTTGGACGTTTCATATTATCTATCATATCCCTGAGGTCCATTTCGATTTTTTCAATTTTTTTCCCCATTCTTTCTTTTATGCTTTCATTTTCCATTCTGTCATCTTCCAGGTCACTGATTCGTTGTTCAACTTCCTCTAGTCTTGTACTATGAGTGTCCAGAATCTTTTTAATTTGGTCAACAGTTTCTTTAATTTCCATAAGATCATCCATTTTTTTATTTAGTCTTGCAATGTCTTCTTTATGCTCTTCTAGGGTCTTCTTGATTTCCTTTGTCTCCCGTACTATGGTCTCATTGTTCATCTTTAGTTCTTTGAGTAGCTGCTCTAGGTGCTGTGTCTCTTCTGATCTTTTGATTTGGGTGCTTGGGCTTGGGTTATCCATATCGTCTGGTTTTTTCATATGCTTTATAATTTTCTGTTGTTTTTGGCCTCGTGGCATTTGCTGAACTTGATAGGGTTCTTTTAGGATTTGTAGACCAATTGAAGTCCTTATCTCTAATTTATCAGATCTACAGCTTCGTGGAGTACACTTTCTCCAACTAACCAGCAGGTGGCGTCCACGAGCCACCTGTTCTCCACGAGCCAGTTCTCCCCTGCTTAGCCTTTTTGGTGAGTGGGGGAGTGAGTCTTGTGGGGCCCAATTGGTGTACCAAGCTTGTGTGTGTAGTTGGTGTTGCCTGCCCTGTATGTGGGGTGTGTTTCTGGGCAGTCGGGAAGGGGGGGTGGCCCTAACAATCAAATCTCCCTGATGGTCCTAGAGTTTTAAAGCTGCTGCAATAGTCTAATCCTTCAGTTCAGTCCTGCCACAGTTTGTCTCTGCCACTGACCCACAAGTCTTTGGTATTGGCGTATGGCTCCTGAGACTTGCAAGTGGGCCCCTCTTCCAGGCCGTGCACCCCGGGTCCTCTGTTGAGGGATGACTGTGCTATGTCACAGGTGAGTGCCGTCCCCTCAGGGCAGGTCTGGGCTGCTGGGCTGTGTAGGGAGGCTCCCAGTCTGCTGAAATGATGGCTGAATGGGGCTTTGTTAATTCACACTGCTCCACCTTCCCAGCTCTGGGACAATCAGCTGAGGTTACAGGGAAGGCTAATGTCCACGCCCAGTTTTGTGGTGTGTGCCTGTTATCTGAAGCACTTCCGTCACAGTGGGTTGTCTGGGGCAGCTCTGGGCTATGGGGCTGGCGATGGGCAGGAGTGTTTCCTGTCCACCAGGATGGTGGCTGTGAGCGGACACCCCCCTTTTCTTGGGAAGTTGTGGTGTTTAGTGAATTTTCTCAGCCAGTGGATTATTGCCTTTTGTCTCAGAGCTCTCTTAGTTCTGCTCTTGACTTGACGTGCCCAAATTGCAATTCTTTGAAGGTTTCTGTATTGGGCTTCTTCGAGTAATTGTTTTAGAAAAAGAAAAAAAGGCTTAAAAAAAAAAAAAAAAAAAAGGGTCCTCCTCAGAGATCTAATGGGTTATTGAAATGCTAATAGACAAAGCAACCAGGGCCATTAAGGAAAGGTCCACAGGGCAGAGAGATCAGCTTTTCTTCGGGATTTGCATATGCGCCTCAAGGCCTGAGCTCCGCCCTTCCCCTTTCTGTGTTCACCAGAACTCCAAAAATCCTCTGCTTTTATTTTGGAGGTTTTCGTTTTATTTTTTTTTTTCTATGCCTGTCTCCTCTCTGCTGGGCTGGCAGGTCTCAGATTTTCTGGTGTCTGGTCTCAGTCTATCTATGGTTGGAGTCTGGATCAGTAGAATGAGTTTCCGATAAGAGCAACCACTGCAGTTCTCCCTTCTCCTTCCCGGAGCTGACAGCCCCTCCTCCCACGGGACTGAGCCTGGCAGGGAGGGGCGCGGGTCCCCTGGCCGCAAAAACTTACAGATTTTGCTGATCTCAGCAGTTCGACATTTTCATGAGTGTTGTATGAAGTATGCCCAAAGACAGATTGCTCTGTGGTGTCCAGTCCACACAGTTCCTGGCTTTTTACCTACTTTCCTGGAGGAGTAACTAAAACGTACAGCTCACCAGTCCTCCATCTTGCCCTGCCTCCGCTCTTTCTCTTTTAATATAGGCATATAGAGCAATAAATTTCCCTCTCCGCACCTCCTTTGCTGCATGTCATAAGTTTTGATATGTTGTATTTTCATTGTCATTTGCCTTAAGGTATTTACTAATTTCTCTTGTAATTTCTTCCTTTACTCACTGGTTTTCTAAGAGTGTGTTGTTTAGTTTCCATGTCAGAAGAGGGCATGTTCTTTTTTTATGCATTTTTTAATTGTGAATTTTAGCATATATATATAACAGTGATAAATTTCAAAATACGATTTAAGGAGTAGATAGCAAATATTTCCTTATTGTAAAATATAACATATGCAGAAAGGTGTTGGCTTTCAAAGTACAGCTCAACAAGCAGTTATATACGTAACTTCCAAAAATGTTATGGGTTACAGTTCCACCGTTTCAGTTATTTCCTTCTAGTGATTCTAATACCTTAGAATCTAAAAATATATTTATTTATATAAAGATTCACTATTAGTAATCCTTTGTTAAATCCCATCTTGTCTTTTGCTACCCTTTCTTCTCATTTAAGCACTTTCTTGAACTTCAGGTGTGTCTAGGCAGTGACCACCCTAACTTTTTTATATTGAAAGGAGATGTCAGCAGTGTGAGGAAGATGGCTGCATCTGATTGCTCTTAAAGAGGCTGTTGCCTCTGGTTTTTAGGACTAGTCTGGTATAGGAATACTCTGGTGGGTTTAAGTTTCTGAAACATGAAACTCAGTGAGTGAATCTTTTTATAATACCTCAGATATGGACCTAGGTGTTTCAGGACTGCTGTTGGTAAGGGATGGCATATGGTGGCCATTTGGGATATCTAGCTGGACCTTGCATGAAAAATCTCCAGGATAGCCTCTCGACTCTGTTTGAGATCCCTTAGCCACTGTAACCTTATTTCGTTACTTTTCTTTTCACCCCTTTTGGTCAAGTAGGCATTTTCAATCCCTCACTGCCACGGCCAGGCTCATTCCTGGGAGTCAGGTCCCATGTCACCAGGGAGATTCATTCCCCTGGGAGTCATGTCCCACATGAGGGAAAGGTTAATGAATTATTTGCTGAGTTGGGCTTAGAGAGAGAAAGGCCACATCTGAGCAACAAATGAGGGTGATTCTTAAGTTGTTATTATAGGAAGGCTTAGCCTCCCATTTACAGCCCTGAGTTTCACAAGAGCAAGCCTCAAGATCAAGGGCCTGGCTTATTAAGTAGGGAGTTCCTGGTTTTATATAACATATATTTGTCGCAAGATAAACAATTAGTTTCTCACATTATCTTCACTTAGTTATACAGTTATCTTGACTCTCAATTTTAAATAATGATCATAACATACATCCCAGAGCTCTTAGCAGCCAATGATTATTCATCCCTAGTATTAGTGTAGTGCTGGTAAGATACTCCTATTAAATGTAGTCTATAATATGTAATGGATGGTTTTTCCATATACCACTCTGTTATTAACTCTTTGTACCAGTGTCATCCTTACATCGTGCTAACTCTTATTTATGTTTATAGTCTTCTCTGTGGGTTACATGCCTTTAAACAACCGCTTTCAAGCATGTTCACCTTCAGTGCGACACTGATACTCATAATCCCATTAATGAATCATAATCACACCTGTCCATTCCCATACCATTAAGTTCACCCTCATTATCATGTCTGTATATCTTAGACTATCATTCCCTTTTCTAGCTTCTGTCTTTCTCTAGGTCCCCTGTATTCTACATTATAATACACTTATTTTACATTGTTCATGGAGTTCACATTAGTGGTAACATACAGTCTCTCTCCTTTTTGTCTGGCTGATTTCATTCAGCATTATGTCTTCAAGGTTCATTCATGTCATGTGTTTCAAGACCTCATTCCTTCTTACTGCTGCAGAGTAGTCCATTTATGTATGTACCACATTTTGTTTATCCACTCATCTGCTGAAGGACACTTGGATTGTTTCCATCTTTTGGCAATTCTGAACAATGCTGCTGTGAACTTCAGTGTGCAAATGTCTGTTCGTGTCACTGTCTTCAGATCTTCTTGGTATATACCAAGAAGTGGAATTGCCAAATCATAGGGTAACTTGATATGTAGTTTTCTGAGGAACTGCCAAACTGTCTTCCACAGCAGCTGTTCTGTTATACAGTCCCACCAGCAATGAATAAGAGTTTAGATTTTTCCACATCCTCTCCAGCATTTGTAGTTTTCTGTTTGTTTAATGGCAGCCATTCTTATTGGTGTGAGATGATATGTCATTTGGTCTTGATTTGCATTTCCCTAATAGCTAGTGAATATGAACATTTTTTCATGTGTTTTGTAGCCATTTGTAGCTCCTCTTTGGAGAGCTGTCTTTTCATGGTGGAGAATTTTGCTCTCCCTTTCCTAAACCACCATCTTTCCAGAAGTGACTAATAACAATTTAAGAGATTGACCCAGTCATCAAAATTTCCCAACAAAGTAATGCTCAGGTGCAGATGGCTAAACTTATGAATTTTACCAAGCATTCCAAGAAGAGTTAACACCTGTCATGCTCAAACTCTTGCAAAAAATTGAAGAGGAAGGAATTCTTCCTAACTCATTTTCTGAGGCCAGCATCACCCTACTGCCAAAGCCAGTTAATGATACTACCAGAAAAGAATGCTACAGACCAATGTCTCTTATGACTATAGATGCAAAAATCCAACAAAATACTAACAAGCCAAATCCGACAGCACATTAAAAGAATTATATACCATGATCAAGTGGGATGAATCCCAGGAATTCATTGGTGTTTCAACTTAAGAAAATCAATTAATGTAATACACCACATTAACGGAACAAAGGGAAAAAAGACACATAATCATCTCAATTGATGCAGAGTAGACATTTGACCAATTTCAGCACCACTTTTGGATAAAAACACTTAGAAAACTATAAATAGAAGGAAACTTTCTCAATACAATAAAGGCCATATATTAAAAACATAGATGACATCATACTCAACAGTGAATGACTGAAAGTTTGAGATCAGGAACCAGACAAGGATGTCTATTGTCACCACTATTATAAAGCATTGCACTGGAAGTTCTAGCCAGAGCAGTTAGGCAAAAAAAAAAAAAAGAAATGAAAGACAGTTAAAATGGAAAGGAAGAGGTAAGACTTCCTCTATTTGCAGATAACATGATCCTGTTTATAGAAAATACTGAAAAATCCACAACAAAACTACTGGAGCTAATGAACCAAAGCAGCAAAATGTCAGGGTACAAAGTCATCCCGCAAAAATCAGTAGTGTTTCTATACACTAGTAGTGAGTAATCAGAAGAGCAAATTAAAAAAAAAATCCATTTACTAAAAGAACTAAATATCTGGGAATAAATTTAACCAAGGATGTAAAGGACGCATACACAGAAAACTGAAAAAGATTGCTGAGAGAAATCAAGGAAAACCTAAATAAATGCAAGACAGTTTGGAAGACCATATATTTTGTTAAGATCGTAATTCTACCCAAAACATTTTACAGATTCAATGCAATTCTGATCAGAATTCCAACAGCCTTCTTTGCAATAATAGAAAAGCCAATCATCAAATTTGTATGGAAGAGTAAGGAACACCAGATAGCCAAAACCATCTTGAAAAAGAACGAAGTTGGAGGACTCACATTTCCTGATTTTGAAACTTATTACAAAGCAGCATTATTCCAAACAGTGTGGTACTGACACAAGGACAGACATACAGACCAAAGGAATCGATTGAGAGTTCAGAAATAAACCCTCACCTCTATGGCAAATAGATTTTTGACAGGTTGGCCTACTCAATGGGGAAAGAGTAGTCTCTTTCCACCAATAGTGTGGGAAAACTGGATCTCCATAAGCAAATGAGTAACGGTGGGCCCCTTCCTCACACCATGTATAAAAATCAACTCAGAATGGATCTAAATATAAGAATGAAAACTATACTACTACTCCTAGAAGAAAACAGTGTCTTAACCAATGCTTGAGTTAAGCAGTGATTTATTAGACTTTACATGAAAAGCATGAGGAACAATGGAAAAAAATAGTTAAATGGAACCTTATCAAAATGGAGAACTTTTGTGCCTGAAAGGATTTTATCATGAAAGTAAAATGACAACCTACACAATGACAGAAAATATTTGGAAAATATTGGATAAGGATTTTATATCCAGAATATCTTACAACTCAACAACAAAAAGGCAACCCAATTTTAAAATGGGCAAAAGACTTCTCTTTAATATCTCCAAAGAAGATATTAAAATGCCAGAAAAGATAAGATGCTCAATATCATTAGCCATTACGGAAATGGAAATCATAGCCATAATGAGATACCATTTCATACCCACTAGAATGGCTACTATTAAAACAGAAAATAGCAAGTGTTTAAGAGAATGTGGAGAAATAGAAACACTTATACATTGTTGGTGGAAATGTAAAATGGTACAGCCACTGTGGAAGACATATCCTCAGCAAGTTAAGTATAGAATTATTGTATGACCCAGCACACCAATGTTCATAGCAGCATTATTCACAATTGTCAAAAGATGAAAGCAACCCAAGTGTCCATCAACCAAGGAGTAGATAGACTGTGGTATGTACATTCAATGGAATATTAGTCAGCCATAAAAAGGAATGAAGTGCCAGTATCAGCCACAACATGGATGAACCTTGAAGGCATCATGTTGAGTGAAATAATCCAGACACAAAAGGACAAGTATTGTATTATCTCACTGATATGAAATAATTAGAACGAGGAAATTTATAGAGTCAGAAACTAGAGTATAGGTTATCAGGGACCATGGTGGGGGTAGGGATTGGGAGTTAATGCTTAATTAGCACTTATTTTCTGCTGTAGGATTCTAACTTAGGCTATAGGACTTCAGAGCTTGATGTGTTACATTTGTTTATTTGTGTTTAATTGTGACTAATTTCCCAAGCGCTGAATCTTATTCTCTATATCCCTAAAGCCTAGCCCATTGCATGACGTATAGTAGGTAGTTCAATAAATATTTACTAAGTGGGTAATTTCCAAAGTCCTTTTTTACCTCTGATATATGAGGGTTCTTCCCTTCATAAAACCCAACATAAATTTTGGGTCAAATCACCTTCTTAGCAGCTCCAGAAAAGGCTGCTTCATTTCAAGCACTGTATAATAATTCAGGCTTTCCTTTTCACAGTATCCCTCCATCTTCAAGAACTCTCATAAACTTTATTCCCAACTTACCACACCCTATCCTCTGACATATGATGCATTTAGCCCTTTTCTCCTTTCTTGCCTTGGATAGGAATTGCTTTAGAAATTTGTTTCCAAGTTCAAGAACACCCTCTGATTCTCTTACTTATTTCTTTTTCACGTAAAAGTTCATGGTCCTTCTATTACCTGATAGCCCAAACTGTCCCATTCTTTTGTCTCATTTCACACTACAGCCTAATATTTTAAACACTCTGCTATATTATGTGTTGTCTACATATTTGTGTTAGCTCCTAGTAAGGTTGTGTGCTCTGGAGATAGAGCCAAACACGATCTCAAAGAGGAATCCACAGGATCTAGTGACTAGCTGGATTTAAGGGATGAAGCAACTGGAGATACCAAAGATCCAAGCCAAGATGATTACCATAATATTAGTGTCATCAAGTGGCAGTAAAGATACTGATAGAAGCCAAGAAGTTTGTGGAGTACCATAGCTGAGGTGTTAATATTCAGTGCTCTTAAGTATCAATCCAGTTCTCTTTGTTAAACTACTCAAAAGATATGTTATGAGCACAGAGTTTTTTTCACTTGTGGTGTAAAATGTCCTATTCATTGTGTGCTTACTGTATGCCAAACACTGATGAAAGTGCTTTAAAATGAATTAAGTCCCATAGCAGCTCAATGAGGTTTTTCAGGCAAGAAAATTGAGGCACATGGCATTCAGATGGAAAGTAACGTTTAAAGCCAGGTTTGAGTCCAGGCCTCTCTGATTCCTGAACCCTTACTCTTTTTATGTCAGATTAATTGAGGTATAATTTATATAAAGTAAAATTTACATTTTTTTTAAAGTGTATAGCTTTATGAGTTTGGACAGATGCATAGGGTAGCATCACCACAATCAAGATATAGAACATTTCCATCATCCCAGAAAGTTCTCTCAGGTCTCTTTGCAATCAGTCACCTCCCTCTACCCTCAACCCCTGGCAACCACTTCTTCATTTTCTGTCGTTATAGTTTTGTGTTTTCCAGAATGTCATATAAATGGAATCATATAGTATGTAACCTTTTGTGTCTGGCTTCTTTACTTAGCATAATGCTTTTAAATTCATCTGTGTTGTTGCATGTGTGAGTAGTTCATTCCTTTTTATTGACGAAGAGTATTCTATTGTATGCATGTATTAGTTTGTTTATTCATTCCCTAGTTGATGCACATTAGATTGTTTCTTGCTTTTGGCTGTAGCAGATAAAACTGCTCTAAACTTCTGTGTACAGTTCTTTGGTAACTAGCTAGGATTAGGGCTCCTAGGTAGTATGGTAAGTATATGTGTACATTATAAGAAGCTGTCAAACTCTTTTCTGGGATGGCTGTATTTTTGCATTCCTATGAACAAGTTATGAGTTTAGTTGCCCTGCATACTTGTCAGCACTTAGTATTGTCAGTCTTTTTCATTTTAACCATATAGTAAGATGTAGTAGTAACTCATTATGGTTTTAATTCTCATCTTCCTTATAACTATTGATGTTGGGCATCTTTTCATGTGCTTATTTGACATCTGAATATCTTATTTGGTGAAGTGTCTTCAAATCTTTTGCCCGTTTCTAATGGATTTTTTCACTTATTGAGCTGTGAGAGAATTTTTTATGTATTCTGAATACAAGTCCTTTATCAGATATGTGTTTTACAAGTATTTTATTTTCTTAACTGTTTTTCAAAGGGCAGAAGTCCAATTTATTGATTTTTTTTTCTCCTTTGGTGTGTGCTTTTTGTTTCGTAAGAAATCTTTGCCTAATTCAAGGTCCCAAAGGTTTTCTTCTGTGTTTTCCTCTAGAAGTCTTATAGTTTTAGTTCTTAGATTTAAGCCTATGCACTATTTCAGGTTAATTTTTTAATATAGTACCAAGTAAGGGTTGAGGTTTAATTTTTACATGTTGATGTCCAGTTGTTCTAGTACTCAGAGCCTATAGTCTTAACCATTATGCAGTTCCACCTCCCAGTCTTAATTGTTTGCTTTTGTACAAATCAGTTGTCTCTGAGTCTTCTACTTAGCATATAGTTCTTGTAAAGATTAGAGAGAATATATGTCAGCACCTAGTACAATGTGTGGCACATAGTAGGCATTCAATCAGTGATCGCTATGATTGTTTTTATTGGTGCAATTACTTATTTCAAATCTCATTCTTTCACTCAGCTTACATTTATTGAGCACTATTATGTGTGCTAGGGATACATTATTGAACAAAGTAAATGAAGTTCATATTTTAAATTAATAAACAAATCACAGAGTATGATATTCGTATAATTTTATTAAATGACATTAAAATTGAGGAGGTATTTTGGTGCAGCTAAGAAAGCTTGCAGTTGTTGTCTAAGCACTGTAGTGTCTTAAGTGTAATATGTTAGTTTAAAGTTTAGATTCTAAAAATGTCTTAGGAGTAGAGTTGATCAGCCTTGGAATCATAAAAAGAATCATGTAAGCTAACTTGGGATGAGTACTCCCAGTGTCATGCAAGGAGAGATGCCTTGCACGTGGTCATATTTATTCCTAGATGAGGCATTCAGCTGTCATTGGTGAAAGAAGCAGCCAGAGATCATTTGTCATGCTTTTCTTGCTCAGAGTCCTCTGTGCTCAAGCAAACTTAAGGGAAGATTTAGTCTCCCATGTAAATATACCTACTGGCCCAGAATGCACTGGTGATTCCCCATGAGTTTCTAGCTCACTGAGTAGTTCTAATTGTTTTAATAAATTAAATATATAGTTAGCTTTCTAAGGATTGCGTTCTTAAAATGTGATTCTTTACTTGATGTGGCTCTAAAGTGCCCATGGAATGAATGACTTTTATGGGAGGTGTTAAGGGCAGGACATGGGTTTAGAATTAGAACTTAGAATTAATTCCTGCTTTTCTTTACTAGCTGTGAGGCCTTGGGCAAGTTACTTAATGTCTCTGGTTCTTAGTTTCTCTATATTCTCTTTGCAGAGTAGTTGTTATCATTAAATGAGATCACTTTTACTAAGTGCCTGACCCTGGCACATCTTATTTCTCTATCCACCAGCAGTGTGAACTATAGCAAATTTTATTTATGCATAGTGGTTCTTTATTTTCAGAATCGTCTAAAAGAAATTGAACAGAATCTCTCCAAAATAATGAGACTTGACAATGAAATTAAAGCCTTGGATAGTCGAAAGAAGCAAATGGAGAAAGATAATAGTGAACTGGAACAGAAAATGGAAAAGGTTTGTGGTGGTAGAATTTTATTCTACTCCAGAAATTTGGGGTTATTGTAATAAAACTCTTTTGAATAGGTTTTGCCATCCACATTTTGTAAAAAAACAACAAAAAAAACAAATACAAATCTTGATGTTTGTGTTACTTCTATGTATATGCTAAAATAAGGGCTTGAGTAAGCTTTTGTTCATATGTGCTACCTCGAAGTGGTAATATATTTCATATATTCTTATATTTATACATTAAACTTTTTATTTTGGTTTTATGCAGGTTTTTCAAGGGACTGATGAGCAACTAAATGATTTGTATCATAATCACCAGAGGACAGTAAGAGAAAAGGAAAGAAGATTAGTAGATGGTCAGCGTGAACTGGAAAAATTAAATAAAGAATGTAGGCTGCTCAATCAAGAAAAAGCAGAACTGCTTGTTGAACAGGGTAAGACAGAATGTTTACTTGGTCTTTTTCCCATTATAATAATTCTGCATTTCCTGCACGAGTAATGACTCTCTAGGAAATTAATGGCAAAAAACACAAAACAGTCTGCACATACAGTGTGATTCCATTTATATAACATTTTTGAAATGACAAAATTTTGGAAATGGAGAGCAGATTAGTGGTTGCCAGGTGGGGTAGAAAGGGAGGCAAGTATAGTTATGATTGTAAAAAACAAGAGGGATGCTTTTGGTGTTGGAATTGTTCACTATCTTTAATCTGATGGATCTATGAACCTACACAAGTCATAAAATTATATAGACCCTGATAAACACACACATACAAATGGGTACAAAGGAAACTGAGGAAATCTGAATAAGGTTGGTGGATTGCATCAACATCAGTTTCCTGGCTGTGATATTATACCATAGTTTTACAAAATGTTACCATTGGGGGAAACAACAAAATGTACAAGGGATCTCTCTATATTATTTCTTACAACTGTATGTGAATCTACAATTTATCTCACTTTTTAAAAGTCAGCTAAATGTAAAAGAATTAATATGGTGGTTTTTTTAAAGGTCGTTTGCAGCAGCAAGCAGATCGCCATCAAGAGCATATCCGAGCTAGAGATTCATTAATTCAGTCTTTGGCAGCACAGCTAGAATTGGATGGTTTTGAGCGTGGACCATTCAGTGAAAGACAGATTAAAAATTTTCACAAACTTGTGAGAGAGAGACAAGAAAGGGAATCAGAAACTGTCAGCCAACTGATGGTAAATATTTTGAAATATAGTGTTGGTTGTTTTTGTTTGTTTGTGTCAGATTCTTTAGTTGAATTGTGTTAATTTTTGGATGGATCATATTTTGGAATCATTTTAGGTTAAAGTTAGGATAGAATCTGCTATGAGCTAGAAAAAAATGGAGGCAAATTTTTTAACTTAATAATGACTACATTTTTGTTTTAGGTTTTAAGTAAAATTTCTTTTTAAAGCTAATTGCAAAAGAAAATTTTGCTCAAACTTAATGATTATCTGTGGGTGATGTTTGTTATACTTTTCCATATTTTCATTAGTGGATATGTGTTACATTTGCAATATGTATGTTTTCTAAATGAATTGTTAGTGAAAAATTGTTAATTCTCCCTTTCTTCATGTATGTGCTTAGAATGACTTTGCAGAAAAAGAGACTCTCAAACAAAAACAGATAGAGGAGATAAGGGATAAGAAAACTGGACTTGGAAGAATAATTGAGCTAAAATCAGAAATCCTAAGTAAGAAGCAGAATGAGCTGAAAAATGTGAAATATGAATTACAGCAGTTGGAAGGATCTTCAGACAGGATTCTTGAACTGGATCAGGAGCTCACAAAAGCTGTAAGATATTATTTGAGTAATCTAATAATTTTAAGGCATGAGACATTCAGAATCTTATATTCTAAAATATTTTATCTATTGCTAATCCTAAAATTATGGCATTTAATAAACTATCCACCTTGTCTATTGATCGCATGTAAAATGAATTCATCTGAATATCTTGATCACTCAATTCTTTGGCTCTTGGACCTGGTGGGTTGAAAATTAGAATCACCTAGGGCGTTTTTTAAAAATATTTATGCTCAGGCCTTACCTCAGACCTCCCAAACCGAAACCTCTGAGAGTGGAGCATGAGAATTCTCTTTTCAAGAATTTCCAGATCTCTTTACTTCTAATCTGACCACTTCCTTCATACCTCTGTCACCAAAGTAATCATCCTAAAGTTTAGCAAATCCCTCTCTTAACTCCCATCTTGATAATTTAAATTAACATTTATTTCTGCCCCCTAACTCACCATCTCATGTACGTCTTTGTTAGTTTAGCACTTTATCATAATAATATTGTCTTGTTGGGGTAGGAGGCACAGGTCAGGGACCGCATTACACTGTTTTTATTGTTTAGACAATGCCAGGCAAAATAGTGGGTTCCGTAATAAATACTTATTAAATATTTATTGCTTAATAAATACCTATTGTTGAACGAAGAGTCACTAATTCATGTACTTAGATACATTTCTCCCAGTTTTGCAACAACTTATTTTTCCCTCCTGTTTGACCCTTCCAGGTTTATTTACTCATTTTCTAACATTATATCATAGGAAGGAAATAAGATTTTCCTTTAACTATTTGTAGCCCATTATGTTTTTTTCTCTAGTTAGATAAAAGCAAACAGATATTTTGACCATTCTGAGGAGCAACTGATTTCTAATATACTTTGTCATTAGCTTTATACTTACACAAAATATGTAAACCTGTACATCTGATGAATTATTGATTAGGAACATGAGCTAAGCAAGGCTGAGAAAAACAGCAATGTAGAAACCCTAAAAACAGAAGTAATAAACCTACAAAATGAGAAAGCAGACCTAGACAGGACTCTTCGTAAATTGGACCAGGAGATGGAGCAGTTAAACCATCATACCACAACGCGTACCCAGATGGAGATGCTGACCAAAGACAAAGTATGACTTTTCTTTTTGTTGTAATTATAGTTTCTAGTATTTAAAATAGCTCATCATGCATTCATAATTGATACACTATGAAGTATTTAGTTGGTATTGGCTTTGTATTTTAGCGGTTGAATAAACTTAATACTCTATAAAATAGACTGTCAAGCTTAAAAGTTATTTTTAATTGCAACAAATATGTAATACAGAAGTATATACACACAGACACTCATGCATATTGCTATTAACTTTTATCATACAGAAGTTTAAATTTTTATATTGTCATATGTGTTAACAAAGGCTATCCCCACTCAAGACTTTAAAGAATTTATTTTCTTCTTGCATTTTTATAATTTAATTTTTAAGCCTAGAACTTTAGTCAATCTAGGATTTATTTGAGTTCTTGATATAAAGTGCAGATATCAGGCTTTATTTTAAAAGGTGTTTTTTACCTGTAGGCTGACAAAGATGAACAAATCAGAAAAATAAAATCTAGGCACAGTGATGAATTAACTTCATTGCTGGGATATTTTCCAAACAAGAAACAGCTTGAAGACTGGCTTCATAGTAAATTAAAAGAAATTAATCAGACCAGGGACAGACTTGCCAAATTGAAGTAAGTAGTTGTAATATTTGGAGATGTAATAGAATTACATCTTATTTTGTGCTTTCATTTTTAATTGTTTTTAAGTCATTAATTGTTATGAAATAGTGTGACTTGTTAATTGATTTTAATTCTCATATATTTTACAAGTAAAATGGTAATGGTTAGTAATTTGGACCCTTTTTCTCTTGAAAGTTTGTAGACCTAAGTTTAAAATTCTAAAATTCTCTTTTCATTTCTTTTCATTTCTGTGAGTGATCCTTGTTAAGACATGATAATTTTTCTCAAAGTTCACCTTGAATGGTGGTTAAATAAAAGGGTCAATAATTCTGCACAGATTTTTGAAAAGATAGTGAATGTGCCTTTGGCCATTTGGACTTCTTGTGAAAATATATGTTAGGGAGTAGAATATTGGAAATTAAAGTTTAGGAGATTGGGAGTTGTTGCTACATAAATAATAATAAAGTCATTACTATAAGTCATGTCACCTTGAGGAAGGTATGTAGAAAGAAGAGAAGGGGTTACAGTCAAGACACATGGGAAAAAAACACCAACGTTTAGAGGGCAGGCAAAGGAAGAGAAGCAAGTGAAGGAAACTGGGACTTGCCCAGGGAACTAGGGTGAAAGCCAGACAGAAGTGTGTCTGGGTGTGTTGGGAAGATAGTCCTTCAAGGAAGGAATCTCAAATGTTTGGTGCTGCCAGGAGGTTGAGTAAGATGAAGACTGTGCCTGGCACATAGGTTATTGGTGACCCTAATGAGAGCAGTGCTCATTGATGGCTAGGATGGTGAAAATAGCACCTACATCAATTTTTTCTCCAAATTTTTACTGATTCACAATGAGAAATAATATGACAAAGCACAGGTACACTCAAACACCCATTGATCTGAAACAAATTTCTCAAAATGGCACCTATCCTTACTATGTACAGTCTATGCTATTATGTTCTGTTTTCTCTTCTTAAATACGCTAAATACTGCATTAAATTGATTACGTGTTGTCCTAGTTTGCTAATGCTGCAGAACGCAAAACACCAGAGATGGATAGGCTTTTATAAAACGGGGGTTTATTTCGCTACACAGTTACAGTCTTAAGGCCACAAAGCGTCCAAGGTAACACCTCAGCAATCGGCTTCCTCCACCGGAGGATGGCCAGTGGCGTCCGGAAAACCTCTGCTAGTTAGGAAGGCAGCCGGCATCTGCTCCAAAGCTCCGGCCTCAGAACGGCTTTCTCCCAGGACGTTCCTCTCTAGCAAGCTTGCTCCTCTTCACGACATCACTCCCAGCTGCACTCCGTGAGTTCCCTCTCTCTGAGTCAGCTCATTTATATAGCTCCACTGATCAAGGCCCACCCCGAATGGGCGGGGCCACGCCTCCATGGGAACATCTCATCAGAATCATCTCCCACAGCTGGGTGGGGCACACTCCAAGCAAATCCAACCAACACCAAAACTTCTGTCCCACAAGACCACAAAGATAATGGCATTTGGGGGACACAATACATTCAAACCAGCACGTCTTGCTAGTGCATCATAACCTGCAAAGCAAAAATCCCCAATCTGTGTGGACATTGAGGTTGGCTAGAATTATGTTCAAAAGTTGGGATGGAGATAAATTTTAAGGAGTAAACAAATTCCTTGATGAACAAGAGGAAATAAGTGATCAGAAAGTAAGAGGACAGCAGTAAGGAACAGAAAGGTTTTACAAGAGGGTGGGGAAATAATGTTGTGAAAGGGACCAAAGAGAATTAGGAGAAGGTTCTCTTCTCCTCTCCAGTAAACCCTGCAAGTATCTTCTGCTTGCTAAGGATCCTAATTTGGAACCTGACCATGAGCCCCCATAAACTAGGCAGAATTTTGCCTGAGCACGTTTTTCTGGGTGCCTGCAGCTGACCAGAGTTGGCAGGTAAGTCGGTGTCTCAGGGGAAGAGTTAAGGCAGAAGTAGATAATTGCCATGACTTCTAAAGAAAGTGTTTGGTCATAACAAACCTTTGTAATATTTGTTGGCAGACTTTCTCTTGTGTCTACTTATTCACACTTTTCAAACTCATTTCTCATATTTTAAAATTATAATAAATATTTGTTTTTATTTTAGCAAAGAACTGGCTTCAGCTGAGCAAAACAAAAATCATATAACTAATGAGCTAAAAAGAAAGGAAGAGCAGTTGTCCAGTTATGAAGATAAGCTGTTTGATGTTTGTGGTAGCCAGGATTTTGAAAGTGATTTAGACAGGCTTAAGGAGGAAATTGAAAAATCCTCAAAACAGCGAGGTAAGTAATCTGCTTTATATTATCAAGGCACTTGAATGCTTTGAGTGTTCATTTACAATTAACTATTAAGGATAGGAGATTTAAAAATCTTGTTCTGGAGCCAAGTGGCATGGGTTTCAGTCCCAGCTCCACAACTTACTTTCTCTGTGACTTTGGGAAAATTATTGAAGCTTCCTTTAATCCAGGCTCATCATCTGTAAAATGAGGACAATTATTAGGAAGGAGTATATGAGATAATACAGGTGTAAAGCCCTTAGCGTGGTGCCTGGCACATAGTCAGCTCTCAACAAGTGTTAAATGTTATTACACTTTTTGTATGTTAACAAAAAATAATTTACACAAATCCCTTTGGAAGATTTAAGTATCAAAATTTTGGTTTCTTACATAGTATGTTTATAAAGCAAGGAGGAGAATAATTTATACAAAAAAGATGTGACCATATTAACTATATTTTGCATTCTTCTCACTGGAGATATATTTATTTTCTGAAAATAGCCATGTTGGCTGGAGCCACGGCAGTTTACTCCCAATTCATTACTCAGCTAACAGATGAAAACCAGTCATGTTGCCCTGTCTGTCAGAGGGTTTTTCAGACAGAGACTGAATTACAAGAAGTCATCAGTGATTTGCAATCAAAGCTGAGACTTGCTCCAGATAAACTGAAGTCAACAGAATCAGAGTTAAAGAAAAAACAAAAGCGGCGTGATGAAATGCTGGGACTTGTGCCCATGAGGTGAGACTAAGGATTTACCATACTGTACATGAGGCAGCAGCACTGTAAAAGGTACCCATCTGTTTTTAGTTTCCTAGGCTGCTCAAAGCTATACCATGAAATGAATTGGCTTAAACATTAAGAATTTATTTCCTTATGGTTGAGGCCAGGAAAATGTCCAAGTCAAAGCATCATTAGGGCAATGCTTTCTTCCCAAAGACCAGCTACCAGTGATCCTTTGGCACATGGCAAGGCATGTGGCAGCATCTGCTCATCTCCCCCTTCTCCTCTAGGTTTCATCAATTTCAGCTTCTTGCTTCCATGGTGTTCTAGTTTGCTAATGCTGCCGGAATGCAAAACATCAGAGATGGATTGGCTTTTTAAAAGGGGGTTTATTTGGTTACACAGTTACAGTCTTAAGGCCATAAAGTGTCCAGGGTAACACATCAGCAATCGAGTACCTTCACTGGAGGATGGCCAATGGTGTCCAGAAAACCTGGGTTAGCTGGGAAGGCATGTGGCTGGCATCTGCTCCAAAATTCTGGTTTCAAAATGGCTTTCTCCCAGGACATTCCTCTCTAGGCTGCAGTTCCTCAAAAATGTCACTCTTAGTTGCTCTTGGGGGCTTTGTCCTCTCTTAGCTTCTCTGGAGCAAGAGTCTGCTTTCAACGGCTGTCTTCAAACTGTCTCTCGTCTGCAGCTCCTGTGCTTTCTTCAGAGTGTCCCTCTTGGCTGTAGCTCCTCTTCAAAAGGTCATTCTTAGCTGCACTGAGTTCCTTCTGTTTGTCAGCCCATTTATATGGCTCCACTGATCAAGGCCCACCCTGAATGGGTGGGGCCACACCTCCATGGAAATTATCTCATCAGAGTTATCACCTCCAGTTGGGTGGGGCGCATTTCCACGCAAACAACCTAATCCAAACATTCCAACTTAATCCCCACTAATATGTCTGCCCCACAAGATTGCATCAAAGAATATGGCTTTTCTGGGGGCGTAATACATTCAAACCAGCACACATGGCTCTCTCGCTCGCTCGCTCTCTCTCCCTCCCCCTCTCCCCCTCCCTCTCCCTCCCTCTCCCTCCCTCTCTCTCTCTCTCCCCATTCCATTTCTGAAGGACTCTAATAATGGATTAAGACCTATCCTGAATGAGGTGGGTCACACATTAACTGAATAGTCTAGTCCAAAGGTCCTACTTACTGTGTTTCCCCACCCACAGGAATAGATTAACTTTTTTTTTTTTTTTTCATTTTTATTGAGATTGTTCAGATAACATACAATTATCCAAAGATCCAAAGTCTACAATCACTTGCCCCTGGGTACCCTCATACAGCTGTGCATCCATCACACTTAATTTTTGTTCAATTTTTAGAAACTTTTCATTACTCCAGACAAGAAATAAAGTGATAGATGAAAAAAGAAAAGAAGAAAAGGAAACTCTAATCCTCCCCTATCCCTAACCAACCCCCCTCAATTGTTGACTCGTAGTATTGGTATAGTACATTTGTTACTGTTTATGAAAAAATGTTGAAATGCTACTAACTGTAGTATATAGTTTGTAATAGGTATATAGTTCTTCCCTATGTGCCCCTCTATTATTAACTTCTAATTGTATTGTCATACATTTGTTCTGGTTCATGGAAGCGATTTCTAGTATTTGTACAGTTGATCATGGACATTGCCCACCATAGGGTTCAGTTTTATACATTCCCATCTTTTGACCTCCAACTTTCCTTTTGGTGACATATATGACTCTGAGCTTCCCCTTTCCACCTCATTCACACACCATTCGGCGCTGTTAGTTATTCTCACATCTTGCTACCAACACCCCTGTTCATTTCCAAACATTTAAGTTCATCCTAATTGAACATTCTGCTCATACTAAGCAACCACTCCCCATTCTTAAGCCTCGTCCTATATCTTGGTACCTTATATTTCATGTCTATGAGTTTACATATTATGATTAGTTCCTATCAGTGAGACCCTGCCATAATTGTCCTTAGCGTCTGGCTTATTTCACGCAGTATATTGCCCTCGAGGTTTTGTCATCACCCCATTTTTTTTTTAATATGGTTTTGTTCACTCACCATACATTCCATCCCAAGTAAATAATCGATGGTTCTCTGCATGGTCATACATTTATGTGTTCACCACCTTCACCACTATCTATATAAGTACATCTGCATTTCTTCTACAAGGCAAGAGGGAGAGTCAAAGAAGGTAGAGAGGCAAAAGAAAGAGGAAAAAAAAAATGACAGGAAGCAGCAAAAGGAAAAATAACCTTAAATCAAAGTAGAATAAAGAATCAGACAATACCACCAATGTCAAGTGTCTAACATGCCTCCCTTATCCCCCCCTCTTATCTGCATTTACCTTGGTATATCACCTTTGTTACATTAAAGGAAGCATGATACAATGATTCTATTAGTTACAGTCTCTAGTTTATGCTGATTGCATCCCTCCCCCAATGCCTCCCCATTTTTAACACCTTGCAAGGTTGACATTTGCTTGTTCTCCCTTGTAAAAGAACATATTTGTACATTTTATCACAGTTGTTGAATACTGTAGATTTCACCAAGTTACACAGTCCCAGTCTTTATCTTTCCTCCTTTCTTGTGGTGTCTCACATGCTCCCCACCTTCCTCTCTCAACCATATTCATAGTTACCTTTGTTCAGTGTACTTACATTGTTGTGCTACCATCTCCCAAAATTGTGTTCCAAACCATGCACTCCTATCTTCTATCACCCTGTAGTACTCCCTTTAGTATTTCCTGTAGGGCGGGTGTCTTGTTCACAAAGTCTCTCACTGTCTGTTTGTCAGAAAATATTTTGAGCTCTCCCTCATATTTGAAGGACAGCTTTGCTGGATATAGGATTCTTGGTTGGCGGTTTTTCTCTTTCAGTATCTTAAATATATCACACCACTTCCTTCTTGCCTCCATGGTTTCTGCTGAGAGATCCACACATAGTCTTATTACGCTTCCTTTGTATGTAATGGATCGCTTTTCTCTTGCTGCTTTCAGGATTCTCTTTGTCTTTGACATTTGATAATCTGATTATTAAGTGTCTTGGCATAGGCCTATTCAGATCTCTTCTGTTTGGAGTACGCTGCGCTTCTTGGATCTGTAATTTTATGTCTTTCATAAGAGATGGGAAATTTTCATTGATTATTTCCTCTATTATTGCTTCTGCCCCCTTTCCCTTCTCTTCTCCTTCTGGGACACCAATGATACGTACATTATTGTACTTTGTTTCATCCTTGAGTTCCCAGAGACGTTGCTCATATTTTTTCATTCTTTTCTCCATCTGCTCCTTTGCGTGTAGGCTTTCAGGTGTTTTGTTCTCCAGTTCCTGAGTGTTTTCTTCTGCCTCTTGAGATCTGCTGTTACATGTTTCCATTGTGTCTTTCATCTCTTGTGTTGTGCCTTTCATTTCCGTAGATTCTACTAGTTGTTTTTTTGAACTTTTGATTTCTACCGTATATATGCCCAGTGTTTCCTTTACAGCCTCTATCTCTTTTGCAATATCTTCTCTAAACTTTTTGAATTGATTTAGCATTAGTTGTTTAAATTCCTGTATCTCAGTTGAAGTGTACGTTTGTTCCTTTGACTGGGCCATAACTTTGTTTTTCTTAGTGTAGGTTGTAATTTTCTGTTGTCTAGGCATGGTTTCCTTGGTTATCCAAATCAGGTTTTCCCAGACCAGAACAGGGTCAGGTCCCAGAGGAAAGAAATATTCAGTATCTGGTTTCCCTGAGGGTATGTCTTAGAAAATTGCACCACCCTGTGATGCCTCAGGTCACTGTGCTTTTCTGCCCAGCAGGTGGTGCCTGTTAGCCTATAATTCTTGACTGGTGTGAGAAGGTATGGCCATGTTCCCCCAGGCTCTGGGGTCTGGTTCTGAACGGAAAGGGCCCCACCCCTTTCCTCCTAGAGAAGACAGAGCCCCCAGGTGGAGGTCATTAGCATTTCAATGGTCTCGCTCTCTGCTTGTGCTGTCTCCGCCCTTCCCTGAGTCACAGCCCTGGAAACTGAAAATGACTGGGGCTTTCTCCACTGAGCGGAAAAAGAAACATAGTCCCCTTCAGACCCAGTCCAAGGCGACCCTCCGGCTCTCCAAGGTCAGTCGTCACCCAAAGCCTCTGTCTGTTTTTTGGGGATGCGTACCTGTAGTGAGCAGTTCACACTCGCTACTTAAAACCCCAGTTGGAGCTCAGCTGAGCTATATTTGCTTGCTGGGAGAGAGCTTTCTGGCACCACGAGGCTTTGCAGCTTGGGCTGTGGGGGAGGGGGTCTCACGACTTGGATCCCCAGGTTTTACTTACAGATTTTATGCTATGTTCTTGGGCATTCCTCCCAATTCAGGTTGGTGTATGATGAGTGGATGGTCTCGTTTGTCCCCCCCGCAGTTATTCTGGATTATTTACTAGTTGTTTCTGGTTTTTTGTAGTTGTTCCAGGGGGACTACTTAGCTTCCACTCCTCTCTATGCCGCCATCTTGCTCCACCTCTCTAGATTAACTTTTAAGAACATGTTTTTCTGGGGTACATTCAGCTTCAAACTGCTGTACCATCCAATGCTTAGCATATGGTTGGTTCTTGGAAAGGATGTGTCGAATGAATAAAAATTAAAGTCAGAATTCTTAGCCATTATGTTCTATTTCATACCGTTACTTATATGATAAGGAGAAACAATTAGCTTGTTTAAAGGTAAGCTTGTATTTAAACTAGTCATGAGGCAGACGTAGTCTTAGAGTTTGGGGTGGTTGTTTGCTTAATTCCTGATACTTGGTTTAAGGGCATAAATTTTGTTGGATTTAGAAGTCTTCACTGTTATATCACTTCCTAAACCCACAAAAAATTAAAGTACTGAAAAGCTCTCCCCAAAGACAAATTTTAAACTATATTTTTATCTATTTACCTCTTTCAAAAAGAATGAATCACAGATGATTTTTTGTTTTTATGTTTCTCCTTATTTTTACAAGAAATTCAGATGATGGTCTATTTATAAATCAAATAAAGTCAAGAAGTATGTGCTGATTGCCTTGCCAAAACATAGAGTACAGGCACAGGCTCATCACGGACCAGTAAGAGATGACCCTCAAGGAGCTGATGAACTAACTAAGCTAACAAGCACTCAGATTTAGGCATTTAGAAAGCCAGGCTTAATAAAGCTATTAATTGGTTCAAACAAATGGATTAGTTAAGAAAAGAAATGCCAGTAATCTACAGAATGAAAAAAGGACTTTGAGGAGGAGAGAAGAGGAAGAATATAAAGCCTAGAGAAGTTGGCCTCACTGTTGAAAGGAAGAAAAGGGAGGGGGAATTCAGAGCAGTGTGTGCAGAGGCACGGGGAGTATGACCTATGCTGCAATAGAAATGTTATCTGGAGTTTGGGAAATTATTTGTAGGGATTAATTTCCATAAGCTGGGAGGAAAGGGCTACAGTATATTCGGGCCTAGTTACAACTATATGATAGATGAGGAGGAACCATTCTAAGGGACTTAATGACAGGTATATTTTAGAAAAATTAATCCAATGTTAATACATTGAGCGGATCAGACCGGGAAAAAGTCTGGAAACAAAAAAACCAGGAGGGTATGTTGTCTTGGAATACCAAAGTGGTGTTCCAGGAAGAAGAGAAAAGGCCTAAGAAGATATGCTTTGTGGGAGCCAGCCTCCAAGATGCCCCCCAGAGAGTCTCTCCTGGTTTTCACATCTTGTGTAGTATCCTCCTACATTGTTCAAGAATTGATCTGTAACTAATAGAATGTGACAGAAGTGATGACATGCCCCTTCCAAGACTAATTATATAAGGCACTGTGCCTTGTTGTTCTTGGTCTCTTTCTTGTATCTGAGGGAAGCCAGCTGCTCTCTTGTGAGCAGTCCGCATGCTATGGACCTGAGACCTTCAAACAATCATATCAGTGAGCTTGGAAGCAGATTCTCTAGCAGTTGAGCCTTGAGATGACTGCTGCAGCCCTGGCTAACACCTTGAGTGAATTTGGGTTTCTTCTGATCTTCATGAGACATCCTGATTCAGAAGCCCCCAGATAGCTGCTCCTGACCCTCAAAACTCTGTGAAATAATAAATGCTGTTGTTTTAAGCTGCCGAGCTTTGAGGTGTATTATTAATGCAGCAGCAGATAACTAATAAAAGCACTAAGGGTGAAAAACAGATTATTGAGGGGAGGGGGGTTGTTACAGAGAATGTAATAAGGATACAGAGGCAGGAGTTTGAGAATGAAAGGGAATGAGAAGAGTAAGGCGGTAGCTTAAAGAAAGGTCAAATAAAAGATGAAATTTGAAGTTAGTAGAGGAAATGTGAGCTTAGTTTTGTGTCAAACTGATATATGATAAATAGCAGAAATCAAGATTGTATTATATTTTAGGACTCTTGTCCTCACAGCTTCTCTAAGTAAGGAACATGTCTTATTTACTGTTATACCCCCTCTGTCCTTCCTTTATTGTAACTCTAGTAACTGTTTGCTGAATGAATGAGAACTGTGATATCTGTTCCAATTCTTTATTGCTGCATAGCAGACCTCCTTACAACTTAGTGACTCACAACAATGATTTATTAGTCAGCTGGGTAATTCTCTCTTGGGGTCTTGCCATTGCATTCGGTTGTTAAGTGCAATTATCTCAAGGCTTGACTGGGCTGAAGATTCAAGATGACTTACGTGGATGGCAGTGATGCTGACTCCTGGCTGGAAGCTCAGCAGGAGCTGTCAAACAGAATAGCTTCACATGGTCTCTACATATGCCTTGGGCTTTGGCAGTGTAGCAGCTGGGTTACCAGAGAAGTATCCCAAGAGCAAGTATTTCATGAGATATTGCAAATCTCTTAAGGCCTGGGCCCAGAAACTGACATAGTCTTACTTGTGTGATTTTCTGTTGGTCAGGGTAGTCACAGAGTCTGCGAAAACTGAATGGGAGAAGACAAACATGCCACCTCTAGATGGGAGGATTGTTAGAGTATTTGTGACTAACTTCAATCTGCAAAGTACTCCTTATCAGGAGTGGCATTCATGTGTCATTCTAGTCACCACACATCACGTAAGATAACCTGAAACTAGAATAGGTTCAGAGAAAGCACTAAAAATGGACCAAGATGTTAGCAGAGCTGCCAAATTAAGACAGATAACAAAGTTAAGCCTCTTCTGCCAGAGGCATCAAGACATGAAAACCAGATGAACAGTCACATGATAAGCCCAAGTTTGTTCACCAAGCTGTATTAGTAGCACCCTACATCCATTGCAGCATCCTGGAGAATTGGAGAAGGATGAGTTTAGGATAAATGTGAAGTCCTTTATTGCATAGTAGGAAGTAACATTATAAAACACATTATAGTATTTTAAAGTTTAAATCCACAAATGAAAGGTCAGTAATGAATTAATAACAGAGTCCTATTGTTCTTGTTAATGTGACAAGCAGTGGCTGAGGAGTACAGTCAAATTGATTTCTAATTCTCTTTCTCACTCTGCTGGGTGACCTTAGAGATGCCACTTAACCCATCCAGACCTTAGTTTCCCCCATGTAATAAGTAAGAAGGTTGACTGAGCTGATCAACAAACTTCGTTCTAGCTCTGCTTGTAGTACAGGACACTACTGTCATACATTCCCTGGAGTCACTGTCAGAGACAGTATTTATGACAGTCACTCAGGTGGAGGGTTATTAATGAGAAGAGGAGTACGGTAACAAAAAAAGGTTATTTTTATCAGTGTGTCATTTGTCTGAGTTTCTCCTTTAAAATATACCCTTGATGCCAACACTATCATGAGAACTGTCTATTCATTGAACAAATATTTACTGAATAGGCACTCTGCTAAGGTGTTAGTAATACAGCAGTAACAAAACAAAGTCCCTGCCCTTGTGCAATTTATATTCTAGTAATAATAGATAAAATCAATATTATATAATAACCAAATAATAAATATCTACTATGTCAGATGTTGATTAGTGCCATGGAAAAACATACAGCAGAGTAAGGGAATAGGGAGAGCCTGAGGGGTGGTGGTAAGGGAGTTGCTGATGAGCTTGGCATTTGAGCAAAGATGAGGGAACCAGCCATGAAGTACTGCAGAAGAGCATTCTAGTCTGTACAGTCCTTGAGGCTTGTTTGGTCTGAAGGCCAAAGAAGAAAATAGTAGAAAATTGAGAGAGAGAGTAGGAGGACCCAAACTCACCAACACTTAATGTGAGACCACTATCGTGAAAGAAATCTCAGCTGAAATATGCCTGTTTGTCATTTTTGCCTTGTACGGACTCAGGTTCATTTATTATAATGAAAAATACAGTGGGATGGGGGTGATGATTTGGGTGTTCTTTTTTACTTTTTATTTTTTATTCTTATTCTGATTCTTTCTGATGTAAGGAAAGTGTTCAAAAATAGATTGGGGTGATAAATGCATGACTATATGATGGTACTGTGAACAGTTGATTGTACACCATGGATGATTGTATGGTGTGTGAAAGTATTTCAATAAATCTGAATTTAACTTAAAAAAAATTATAGGTCTTAATACTGCATAGATCAGTTCAGGTTGGCATTTCTGTGAACTTTTAAAAAATTGTTAAATAATAGCAGTAAGTAAGAGCTAACCTTGAGTTTCTAATTTTTCCTTTAATTTATTATGAAATTTCATTACAGACCACTTTAATTTATTATACCAGTTTAATTTACTGTGCTAATTTAATTTTAAACAAGAATTTGAAGTTTTTTCTGAAATAAACTCCTTGATTGCTTTTTTTTTAAGATTAAATGCAAGTTTTATTGCTTTGGAGATGTCAACAGAGTTAAGCGTAGGGCTAGTATATGCTGCAGAGGTGCAGTTCATTAGCTAGAATAGCTCTGATAAAATGGATTGACGACTTTTGTATCTTAAACACACATAGCATTTGGCTGACTGGGTTCATTTGTTCTTTCCTTCTTTTCTGTCATTTTTAAAATTTTTCATTTTTAAGTAATTTTAGACTTACACAAAAATTGTCAAAATAGTACAGAGAATTCTTGTGTACCCTTCACTCAGCTTCTCCTGATATTAACAATTTAGCCATAATACAGTTATCAAAACCAGGAAATTAACATTTATATAATACTATTAACTAAATTACAACGTTAATCAAATTTCAGCAGTTTTTCCATTAGTGGCCTTCTTATGTTTGAGGATCCAATTCAAGATCCCATTTTGCCTTTAGTTATCTCTCCCTAGCTTCCTGTAGTCTGTAATAGGTTGTCCTCAGTCTTTTTTGTCTTTTCGTGACTTTGATACTTTTGATTAGTCTGTTCAGTTAATTTTTAAAATTTCTCTCGACTTGGCAAACACCACAGTAATAATCATTGAAGCAGCATCTACCAGTATATACTAAAATAAGTGGGGCTAAAAGGAGAAACTGGATATTTGCTGGATAGTCTCAAAAGTATCTCTCCTAAGATACTGATTAATTACTAAGACAAAAATAGTAAATTCAAAGTGGATAAACCTGACTGATAACCATCTTAACAAAGTGAACAAGATTAACATCCCCAGTAATAAGACACATTGACCCACTGATATGATGCCTCTAGAAGGATAAAACATCACATCTTTGGTACTCTTGCCAAAAATACTCTTGCCAAAAAAACACAATATAATGATGAGAAAAAATCAGATAGCCTATTTTTAATTGTGTTTTCTGTTAAGGCAAAGTATAGTTGATTTGAAGGAGAAGGAAATACCAGAATTAAGAAACAAATTGCAGAATGTCAATAGAGACATACAGCGCCTAAAGAATGACATAGAAGAACAGGAAACACTCTTGGGTACGATAATGCCTGAAGAGGAAAGTGCCAAAGTATGTCTGACAGATATTACAATTATGGAGAGGTTCCAGGTAAGTTTATTCTAGGTTAAGGCAGAAAAAAATGTATTCCATAGTGGTTTGAATATGAAGGGTTAGAGTGTTAAACACAGTAGCTATTATCAGGTGCAGATTGTCGATTGAGTTCCCCATCCTGAGTTTCAGTGTTCTCAGGATGTAACTGCTTAGTTTGCATTCCTGGGTTTAAATATTTTTATTCATAAATTATGGGAATTAAGAAGTATTTCTGTTTGCTTTTCATTTTTAGTCTGCCTCCTTTTTGTTTACATCATTTGAATTACTAAAAAATAATTTTATTTTTATCATATTAAGCTCCTAAAATTATATCTGGAAACAGTTACAAGTTTAGAGTTTAAAAAATAATTGATAATAGCAATTAATTCTTAAAAGATTTTGAATAATAATGTACTGAGTTCCTCAAAGGAAGTAACTTTGTTACTTTATTTTTTGTTACTTTGTTATATTCTTAAGATGGAACTTAAAGATGTTGAAAGAAAAATTGCACAACAAGCAGCTAAGCTACAAGGAATAGACTTAAATCGAACTGTTCAACAAGTAAACCAGGAAAAACAAGAAAAACAACACAAATTAGATACAGGTAATATAGTCTGTTTCCTCATATACCATAAAGTGTTGAGCATTCGCAGCATGTATGTATTTCCATAAATTTTATCCCCCTTACATGGATAAGGAACTGTCTTTCTTCCTTGCAGTCTAGAGTATAGTCACTCTTTTTTCTCAGAAGCATCACTTCTTTTCTTTGTTTCTTTTCTTTGTACAACAATTGAATGACAGGAGAGTATCAGATCAGCTATACTTTCTCAGCCATACCTGCTCTGTGAGCCTCATCTGTGAATGGCCAGGAGGGGACAACAGGAAGGTTTGGGTGCTGGAGGGGTTCTTGTTGCCCTTCTGTTGCAGTGGGTGGGACCCGTAGAAACTTGGCCTTTGTTGAATGTATAGACCTATAAAAACTGGAAGGATGCTACTCATGATATTTTCTGTTCTCTTAAATAAATCAGTGTGCCAATATGTTTTCATGCAGTTTCCAGTAAAATTGAATTGAATCGTAAGCTTATACAGGACCAGCAGGAACAGATTCAACACCTAAAAAGTACAACAAATGAACTTAAATCAGAGAAGCTTCAGATATCCACTAACTTGCAACGTCGTCAGCAACTAGAAGACCAGACTGTGGATTTATCCACTGAAGTTCAGTCCTTATATAGAGAGATAAAGGTAGGAACATTAATATTTAGTTTTTAAATTGGTTCAAAGTTTTAAAATATTGTTTATTGGTGTAATAGCTAGAACTGTGGTTACTATAAACATCAAGTGAGAGTGGTTTAATAGTTTTTTGTGTGGCTCCAGGGAGAAAAAAACTTCTACTAATGAATAAGGGTTTCTGGGAGAAGGATCTTGGCCATGATAAGGAAGAATTGGCTGACTGGCTAAGTAGTGAACATATTGTTATTGGGATTGGTCATGCAATGGCTGGATTAGCTCCATTTAGGATTCCTGCTTATATGGGAAGTTTGTTTTATCTACAAATTCTGTATCTGTGGCAGACATTGCCTTGCAATCATATCACTCTTTCCATCCATTTATTCCAGATGTAGTCTCAGAATCTTTTCCAATACAATGAGCAGGCACTGAGTTGCCTTAAGAAATGGAACCCATTTGCTATCCATTATCTAGATTAATGAAATCCAAGACTTATCAATCAAATTTATGAACAGTTTTAGAAACAACAGTCTTCTCTAGGTTTTCATAATTATACACTTAGTAAGCACAAATATATTTCTGAATCAGTCATTAATTATTAGTAAATGTTTATTTCTTAAATATTTTTGAATTATCAGAGGCTTAGAGAATGATGTAAAATAATACTACATTGCATTTATATAATTTTTTATGGTTTATAAAGTATTTTGATGTTAAAACATTCAGTATCTCAGCAACCCTGTTGAGATAGGTAATTAAATCCCCTTTATATAGAAAAAGAAATTGAGACTCACAGATATCACATGACTTGCCCAAGTTCATGCAGCTGATAAGAGACAGGATTGGTTTTCAGGTAGGTCTTATGATGCCTAAGACATTTGACTTTCCACCATACCATACCACTTCTCATTATAATAAAATATAACTACATTGAAGTAATACTAAATATAATTGTATCTACTTGATATAGTAGATATTTCAGGATCTCAAAGTGCTTGAGGATCATTGTTTTGATATATAACTATGTGGTAAAAATGTTCTAAGGCCAAATTATACTGATAGGAAAGCAGTTTATTATTTGAAAGCCCTCTTCTGTGCTAGATAGGTGTGGACACACCAACATCAATGTACCAGTATACTTTTATTTCCATAAAATATCTGCTTTGCCTTTGCATTTACTAGTTCCTTTGACCCTGGACAAGTCGTTCTCTGTGCCTGTTAGATCATCTGATATATGGGGATGAAAATAATGGTACCTTCCTCACAGGGTTGTTGAAGGGAGCAAGTGAGTTGATTTTTGAAGTGTGGCACATAGTAAGTGCTTTTAATTGTGACTATAAAGTCTGACACCTAAAATAAGAAAATGGAATGATATGTAAGTCTTTTATCTTTTTAAAATTTTTAGGATGCTAAAGAGCAGGTAAGCCCTTTGGAAACAATACTGGAAAAGTTCCAGCAGGAAAAAGAAGAATTAATCAACAAAAAAAATAAAAGCAACAAAATAGCACAAGATAAGGTAGGTATTCATTTATATGTTTACTTTTCAAATATCTGTTACAGTTATTATTATGTTCATAGCACTGTTGGACACTGTTATTTCATATGACATTAAGTAATAAAGATAAATAGTATTTTCAGATTTGTGATACAATTTTGACATCAGAAATTCTTGTTAGAATAAAAATTAAACTTAAATTATTTTGTTTCTTGGTCTAAAGTAGAAAGTAAGAATTGAAAGGACCTGGGAGACTATTAATCCAATCTCATCGGCGATAAAGGGACTCCTTTGACATCATAGAATTTGGTGGTGGTTGAAACTGGAACATAGGTCTCCTAACTTTAAAGCCAGGGTTTCACTGAGCTCTCCATCTAAGTTTTCATTGCCTTAAAATAAGACGTTTCCTTGGGAATAAATCTTGGTCCCAATCATTATAAATTTAATTAATCTTTTTCCACAGTTGAATGATATCAAAGAGAAGGTTAAAAATATTCATGGTTATGTGAAAGACATTGAGAATTATATTCAAGATGGGAAAGATGACTATAAGAAGGTAATTTAAAAATTAAATTTATTTATATGGTTGTATTTTTATTTCACACACTTAAAGAATTTTCTGTTTTGTAGCAAAAAGAAACTGAACTTAATAAAATAATAACTCAACTAAGTGAATGTGAGAAACATAAAGAAAAGATAAATAAAGAAATGGGAATCATGAGACAAGATATTGATACACAGAAGGTAGGTTTTTCTGGTAGTGACATGGTTGTTTATAGTATCACTTATACCAATAACTTTTTTATTTTTTATTTTTTTACTTTTATTTTCAATAGAACATCCATGAGAAGAAATGCAAATAGTAGAGAAAAAACAATTCTAATAACAATTCTTTTCTTCCCGTATTTTTCATTTTTATTTTCAATGGAAGATCCACTTGGTAAAGTTCAAACATAAAAGCATAAAGTTAAATTTACCTTCTCTTTTCCTATTCCCTAGTCTCACTCCTAGATGTCATTACTGTTAACAGTTTCTTGTTTGTTCTTACAGAAATTTTTTATTCATATTCCAGTAAATAGATACATAGAGATAGATACATTTTATATATATAAATTTACAGATGGGAGCATATCCATATTATTCTGTACCTTGCTTTTCCCATTTAATGCAGTTCGATCTTTACAAATCAATTTACAGGCCTACCACATAGTTTTTAATGATTATAAAATATTCTGTTTTGTGTATGTACCATAACTTTCTTAGGGTGATTACGTTTTTCCTTATTGCACACTTTGTGGCAGTGAATATCTTTCTACAAACATCTGTATCTTTTTTTACTTGTACTAACGTCATTACGTAGGATAAATTCATAAAAAGATTGAAGGCTAATAGATTTCTTAAAAGTTGTCTGTAAGGAACATATATATTAATTCACTTTTCTGGTGATTTATATATCATTTATTTTCCCTATTAAGAAAATGAATTTCCACAATATAATTAAAATCACATTGAGAAGCTTTACTGAGCATGCCTTACATGTGTATAGAAATTAATACCATACCATTTTTCTCTTATTGCTGTTTAAACAAATTTTGCTATTTGAATGCTTAATCGCTTGGTTAAGTAGTAGTTAAAAATCTCTTTGAAGATGAGCCAGATAAACTTCCTCTAGTTTTAGCACCAGGAATTTCAGACATATAAAATATCAGTCAAAGGTGAATGGAATTTCTGCCTGATCTAATAAATGCTGAAAACTAAATTTATGATGCATATATAACAAAATATTTAATTATCACTAGCTTATATATATATGGGTTACCTATATATTACAATTACACACAATTACAATTTGTGAATCGGTAATGGCTCTCCATATACATATATAAAGAGTTTTAAGATTTACTAATCTGAATTATCCTTTTCAAGTTGGCCTTGAAAACATGGTGAATCTGACAGTATTTGTTCACTTTTTAACATACTAACCTAGTTCCTGAAATAATTTGCTAGGTTATATATAATAGAACAATGCCAAATAAATTTTAAATTAGTGAGAAAAAGAGGCAGTCTACAAATAAGGACAAGAGAGTAATGAAACCTGGAGAGAAGTAAATATATAAAATGTATAAAATGAAGTCTGATATGCTTGTTAAGGCTTCTGGCAGCCAGAGGAAGAGAGGAAGTCATAATTAGTTGAGATTGACATTGTCTCAAATAAAAAGAAACCAGTTCCTTGTACTGAGACCAGAGAAAAATACCTCCATAGGCACTCACGGAGGGAACGCTGTATAGAGTAATAAGAGCCACATCTTCAGCAGACGTCATGGGGCTGCTGCTGCTTTTTTTTTTTTTTTTTTTTTTAACAGTGTCTCAGTATCACCCTCGATGAAGTTCTGTAGAGAGGTTGGTATAATTGAAGTCAGGAATAAATGTTAAAGTGTTTAGAAAGCCAGGGTTCTTAACTAGGGTTACAATAAAATCACTTGGGTTTTTTCCACACCTAGCTAGCTTTATATCCAAGAGAAGTAAAACATGTTCATACCAAAACTTGTACAGGAATGTTCATAGCAGCATTATTCATAAAAGCCGAAAAGTAGAAACAATCAAAATATCTATCAGCTGATGAAGGGATAAACAAAATGTGTTTATCCATTTAATGGAATGTGTGATAACCATTTATATGAAATGTCCAGAATAGGCACATTCATAGAGGCAGAAAGTAGATTAGTGGTTGCCAGGGGTAGCAGGGAAAGGGGAGTAACTGACTGCTAATGGTCATTGAGTTTCTTTTTGGGGTAATAAAATGTTCTGGAGATAAGCTAAGTGGTGATGTTGTAAATATACAAAAAACCATTGAATTTTACACTTTAAAATGATAAATTTTATAGCATGTAAATTATATCCCAACTTAAAAAAATCCCCTGGGTTATTAAAAATGTACATCTCTGTCTCCATTCCACACCAGTAAATCAGAATACCAGGGGCTTGGGCTGAGGCATGTATGTTTTATTAAAGTTTTCTATGTGTTCTTATACATCCCCTTAACTATCAGTCTCTAAGCCAGAGCACTGCATAGACTGCATAACTTTCAGGCAATCATCTATAAATGGCATGGTTCACCATTTTAAGTACCTGGAATACAGTTTATTTTTATGTTTCCTTTAGATGACCAGTTGTGTGCCTTAACTATTGGGTTACTAGGATTAAGTAAGAGCTGGTCAGCCTAACAGTAGCGTATTTATATGTTAATTTAAGCTCTACTTAATTTAGTCCCCAGAATCATAAAATTCTGGAATTGGAAGTCTAATAATCTGCCTCCCTCATTTTTCAGATGAAGGAAACTGGAGGTGACCTGACTAGCCCAGGATCACAGAAGTAGTAACAGAGGTAGAACTTGACCATAGAGTGTCAATTTTCTAATACAGTAGAAAAGTAATTCTGAACTAAAACAGCATATGTCCCCTCCCCACCCCGATACTTTATATTTTATAAACTATAGCTGGACTTCTCACTGCTTGAAGTACAGAGGACAAATTTGATCCAAAAGGCATTTCACTAGCAATTATTGAGGGCAGGCACTGTGCTTTTCATACACTAATTCATTTAATCTTCATAGTATCTCTCTCTAATAGGTGGTATTATTATCATCATGTTACAAACAAACAGACTCAAAGAAATTAAACTAATTTGCCCAAAGTCATCCATTTTGAAAGTGGGAGATCTGAGATTTGAGCCTAAGTCTACCTGATTTCAAAGTAGACTTTACTGTACTATGCTAGCTTTCAAAACTAAAGTAAGAGTAATAAAAATTGACCTAAAAGAAAGAGATGCCTAGCTTTCTGGTGGTCAGCAGGCAGACAGACTGGAAACAATATATCATGCCAAAAACCAATCTCATTTGGAAAGGAGATAGTCTTTGAAGAGTCCTTTTATGTGGTTATAAAAGCAAATTCAAGTGTTATATAATGTCAGATGAAAGCAGGCAGTGGCAACTTCCATTTTTCCTAATAAGAAATTCAAGCATAGTTCCCCTTGGAAGCACCTTGGAGAGTCGCAGCAGCTGCAGTGATACATTAGGTTACCTTGGCAACTAAGGATATTTACAACCAAATCATCTTAGTTACTTTTAATGGTGTGTAATAATGCCTTTAAATAGGTATATATTTATGTTATTGTTTCCAGAAAAAATGAAAGTAACTTTAATGAAATGAAAATGAAAGTTTCCCCAAAAAAGAAAACAATCTCTCAAAATAGTGATTCATAAATGGGCAGGGTTGGATGTGAACGTTAAGTGCAGGAGAGAAGTCTTTGACTTACCACCTCGTTCCTAACTCCCAGATCCTTTCTCATTGGTGATCCCCCTGCAATTACTGTTAGCAGCAAGATATTGCCGAACATCTGTCCTCCCTCCCACCCCCCACATCTCCAGAGTTTACCCCAGCTGCAAGAGTGTTCCAGTTTACTAATACTGCTGTTATGCAGAATACCAGAATAGGGTGGCTTTTATAAAGGGGCTTTATTAGGTCACAGATTCACAGTTCTGAGGCCATAAAAGTATCCAGACTAAGGCATCAACAAGAGGATACCTTCACTGAAGAATGGCTGATAGCATTCACAACACCTCTGTCAGCTAGGAAGGCACATGGCTAGTGTCTGCTGTTCCTTTGCTCCCAGGTTGCGTTTCAAAATATAGTTCCTCAAGATGTCTCTGAGTCTCTGTTAGCTTCTCCGGGGCAAACTCTGGGCTTCATCTCTTAGCTTAGCATGTCCAAACATCCTTCTCTCTGCGTCTCCAAGCATCTGTTGGCTCCTAAGCATCTAGCGTCTGTGTGTCCTGGCTTAGCATATCCTGAGGTGTTTTTCTCTGTTTTCTGTGTGAGCTCCCTTTAAAGGACTTATAAACTAATCAAGACCTACCCTGAATGGGTGAGACCAAATCTCCATGGAAAATCAAGAGGTCACACCCTAATCAAAAAGATTAATGAGTCTGCCTTCACAAGATTGCACTAAAGAATATGGCTTTTGGGGGGACATAATATATCCAAACTGGCACAAGGAGTGTCCCAGCTCCCTCTTTGAGGAGTCCTGATTCTAAACTTTGGATGAGTTTTCTATAGAGTATTTTCTACACACAGACTTTTGTGAACCAAACCACTGCTGTTTTTGGGAGGAAGTCCCCCCCACCCCCCACAAATTCTGGAGTCAGTTTATAAGCTGCTGTTTGTCTTTTGACAACATAGTCCATTGCAATCTCCAGGAAAACTGAAATAATCATGTTTTTGTTGTTGCTGCTAAGTGATTGGGTTTCTTTTGAAGGACAAAAGTAATCAACAAGAACAGCCAGATTTTTAAAATTTCATTTCTGCCATATGGCCAAGAAAACGTTGAGAAATAGTTAGATACATATTTCTTCTGCGGCACTTCTTATTGCCTAGTATGATTGTCAGCTCGAAGGCAGAGATGGTGTCTGACATGTACTTACATTGTCCAACAGCCTTGATCAAGCAAGATAGGAGGCAAATTTAACTAGGTAAAAAAGTGAGGGGAGACTTGAATAGTATTACTCTCTTTGACCTTTCAGATCAATAGGCTCTTAAATGGGGTTCAAATATATACCTAGAGTTACGTATAAAATATTAAAACATCTAATTTTATAAGTAAATTAATACCCAGGGCTGTATGCTCAAATCTTTCATTATAGGAATCTCATCAAACATGAGACCTGGTTTTAGATCATGATCATGAAAGAGCTATAAAAGCTGGACTGTAGGAGCTATAGCACCTGTGAATATGAGTGGGAATGGACCATCCAGATCAGATTAGTCCAGGCCTGGAGATTCCTTCACACTGGCACATTCTCCTTCTGTTGAGTTTAACATGATTGTAAGGCAGAATTAGCACTGCTTGTCAGCAGTTGCCTGTTAAATGAATCAAGTTAGTAACTTGGTCATTTTTGTTAACTGATTTAATATTTACATTTAGATACAAGAAAGGTGGCTACAGGATAACCTTACTTTAAGAAAAAGAAACGAGGAACTAAAGGAAGTTGAAGAAGAAAGAAAACAGCATTTGAAGGAAATGGGACAGATGCAGGTTTTGCAAATGAAAAAGTATGTTTTTAAAAATAGTCTTTAGTTTAAATAAAGGTCTTTGTTATTGAAATGTGAAGAATATTAAGCCTTTACCATTAGGTCCCTTGAGACTTATAGGAAGGTGGACAGGGTTTTTATACAAATATATTTTATGGCCTTAAGAATTGAATTATTGAATAAGTGATTTAAAATTGTCCTTCACACAATGGTGATGGGCATTAGTTACTCAGTATTAAGTATGTCAGGTTCCCAGAGCTCTACTTGCCTGTTTCATGAGGTAGTAGAACAGAGCATAAAGAATGAAGGACCATTGCCCATGCTGAGTCAGAGCCTTGTGCAATTTATAATATTGAAAGTGGAGTTATTGCAGAGCATTTTTTCAATGAAGACACCTTATGGATTGTTGCAGTTGTAATTAATTATGTACCAACCAGAGCATTTCATTTAAAGATTACCTGATTCTTCCTTCATCTGGTTTTATTAGTACTTATTGTAGTTACTACCTTCTGAGTACAGTAGGAAAAAACTTTGTTCTTGCCTTAGGGATCCTGTAAGATACAAGATCCTGATTAATACTAAGGCACTTTACTAGTATTAAAGGTTGTACTAGCCAGATTCTTAGATATTGAACTGCCTCAGTTGGTTAAAGCCAGGTCTCACTTTCATTCAACCTTTCCTTGTAGATCTTTATCTTCTTGACTTTACCCAGAAATTTGAATCAAAGAATACTTTGGTTTTTCTAAAGGATATTTTAATTTCATTTATAAAACCTAACAAATGGTTAATTCTGTGTATTGTAAGTATTCTTGGTTTAGCTGTGTTAAATATCTTATATCGAGAAACTCAAACTTTAAAACTAGAAGAGCTTGTCATCTCAGCCTCTTCATTTTTTATGCATTAGGACACTGAGACCAAGAGAAGTCCCAGAGGAATTAAGATGAAAGCTGGGGCTGAAACCCTAATATCCTGGCATCTAAGCCTCAGCTCTTTAACACTATAATGATTGTGTCCTCCATGGCAAGTTGTAAAAGTTAAGCTTTTAGAAGAAACTTAAATGAAATAATTTATTCTTTGCTACTAAAGACCAAAACTAGATATTTTTATAATTTCTTCTGTGATTGGTCAATTGAAATGCTATTTATGTTCATTCAGACTATAAATCTTTCTTCAGCCGGAACACAAAAGAACTATCAATAAAACGTAATCAGGCCAACTCTCTAGGTGCTCTCTCATAAACTTGAGAGCAATGCCTGGCTTAATAAGCGATTGTTGAATGAATACTTCTGAAGCATATGTTAAAATCTATATAATCTACCAAATTATCACGAAAATTGGGTTATTTTATTTTTGGTCAGTATTATGGTTTTTATACTTGCGGAAGACAAATTTTGTTTTCATAGAGGAGTCAAAATTCTTAATAAACACTATGGCAGAAAATATTTCATTTAATTCAGCTAAAATTGTATTGTCTGTTACAGTGTAAATTACATAATCACTGCTTTTTTTTTTGGTAATTGTGTCTTCTCAGCTCACAATTAGAAGTTTGTGAGGTCTTAGCATTAATCACCAAGATTGCTTTACATAGATGAGTGAGTATCTAAAATTCAGGAACATTCTCAGTGCTCACGTTTTGAGGGTTCTTTTTTTAGCACACAGTAATCAGCTGTTTAAAAGTTTTATTCGACAGAGATTTTTGAAAGAGAGTTTTCTTTAGTTCTGAAGCCTTAAATAAGCAAGAATGAGACTATTACCATTTGCTGATTGTTAAATGACTATGTAAAAAGACTTTTCCACTTTAAATGGTTAAAAGCTAAAAGGTGGTACTCGTTTGTCATTTTTCTTTTTATAGTGAACATCAAAAGTTAGAAGAAAAAATCGAAAATATAAAAAGAAATCACAGTTTGGCATTAGGGCGACAGAAAGGTTATGAGGAAGAAATCATTCATTTTAAGAAAGAACTTCGAGAACCTCAATTTCGGGATGCTGAGGAAAAGTACAGAGAAATGATGATTGTTATGAGAACAACAGAGCTTGTCAACAAGGATCTGGACATTTATTATAAGACCCTTGACCAGTAAGTATTGGACTGTGGATATGATTACCATTTCAGTGAATATCAATTAACATTTTAGTCATATTTTCTTCCTTTACTGCTGTTTTATTTATTCTTATTAGAGAAGTTTTAGGTTCATGAAAAAATATGAAGTTCCCATAAACCCCCATACACACAGTTTTCCCTGTTATTAACACTTTGCATTAAATTATGCTGATAACTTTAGTTCGTAGATTATATTAGGGTTCACTGTTCGTGCTGTACAGTTCCGTGGTTTTTTTAAAAAAACTTTAGTAACTTACATACAACTTAAAATTTCTCCTTTTAACCACATTCAAGTATGTAATTCAGTGGTGTTAACTATATTCACAACATTGTGCTACCATCATCACCATCCATTACCAAAACTTTGCCATCACCCCAAACAGAAATTCTATACCAATTAAGCATTAACTACCCACTCCATCCGCTGGTAACCTGTACTCTACTCTCTGTCTGTATGAATTGCATATTTTAGTTATTTCATATGAGTGAAATCATACAATATTTGTTCTTTTTGTTTGTCTTATTTCACCCAACATGGTATTTTCAAGGTTTATCCATTTTATAGCATATATCAAAACTTCATTCCTTTTTACAGCTGAATAATACTACATTTTTGTTTATCCGTTCATCTGTGGATGGAGACTTGAGTTGCTTCTATTTTTTGGCAGTTATGAGAACGCCACTGTGAACATCAGTGTGCAACTTGATTACTTTTTAAATATGGTATTTCATGCATAACAAATACATGTTTATATGTATGTATACACACATACACACACATACACATTTACTTAAGTTATGAAGTTAAGTTATAAAGCATAATAATATAAGGAGTACTCAGGATACCACCCCCCATACCAAATCCAAGAACTCTACCAGTATCACTAACTGGCATCCACTTACATGCTCTTTCTTTTTTTTTTTTTTTTTTTTTTTTAATCATCATTTTATTGAGATATATTCACATACCACGCAGTCATACAAAACAAATTGTACTTTCGATTGTTTACAGTACCATTACATAGTTGTACATTCATCACCTAAATCAATCCCTGACACCTTCATTAGCACACACACAAAAATAACAAGAATAATAATTAGAGTGAAAAAGAGCAATTGAAGTAAAAAAGAACACTATGTACCTTTGTCTGTTTGTTTACATGCTCTTTCTTTATCTCAACTCTCTGTCTTCCTCATTCCCCATCCCTATAACCATTAACACGGATTTCTACTTTCTTTTTATTAAAAATAGTTTTATCATATGTTTGTTGTTTTTTGAGCTTTTTAAAAAAATGGTTTTATAACTTATGTAGTCTCCTAGGATTTGCAGTTTTGCTTTGTTTTTACTCAGCCGTATTGTTTGTGGCTGTAGTTCATTTTCACTGATGTACAACATTCCATTGTGGGAGTATACCACACTGTTTCCTTTCTTCTATAGGTAGACACTTGGGTTATTTCCAGGTCTTTGCTAATAAAAACCTTCCTGTGATGAACATTCTCGTTACAGCTTCTGGAGCAAATATTCAAGAGATTCTCTAGGGCAATATATGTAGGAGTAGAATTTCTAGGTTGCAAGGTATGCCCAATTTTACAAAATATTGTTAAATTGTTTTCCAAAGTAGTTTTTTTATGCATCTTTGTTTTGTCAATTTCTTAATTTTGCCAGACTAATAAGTTTAAAATATTAAATCATTCTGGTCTTCATTTGCAGTACCAGGATTTCTAATAATGTTGAACAGTTTTTCATATGTTTATGAGCGCACTGTTTCCTCTTCTATGAAATGCTTGTTTATACCTTTTGCCCATTTTTATGTGTTTTTGGTCTCTTTTTTTATTGAACTATAGCTATACTATATTACAAATATCTGCTCAGACTTTATATTTTCTTTTTACTTTAATGTGTCTTCTGATGAACAGGAGGTTTGATATTATGGTTATTGAATTTGTCAGTCTTTTCTGGTTAACTCTTTTCATGTCTTGTTTAAGAAATTCTTTCCTACTCCTATGTTGTAAAGTTTTGCTTTTAACATTTAAGCACATTTAAGTATTTACTCCTGAATTGAATTTTATGTAAAGTGTAGGGTAGGAATCCAATTTCATTTTTCTCTTGTGGATACCAGTTGTCCTGGCACTGTTTGTTAAGTAGTCTATCATTTTCTCACTGATACGCAGTGTCACTTCTGTCGTGTATCAGAATTCCATACGTGCACGGGTCAGTTCTGAATTCTCTATTCTATTTTATTCTCTATTCTATTCATTTCTCTTTCTCCATGCCTTTATCTAAACTGTCTTTAATTACTATAGTTTGTAATATATTCCACATATAGAATTTGCTTTTTAACCAATCACATATAGAATTTGCTTTTTAACCAATCTGACAATTATTGTCTTTTAACTAGTGAATTTAGTCCCTTTATATTCATTGTGATTACTAGTAGAGTTGACTTTATTTATACCACCATTTTTTCTCCTTTCCTGCCTTCTATGGGATTGATTTATTTTTCTTTATTCCCACCCCCCTTCAGTTGTAAATAATAGATTCTACTTTAAATGTTTGGATGGTACCATTAATTTTTTTAACTTTTTATTTTGAAATAATTTCAAACTTACAGGACAGTTGCAAAAATTATACCAAACCAATACAGAGAACTCTAATATAGCTCCTACCCAGAAGCTCAGGTATACTACCTTGTAACATTTTCCCACATTTGTTATATCATTCTTTCTATTTTGTAAACATATGAGTACGGATTGTATACATCATGTTTCTTGAACACTGAATACTTCCATGTATATTTCCTAAGAGCAAGGATATTCATTTATATAACCACCTTAAGTTCAGTCGTCAAGTTTAAGAAATTGAACGTTGATATAAAATATACAATCCAGATTCTTTTTTTTCAGTTATCACAATACTATCACTTTGAGCATTTTCTCCTTCATATTAGATCCAGTCCAAGAACATGTATGAATTGTCATTGTCTCTTTAGTCTGCCCCCGCCCTTTCTTTAAATTCAGTTTTATTGAGATATATTCACATACTATACAATCATCAACAGTGTATAATCAGTTGTTCACAGTACCATCATATAGTTGTACTTCATCAACACAATCAATTTTTGAACATTTTCATTACTCCAAAGAAAATAATAAAAGTAAAAAAGAACACCTAAAATACCACCCCCCCATCCCATCCTATTTTTCAATTATTTTTTTGTCCCCATATGTCTACTCATCTGTCCATACACTGGATAATGGGAGTGTGAGCCACAAGGTTTTCACAATCACAGTCATACCAAGAATCAAGGCTACTGGGTTGCAGTTCAACAGTTTCAGATATTTCCTTCTAGTTATTCCAATACACTAAAACCTAAAAAGGGATACCTATATAGTGCATAAAAATACCCTCCAGAATGACCTCTTGGCTCCATTTGAAATCTCTCAGCCACTGAAACTTTGTTTCATTTCTTTTCCCCCTTTTGGTCAAGAAGACTTTCTCAATGCCATGATGCTGGGTCCACACTCATCCCCGGGAGTCATGTCTGGCATTGCCAGGGAGATTTACACACCTGGGATTCATGTCCCACATAGTGGTGAGAGCAGCGAGTCCACCTGCCAAGTTGGCTTAGAGAGAGAAGCCACATCTGAGCCTTCTGGGGGGGGACTCAGACACAATTATAAGTAGGCTTGATCTCTCCTTTGCAGTAACAGGCTTCATTAGGGCAAGCCCCAAGATTAAGGGTTCAGCCTACTAAATTGGCAGCCTTCAATGCCGCCCTTTTTTTTTAAATTGAGGAAACGAATACAAAATAAAATTTTTCATCTCAACCACCCCAGATGGATCAATCACATTCACAATGTTTTGCTGTCCTCATCACCATCCATTACTAAAACTTTTCCATCACTGCAAACAGAAATGCTGCACCCATTATCCATTAAGTCCCCATAGCCACTCCCTCCAGCCACTGGTAACCTCTAATCTACTTTCTGTATCTAAATTGAATATATTCGTTATCTGTCCTTGGTGTCCAACTTATTTCACTGAACATAGTGTTCATAATGTTCATCCGTGTTGTTGCATGTATCAGAACTTCCTTTTTAAGGCTGATTAATATTCCATTGTATATGTATACTACATTTGTTTATCCATTCATCATTTTATGGACCTGGGCTGTTTGTCCTTTTGGCTGTTGTGAGTAATGCTGCTGTGAATGCTGATTTACAAATACATAGTCAAGTCCCAATTTTCATTTCTTTTTGGAAGACTATATATCTGGAGGTGGGGTTGCTGGATCATATGGTAGTTCTATGTATAACTTTTAAAAATTTTTTTATTTAAAATATTTTGAAATGCTTTCAAACTTATAAGATAGTCACAAAAATAATACAGTCCCCTTACAGAGGCTGCATCCTATCCCTGTCCCCTCCATAAGCCTAGGTCCACCTAATTTACGACATTTGCCATATCATTCTATCTGTCCTTCAGTCAACTTGTCTATCCCTCTGTCTGTCTATTTAACAATCCATTTTTGAGCACTTGAGTGTAACTTACATACATCATTCTCCTTGAACACTTAATACTGCCATGTACATTTCCTAAGAACAGGAATATTCACTTATGTATCCACCTTAAGTGCAGTTATCAAGTTTGAGAAATTTGACTTTGATATAAAGCTTACTATCTATATTCCAGTTTTTTCATATATCCCAATAATGTCTTCCTGAGCCTTCTATCCATCCTTGTTAGATCTCATTCAGGATCATTACCTTTAATGATCATTATCTCTTCAGTTTTTTTTTTCTCTCTCTCTCTTTTAATTGTGGGGAAATACGTAAAGCAGACGTTCCCATCTCAACCTCTCCCAAACATACCATACAGAGTGGGATTAATCACATTCATTATATTGCAATCCCCTAACCACCTTCCATTATTAAAACTTTCCTATCTTGCCAAACAGAAACCATATACCCATGATGCATTAATTTCCCTTTCCCCCTACCCTGTGCCCCAAGCAACCTGTACTCTGATTTCTGTTTCTTAAGAGCTTGCATGTTCTCCAGGGTTTTCTGTAATTACTACTGGGTTGGAGTTTAACATCCTAAATCTGTAACACTCTCATTTGCTTTGACACCAACTTAACTTCAATAGTATATACAAACTACATTCCTATACTACTCTGTCCCCACAATTTTATGTAAATCTTGTCACAAATTACACGTTTTTATGAGTCTAAGATCACTGACTTAATCATTACATTATATGTATTAGCTTTTTAGACTTGTAGGAATTAAAAAGTGGAATTATAAACCAAAAATACAGTATTTACCTGTGTCATTACTTTTACTGATGATCTTTATTTCTTCATGCAACTTTGATCTATTTCTAATTTTTTTCAACTTGCAGAACTCTCTTTGGCATCTCTAATAAGTCAGTCTAGTGGTGACAAACTCCCTCACTTCTATTTAACTGGGAATGTCTTAATCACTCCCTCATTTTTTTTTTTTACTCTTCATTTTATTGAGATATATTCACATACCACGCAGTCATACAAAACAAATTGTACTTTCGATTGTTTACAATACCATTACATAGTGGTACATTCATCACCCAAATCAATCCCTGACACCTTCATTAGCACACACACAAAAATAACAAGAATAATAATTAGAGTGAAAAAGAGCAATTGAAGTAAAAAAGAACACTGGGTACCTTTGTCTGTTTGTTTCCTTCCCCTATTTTTCTATTCATCCATCCATAAACTAGACAAAGTGGAGTGTGGTCCTTATGGCTTTCCCAATCCCATTGTCACCCCTCATAAGCTACATTTTTATACAACTGTCTTCGAGATTCATGGGTTCTGGGTTGTAGTTTGATAGTTTCAGGTATCCACCACCAGCTACCCCAATTCTTTAGAACCTAAAAAGGGTTGTCTAAAGTGTGCATAAGAGTGCCCACCAGAGCGACCTCTCGGCCCTTTTTGGAATCTCTCTGCCACTGAAGCTTATTTCATTTCCTTTCACATCCCCCTTTTGGTCAAGAAGATGTTCTCCGTCCCACGATGCCAGGTCTACATTCCTCCCCGGGAGTCATATTCCACGTTGCCAGGGAGATTCACTCCCCTGGGTGTCTGATCCCACGTTGGGGGGAGGGCAGTGATTTCACTTTTCAAGTTGGCTTAGCTAGAGAGACAGGGCCACATCTGAGCAACAAAGAGGCATTCGGGAGGAGGCTCTTAGGCACAACCATGGGGAGGCCTAGCCTCTCCTTTGCAGCAACCGTCTTCCCAAGGGTAAAACCTGTGGTAGAGGGCTCAACCCATCAAACCACCATTCCCCTATGTCTGTGGTCATGTTAGCAACCATGGAGGTGGGGTAGGCGAATACCCCTGCATTCTCCACAGGCTCCTCAAGGGGGCACTACATCTTTTTTTTTTTCCCCTTGTTTTTCTTTTTTTTTAACTTTCCCTTCTTTTTTAAATCAACTGTATGAAAAAAAAGTTAAAAAGAAAACAAACATACAATAAAAGAACATTTCAAAGAGACCATAACAAGGGAGTAAGAAAAAGACAACTAACCTAAGATAACTGCTTAACTTCCAACATGTTCCTACTTTACCCCAAGAAAGTTACATAATATAGCAACATTTCTGTGAACTTGCTCCTACTATATCCATCAGAAATTAACAGACCATAGTCATTCCTGGGCATCCCCAGAACGTTAAATAGCTTATCTGTTCTTCTTGGATTATTGTTCCCCCTTCCTTAATTGCTCTCTATTGCTAGTTCCCCTACATTCTACATTATAAACCATTTGTTTTACATTTTTCAAAGTTCACATTAGTGGTAGCATATTATATTTCTCTTTTTGTGCCTGGCTTATTTCGCTCAGCATTATGTCTTCAAGGTTCATCCATGTTGTCATATGTTTCACGAGATCGTTCCTTCTTACTGCCGTGTAGTATTCCATCGTGTGTATATACCACATTTTATTTATCCACTCATCTGTTGAAGGACATTTGGGTTGTTTCCATCTCTTGGCAATTGTGAATAATGCTGCTATGAACATTGGCGTGCAGATATCTGTTCGTGTCACTGCTTTCCGATCTTCCGGGTATATACCGAGAAGTGCAATCGCTGGATCGAATGGTAACTCTATATCTAGTTTTCTAAGGAACTGCCAGACTGACTTCCAGAGTGGCTGAACCATTATACAGTCCCACCAACAATGAATAAGAGTTCCAATTTCTCCACAACCCCTCCAGCATTTGTAGTTTCCTGTTTGTTTAATGGCAGCCATTCTAACCGGTGTTAGATGGTATCTCATTGTGGTCTTAATTTGCATCTCTCTAATAGCTAGTGAAGCTGAACATTTTTTCATGTGTTTCTTGGCCATTTGTATTTCCTCTTCAGAGAACTGTCTTTTCATATCTTTTGCCCATTTTATAATTGGGCCGACTGTACTATTGTCATTGAGTTGTAGGATTTCTTTATATATGCAAGATATCAGTCTTTTGTCAGATACATGGTTTCCAAAAATTTTTTCCCATTGAGTTGGCTGCCTCTTTACCTTTTTGAGAAATTCCTTTGAGGTGCAGAAACTTCTAAGCTTGAGGAGTTCCCATTTATCTATTTTCTCTTTTGTTGCTTGTGCTTTGGGTGTAAAGTCTAGGAAGTGGCCGCCTAATACAAGGTCTTGAAGATGTTTTCCTACATTATCTTCTAGGAGTTTTATGGTACTTTCTTTTATATTGAGATCTTTGGTCCATTTTGAGTTAATTTTTGTGTAGGGGGTGAGGTAGGGGTCCTCTTTCATTCTTTTGGATATGGATATCCAACTCTCCCAGCCCCATTTGTTGAAAAGACCATTATGACTCAGTTCAGTGACTTTGGGGGCCTTATCAAAGATCAGTCGGCCATAGATCTGAGGGTCTATCTCCGAATTCTCAATTCGATTCCATTGATCTATATGTCTGTCTTTGTGCCAGTACCATGCTGTTTTGGCAACTGTGGCTTTATAATAAGCTTCAAAGTCAGGGAGTGTAAGTCCTCCCACTTCGTTTTTCTTTTTTAGAGTGTCTTTAGCAATGCGAGGCATCTTCCCTTTCCAAATAAATTTGATAACTAGCTTTTCCAAGTCTGCAAAGTAGGTTGTTGGAATTTTGATTGGGATTGCATTGAATCTGTAGATGAGTTTGGGTAGAATTGACATCTTAATGACATTTAGTCTTCCTATCCATGAACATGGAATACTTTTCCATCTTTTAAGGTCCCCTTCTATTTCTTTTAGTAGACTTATGTAGTTTTCTTTGTATAGGTCTTTTACATCTTTGGTTAAGTTTATTCCTAGGTACTTGATTTTTTTAGTTGCTATTGAAAATGGTATCTTTTTCTTGAGTGTCTCTTCAGTTTGTTCATTTCTAGCATATAGAAACATTACTGACTTATGTGCATTAACCTTGTATCCCGCTACTTTGCTAAATTTGTTTATTAGCACTAGTAGCTGTATCGTCGATTTCTCAGGGTTTTCTAGATATAAGATCATATCATCTGCAAACAATGACAGTTTTACTTCTTCTTTTCCAATTTGGATGCCTTTTATTTCTTTGTCTTGCCGGATTGCCCTGGCTAGCACTTCCAGCACAATGTTGAATAACAGTGGTGACAGCAGGCATCCTTGTCTTGTTCCTGATCTTAGAGGGAAGGCTTTCAGTCTCTCACCATTGAGTACTATGCTGGCTGTGGGTTTTTCATATATGCTCTTTATCATGTTGAGGAAGTTTCCTTCAATTCCTACCTTTTGAAGTGTTTTTATCAAAAAGGGATGTTGGATTTTGTCAAATGCTTTTTCAGCATCTATTGAGATGATCAATTGATTTTTCCCTTTCGAGTTTTTAATGTGTTGTAATACATTGATTGATTTTCTTATGTTGAACCATCCTTGCATGCCTGGAATAAACCCCACTTGGTCATGGTGTATGATTTTTTTAATGTGTCTTTGGATTCAATTTGCAAGTATTTTGTTGAGGATTTTTGCATCTATATTCATTAGGGAGATTGGCCGGTAGTTTTCCTTTTTTGTAGCATCTTTGCCTGGTTTTGGTATTAGATTGATGTTAGCTTCATAAAATGAGTTAGGTAGTGTTCCATTTTTTTCAATGTTTTGAAAGAGTTTGAGTAAGATTGGTGTCAGTTCTTTCTGGAAAGTTTGGTAGAATTCCCCTGTGAAGCCATCTGGCCCTGGGCATTTATTTGTGGGAAGATTTTTGATGACTGATTGGATCTCTTTGCTTGTGATGGGTTGGTTGAGGTCTTCTGTTTCTTCTCTGGTCAGTCTAGGTTGTTCATATGTTTCCAGGAAATTGTCCATTTCCTCTACATTATCCAGTTTGTTGCCATACAGTTGTTCATAATATCCTCTTATAATTTTTTAAATTTCTTCAGGATCTGCAGTTATGTCACCTTTTTCATTCATTATTTTGTTTATATGGGTCTTCTCTCTTTTTGATTTTGTCAGTCTAGCTAGGGGCTTGTCAATCTTGTTGATCTTCTCAAAGAACCAACTTTTGGTGATATTTATCCTCTCTATTGTTTTTTTGTTCTCTATGTCATTTATTTCTGCTTTAATCCTTGTTATTTCTTTTCTTCTACTTGGTTTAGGATTGGTTTGCTGTTCATTTTCTAGCTTCTTCAGTTGATCCATTAGTTCTTTGATTTTGGCTCTTTCTTCCTTTTTAATATATGCGTTTAGTGCTATAAATTTCCCCCTTAGCACTGCTTTTGCTGCATCCCATAGGTTTTGGTATGTTGTGTTCTCATTTTCATTCGTCTCTATATATTTAGCAATTTCTCTTGCTATTTCTTCTTTAACCCACTGATTGTTTAGGAGTGTGTTGTTTAACCTCCAGGTATTTGTGAATTTTCTAAGTCTCTGATGGTTATTGACTTCTAATTGTATTCCATTGTGGTCAGAGAATGTGCTTTGAATAATTTCAATCTTTTTAAATTTATTGAGGCTTGTTTTATGTCCCAGCATATGATCTATTCTGGAGAAAGTTCCGTGAGCACTAGAAAAGTATGTGTATCCTGGTGATTTGGGATGTAATGTCCTGTATATGTCTGTTATATCTAATTCATTTATCAGATTGTTTAGGTTTTCAGTTTCCTTATTGGTCTTCTGTCTGGTTGATCTATCTATAGGAGAGAGTGATGTGTTGAAGTCTCCCACAATTATTGTGGAAACATCAATTGCTTCCTTTAGTTTTGCCAGTGTTTCTCTCATGTATTTTGTGGCACCTTGATTGGGTGCATAGACATTTACGATTGTTATTTCTTCTTGCTGAATTGCCCCTTTTATTAGTATGTAGTGGCCTTCTTTGTCTCTCAAAACATCCCTGCATTTAAAGTCTATTTTATCTGAGATTAATAATATTGCTACACCTGCTTTCTTTTGGCTGTAGCTTGCATGAAATATTTTTTTCCATCCTTTCACTTTCAGTTTCTTTGTGTCCCTGTGTCTAAGATGAGTCTCTTGTATGCAACATATTCATGGTTCATTTTTTTTTTTTTTGATCCATTCTGCGAATCTATATCTTTTAATTGGGGAGTTTAATCCATTTACATTCAACGTTATAACCGTGAAGGCATTTCTTGAATCAGCCATCTTATCCTTTGGTTTATGTTTGTCATATTTTTCCCCTCTGTCTATTAATATCCTTTATTGTACCCATACCGAATCTCTTTAGTACTGAACCTTTCTCCAAGTCTGTCTGTCCTTTCTTTGTTTCTCTGTTTGTAGGGCTCCCTTTAGTATCTCCAGTAGGGCAGGTCTCTTGTTAGCAAGTTCTCTCAGTATTTGTTTGTCTGTGAAAAATTTAAGCTCTCCCTCAAATTTGAAGGAGAGCTTTGCTGGATAAAGTATTCTTGCTGGAAATTTTTCTCACTCAGAATTTTAAATATATCGTGCCACTGCCTTCTTGCCTCCATGGTGGCTGCTGAGTAGTCACTACTTAGTCTTATGCTGTTTCCTTTGTATGTGGTGAATTGCTTTTCTCTTGCTGCTTTCAGAACTTGCTCCTTCTCTTCTGTGTTTGACAGTGTGATCAGTATATGTCTCGGAGTGGGTTTATTTGGATTTATTCTATTTGGGGTTCTCTGAGCATTTATGATTTGTGTATTTATGTTGTTTAGAAGATTTGGGAAGTTTTCCCCAACAATTTCTTTGAATACTCTTCCTAGACCTTTACCCTTTTCTTCCCCTTCTGGGACACCAATGAGTCTTATATTTGGACGTTTCATATTATCTATCATATCCCTGAGGTCCATTTCGATTTTTTCAATTTTTTTCCCCATTCTTTCTTTTATGCTTTCATTTTCCATTCTGTCATCTTCGAGGTCACTGATTCGTTGTTCAACTTCCTCTAGTCTTGTACTATGAGTGTCCAGAATCTTTTTAATTTGGTCAACAGTTTCTTTAATTTCCATAAGATCATCCATTTTTTTATTTAGTCTTGCAATGTCTTCTTTATGCTCTTCTAGGGTCTTCTTGATTTCCTTTGTCTCCCGTACTATGGTCTCATTGTTCATCTTTAGTTCTTTGAGTAGCTGCTCTAGGTGCTGTGTCTCTTCTGATCTTTTGATTTGGGTGCTTGGGCTTGGGTTATCCATATCGTCTGGTTTTTTCATATGCTTTATAATTTTCTGTTGTTTTTGGCCTCGTGGCATTTGCTGAACTTGATAGGGTTCTTTGAGGATTTGTAGACCAATTGAAGTCCTTATCTCTAATTTATCAGATCTACAGCTTCGTGGAGTACACTTTCTCTAACTAACCAGCAGGTGGCGTCCACGAGCCACCTGTTCTCCACGAGCCAGTTCTCCCCTGCTTAGCCTTTTTGGTGAGTGGGGGAGTGAGTCTTGTGGGGTCCAATTGGTGTACCAAGCTTGCGTGTGTAGTTGGTGTTGCCTGCCCTGTGTATGGGGCGTGTTTCTGGGCAGTCAAGGAGCGGGGGGTGGCTCTAACAATCAAATCTCCCTGGTGATCCTAGAGTTTTAAAGCTGCTGCAATAGTTTAATCCTTCAGTTCAGTCCTGCCACAGTTTGTCTCTGCCACTGACCCACAAGTCCTTGGTATTGGCGTATGGCTCCTGAGACTTGCAAGTGGGCCCCTCTTCCAGGCCGTGCACCCCGGGTCCTCTGTTGAGGGATGACTGTGCTATGTCACAGGTGAGTGCCGTCCCCCCAGGGCAGTTCTGGGCTGCTGGACTGTGTAGGGAGGCTCCCAGTCTGCTGAAATGATAGCTGAATGGGGCTTTGTTAATTCACACTGCTCTATCTTCCCAACTCTGGGACAATCAGCTGAGGTTGCAGGGAAGGCTAATGTCCACGCCCAGTTTTGTGGTGTGTGCCTGTTATTTGAAGCACTTCCGTCACATTGGGTTGTCTGGGGCAGTTCTGGGCTATGGGGCTGGCGATGGGCAGGAGTGTTTCCTGTCCACCAGGATGATGGCTGTGAGCGGACACCCCCGTTTTCTTGGGAAGTTGTGGTGTTTAGTGAATTTTCTCAGCCACTGGATTATTGCGTTTTGTCTCAGAGCTCTCCTAGTTCTGCTCTTGACTTGACCTGCCCAAATTGCAGGTCTTTGAAGCTTTCTGTATTGGGCTTCTTAGAGTAATTGTTTTAGAAAAAGAAAAAAGGATTAAAAAAAAAAAAAAGGGCCCTCCTCAGAGATCTAATGGGTTATTGAAATGCTAAGAGACAAAGCAACCAGGGCCATTAAGGAAAGGTCCACAGGGCAGAGAGATCAGCTTTTCTTCGGGATTTGCATATGCGCCTCAGGGCCTGAGCTCAGGCCTGAGCTCTGCCCTTCCCCCTTCTATGTTCACCAGAACTCCAAAAATCCTCCGCTTTTATTTTGGAGTTTTTCGTGTTGTTTTTTTTCTATGCCTGTCTCCTCTCTGCTGGGCTGGCTGCTCTCAGATTCTCTGGTGTCTGGTCTCCGTCTATCTATGGTTGGAGTTTGGATCAGCAGAATGAGTTTCCAATAAGGGCTGCCACTGCAGTTCTCCCTTCTCCTTCCCGGAGCTGACAGCCCCTCCTCCCACGGGACTGAGCCTGGCAGGGAGGGGCGCGGGTCCCCTGGCTGCAAAAACTTACAGATTTCGCTGATCTCAGCAGTTCCACGTTTTCATGAGTGTTGTATGAAGTATGCCCAAAGTCAGATTGCTCTGTGGTGTCCAGTCCACGCAGTTCCTGGCTTTCTTCCTACTTTCCTGGAGGAGTAACTAAAACATACAGCTTACCAGTCTGCCATCTTGCCCCGCCTCCCCCAGTTGAAGGTCTCACTCCCTCATTTTTGAAAGACAGTTTTGCTGGCTATAGAATTCTTGGTTAGCAGTTTTTGCTTTCAGCATTTTAAATGCCATCCCACTGCATTCTTGCCTCCATACGTTCCAGTGAGAAATCAGCCCTTAATCATATTAAGACTCCCATGTACATTATATGTTGTTTCTCTCTTGCAGCTTTCAAATTCTCTCTTTATTTTTGGTATTCAACAGTTTGATTAGACTGTGCCATGGAAGGGGCTTTATGGGTTTATCCTCTTTGGAGTTTGTTGAAAGTCTCGGATGTTGTCCTAGTTTGCTAATGCTGCAGAATGCAAAACACCAGAGATGGATAGGCTTTTATAAAACAAGGATTTATTTCGCTACACAGTTACAGTCTTAAGGCCACAAAGCGTCCAAGGCAACACATCGGCAACCAGGCACCGGAAAACCTCTGTTAGCTGGGAAGGCAGCTGTTTCCTCTCCAAATGCATGGGTGAGTGCTCCAACATTTCCACACATTGGGGAGACCACCTTCTCGGCCCCACCCTCCTCAAACATTGGGGCAGCTCCCGGATTCCCTTCCATCTCCGGGGCACACGCTCAACCCCTTCAGAACAACGTGGTGGCAGCCAGGCTCTCCCCAATTCCCTGGAAATGTGCTCCACCCTCTTTGGGACCTGAGGTGGCAAAACTCTTCCAGAGCATCGAGGCGGAAAGCCCGCCCTCGACCTCCAGGGCAAACTCACCCTTTCCATGCATGTGGGCTGCTCCGCTCTCCCAGCCCAAGACCTCCTGACTCCAGACCTCAACATCCATGGCTCTGTCTTTGAAGAGATTTTTCCTTTAATTTTTTCCTTGTCTGTCTCCTCCAGTCCAGACCGGCAATGGCTCTGTCTATAAAGATCTCGCAAAAATTCTGTTGGCTTTGCATGAAGCATGCAGGAGTCAAAGCTATCAGACAATAGGACTTTCCACAAATCCTTTCTGCTTAACTCCTTTTCCAATCTTGGCTTGTACTGAAATGGCGGCTGGGTTCCATGTTTAGTTACATCCTCATGTTGGGCTGTAGCTTCTGGGATTCCACCCCCTGGAAGCCTGTAATTTTCCAAGCCATCAACTTCTGGTTTCTTTGAACCCAAGAGTTCAGTTCTAAGTTTATCTCTCTCTGCTCGCATTTTACTATAAGCTGCAAGGAGAAGCCAGGATATGTCCTCCACACGTAGTCTGGAGATCTCCTCAGCTAAGTATTCCAGGTTGTTGCTTCCAGATTCTTTCTTCCATCTGACACCAGGACTCAATTTTGCCAAATTCTGTGCCACTTTAAAACAAGGATCACCTTTCTTCCAGTTTGCAACAACACATTCATCATTTCTGCTGAAGTCCTCATCAGAAGTATCTTTAGAGTCCATATTTCCACAAACAGTCTCTTTAAAGAGTTTTGGCCTTTTCTATCAAGCTCCTCACAACTCTTCCAGAAACTCCCCCTTATCCATTTAAAAAGCTGTTCCAACATGTTTGGTATTTGCAAACTCAGCAGCAAAAGTACCCCACTCTCGGTACCAAAATCTGTCCTAGTTTGCTAATGCTGCAGAATGCAAAACACCAGAGATGGATAGGCTTTTATAAAACGGGGGTTTATTTCACTACACAGTTACAGTCTTAAGGCCACAAACCATCCAAGGTAACACCTCAGCAATCGGGTACTTTCACCGGAGGATGGCCGATGGAGTCTGGAAAACCTCTGCTAGCTAGGAAGGCAGCTGGCATCTGCTCCAAAGCTCTGGCCTCAAAACGGCTTTCTCCCAGGACGTTCCTTTCTAGCAAGCTTGCTTCTCTTCAAAACATCACTCCCAGTTGCACTCTCTCTTCTCTCTTTGAGTCAGCTCATTTATATAGCTCCACCAATCAAGGCCCACCCCGAATGGGTGGGGCCACGCCTCCATGGGAACATCTCATCAAAATTATTTCCCACAGCTGGGTGGGGCACACTCCAAGCAAATCTAACCAACACCAAAACTTCTGCCCCACACAAGACTACAAAGATAATGGCATTTGGGGGATACAATACACTCAAACCGGCACAGATGTGTACATTTGTGTCTTTCATTAAAGTTGGAAAGCCTTCTTTGAATTATTATTTAACTGTAATACAAAGCATACAGTCTGTATTCCATTAGAATATTCTCTGTGTCCCTTTTTTTCTTCTTCTGGGATTCATATAGTGTATTGTGTGCTTGATGGAATTCCACAGGTTTCTCATGCTCTGTTCACTTTCCTTCATTCTTTCTTCTTTCTGCTCCTTGGACTGGATGACTTCAGTTGGCTAATCTTCAAGTTCACTGATTCTTCTACCAGCTCCAATTTGGTATTGAACCACTCTAGGGAATTTTTTTGTTCCTGTAGTCTTCAGCTCTGTTTGGTTCCTTTTCATAATTTCCATCTCTGTACTGATATTCTCTTTGTGTTCATCTTTTGTTTTCCCATTTCTTTATTTCTTTTAGTTCTCTTTTTTTTTTTACATTTTATTTTGAAATAAATTTAAAGTTATAGGAACAGTTGCAAAAACAACACAAACCCCATACACAGAACTCCAGCATTCCCTGACCCCACCTATACCCCGATCCACTAACTTTAACGTGTTGTCACACTGCTATTTCTTTCCTTCCCTCCCTCCCTCCCTCTCTCTCTGTCTATCATCCATCATCTATTGCTCTGTCTTCTGAACATATGAGAGCTAGCTGCACACATCCTTGAACAAACACTATAATTCACATATACAATTCCCATGAACAAGAACATTCTTTTAGGCAATCCTGTTAAGCGCAGCTAAGAAGTATGAGAGATTCAACAATGATACAAAGCTTACATTCTATATTTCCTTTTCCTTATGTCTCAGCTGTGTCCCTTTGAGCCTCCTGTCCTCCATCCTCAGATCCCCATCCAGGGTCATCCTTGGCATTCAATTGTCATTTATTTAGACTGTCTTTTTTTTTTTTTTTTTTTTTTTTTTCTCAATTGTGGAAACATATACAGCCTAAATTTTCCCATTCCACCCCCTCCCTAGCATTCCATTAGTGGGATTAATCACATTTAGAATGTTGTAATGCTATCACCTTCCCACCATCTATTACTAGAAATTTCCCTTCACCTCAAACAGCATCCCTACACTCATTTCTTAACTTTCCATTGCCCCTTCCCCCATTTCTCTTAACCCATACTCTACTTTTCATCTCTATGGTCATATTCTCTGATAATTTCTTTGTGTTTACTGTGGGACCCAAAATTAAACTCTTAAATCCATAACAGTCTTGTTTTTCTTTGATACCAACTTAATTTCAATAGGACACATAAACTATGTACCTATACTCCTCCATACTCCCATCTTTATATAGTTCTTGTCAAAAATTACATATTTTACATTGAGTTCAAAACCACTGATTTGTCATTAGTTTGTGTATTTTATATCATGTAGGAAGTAAATAGTGGAGTTACAATTCAAAAATTATTGACTTCTATTTGTATTCCATTGTGGTCAGAGATTGTGCTTTGAATATGTTCAATTGTTTTTGTTTTTGTTTTGTTTTTTTTTTAATTTACTGAGGCTTGTTTTGTGTCCCACCATATAGTCCATTCTGGAGAAAGATCTGTGATCACTAGAGAAAAATGAGTGTCCTGGTGATCTGGGATGAAAGGTTCTATATATGTCTGTTAAAATTCTCTATATCTCTTTCTCCTTTCTTTGTTTCTCTGTCGGTAGGGCTCCCTTTAGTATCTGAAGTAGGGCAGGTCTTTTATTGGCAAACTCTCTCAGCATTTCTCTGTATCTGTGAAAAATTTAAGCTCTCCCTCAAATTTGAAGGAGAGTTTTGCTGGATAAAGTATTCTTGGTTGGAAATTTTTCTCTCAGAGTTTTAAATATGTCATGCCACTGCCTTCTCGCCTCCATGGTGGCTGCTGAGTAGTCACAACTTAGTCTTATGTTGTTTCCTTTGTATGTGGTGAATTGCTTTTCTCTTGCTGCTTTCAGAACTTACTCCTTCTCTTCAGTATTTGAGAGTCTGATCAGAATATGTCTTGGAGTGGGTTTATTTGGATTTGTTCTATTTGGGCATATATGCTTTGTGTATTTATATTGTGTAGAAGGTTTGGGAAGTTTTCCCCAACAATTTCTTTGAATACTCCTTCTAGACCTTTACCCTTCTCTTCCCCTTCTAGGACACCAATGAGTCTTAAATTTGGATGTTTCATTTTATCTATTATATCCCTGAGATTCTTTCGATTTTTTTCATTTTTTTCCCCATTCTTTCTTTTGTTCTTTCATTTTCTGTTCTGTGGACCTCTAGGACACTGAGTTGTTGTTCCACTTCCTCTAATCTTGTATTATGAGTATCCAGAGTCTTTTTAATTTGGCCAAGAATTTCTTTTATTTCCATAAGATCTTTTTTTTTTTTATTTAATCTTGCAATTTCTTCTTTATGCTCTTCTAAGGTCTTCTTTATGTCCCTTTTATCCTGCTCAGTGGTCTTCTTCATGTCTTTTATATCCTTTGCCATGTTTTCGTTCCTCAATTGTAATTGTTTGATTAATTGTGCCAAGTACTGTGTCTCTTCTGATATTTTGATTTGGGTGTTTGGGTTGGTTTTATCATATGCATTAAGATTTTCTGTTGTTTTTGGCCTCTTGGCATTTGCTTTGCTTGATAGGGTTCTTTCAAGTTGTAAAAAAAAATACCAATCTAATTTTTCAGAAATACAAGTTGGAGGCGAACACTTTCTCCAACTAACCAACAGATGGCGTCTGCAAGTCACCTATTCCCCTCAAGTCAGGTCTTCCCAACTCTGTCTCTGTGGTGTGTGGGGAAATGATTTTTGTGGGGTTCAGTTGGTGAACTCAGTTTGGGTTTGTTGTTGGAGCTGTCTGCCCTGAACGTGGTGCGTGTGTCTGGGTGGTCAGGGAGGCAGGGCTGCTTTAATATTCAAACCTCCTAGGTGTTCCCGGAGATTCAAGGCTTTTGCAAGAGTCTAAGCCTTCATATCAGTTTTGCCCCAGATTGACGTAGCGTCCTGGGTTTTCCAAGCAGGCCCTCCTTCTCAGCTGTGATCTTCCAGGACACCCCAGGGCCCCCCTTCTCAGCTGTGATCTTCCAGGACCTCTGCTGAGGGAAGGCTGTGCTACGTCATTAGTGCGCGTCATCCCTCAAGGGAAGCCCCAGGTGGCCGGGCTGTGCGGGGGCGCTCTCTTCCTGATGCAAAAATTAGCCTATATTGCTGCAAAGGAGAGGCTAGGCCTCCCTATATTTGTGCCTAAGAGTCTCCTCCTGAATGCCTCTTTGTTGCTCAGATGTGGCCCTCTCTCTCTGGCTAAGCCAACTTGAAAGGTGAAATCACTGCCCTCCCCCCTACGTGGGATCAGACACCCAGGGGAGTGAATCTCCCTGGCAACGTAGAATATGACTCCCGGGGAGGAATGTAGACCCGGCATCGTGGGACGGAGAACATCTTCTTGACCAAAAGGGGGATGTGAAAGGAAATGAAATAAGCTTCAGTGGCAGAGAGATTCCAAAACGAGCCGAGAGGTCACTCTGGTGGGCACTCTTACGCACACTTTAGACAACCCTTTTTAGGTTCTAAAGAATTGGGGTAGCTGGTGGTGGATACCTGAAACTATCAAACTACAACCCAGAACCCATGAATCTCGAAGACAGTTGTATAAAAATGTAGCTTATGAGGGGTGACAATGGGATTGGGAAAGCCATAAGGACCACACTCCACTTTGTCTAGTTTATGGATGGATGAGTAGAAAAATAGGGGAAGGAAACAAACAGACAAAGGTACCCAGTGTTCTTTTTTACTTCAATTGCTCTTTTTCACTCTAATTATTATTCTTGTTATTTTTGTGTGTGTGCTAATGAAGGTGTCAGGGATTGATTTAGGTGATGAATGTACAACTATGTAATGGTACTGTAAACAATCGAAAGTACGATTTGTTTTGTATGACTGCGTGGTATGTGAATATATCTCAATAAAATGATGATAAAAAAAAAATTAGCCTATAATTCTTGACTGGTGTAAGTTCTGAATGAAAGGCAGGTAGTAGAGCTGGGCCCCAGCCCTTTCCTCTTAGAGAAGATAGACGCCTTAGGGGGAGGTCATTAGCATTTCAGTGGTCTCTCTCTGCCTGTGCCACACCCCTGTCTGGGTCACAGAACTGGGGACTGAAAATGGCCGAGGCTTTCTCCACTGAGTCGAAAAAGGAACAGAGCTAGTCCGAGGCGACCCTCCGGCTCTCCAAGGTCAGTCATCACCCAAAGCCTCTGTCTGCTTGTTGGGGATTTGTACCTCGTAGTGAGCAGTTCACACTCGCTAATTAAAACCCCAGTTGGAGCTCAGCTGAGCTATATTTGCTTGCTGGGAGAAAGCTTCTCTCTGGCACCATGAGGCTTTGTAACTTGGGCTGTGGGGGAGGGGTCTCCCGATTTGGATCCACAGTCTTGCTTACAGATTTTATGCTGTGATCTCGGGCAGTCCTCCCAATTCAGGTTAGTGTATGATGAGTGGACAGTCACGTTTGTCCCCCTGCACTTATTCTGGATTATTTACTAGTTGTTTCTGGTTTTTTTTTTGAGTTGTTCCAGGGGGACTACTTAGCTTCCACTCCACTCTATGCCACCATCTTGGATCCTCCTCCCTCCTTTAGTTCTTTGTCCATGTTTTCCTTTAGTTCTAGAAACATACTTAAGACCTTTTTTTTTATTTTTTATGTCTTTGTCTGGTGTGTCCCAAGTCTGTTCCTCTTCATTGATGGTTCCTAATGCTTGAATTTTCTCCTTTGCCTGAGCCATTGCTTCCTGTTTCTTTGTATGTTTTATAATCTTTTGTTGAAACCTGAACATTTTAATATTTTACTGTATTACTAATCAGATTTAGACTCTGGGCCTTCTGTTCCTTAAGCATATATCCAGCTAGCATTTTCCTCAAATGGCAAGAGTTTTCCTTGAATACTAGGAACTAACAAAAAAGAAGGAAAAAAGAAAACGTTTCCCAGTTTTGTGGATTGACTTGTGCAGTTGTGTTCCTTCAGAACTTTTCCATACGTTGAATTCAGAGAATAGCACAAAGCCAAAGTGTAGGGGCCACCCTGATCCTTTCTGCACATGCATCTTGTCTTGGGCATGTGCATATGGCCCTAGAAATTTACCCTGATTACATGGATATGAATGTCCCATCTTCCCTAGGAAACAATTTCCTCCCAGTCTCAGGCACTGCACTGCATATTGTACAGCCAGCAATCCCTTGCCCCAAGCAGCCACTTGACTGCCTTCCCACAGCATTCTGTAGGAAAACCCTGCTAGCTGCCTTCTATATGCAACAAGTTCTATGATGGAGAGTATGTGAAGAGTTCCTCCCTCAGTCCCTCAGGCCACGACCAAACAAATTAGGCCAGGCATTAATGCTCCCAGAAGGAGAGATACTCTGCTTCCTCTGGAACTTAGACTTGGGATCCACCCTGGGAGCACATGCCAGCTCCACACCAAGCCGGTGAGGGACGGGCCAGCTGGGGTGCCATGAGAGCCTGTTGGTCTTAAGGAGCCTTTTTCTTGTTTCAGCACTTTCCCTGTTACTGTAGTCCTTTGACTGTTTTCTGGAACTTTGAGAAAGAAGTTTCTGCCAGTTTTTGCTGGTTGTTGAAAGCTTCTGGGTGAGAGAGCACCCTGAAGTGTCTCACTCCACCATCTTGATCAGGTCAGCTATGTGTTTTTTCACGAGCCTTCCAGATGATTCTGATGCACACCAAAGTTTTAAAACCCATGGTTCTAATGTGAATTGCTTTTTCTTTGTCCTGAACACTGATTATCTTCTGCCTGCAGTGTTTCTAATATTATGTTAGTTTTACTTTGTTTTTATGTCATTCCAATTAGTAATAATTATTGTTATGGTTTCAGGGTCAGTGCTTGTTTGGATAAACTAATTGCTCTATTCACTGTGGCTTCCTAAATCCCACTCCTTTCCTTTGTGTTCATTTTCCTTCTTTGTGAAGTACATCTTTTAATAGTCTTTTCAGTGAGGGACTATTAGTAAACTTTCTCAGTCTTTATAAAGTCTTTGTCCTCAGTCTTGATAGTTTAGCTGAGCATAGCATTCTAGATTGACAATTATTTTCTCTTAGCACTTTGAAAATATTTCATTTTGTCCTGGCCTCTGTGGTTACTATTGAAAAATAATTCTGATTATTCCTTTGGAGGTAATCTGCCTTTTTCCTCAGGTTCTTTTAAGATTTTTTCCTTTGTTGCTTGTGCTCTGCAGTTTTATTACAGTGTATCTAGATGGAAGTTTAGGTTTTGTTGTTCTGCTAAAGAATTATGCTTCTTGATCTGAAGACCTTTCATCAGTTTTGGAACATTGTCAAGCATTCTCTCTACAAATATTATCTTTTCCCCATTTCTCACTAGGCATAAATCTTCTCAATTTTTCCCCCACATTGCTTAACCCCTCTTGCATATACTGGGCTTCGGGTAACTTCCTCATAACTCTCTTCCAGTACACAAATTCTTTAGCTGTATCTAATCTGCTTCTTATATTGCCTATTGTTTGTTTGTTTGTTTAACTTCATTGATTCTATTTTTAATTTCTATAAATTCTGTTTTGTTTCTTTTTAGAAATTCCTGTTTTCTCATTATGTATTTTTTCTTAGTGTTTTGATTCTTTCTTATATGTCTTTACTCAGTTTAAATATACATATTTTATATTCTTGTCCAGATTATCGTATTTTTATTTCTCATTTTTGGGAGTCCATTTCTGCTGTGGTATGTGATGACTAGCCCTAGTGAACTTTGGGGTTTGTTTTGTTTTATTGTTTAAAAATAATAAAATTTGGGGTTATGAAAATAATACCCAAGTTTAGCTACAGTGTCAGATCACACACTGACCATTCAGGTTTTCAATTCCATCTTTGTTTCTGTCATGTAGCTATTTGCCTTATAAGCACACCTATGAATTTAACATAGTTTTTGTTATAAATCTATCTAATCTAGCTAATATTTCTAGGTATTTGTTGTGGCAGGAGGATTTTCAGCTACCTTAGGTTTTGTTTTTTTATTTGTTGTTTTTTCTGGAATGGAAAATATTCTTCTTGTCACTTTTCAGAAAGAACTACCCAGATAGGTTTTCTCTTTAAGGTTGCTGCTTGTCAAACAGAGCCCAGTCAACGTACCACCCTAGCAGTGGTGTTCAGTCCACAGAGCTTAGGAGGACAGGGGACTCTGGCTTCAGTATGAGAACCCTTTTAGTTAATAATGATCTAACAAAGGTGGCCCCAGAATCACTAGCCATAATTTGGCATGTACAGGTTTTGGGAAGTATTTACAGTGAAATTTAGAAATGAGGCAATTATTTTAATGTTAGTTGTTTTAATTTTTTAAATAAATACTACCAAGATTTTTGTTGGGTTAACTTTAACTTCTAAAATGAGTCTTTGAAGGTTATTCCATGGATACAGTATCTTTTATCCTCTTCCATTGTGAATGGATATGTTAATATTATATGCTCCCTGGATCCAGAAAGATTCTTGGAATTGTATGCCAACACCAAGTGGGAACTTCATTGTTTTCTAATCTCTTTGAATGTTTTTCTTCTCTCCTAGATATATTAGAGCCACCAATTTAAAGGGGTTTTATGGGAATTTGAGGTTTTGAAACAAGAACATAGGCAACATTAATTATTAAGGATTCCTTGCCTGGTAGACTATAAACTACACATACATACATAATTTTTTTTTTCTTTTTCCTTTTTTTTCCCTTTTCACAACTCTTTTTAGTCTTCCCAGCTAACTCTTACATGCCTTTAGGAGGCTTTTTACATTTTTCAGTTTTTTAGAGAAAATGCTATAAATCCAAAAGACTTACCATCAAACATTTATTGAGCACTAAGGAATGGGAGACCCAGTCCTTGCTGACAAGGACAATATAAGTTTATTTGAAAAGTAAGAATCAAAACAGATTTTTATGATCAAAAACTACTATATGCAATAAAATAAATTTGACTGTGATGAAAAAATAAACCTGGGTATCAGAAAGCAGCACATTGAATGATGTATAAAAGTTGATAAATTGTATCTTTGAGGTCTCAAAATCCATAAGAAGTGGTTAAAAATAATTGTCTCCAATGACTGCCTGAATTCAAATCCCAACTGCCAACACTTAGAAAATTATTCAAACATCCTCAGTTTCAATTTCCTCATCTACCACATGGAAATTAGAAGGGGAAGCTCAAAGTCACATATGTCACCAGAAGGAAAGTTGGAGGTTAAAATATGGGAATGTATAAAACAGTGAATCTTGTGGTGGACAATGTCCATGATTAACTGTAAAAATACTAGAAATCTCTCTTAGGAACTAGAACAAATGTATGACACTATAACAAGAAGTTAATAATAGAGAGGCATATAGGAAAAAATATATACCTATTGCAAACTATATACTACAGTTAGAAGTGTTGTAACATTCTTTCGTCAACAAATGTACTATACCAAGACTATGAATCAATAATGGAGGAGGGGTGGTTAGGGGTATGGGAGGATTTGAGTTTCCTTTTTTTGTGTGTCTTTATTTCTTTTCTGGAGTAATGAAAATGTTATAAAAATTGAAAAAGAAAATTAACTGTGGTGATGGATGTATAGCTGTATGATGGTACCATAGGCAATTGATTGTACACTTTGGATCTTTGGATAACTGTATATATGTGAACAATCTCAATTAAAAAAAATCTGTAATTGTATCCAATATAGAGTAAGCATTATAAAGGAAACACAGAGGCCATTTATTCTAGCTTTCTGTGTTGTGGTCCATTCTTTAATGGAAATTCTTAAACTCTGTTCCTTAATAGCACTAAGGAACTGAATTTTGTAAGAAAATGTAGGTATCTTTTATTTCTATTTAAATATTTTTTAAATTTCCTGAGGGTAGGGGCTATGCAGAGGAGAAGTTTAAATTAATTGAATACCTACTATATGTTAGACATAAAAGTATTTTATTAACTGTTATGTAACTCATACTTCCTAATTTAGAGCCACAGTAATCAACTTATTTTTATATAATTTTATACTCTCATTTGTTAGGATTTCCTGAAATGCTTGCTACTATATTAGGTACTAAGTATACAGGGATAAAGTAGGTACCAATTATACAGGGATAAAGAAACAGAAAATTAAGAAATAAGTTAATAAACAAGAAAATAGCAAATAGTGGTAGGTGCTACAATGAAATGATGTAACTGTGGGACTACTTTAGACCTTTTCTATATGAATACCTTTTCAAGCTGAGACCTCATTGATGAAAGGTAGCAAGATTGGCAAATATTGGGGATGCCAACTTTCTAGGTGGAAAGAAAAGTTAACAAAGAGGCCCGAGGTCAGTGTGAAGAGGTATTCAAGAAATATGAAGACAACGAGCACAGCTAGAATGTGGTAAGTGAGGGAGTGAGGGATATGAGAGATAGGAAGTTACCAGAGCATGTCATGCCTTGTAGCCTTGGTGAACAGTTTGATTTTATTGTGTGATGTGAAACCCCTGGCAAGTTTTAAGCAGGGAAGTAATATAATCTGATGTTTATTTTGAAAAGATTTCAGTAACTGCTGTGTGGAGAATGGATTATAGGGGGCCAAGAGTAGAAGCAAGAAGACCCGGGAGACTGTTGTAGCAACCCAGGAAATGGTGGAGCATCATCAGACTAGAGTAATAGCAGTGGAAATGGAGAGAAGTAGATGAACTTGAGTTTTGTTTTAGAGGTGGAGTTGACAGGTCTTACTTCTGAATTGAATGTAGGGGAGGAAAAGTAAAGAAAAGAATCAAGGATTACTCCTACATATTTTTACTTGAGCAACAGAATGTCGGGGGAGCAAGTTGGCATTCAGTGAAACAGGATTTAGAAGGGAAAATCTGTTGTTCTGTTTGGCTAACTTTAAGTTTGAGTTGCCTTTAAACTTCTAACTAGAGATGTCAAACAGGCAGTTGGATATACAATCTAGAGTTTAGAATTCAAGGGAAGCCATGGAATGAGATTACTTATGGAATGACTGTATAGAAAAGGGAAGAGTCCCAAGACTTATGTTTACAAATCCAATGAAGCAGCAGCTAATAAGGGAGAAAAAAAAATTTAAGTGCAGTATCTTGAAAATCAAGTGAAGAAGTATTTGAAGAATCTAATGCTATTGAGCGGTCAAATAAGATGAGAGCTAAGAAGTGACCCATGACTTTGACAAAATGGAGGTTACTGATGACTTTGAGGAGCAGTGTCATTGGCTGGTCAGAACTGAAGTCTGGTTGTTGAGGAGAAAATGGGTGGTAAGAAATGGAGACAGTGAGTATAGATAATTCCTACGAAAAGTTCTGTAGAACGATGGGGTGATAGCTAAAGGAGACTGAGGGACCACGTTAGGTAGGTAGGTTGGTTTTGTTTGTTTTAAATTTTACTGCAGTATCCTGCTGTGCAAGTTAAGCTCTTCCTTTTAGTACACTGACTTGCAGACCTGGGGTTTCCTATTTGTTAACTAAATAGAAAACTATACCCATGAGCCCTCCATCTATCCCTGAGAGCTAGTGACAGCAGGAACAAGAGGATTTCTACAGTAAGACATAAGTTCATAAGTTCATTCAGAGATTCCTGCTCTGTCCTCTCTTGTGAGGCTCTGTGAAGACAGGAATTTTATACCCTGTCCCTCCTTCAAATTGCTGATATTCTGATGGGAGGAAACCATGGTTGGTGCTCCACAGTCTGTATCTGACCTGGTCCTTGAATAATGAAGGAAGGGCATTCCATCAGAGCAGAGTGCCCGAATCACAGAGGCATCACACTGAGCAGGATGAGGGCATGTAATAGGATTTGATGGCGCAATCCTGGGGCCTAGTTACGTTTGTGACATGGGGGGTGCTGGACGGAAAGGTGGGGGGGGGGGGGCGTGGGGATGCTTTCCAGCAATTTAGACTTGCTTAAGGAACAAAAGTCAGGCTGTTAATGGGTTCAGTTATCTGGTAATCAAATGGATTCATCTAAATAAGAAGAAAATTAGTGATGCAGATTTCCTCAAAACTGGGCTTTTGCTTGCAAACTGTGCTTGTCAGCAGTGGCTTCTCTAATATCATCTTCTCAAGGTTTATACTATGAACCCTAAATTTGCCTTCTTACCTAGAGAAAAGTAAAGTCCAAAATTTCCCTTATTGTTTCATCTCTTAGAATGAAGCATGCAGTCACTGTAATGGTTGCATTCAGCTGCCTATTTAAGGAAACACAGGAAATTAACAGTGCATTTTCAAGAAAAGCTGATTACCATCTGTTATTAGTAATCATCTAAAAACATCACTGAGTATAAGCATTGCCAATGGTCAGAGACACATCAGATAAGAAGGGAGAAAACATCCATCATATAGAATGTTTTACTTTCAAGCTATTAGAATGCATCAATTAAAATTAAATAATTTTGAAATATATCAATCAAGGAATGGTATTCTATCCTGTGCCCAAAATGTTCCACTGTCGTTTTTCCCAGATGTGGAATATTACATATTAGGTCACACTTCTTGAACTCATTGGAAATAACATAATTTTTATAGTTTTGCATGCAAGGCAGCCAACTCTCTGTGAGGCTCTGGATCCCTGCACTCAAGGACAGCTTTGGGGTGAAGGCTTTATTCAGGGCTCACTTCGTGGTCATCATTTCATCCTGACCATGGATGCAGGATATTTTTACATCAGTAGGCTGGTAGCACCAAAAAAGCACCAGGGGCATTTCATACCCACTGCAGAGGTTTTTTAACCAAATGTTTTATTTTGGGAGAGTGGTTAGGCTAGTACTTGAATAAAAGTTGATTTTCTAGAGTCTGATGGGAGGAAATTAGTTTAAGTTTTTTATTTTAGCAAAATTTAAGGGCTTTATCCATAAAAAGCTAACTAACTTTTCTTTTAAATGCTCAACTTAGATTGGGCAAATTAGGGATTTTGAGATTTTGCTAAGTAATAAAAATCAGTATACATCTGGAACATGACACTTCTACCATTTCCCTCATGAGACCACTTCCACTGACTCAGATGCAGGCAACACGAAGTTCCCACAATAGAAAGAATCTCTAATGTAAAAATGGGCAACAGTGCTCATAGCTATTTTTCATCAACCTACATATTTCATAGTTTGGTAAGATTTTAAATACAAGGACAAAGAAACCATGTTAGAGAATGTCCTTTTTCAATATAATCTTTTCTGCTTTTTTCCAACTCAGATGGTTTTCATTGTTTTTTCTTTTTAAAAATTTTTAATTTTTACCCTAATTCTGAATTGGTAACTTTTATTAGGAAATAAGGCACATATGTATTTGGTGCTTCAGTTAATAGTTTGAATAATAATGAAATGAAGGCTATGGGGAGAATTTGGTTCAAGATTTGCCTTTTCTTATGTGCACTTCTGATTGTGAGCATCAGTTCAGATTTTACAGAACAGTAGCTAACCTTCCTCAGTAGCTGGAGTCCTGGAGATGGTGTAAATAATGAAAGAAGAAAGAGCTGGCCTTGGTCTTTTTAGATAATATTTGCCCAACATCTTTAGATACCTGTTCTAAAATGACTCCATTTCAGGCCTCCAGTTCTCTGCTAGTGGCTACATCCTGAGATGAAATCAGTATAAGTGGCCCTCAAAGCAGCAGCAAGAACCCTGAACTACCGTACTGGGGAGGACTAATATGCTACTTCATTTGTGACTTCAGTTGTGACCTTGATTTAATTAATGCCACTGAATTGTACATTTAAAAGTAGTGAAAATGGCAAATTTTGTATGTTAGCACAATAAAAAAGTTTTTAAAAACTTCCACATTTGCATAGGAAGGAGGTAGCTCAGAGGCTGAAGGAAGCTTCTTGTTAAAGGGCCAAGTGTAAGAGAGACAGTTGGACAGCTTAAAATAGAAAGGGAAGGTCATCTAATTCTGGAGCAAAAGCCATAGTGCAAACAGAGGCCAAGAGACAGTAGTCAGCCTGACATTTAAAGGAAGTATTTGTGTGAAAAAGAAGAGGGACATGGATGGCTGCAGCTCCACTCACAACACCAACATGTCTTGTTGTCTCTGGCTTTGTGGTGCTTATTTTCAAACAGGAAATATGTTTAACTCTTGTAATTTGTGAGAATCCTGAGACTTACTGGATCACCAAAATTGTATATACCACTAATGCCGTCTTTTGTCTTCATAAAAAGCAGTAATTGTTACTGAAATTTTTTACTATCTTAAATGAGTATTTAAATGTAAGACCAAAGTAATTTATAAACTACCATTTTCTTACATCTTAGACCTTTTTACTTTCTTTTAGGGACCAGTTGTCACAAAGAAAGGATACCACTTCATATGAATTAGTATATGCATGTAACTCAATGACATGCAGACTCCAGGCAGGTGGTGAGGATGGTATACCAGCCAGGTGACCACCTGACCACAATGCTTTCCAGCCTTACGTCATTCTTAAATGTAACATACCTTTTAGTACCTGGACTTTTCAGGTAATTAAGTTAATCTTTGGGTCAGTCCACACTCATCTCCCACGGGGTTCCTCCACAGTATTGTTTCAAGAGCTGCTTTCCTTCCATGGCTCCAGCCTGATTCAGGCCCTCCTTAATTCTCACCTTTATTATTGTGGTGGCTTCACCCATCTCTTACATCTTACCACACACATTCTCTCCCCCACCCCCATTAAACTTATGCCAGGCTAATCTTCCTGAAAATGAAACCTATTCCCCTCTAATTAAAAAAAAAAAAAAAAGCCATTTTAACTACTTTTAAGTGTGCAATTCAGTGGCATTAGTTACATTTATAGTGTTGTATTACCATCACTACCATCCATTACAAAAACTTTTTCCTCATCCAGAGATTCTGCACCCATTAAGCATTATCTCCCTATTTTCCCTCCCCACAGTTCTTGGTAACCTGAATCTACTTTCTGTCTCTATGAATTCACTTATAAATATTTCATGTAAGGAAATCATAAAATATTTGCCCATTGTGTCTGGCTTCCTTTGTGTAGCATGTTTTCAAGTTCATCCATTTATAGTACCAGAACATCGTTTTTATGGCTAAATAATATTCCATTGTCTGTATAATCACAATTTGTTTATCCATTTATCTGTCAATGGATACTTGGGCTATTTCCACCTTTTGGCTACTGTGAATAATGCTGCCATGAACATTGGTGTTCAAGTATCTGTTCAAGTCCCTGCTTTCAATTCTTCAGGATATATATACCTAAGAGTAGAATTGCTGAGTCTAACAATGACCCTTATAATTTAAGGGAAACCTTTCACATTTCATCTCTCACTACCTGCTATGTTCCAAATGAACTGAGCAATTTTGTTCTGTTAAGCTGCTCCACATTTTCCTACACTGTTTTTCCTCCTTGGAATGTTACTTGATGAGGCCCTTCTCAAACATGTGGTTTTTCCTTCCTTTATATTCTATAATGTTTTGTACCTCTTATATCAATTAACTCATTAAGCCTTGTATTACAGATATTATGCTTCCCCATAACCCATTACTATGCAAAATAACAGAACACAGTTCAAATTGGATTCATGTTCATTTCCTTGACAGTGTCTAACACATTTTCAGCACTTAAGTAATAGTTTACATTGGTGCCATACTCTCATTCTCCTCGCAATACTTTTACATGTATATACATACAAATATATCTTTGTTTTTATATGAATGATAACACACTATAGTTTTTCTGTTGCTTTTTTTTCACTTATGATGAAAATTTTTTATGTTCATATGTTTACCTCATTACAGTTAATGGTTATATAATATTTTATAAAATGGATATTATCTACTTTAACTACTGATGGGTGTGTTAGAAAGCTTTTAAATGCTACTACAGATAATACTGCAGTGTATATCTTTGCACAGTTGTGGAGATGTGTCAGAAAGATAGCTTCTTAGAAATGGAATTACTGGGTAAAAGAGAATATATATATTTTTTTACTTGCTGGAGCCAAATTGCCTTCCAAAAACCCTTATGCAATTTATATACCGACCAACAGTGTATGAAAATGCCCATTTCTCCATGTCTGCATTTCATATTATCAGCCTTTTAAATTTTTGCCAATCTGTTGTGCAAAAAGTTCTCACTTCAATTTACATTTCCCCCTATTTACTAGTGTGGTTAAATGTCTTTTCATATGTTGGCTACTTATATTTCTTCTCTGAGAATTGCCTGTTCATATCTCTTTGCCAATTTTTCTATTAGGTTGTCTTTTTCTTGGTGATTTTTATCACTTTTTTATAGATTTTGGAAATTAATTCTTTTCACATACATTGGAAACATTTATTCCCAGTTTGTCAGTTGTCCTTTAACTTTGTGGTAACATTTGTGACTTTAAATTTTTAGGTAGTCAAATCTTTAGTGTTTTATTTATAGCTTCTCAATTCTGTGTCTTAATTGGAAAGGCCTTCCCAACCCTAAAATTTTAAAAATATTTTTTTCTGAGAACTTTTACTTTAGCTTTTAATCTTTTAATTCATTTGACTTTTATTTTGGCTTTTGATAAAGTGTAGTGATAAATTTTTACTTCTTTTTGTCTTTCCAACACTATTGAATCCTTTTCCCATTGATTTGAAATGTCACAGTCATAAACAAAAGCTCTGTATATTTTTGAATTTATTTCTGGATTGTCTTTTCTGTCCACTAACATTTTTATTTATTCTTGTCCCAGAACTATGACTTTGTTCTTCTGCATGATCTCTTCAGTATGAACTTTACAATCAGTTTGTGGATGCCATTAAAAAAGGTTTTGTTGTTGTTGTTTCAGTCTTACTGAGCTTTTTGTTTGGATTACATGTAATTTATGGATTACGTGGGGAAAATGAACATCATTGCAATATTGAATCACCTGTTTTGGACCCTATAATATAGCTTTCCTATTTGATCAGTGATTTTTGTCCTTCTGTGGAGTTATAGCTTTTTCCTCTAGAGATTGTACCTTTTTGTTAGATTTCTTCCTAGGTATTTTATAGATTTTATTGCCACTGTGAATATGATCCTTTCTTCCTTTACATTTATTTCCTGTTGATTTTTGATACTAGATAATAAAACCATTACTTTTTGTATATCTTTTTTACCACCTTATTAGTTTTAATAGTTTTCAGTTGATTTCTTGGATTTTTTAAGTGCACAAAATACCTGGGAAAACAGTGGCAGGTTTCTATATTTTTTCCCAATATTTATTCTTCATTTCTTTCTATTGTCTTAACTGAATTATTAGGAACCTCCAGGACATCTTTGTCTTGTTCTCAGTTTTAGGAGGAATGCTTCTGTATATTTTTACATTAAATTTGATGCTTGCTTTGGATATCTAATAAAGTCACTTTGTCAGATTAAGAAATTTATCTTCTGTTCTTCACTTACTGAGGATTTTTACAAAACTTAGTGTTAAAATTGTATCACAATACTTTTGTTTCTCTTTTTACTTGTTTCTCCTTGCTATGTAATAGTTTATAAACTTGGGAGCTAAGTGTTACTTGAAGATTTGATTGCATTCACTCATAAATCTGAGCCTGGTGACTTTAAAAGATGGAATTTTGACTGCCTTATTCAAGAGCCTACTTTTCTCTGATTTTGCACAAGTTACTAAGTTTATCAGCTCTCAGTTTTTGTAATGGTAAATGGAGATGATAAACCTAATTCCTATTATTGTTCTAAGGATGAAATGAAATGATTGCTTAGCATTGTGCTTCACATAAGGTAAATGCTCATTAATAACATCCAGTGTCATCGCTGTTACTTCCTCAAGTAGATTGCTGTAGTTTACTTAGTCATAACTATGCTGCACAGTGGGACTGTCAACTCCACACTGGATAGGGAGAGAAGATACAAAGGTAAGATGATACTCTAGCCAGCAGCAGTAGGCAGCATCTCTGGCTGACACATTCCTGGTGGCTCTGGATCTCTTTCAGGACCAGAGCTTTTTCCTACAGGGCTGTCTCTCAGCAGACCTGTCCACAAGGCTGGATGTGCCACCTCTGTTGGACAAGGAAGCCAAGGCAGAACCATGTGTGTAAGCCCTGGGCACCCCCACCCCACCTGGAGCTTTTCTCCCCCAACATTGGGAATGCTTGTTTATGTTACTTATTGAAGATTTTAACTCAAATAGAAAGATAACATTCTTTAAAAAGTCCCTTTTAAAGTGAGGCATAATGTATAAAGCTATGGAAAACGCAGTCTTCACATGATAAGTCCCAAGAATATTCTATGGTTTTGTTTTAGGTAAAACTAGAAGTTTTGTCTCCATGCTTTCAAAAGGAACCTAAAATGTTAGGCTGAGATAGATGTATAAAGTAGAAAATGGAGACTTGTATTCTCATCAACAAACAGGTTTTTTCCTGTCTTTTCTACTTCAAAATCCATCTGATATTTAAAATGTATTTATGTTGAGTCATTTCTTTCTCTTTGGCTGATGAACCAGAAGATCACGAAATGATTCTGCAGAGGCAGTAGCATTACGTTCAGTTTCTTTTTTTGTATATATCAGATAAGAAGCCTGCAAATGGAAGTAAGTCCGCCTCACATCCTTTGTATGGTGATGGCAGTGATGTTGTCTTTTTATCACTGGTGCAACATTTAATAGTTCACAATGCTGGTTTCAGAAAACCTTAAAGACTTTTTTGGAGGGAGTTCCATGATCAAATGGAACTTAACATACATATTAGGAATTAGGATTCTGTATCTGCAATTAAGGAAGGCAAAAGAAAAGTTAAGAGGTTCAGCTCGGCTTAAGCCTCTAAATCACCCTCTTTGAACCAAAGCTTATTTCTGGTTAGTAAAAAGGTCAGAGATCTGAGGAATAAAAGCAGTATAAAAGGCTGACTTGTGGTAAACCTTATAGTAACAGAAAAGGGAGAAGGCAGCAGTTCCAGATACTCTTCTATCTCCCCATAGACTAAGGTCCTCTTTGCTAATCGTACCCTCCACACACTCAGTCATTGTCATCTCTTCAACAGATCTTCCTGTAACGGGTGGGCATCAGTGGAGACAGTTCCTCCAGTAAGTTATTATGACCTAAGAAAAAAGTCTACCAAAAAATTGTTGTCCAAAATTCACAGTATTTAAGTATTTTTAAGTGTTTTTTATGTTGTAGAGAATGAAAATGGAAGGGTAAAGACCCTGAAACAATGGAAATATTCCAGGCAGTTTCCATTAATAGCTGGGTAGCAAGGTTTCATCTCATTTATTTTTTCCAGCTCTTACTATATTCTTAGTTTTAGCATTGAAAAGAGGGAAGTTACTTCATATTTAACATAATGTTATTTATTTTATTATTATTGTTCTACATATAACATGTTATTGACATTTATTTTATTTATATTTGTTTTATTTCTAGATTTTTCATATTATAAAAATATATTGATGATGTTTTTCATTTAAAGTACCAATGACTTCTTTTTCCAGAGCAATAATGAAATTTCACAGTATGAAAATGGAAGAAATCAATAAAATTATCCGTGATCTTTGGCGAAGTACCTATCGTGGACAAGGTAATTAGCATGGTGTATCATGCATGCTCTTTCCAACAGCCTATCCCAGCTCTTCCCCCATGTGACTTTTCACTGTGCCAGCATTACCTCCCTGTAATACTGACCATCTTTTTGAGAGATTTTCTAAGAATTCTTATCTTGACAATCATATTGTAGCAAGAAGAATATGCAAAGTTTTCTATTCCAAAGCCTGCCAGGACTTAGATATTTGGCTGTGGTGCACATATATTTAGCTGATGACATAAAAGGTTTTGTTGAAGTACAGATAGGGGTAAGCTGAAATGCGATAAGACCAGCAGGAGGAAACTCTTAATAGGGGAACTAAGAAAGCCACAGCTGAGGCTAAAGGTTGGGGCATCTGGGTTGCTTGTGATTGGGAGACCAGGCTCCTGAATCGTCCCAACTGGAGAAATCAGTTCTAACCCAGCTAGGTTTCCTTGGTAATACCACCTCATATGTTGCTCTTATACTTAACTTGATAATGTTTGTAAATGACAAAAGGCTGCAAAGTTCAGGTTCGTCTGATATCTTCTTCTTTCTGTGTCAGATATTGAATACATAGAAATTCGGTCTGATGCTGATGAAAATGTATCAGCTTCTGATAAAAGGCGGAATTACAACTACCGAGTGGTGATGTTAAAGGGAGACACAGCCTTGGATATGCGAGGACGATGCAGTGCTGGACAAAAGGCAGGTATCTTAGAGCCTGGAGAGCCAACTTTACACAGAAAATGAAAGAGAAAAGTAAAGATCAGTGCAGTAGAAGCACCCAAGTTTGCTGCTGAATAGTGGGAAGTTCCTTACAGCACTTCTTGCTGCCATGTAGAGTGAAGGAGGCTCAACCACCATCATTATACTCATAATGCCAAGCATCATTCCTGCAATATTATGTCAAGCAGGCTTTTAGGAGAAGGGCTAGAAACGTTCTCATGGAATAGGCTAAATATAGAACAGGTTCATCATTTCACAGCACTCCTTATCAGAATAGGTGTACTGTATTACCAACTATAAGATACACCACTAATTTCGTGCCATCAAGAAAGAAAAAATAATGCTAATTCTAATTGTAAGATAAGATGCATCCTGATTTCAAAATGGCGGGCAGGGAGGCAGGATATGTTTTAAAATCAGTGACATACAGTATTAGCAAACCAGGATCCTAGGTTGAGTCAGAAAAGTCATTACAACATATGAGTTTTACTGAGTGAGTAATCCTACCATAGAACTAAACCCTGTGCCCCCCCCCCCCCCCAGGCTGTGGCCATCAAAAAGAACGGTCTGTAGAGCAAACAATCTTAATATCCACTGATGTCCTCTCCCCCCCGCCACCCCAACACAGAAACTCAGGTGCCAGGTCAGGCCACCTGTCTGGCTATAAGGCTCTGGGAGGAAAGCCTAAGTAAGATATGGAGACAGAACAAAATCAGGAAGACGAATGAGTTTTAAAGATTCAAGAAATTGGGACCTGCATCCCTGGCGAACAAGGCTGGGTCCTTTAACTGTGCATAGGTTTGTACCCAAGATGTCACAGATTCTTGAACTTTCTCTTTCAGATTTAAAAGCAGAAGGTTACACTTGATGACACCTATGGATGCTGATTAACAAAATTTAAAAATTCTAGAAATGGATGCCTACATTATATGAATTATCATGAAAAATTTTGAATTTTTGCTTAAAGAACACTGCAGGCATATGATGTCAGGCCAGACAGCTGATACCAGTTTAAGACATTTGCAGATTATTATCTGAAAAGTCTGCAAAAATGACAAATTTATGATCTGTATGATCAGCATACCCTACTTGCTTTCGTGATTTTTAGTGGCGATTCTAAATGAGAAAACACAGAGTTTAGAACACAGTGTGGTCTCTTTGGATTAAAAATACTTTTAAAGATACTTTCTGAGCAAAAGTAGATTTTGTCTAGCTACTCTAAGTTACAAAAATTAATTAGCAATACTTGCCTCTGGTTTGAGGGGAGAGGATACAAATGCTGTGGTGGAGGTGGGATAGGAACTCCATTCTGCCCAACACTGGTGTTTTTTTTGTTTTGTTTTGTTTTTGTTTTTTTTCATTACTTTGAATACTTTCACACTTACAAAATAGTTATAAAAATAATACAAACCCATAAAGAGAACTCCAACATACCCCTACCCACCCCCAGCTACCCAGATCCACCAATGGAAGCATTTTACCACATTTGCCATGTCATTCTAACTATTCATCTTTCCATCAGTATCTGTCTATGTCTGTCTATTTATCCATCCATTTCTGAATACTTGAGTGTAGGTTGTATATGTCATGCTTCTTGAGCACTTACTACAGCCATGTGTATTTCTAAGAACAAGGATATTCACTTATGTAACCACCTTAAGTATAGTTATCCAGTTCAAGAAATTTAACACTGATATAAAGCCTACAGCCCACATTCCAGTTTTTTCATATATCCCAATAATGTCCTTTTGAGCTTTTTCTCTCCCCTTGCTAAATCCCATCTAGGATCATGTATTTCATTTAATTGTCATAATTTCCATCTCTCTTTTGAGCTTCTTTTTTGTGTTCATCTATTGTTTTTCTGATTTCTTTTAGTTCTTTGTTCATGTTTTCCTTTAGCTCTTTGAGCATTTTTTTTTTTTTTTTTAAGTCTTTGTCTGGTGTGTACCAGGTCTGGTCCTCCTGATTAATGATTCTTAATGCTTGACTCTTCTCCTTTGCCTGGGCCTTTGCTTCCTGTTTCTTTGTGTTTTGTAATCTTTTGTTGAAACCTGAACATCTTAGTATTTTAATGTGTTATTTATTCAGATTTAGACTCTGAGGCATCTGTTCCTTAAGCTTGTATGAGTTTCCTTTGAATGTTAGGAGCTAACATGAAGAAGAAGAAAGAAAACACGTTTCCCAGTCTTAAAGATTGACTTGTGCAGTTGCACTCCATCAGAGCTTATCCATAAGATGAATTTAGAGAATAGCTCAAAGCCAAAGTACAGGGGCCTCCCTGATCCTTTCTGCACATGTGTCTTGTCTTGGGCATGTACATGTGGCCCTAGGAATTCCCCCATTTACACAGATACAAATGTCTCCTCTTTCCTCAGAAACTACTTTGTCATGGCCAGGGCACTGCACTGTATGTCCTACAGCCAGCAATTCCTTACCCTGAGCAGCACAACTTACTGCTCTTCCACAATATTCTGTAGCAAAGTTCTGTGAGCTGTCTTTTACATACAGGGCAAGTTCTGGGATAGTGCGTCCCTCAGGCCACCTCCAGATAGATTGAGCCAGACATACATGCTCCTGGTATGTTCACAAGGGTAACTCTCTCCCTCTGCAACTAGGACCAAGGATCCACACTGGGAGCATGGGCTGGCTCCATGCCAAGCTGGTGAGAGTTGAAGTAGGTGCCAACCAGGCACAATGAAATCCTACCCACTTGTATTAGCTTTTTTCTTGATTTGGCACTTACCCTGTTACTGCAGTCTTTGTTTTCTGTAGCTTTGAGAAAGACATTTCTGCTGGTTCTTGCTGATGTTATTAAAGCTTCTATGAGGGGATAGTCCTGAAGGATCTCACTCTGCCATCTTGAACGAGTTGGGGCCCCAAACTGGCTTTTGCTGAGGTCTTAAGAGGCCTGACATGGTTCTGCACATAAGTGGGTGGTAGAGATCAAGTTGGCAACATTGGGATTCAAAGGAAAGGAAGTGCCTTTCCCCAAAAAGCCAGGCTGTCTGTGACTTCTGCAGTATGCTGGCCTGCCCTAGGTAGCGAAGAGAAGCTGTAAAATACTCTAAAATCTACCACTTCACTGATGCTCTCACACTCACAAATTCAGATGGAGGGGATTTATAGCTCCCACAAATGTAGCTTATACTCCTCAGAATAGGACAGCCCTCCTGATGTCTCTGTCCCTTCAGCTGGGTCTGAGGGCTTAGCATTAGATTTTTATTAAATGAAACTGCCTAATGGTTTCAGTTGTTGGCTTCATTACAGGTAAGTGTAAATAAAATCATACTTCTATACTCTTGATACTTTGACCCAAAACTATTTCTCTCATTCTCAAAAGTATACATACCAACATATAAGTCTGGGTTAGAGCATGATACCTGGTGCCTTGTTTGGACCACAGAACCTGGAGATTTTAAAAATGACTCTAAATGTGAAAAAGGCTCTGGAAATAGGTGTATCCAAGTTTTTTTTTGCTATGTTTTGTTTTTAACAAATCTCATTATCAGGAAAATAAATTAGCCAGGTCAAGAATTTTTACAGTTGGTACTCTTACACCTATATTAATTACTACTTACAAGTAAATACTAATGCATTTCTATTTCAAGGCTGTGATTTCAAGTTTTTGTTACAACTGTTGTGATGGTTTTCTTGTAGGATCAGCATTGCTTTTAGCATTTTATTTCATTGCAAGTGATCGGCTGAGATAATACAGTTTACCTTCTAGAGAGGTTTAAGAGTCTGGTCACAGTGCTGGGCTCTCCCAAACAGAAGAGTAGTGATTTACCTAAGCTCAGTGACCCTGTAGCAATTTCCCACCTTCCCTTCTAAAGAGATTATGTCAGGTCTGCAAGACTTCCTCATAGGGGAGGGGGGGATGTGAAGGAGGTCTGTGCAGCTCAGCTCAGGTTTGGTACTTTTTTCCAGGTGTTAGCCTCACTCATCATTCGCCTAGCCCTGGCTGAAACCTTCTGCTTGAACTGTGGCATCCTTGCCTTGGATGAGCCAACAACAAATCTTGACCGAGAAAACATTGAATCTCTTGCACATGCTCTTGTTGAGTAAGTATCTCAAATTTGGGGACAGGTCATGGTAGTTGTTGAAATAAGATCAGGAGAGCTCTGGGATGAAAACCCTGTCTAGATGAATCCTCTTTGGGACTTTTGATAATAATTCTTCAGATTCCTTGAAAAGGAATTAGTGGTGAATAGCAGCCCCAGACACATCCTCCATCTCCCCAAGTTTGTTCATAAGGAAGGTCTTGATGAAAGGTTTCTGGCTTGGTTTGGTTTTCCTGTAAACCTACCAAAGGGACACACGTGTCATACAGGAGTTAACTTGCCCTGCTAAGACTCTGTAGGAGGTGGCAGTGGGTTTAGAACTGTCTGGACTCCCCAGTTTTTCATATGTGTCAAACAGCAACTTTGAGGAATGACAGTGCTTTTATTTAAAAAGCATATTAGTGGTTAGGTAGAATCCAGAGAGAGTTAAATCGTTCATACGCTTTACCTCGCTCACCTGTTGAGGATACAAAGTCCAGGGATTAAGGATTGGGCAAGCAAAGAAGGGCACATTCCCTGAGGTAGGGAAGTCATTCCTGGCTCCAGATAGACTCTATGGAAGAGATAATGCTTCCTGTCTAGCAGGGTTTGGGCCTTGAGAATTCAGCAGCCACAGAGCTACCTTTCTCCAGTCATCTCTGTGTGACCAGCAAGTGAGGGTTAGTGCTTTTGAAACTCCAAGTGCATCCAACCCCAGGCAAGGGATAAATAAATGGTTACTTAAAAGAAAAAGTATTGCAGCCTCAAAGCCAGCTACCTCAGCGTATAGATAGTGAGCAAGAATGTACCCAGTACACCCACGCAGACACCCTGTGTGTCATAGAGGTAAGGCATTTAATGACTGGTGGTGGCAGAATTCTAAGTAGACTCAACTCCCAAGAAAGCAACAGGGCCTGCATGTGTTATTTCCCTTACCTGCAGTCTGTCTTTAATATTTTCTTCATTTTATTTCCTTCCAGAGAAAACTTGTAACAGGTCAAGAAAATCCCAGGCAAAGAAATGTCAGACTTCTAAAGTTGAGCAACTTAAGTATTAAGAAAAGTTCAATAAAACATTTCCACCTGCAGTAGTAAGAACTTTGTGGTCAGAAGAGACTAGATCATATAGTCTTACCAGTCCCTAAGTCAGACCTAGGTGAGGAGGAGAGGAGATGAATCTCCTTCCTGGCTGGGCTGAAGCCCTGGATCCACCTGCTTCTCCCCACTGCAGGGCAGCCAGAGGCCCTGACTGACACTCACAGCACAGGAAAATCTTGGTTGTCACAAGCTCATGTGTCTGACAAATAAAAGAAAGGGTTATGCTCTTCAGTGATAAAATGTTTTAAATATTGTTTCAGGATAATAAAAAGTCGCTCACAACAGCGTAACTTCCAGCTTCTGGTAATCACTCACGATGAAGATTTTGTGGAACTTTTAGGACGTTCTGAATATGTGGAGAAATTCTACAGGATTAAGAAGAACATTGATCAGTGCTCAGAGATTGTAAAATGCAGTGTTAGCTCCCTGGGATCGTATGTTCATTAAATATATGCAAGATTTAAGTGCCATAGAAACACAGTTACTTAGGCAGCTGCTTATTTCTGCTATCAACTGAGTCAATAATAAAATATATTCTTAAAAGGGCACTTTGTGTCTAGGATTTTGAATGTTTGAGAGATTCTGGAATCATGAAAGATGTTTCACATGAGATGTGGACTGATTTCCTGAACTTTACACACTCACACACACACACACACACACAAATCCAGGCAGCCTCTGTAGACCTGCGATGCTTAGCAGCCCCAGAGTGGGACTCAGCTTCTCTGCTTCCCTTCCCAACACAAAAATGGATAATACCCTGGGAGCTGAGGCTAATTACTCGCCTTTTACTTCTCAAAGTATTGTTAAGGAGGAGGCTCTCTGCCTTGACATTTACAGTTTTGGTATAAAAATTAGTGTGAAATATTATCCCTGAATTTATTTCCTTCAATATGTTTCCAAACACTGTTGTCTCGGTTATTTCAGATAGCTCATCTGAAGATGATCAAAAAATTATGAGATTTTTATATTTGGCTCTGCTCTTAACTTTGTAAATCTGTGCAAGTGACTGCCCTCCCTGGGCCTCAGCTTCACCAACTAAAATTTGAAGTAGTTAAATGGGGTCTCAGGGTTTGACAGGAACTTTAATCTTATTCATCTTATTCACTACCCACCATCTCCCTTCTCCACACACATAGGGCCCCTGTCAGGTAGTCACCACGCTCAGGGCTGTCTCAAGAGAAAGGAGATTCTCCATGGTCCACATCCACCTTTGGAAAGCACTAGTCAAGAGCAAGGCCTTCTGTTACCTGAGGCCTGATCTGCCCATCCTGAAGAAGTCTGTAACTCTCCTCCATATCTAGCCTATGGATCTTTTTGGCCCCTCTAGCCTTCCTAGTTGCTCCCTAAGCCTGTTCATTCCAATGTGGAAGGCAAGCAAGGCTCACTCACAGAGTCATGACCTGCTCCCAGGTCTGACCAGACCTGAAGGGTAGGACTCATTTTTACTCCAGATGCTATTTCTCATAAAAGCCCAATCATACTTTCCCCTGGAATTGCCAGTTGACATCCTGAAGCCTTTCACAAGCATTCCATACAGGATGCTACCATGTCACGTACTTTTCAACTACACCAACTACACAGTTAGTGGAGTTTTGACATTGAGAGCCTGTCAGGTCTATATTGGGTCTTGAGTCAGTCATGTGTTACAATCAGTGTTGTGCTGTCTGCAGATCTGATGAGTATGTGATCCAGGTGGCCTTTCTCAGCTAGGGTCCAGAAGAGAATTAAGCCCTAAAGTATCTGGTAGGATGAATAAGGGTTCCTAAGGATATCCTTGGAACATGTGAATGTTACCTTAGATGGCAAAAGGGACTTTGCAGAAGTAATTAAATTAAGCATCTTGAGATGAGATTATCCTGGATTACTGGGTGGGCCCTAAATGTAATCACAAGTAGCCTTTTAAGAAGGAGACTGCACTGACAGAAGTAGGGAATGGATGATGCACTTTGAAGATGGAAGAAAGAGCCATAAGCCAGGGAATACAAGTGACAAATAGAAGCTGAAAAAGGCAAGGAAGCAGATTTTTCTCTAAAGCCTCCATAGGAACCAGCCCTGCTGACGTGACTAGCCCAATAAAACTGATTTCAGACTTCTGACCTTCAGAACTGAGAAGAATAAACATGTTTTAAGCCACTAAATTTATGGTAAATTGTTACAGCAGCAGTAGAAAACTAATACAGTATCCAGTTGTATGCGATCATAATTTCTACACATATAAAATGATACAAGTTATGTAGTATATTTGGGAGAATTGAGAAGAGTCACACATTATTTTCGCTGTCCAGTGGTTCAGATGAAGAACCCTGGTTGAGAAAGGCCCCGACCGTCACCCAATACCTCAATGAAAGGGCCAAAGAGCATTGCCACCACTCTGGCCACCCTGGTTCCTGACAACTCCAAGGCACCTTCTCACAAAAATGTTCATCATCCTAATGAACTTCAAAAAACTAAAGTTTACCCACATTTACCCAACTTGCATTATCTTGACAAAGGTACCATGAGAAAAAAAAGCAAGCCAAGGTCAGTATATAGATCCAGGAATTCCTAAATTAAGTAGGCACAAATCAATTCCATTCGCAAAGGATATACAATAACCAAAGATATTTATATCAAGAATGCAAGAATATTTCAAAGATGATAAATCTGTCCATAAGTTATCACCATAATAAAGCCAAAGGGGGAAAAATTCTGATACACACCTAACAGGCATTTGATAAAATTCAGTATCTTTTAGCTTTAGAAAACTCAATTTTGCAAAAATAAAATATTTTCTTAATATTTTCCACTGTCAAATCAAAATCAAACCATCAGTCATCTTAATAGCAAAAAACTAAACATTTCCCATTAATATGCCTACTAGCAATATGTTTTTTAAGATGTCAATTCTACCCAAAGTCATCTACAGAGTCAATGCAATCCCAATCAAAATCCCAACAACCTACTTTGCAGACTTGGAAAAGCTAGTTATCATATTTATTTGGAAAGGGAAGATGCCTCGAATTGCTAAAGACACTCTAAAAAAGAAAAACAAAGTGGGAGGACTTATACTCCCTGACTTTGAAGCTTGTTATAAAGCCACAGTTGTCAAAACAGCATGGTACTGGCACAAAGATAGACATATAGATCAATGGAATCGAATTGAGAATTCAGAGATAGGCCCTCAGATCTATGGCCGACTGATCTTTGATAAGGCCCCCAAAGTCACTGAACTGAGTCATAATGGTCTTTTCAACAAATGGGGCTGGGAGAGTTGGATATCCATATCCAAAAGAATGAAAGAGGACCCCTACCTCACACCCTACACAAAAATTAACTCAAAATGGATGAAAGATCTCAATATAAAAGAAAGTACCATAAAACTCCTAGAAGATAATGTAGGAAAACATCTTCAAGACCTTGTATTAGGTGGCCACTTCCTAGACTTTACACCCAAAGCACAAGCAACAAAAGAAAAAATAGATAAATGGGAACTCCTCAAGCTTAGAAGTTTCTGCACCTCAAAGGAATTTCTCAAAAAGGTAAAGAGGCAGCCAACTCAATGGGAAAAAAATTTTTGGAAACCATGTATCTGACAAAAGACTGATATCTTGCATATATAAAGAAATCCTACAACTCAATGACAATAGTACAGACAGCCCAATTTAAAAATGGGCAAAAGATATGAAAAGACAGTTCTCTGAAGAGGAAATACAAATGGCCAAGAAACACATGAAGAAATGTTCAGCTTCACTAGCTATTAGAGAGATGCAAATTAAGACCACAATGAGATACCATCTAACACCGATTAGAGTGGCTGCCACTAAACAAACAGGAAACTACAAATGCTGGAGGGGATGTGGAGAAATTGGAACTCTTATTCATTGTTGGTGGGACTGTATAATGGTTCAACCACTCTGAAAGTTAGTCTGGCAGTTCCTTAGAAAACTAGATATAGAGTTACCATTCGATCCAGTGATTGCACTTCTCGGTATATACCTGGAAGATCGGAAAGCAGTGACACGAACAGATATCTGCACGCCAATGTTCATAGCAGCATTATTCACAATTGCCAAGAGAGGGAAACAACCCAAATGTCCTTCAACAGATGAGTGGATAAATAAAATGTGTTATATACACACGATGGAACACTATGCGGCAGTAAGAAGGAACCATCTCGTGAAACATATGACAACATGGATGAACCTTGAAGACATAATGCTGAGTGAAATAAGCCAGGCACAAAAAGAGAAATATTATATGCTACCACTAATGTGAACTTTGAAAAATGTAAAACAAATGGTTTATAATGTAGAATGTAGGGGAACTAGCAATAGAGAGCAATTAAGGAAGAGGGAACAATAATCCAAGAAGAACAGATAAGCTATTTAACGTTCTGGGGATGCCCAGGAATGACTATGGTCTGTTAATTTCTGATGGATATAGTAGGAACAAGTTCACAGAAATGTTGCTATATTAGGTAACTTTCTTGGGGTAAAGTAGGAACAGGTTGGAAGTAAAGCAATTATCTTAGGTTAGTTGTCTTTTTCTTACTCCCTTGTTATGGTCTCTTTGAAATGTTCTTTTATTGTATGGTTTTTTTTGTTTGTTTGTTTGTTTGTTTGTTTGTTTCCATACAGTTGATTTAAAAAAGAAAAAAAAAATTAAAAAAAAAAACAAGGAAAAAAAGATGTAGTGCCCCCTTGAGGAGCCTGTGGAGAATGCAGGGGTATTGGCCTACCCCACCTCGATGCTTGCTAACATGACCACAGACATAGGGGACTGGTGGTTTGATGGGTTGAGCCCTCTACCATAGGTTTTACCCTTGGGAAGACGGTTGCTGCAAAGGAGAGGCTAGGCCTCCCTATAATTGTGCCTAAGAGCCTCCTCCCGAATGCCTCTTTGTTGCTCAGATGTGGCCCTCTCTCTCTAACTAAGCCAACTTGGAAGGTGAAATCACTGCCCTCCCCCCCACGTGGGATCAGACACCCAGGGGAGTGAATCTCCCTGGCAACATGAAATATGACTCCCGGGGAGGAATGTAGACCTGGCATCGTGGGACAGAGAACATCTTGACCAAAAGGGGGATGTGAAAGGAAATGAAATAAGCTTCAGTGGCAGAGAGATTCCAAAAGAAGCCGAGAGGTCACTCTGGTGGGCACTCTTACGCACAATTTAGACAACCCTTTTTAGGTTCTAAAGAATTGGGGTAGCTGGTGGTGGATACCTGAAACTATCAAAATACAACCCAGAACCCATGAATCTCGAAGACAATTGTATAAAAATGTAGCTTATGAGGGGTGACAATGGGATTGGGAAAGCCATAAGGACCACACTCCACTTTGTCTGGTTTATGGATGGATGAGTAGAAAAATAGGGGAAGGAAACAAACAGACAAACAGACAAAGGTACCCAGTGTTCTTTTTTACTGCAATTGCTCCTTTTCACTTTAATTATTATTCTTGTTATTTTTGTGTGTGTGCTAATGAAGGTGTCAGGGATTGATTTAGGTGATGAATGTAGAACTATGTAATGGTACTGTGAACAATCGAATGTACAATTTGTTTTGTATGACTGTGTGGTATGTGAATATATCTCAATAAAATGAAGATAAAAAAAAAAAAAAGCTCTAGCCATTGAAATAAGGAAGGATCAAAAAAGGCAATACAAAATATAGGCAATGAAACAAAATTATTATTTGTAAATTAAAAGTCTTTCCAGTTTCAAATCAGGCTTCCCCTGCATCCCTTTTAAGGGTAGCTGCTTTCTCTGCTACACCCCTTTCATATGTGGACTTAAAGGTAGAGTAGGTTCCCTTCTTGCTTTTCATTGCTGCTTCTAGATCATTCCCACCGTACCCCTCTAAACCACCAAGACTTGGAATGAATAAGCATCACAGTTTGGAGGTTAAGAATATGAGCCAGACTTCCTGGGCTCAAAATCCTAGCTGTAAGAATTTGAGTAAGTTATTTATCCTTTTTTGCATCGTTTTCCTTAACTGTAGTGATGGTGTTTATAAACCGCTTAGAACTGTCCAGCACGTAGTGAGTACTATGCATGTGTTCAAGAAAAATCTCATATCTTTAGTCCCCTATTCCTTGTTAAAAGTTATCTTTAGACAGTCTCCAGCCTGTCTTGGCATAGACCCTCAACTGCCTTGCCTCTCTTCCATCCTCAAACTTTTCTGTCAACCCCCAAACATGGCTAAATCCAATTCTCCCTTCATGAACATGCAGTTTATTCCTTTGCTTGTTCTCCCTCATTTCCTTGAGCTCTTCCTGACTTCCTCATTTCCTTGATATTGCAGTGCTTTAGCTCAGTCCTTGCACCTCTTTTTTCTCTTCTCTTTGATCTCATCCAGTCTCATTGCTTGAGAACTATTATGTTAATTTGAGTTCTTCCAGAACCTGAAACAATGACTCAAGTGAAAGTAACTAGTAGGACATCAGGGGAATTATATAGGGAAAGGAAGGCAGCCAATGAAGGATGTGGTATTAAGCCACCTGCCACAGTGGGCAATTGGAGACTACTCCCACAGGGAGACTCTGGGAAATTTGGTAAAATATATGCCTCAGAATTATCTCACCTGAGTGGCAAGATAGCTGCGGTATTTATAAACTAACTCCCCAAAGTCACAGATGAAGGGCTCTTACAGGGTATGCCATGTGCACCCGTGGAGCTGCTTTCCCCAGTTTAAAATCAACAACAAAAAAGGTCTTCAGGTAGAGATATACAGACAGTGGCCACAGCTGGAAAATTGCTGGAGCACACTGGAAATTCCTAGGATATGGGCAGGGTACAGACACCACCTGTAACAACCATCTATATGCAGTGATGACTTATGAATGTTTATCTCCAGTCCAGATCTCTTCTAAACTCCTGGTTCACACAATCATCTGCCTACTATCTATCTGCACTTGAAAGTCTAATAGGCATCTGTGCCAGTTTGTATTATGTCCCCCCAAACGCCATTATCTTAGATGTAATCTTGTGTGGGCAGACCTATCAGTGTTAATTAGATTGTAATTGAGTGTTTCCATGGAGATGCGCCCCACCCAACTGTGGGTGATGACTCTGATTGGATAATTTCCATGGAGGTGTTTGCCCTCCCATTCAGGGTGGGTCTGAATTAAATTACTGGAGCACTATGTAAGATCAGACAGAAGGAGCAAGCTGCTACAGCCAAGAGGGACATTTTGAAGAAAGCACAGGAACTGCAGATGAGAGACATTTTGAAGACGGCCACTGAAGGCAGACTCTTGCTCCAGAGAAGCTGAGAGAGGACAAAGATCCCAAGTGCAACTGAGAGTGACATTTTTGAGGAACTGCAGCCTAGAGAGGAACATCCTGGGAGAAAGCCATTTTGAAACCAGAACTTTGGAGCGGATGCCTACCACGTGCTTTCCCAGCTAACAGGTTTTCTGGACACCATTGGCCGTCCTCCAGTGAAGGTACCTGATTGCTGATATGTTGTTACCTTGGACACTTTATGGCCTTAAGACTGTAACTGTGTAACCAAATAAATCCCCTTTTGTAATAGCCAATCCATTTCTGCTGTTTTGCTTCCCGGCAGCATTAACAAACTAGAACAGCATCTCAATTTTAATATGACTGAAACAAATCTTTCCCTCAAATCTTTATATCCCAAAAAGCTTTCAATTAATGGCATCTCCATTCTTCCAATTGCTAGACAAAAATCTTGGCATCATCCTGGATTCTTATGTTTTTCTCATAGCCCACATCCAATTCATCAATTTAATACTGTGGGTTCTACTTACAAAATATATCCAGAATATGGCCATGCCTCACCACGTAAACTACCACTGCTCTGGTCCAAGCCACCAACATCTCTAGCCTGAATAATATGAGTAATGATCTAACTGCTCTCCCTGCTTTGGTCCTGCACCCCACAGTTGGTATGCAGTAGAGCAGCCAGTAATCTTTTTAAAAAGGTAATTAAGTGTGCTTCTCACAGGGGTGTAGGTTAACAATTCTGAAATCACTTTTTGTATGTACTAGAAAGAATATGTACATATGTTTTAGATAATAAAAACTGAGTTTCTCACTGTCGGAGAAAGAAGGTGTAAATCAGTAAAGTGATAAGGCTATAAACCCTGTGGTGTTGGACTGAATCCAAAGTATCAGTATAAATTTATGATTTATATATATATGTGTGTGTGTGTGTGTGTGTGTGTGTATAAAGAATTTCTTCTTCCAGAATGACAGAATAAGGACCTCCAAAAATCTGCTCCTCCATAAAAAAACAATGAGAATGCTGGCAAAAAAAAAAACTGTCAAATCCATTTTTTCAGGACTTTGAAAATTAATTAAAGGCTTGTAACAATCTGAGGAGTGTTTATTCAAGGAAAATGGCTGAATCTCAGAACAGCCATCCTCATGTCATTTTAACTTTCTCTAATCCCACCCTAATCTCCCCAGCTCTGCAGTCTATTTGAAAACCAAAGGCCCTATAACTACAGTACCTGTGAAAACCAGCAACCTGGCAGCCACTAGAGGGGGCAGAATGGATCAAAATCTCCATTCCCAGACAATTGCTGTTATTCAATCTGTCTGGCAGCTCACTGGAGAGTTCCACTCTCAGGATATGTCTTTACTAGATCTGATTCAGAACTTGTTCTATGCAAACAGTCCAATCTGCAGGGCAATCATTGGCAATTGGTAAACATTGTAGCTGCCTGGGGCTGTGTTATCAGTCTGGGTTAACAAGAGCCTGAGGGGATTGGGGGAGGAAAAACTGCGTTAAGAAAATGTCCATAAGGGCTTTCACAAGCTTTTGACATATTCCTAGGATCTACAAGGCCATGTACATGTGCAGGACTGTGCACATGCCCAGGAAAAACCCTGAGAAGGTCCTAAGTTCTCATCTATGGCTGACATTGAAGCTCTACGCATGTCAGAAATGAAGACTAAGGCCCGCCAGAGCACTAAAGACATCCCAATACACATGCATAGTTCCTCAACAAAGACTGGAAGGAAACCAAGAAAAACAGCTCAGGGACTTAATCCCAGAGATAACACTTTTAAATATTAAAATATGCAGTGTGCAAAAGATTAACAGAGAAACAGGAAATGATGGCCCATCCAAAGGAACAAGATAAAAACCCAGGAACAGTCAATGAAGACCAGGCTTTGGCAAAACTGGACAGGGACTTATACAAAACGATCCTCAAGTGAGACCTGGTAGGTTTGCATAGGTTAGTGTGAAATAGAGACACATCCCAAAGTAATCTGGACAGAGAATAAAAATATATATGCAGGGCCCCCTGAGGAGCTTATGAAGCTTGTTACTGCAAAGGAGAGGCTAAACCTGCTTATGATTCTGTGTAAGAGTCTCCCCCTGAGTGCTTCTTTGTTGCTCAGATGTGGCCCTCTCTCTCTAGCTAAGCCCACTCGGCAGGTGAACTCACTGCCCTTCCCACTATTTGGGAACTGACTCCCAGGGGTGTAAATCTCCCTGGCAATGCAGGATATGACTCCTGGGGATGAATCTGAACCCGACATCATGGGATTGAGAACACCTTGACGAAACAGGGGATGAGAAATGAAACAGTTTCAGTGGCTGAGAGATTCCAAATGAAGCTGAGAGGTCATTCTGGTGGGCATTCTTATGCACTCACTATATAGATAACCCTTTTTAGGTTTTAATGCACTGGAATAGCTAGAAGTACATACTTGAAACTATCAAACTGCAACCCAGTAGCTTTGACTCTTGAAGACAATTGTGTATCAATGTAGCTTACAAGGGGTAACAGTGTGATTGTGAAAGCCTTCTGGATCACATTCCCTTTAGTGTATGGATGGATGAGTAGAAGGATGGGGACAAACAACTAAATGAAAAATAGGGTGGGGGGGATGATTTGGGTGTTCTTTTTTACTTTTTTTTTATTCTTATTTTCACTTTTTCTGGTACAAGGAAACTGTTCAAAAAATAGATTGGGGTGATGAATGCACAACTATATAATGATACTGTGAACAACTGATTGTACACTTTGGATGACTGTATGGTTTGTGAATATATCTCAATAAAACTGAATTTTTAAAAAAAGGAAAAAAAATGATCCTCAGTATGCTCAAGGAGATAAAAGAAAACACAGAGAAAGAACTAAAGGATATCAGGAAACCATTGAATGAACAATGTGAGAATCTCAATAAAGGAATACAAATTATAAAAAGGAACCAAATAGAAACAATGGAGTTGAAGACTACAATAACTGAAATAAAAAATTCTATAGATGGTTTCAATAGCAGATTTGATCTGGCAAAAGAAAGAATCAGCATACTCAAAGACAAGACAATTGAAATGATTCAGCCTGAGGAGGAGAAAGAAGAAAAATCTCAAAAAGTGAACAGCACCTAAGAGACCTGTGGGAAACCATCAAGCCTACCAATATATACATTATGGGAGTCCCAGAAAAAAAGAAGAAATAGAGAGAAGTGCAGAATGAATATTCAAAGAAATAATGGCAGAAAACTTCCCAAATTTAAGAAAAGGCATGAATACTCACATTCAAGAAGCCCAGTGAACCCCAAACAGATAAAGTCAAAGAGAACCATGCCAAGATGCATAGTAATTGAACTGTTGAATGTCAAGGAAAAGGAGAAAGTTCTGAAAGCTGCAAGAAAATGGCAATATGTTATGTACAAAAGAGTTACAATAAGATTAAGTGCTGATTTCTTTCAGAAACTACAAAAGCAAAAAGGCAGTGGGATGAAATATTTGATGTGCTGAAAGAAAACAATTGCCAACCAAGAAATTTATGTCTGGTAAGACTGTCTTTCAAAGATGATGGAGAAATTAGGACATTACAACATAAACAAAAGCTGAGAGAGTTCATCACCACTACAGGTGCCCTTCAGACAATACTAAAAAGGAGTTCTTTGAAAAGAAAGGACACTAGTCAGTGCATGGAAGCAGCATAAATAAATAAAGAGCTCCAGTAAAAATAACCATATGGATAAGTATAAAAGTGAGCACTATTGTATTTTTTTGATATGTAACTCCATTTTTTACTTCTTACAGATTTTAAAAGACAAATGCATGAAAATTAATGGTAAATGTATAGTTATGAAAATAAATGTATTAAGATATAATTTGTAACAAGTACAACAGAAAGAGGGGGACAGAGGAGTGGAGGAACAGGGTTTGTGTATGCTACTGAAGTTAACTTGGTATCAAATCAAAAGTGATTATTATAGATTTAGGATGTTAAATTTAAGCCCCATGTAACCACAAAGAAAATATATTAGTAATACATACAGAAAGAAATGAGAAGGAAATAAAAACGGTATGATACAAAAAACAAAACAAAACAAAAAACAACATACACAATATGAAAGTAGAAATTAACAGAGGAACTGAGAGACAAAAAGATGTAAGAATTACAAAGATTAAATAGAAAAACGGCAGAAAAAATCCTGCATTATCAGTAGTTATTTTAAATGTGAATCGATTGAACTCTGTAGTCAAAAGGCAGAGATTGGCAAGTAGACTAAAAAAGCATGACACAAAAGCCCCCTTGAGGGATTGGGGGAAAATGTGGAAATATTAAACTTCCCCACCTGGGGAATCCCTGATAGTCTCACAAGCATTGGGAACTACCAGTTTAATAGGCCAAGCCCTCAATCTTGGGGCTTGCCCTTATGAAACCTATTCCTGCAAAGGAGAAGCTAAGCCTACTTATATTTAGGCTTTTGTTGCTCAGATGCAGCCTGTCTCTCTAAGCCAACTGGGCAGGTGAACTCACTGTCCTCCCTCCTTGTGGGACAAGACTTCCAGGGGTGTAAATCTCCCTGGAAAAATGGGACCTGATTCCTGGGGATGAGCCTGGACCTGGCATTGTGAGATTGAGAAAACATTCTTGGACCAAAAGGGGGAAGAGAAATGAAACAAAATAAAGTTTCAGTGGTTGAGAGATTTCAAAGAGTCGAGAGGTTATTCTGGAAATTATTCTTATGCATTATGCAGATAATCCCTTTTCAGTTTTTAGTGGATTAGAATAGCCAGAAGGAAATACCTGAAACTGTTGAGCTGTAATCCAAAAGCCTTGATTCTTGAAGATGATGGTATAACTAAATAAATTATATAGTGCAACTGTGTGATTGTGAAAACCTTGTGACTGACACTCCCTTTATCCAATATATGGACAGATGAGTAAGAAAATGAAGACTAAATAAATAATGGGGAGTGGGATAAAGGGTATGGGATATTTTGGGTGTTCTTCTTTATTTTTATTTTTGCTTTTTTTTAGAGTAATTAAAATGTTAAAAATTGATTATGGTGATGAATGCACAAGTATATGATGATACTGTGAACCAATGATTGTACACATTGGATGATTATCTGGTATATGAATATATCGCAATAAAACTGCATTTAAAAAAAGCATCGCCCAAGTATATGTTGTTTACAAGAGACTCACCTTAAATTCAAAGACATAAGGTTGAAAGTGAAAGGTTGGGAAAAAAATCTTCTAGACAAGTAGTGACCAAAAGAGAGGTGGAAGATATACTATATCTAACATCAAATAAAATACTTTAGACTTTAAGTCAAAAGCCATTACCAAAAACAAAGAAAGTCAACTTTCTTTGTTGACTCAACAACAACAACAAAAAGGGTCAACTCAACAAGATATAAGATTTATAAATATATGTGCACTTAATGACAGAGACCCAAAATATATGAAGCAAATATTGACAGATTTGAAGGGAGAAATAGTTCTGCATTAATAATAGGAGACTTCATAACACCACCTTCAATAATGAATAAAAAATCTAGACAGAACATCAATAAGGAAATAAAAGACTCAAACAATACTATAGAACAACAAGACTGAAAAGACATACACAACATCGCACCCAATAGCACCCAAGTACACATTCTTCTCTAGTTCACAAGAATCATTCTCCAGGATAGATCATATATTATGTCACAAACAAGTCTCGATAAATTCAAAAACATTGAAGTCATACAATGTATCATCTCTGACCTCAATGGAAAGATGCCAGAAATAAATAACAGAGGGAGAACTGGAAAATTCACAAAAAATGTGGAAAATAAACAACTCATTCTTAAGAAAACAACACAGTAGAAATCACAAGGGAAATTAGGAAATATCCAGAGGCAAATGAAAACACAACATACAAATCTCATGGGATGCAAAAACGACAGTACTAAGAGGGAAATTTATAGCTGTAAATGCTTACATTAAAAAAGAAAAAAAGAATCTCAAATCAGAGCCCTAATAATAAAGCGGGAGGAACTAGGAAAAAAAAGATCAAACTAAACCCAAAGGGAGAAGAAAAGAAATAAGAAAGATTAAGTGAAAATAAATGAAAAAGAATTTAAGAACAGAGAATCAATGTAAACAAAAATTGGTTTTTTGAGATCAATAAAAAACGTTTAGCTAGACTGACAAATTAAAAAGCAAGAGGATGCCACAGTGGTCAAAACAGCCTGGTACTGGCATAATTACAGACATATTGATCAATGAAATTGAATTGAGAGTCCAGAAATTAACCTTCAGATCTACGATCAATTGATTTTGACAAGGCTCCCAAGTCCACTCAACTGGGACAGAACAGTCTCTTCAGTAAATGGTGCTGGGAGAACTGAATATTCATATCCAAAAGAATGAAAGATGACCCCTATCTCATACCCTATACAAAAATTAATTCAAAGTGGATCAAAGACCTAAATATAAGAGCCAGTACCATAAAACTCCTAGAAGAAAATGTAGGGAAACATCATCAAGATCTAGTGATAGTGTAAAGTCCATAGATGTAAGCTCTCATGACAGTTGCATCTATTCCTGAGTTTTGACTGTTATTTAAGAGACGTTTATTTGGTACAGAATTTATATTCTCTGTAGCACGCTTTCTAATATAACTGGTATGGTCAGTCTATTTAAACCACATGGTTGCATGGAACCTAGAATGGGGGATGAGATCTTGTTATTCTCTAGAGGTAACTGTGATACCCCAATGTACCCCAGAGTCCTTTGAGCAGAAAATAATAAAGTATTTGCAAAGTCCTCTTGAGGGACTGGGGGAAAATATGGAAATATTAGACTTTCTCACCTGGGGAATTCCTGATATTCCTGCAAGCATTAGAGAACCCCAATTTAATAAGTCAAGCCCCCATTCTTGGTGCTTGCCAATATGAAATTTATTCCTGCAAAAGAGATGTTAAGCCTACTAATAATTATGCCTAAGAGTCAACCCCAGAGAACCTCTTTTGTTGCTCAGATGTAGCCTTTCTCTCAGCCAACTCTGCAAATAAACTCACCTCCCCACTACATAGACTGACTCCCAGGGGTGTAAGTCTCCCTGGCAACATGGGACAGAACTCCCAGGGATGAGCCTAGCCCTGGCATCATGGGATTGAGAAAGCCTTCTTGACCAAAAGGGGGAAAAGAAATGAAACAAAATAAAGCTTCAGTGGTTGAGAGATCTCAAATAGAGATAAGAGGTCAATCTGGAGGTTATTCTTACACATTATATAGATATTCCTTTTTAGTTTTTAGTGTATTAGAATAGCTAGAAAGAAATATCTAAATCTGTTGAACAGTAATCCAGAAGACTTGGTTCTTGATGATACTTTTATAACTATATAGCTTTTATTGTGTGACCATGTGACAGTGAAAACCTGGTGATTGACACTCCTTTCAACCAGTATATTGGACAGATGAATAATAAAATAATGACAAAAATACATAAGTAATAGAGGGGGATAAGGGGGATGAGATGGTTTGAGTGTTCTTTTTAATTTTTAATTTTTTTTATTTTAGAGTAATGAAAATGTTTGAAAATTGGGTGTGGCAATGAATGCACAATTATACAATTAAACTGTGAACCACTGATTGTATACTTTGTATGGATTATATGGAATGTAAGTATATATCAATAAAATTGCATTAAAAAAAGATCTAGTGATAGGCAGTAGTTTCTTAGACTTTACAAACAAATCACAAGCAACAAAAGAAAAAAAATAGATTAATGGGACCTCCTTAAAATTGAATACTGTGCTTCAAAGGACTTTGTCAAAAGGGTAAAAATGTAGCTGACTCAATGGGAGAAAATATTTGGAAACCACTTATCCGATAAGGGTTTGATATCCAGAATATACAAAGAAATCCTACAATTTAACAATAAAAAGACAACCCAATTTAAAAATTGGCAAAAGACATGAACAGACATTTTTCCAAAGAGGAAATACAAATGGCTAAAAAGCATATGAAAAGATGCTAGCTTCACTAGCTATAAAAGAAATGCAAATCAAAACCACAATGTTTTTTCATCCCACACCTATTAAAGAAACAGGAAACTACAAGTGTTGGAGAGAATGTGGGGAAATAGGAACACTTATTCACTGCTGGTACAAATGTAAAATGGTACAGCCACTGTGGAGGATGGTTTGGTGTTTCCTCAGGAAGCTAAGTATAGAGTTGCCTTATGACCCAGCAATCCTGCTACTTGGTATATACCCAGAAGATCTGAAAACAGGGAAGAGGTATTTACACATTGACATTCACAGTGACATTATACACAACTGCCAAAAGATGGAAACAACCCTAGTGTCCATCAACAGATGAATGGAGAAACAAAACGTGGCATAAACATACAATGGAATATTATTCAGCAATAAGAAGGAATAAAGTCCTGAAGCACGTGACAATATGGGTGAACCTTGAGGACATTATGTTAGATGAAATAAGTCAGACACAAAAGGACAAATATTGTATGATCTCACTGATATGAACTAATTATAATATATAAACTCATAGACATAAAATCTAGAATATAGGTTACCAGTATATAGAATAGGCTAGAGAATGGTGAGCAGTTGCTTACTATGTGCAGAATTTTTAACTAGGTCAAACTTAAACATTTGGAAATGGATATAGGTGATGGTAGTATTTTATTGGGAGTATAATTAACAGTGCTGAATTGTGGGTGAATGTGGGGGAAAGGAGAAGTTTAAAGTCATGTATGTCACCAGAAAAAAAAGCTGGAGGTTAAAACATTGGAATGTTTAACACAGTGCATCTTGTGGTGGACAATGACTGTGATTAACTGTACAAATATAAAAAAGTTCTTTCATGAACTAGAACAAATGTATGACACTATTACAAGGAGTTAATAATAGAGGGGTATATAGGGGAAAATGTACCTATTGCAAACTATGGGCTTTAATTAACAGCACTATCTTAATATTCTTTCATCAACAGTAACAAATGTACCACACCAATACTAGGGTACAATAATGGGGAGGAGGTAAAGTGTATGGAATGTTTTAGGTTTTCTATTATTTTTCTTTTTCTGGAGTAGTGAAAATGTTCTAAAATTGAGCATGGTGATGAATGCACAACTCTGTAATGATATTGTGAGCCACTGATTGTATACTTCAGATGAATTGTATGGTATGTGAATATATTTCAATAAAATTGAATTATTTAAAAAAAAAAAGCAAGAGGACACAAATAACTAAAAGCAGAAATGAAAGGTGGGACATTACTACCAACCCTTCAGAAATAAAAGGATTATAAAGATACTTTGAACAACTGTATTCCTAGAAACATACAAACTACCTACACTGACTCAAGAAGAAATAGATCTCAACAGACCAATAACAAGGAAAGAGACTCAATCATTAATCAAAAACCTCCAAACGAAGAAAAACCCAGAACCAGATGGCTTCACTGGTAAATTTTACCAAATATCCTAAGAAGACTTAACACCAATCCTCACATTCTTCCAAAAAATTAAAAAACAGGGAACACTTCCTAACTCATTTTATAATGTCAACATCACCCTAATACCAAAGCCAGATAAGGATACCACAGGAAACAAAATTACAGACCAATATCCCTTATGAATATAGATGCAAAATTTCTCAAAAACAAAACAAAACAAAACAAAACAAAAACTAGCAAACCAAATCCAACAGCACACTGAAAGGACTGTAAACCATGATCAAGTGCGATTTATCCCAGGGATACAAGGGTGATTCAACATAAGAAAATCAATTAATGTAATACACTACATTAACAGAAGAAAGGGGGAAAATGCATGATTATCTCAATTGATGCAGAAAAGGCACCTGACAGAATCCAGCATCACTTCTTCATAAAAGTACTTAGAGAACTATGTATAGAAGGAAACTTCTTCAACACAATAAAGGGCATATATTAAAAACCCATAGCTAACAACATACTCAATGGAGAAAGACTGAAAGCTTTCCCTCTAAGATCTGAAACAGGACAAGGATGCCCAATGTCACCACTGTCATTCAACATATTATTGGGAGTTCTAGCCAGAGCAACTAGCCAAGAAAAAGAAATAAAAGGCATCAAATTGGAAAGGAAGAAGTGAAACTTTCCCTATTTGCAGATGACATGAGCCTATAAATATAAAATCCTGAAAAATCCACAACAAAGTTACTACAGTAATAAATTCAGCAAAGTGGTGGGGTTTAAGATCAACACTAAAAAATAATCAATATACTAGTAATGATCAATCCAAAAAGAAAACCAAGAAAAAAAGTTCCAACTAAAAGAATCAATATCTATGAATAAATTTGACCAAGGATGTAAAGGACTTATACACAGAAAACTATAAAACATTGCTAAAAGAAATCAAAGAAGACCTAAATAAATGGAAGGACACTCTGTGTTCATGGATTGGAAGACTAAATATTGTTAAAGGTCAATTCTACCCAAAGCGATTTACACATTCAATTCAATCCCAATCAAATTCCAACAGCCTTTGCAGAAATGGAAAAGCCAATCATCAACTTTATCTGGAAAGGTAAGGAGCCCTGAACAATCAAAATTATCTTGAAAAAGAAGAACAAAGTCAGAGAACTCACACTTCCTGATTTTAAAACTATTGCAAAGCTACAGTAATGAAAACTGCATGATGTTGTCACAAGGACAGACATAACAGACCAATGGAATTAAACTGAGGGCTCAGAAATAAACCCTCACATCTATGGCCAATTGATTTTTGACAATGGTGTCAAGTCCATTCAATTGGGACAGAACGGGTTCTTCAATGAATGGTGCTGGGAAAACTGTATATCCATATGCAAAAAAATGAAGATGAACCCTGTTCTAATTTGCTAATGCTGCCAGAATGCAAAACACCAGAGATGGATTGGCTTTTATAAAGGGGGTTTACTTGGTTACACAGTTACAGTCTTAAGGCCATAAAGTGTCCAATATAACACATCAGCAGTCGGGTACCTTCACTGGAGGATGGCCAATGGTGTCCAGAAAACCTCTGTTAGCTGGGAAGGCGCATGGCTGGCGTCTGCTCCAAAGTTCTGGGTTCAAAATGGCTTTCTCCCAGGACGTTCCTCTCTAGGCTGCAGTTCCTCAAAAGTGTCACTCTTAGTTGCACTTGGGATATTTGTCCTCTCTCAGCTTCTCCAGAGCAAGAGTCTGCCTTCAATGGCCGTCTTCAAACTGTCTCTCATCTGCAGCTCCTGTGCTTTCTTCAAGGTGTCCCTCTTGGCTGTAGCTCCCCTTCAAAAGGTCACTCTCAGCTGCACTGAGTTCCTTCTGTTTTTCAGCCCATTTATATGGCTCCGCTGATCAAGGCCCACCCTGAATCGGTGGGGTCATGCCTCCATGGAAATATCTAATCAGTCATCACCCACAGTTGGGTGGGGCACATCTCCATGGAAACACTCAAAGAATTACAATCTAATTAACACTGATAGGTCTGCCCACACAAGATTACATCAAAGATAATGGTATTTGGGTGGACAAAATACATTCAAACCTGCACAGGCTGTCTTCAAACTGTCTCTCATCTGCAGCTACTCTCTCAGGTTCTGTGCATTCTTCAGTGTCCCTCTTGGCTGTAGCTCCTCTTCAAAATGTCACTCTCAGCTGCACTGAGTTCCTTCTGTTTGTCAGCTCATTTATATGGCTCCAGTGATTTAATTTAGACCCACAATGAATGGGTGGGGCAACACCTCCATGAAAATTATCCAATCAAAGTCATCACCCACAGTTGGGTGGGGCGCATCTCCACAGAAACACTCAAAGAATTACAATCTAATCAACACTGATACATCTGCCCACACAAGATTACATCAAAGATAATGGCATTTGGGGGGACATAATACATTCAAACTGGCACAAACCCCTACCTCATACCATATACAAAAATTAACTCAAAATAGATCAAAGACCTAAATATATGAACCAAAGCTATAAAACTACAAGGAGAAAATTTAGGGAGGCATCTTCAGAACCTTGTGTTAGGCGATGTTTTTTTCTTTTTTAGTTTACACCAAAGCACAAGCAACAAAAGAAAACTAATTCAATGGGACCTCATCAAAATTGAAAACTTTTGTGCATCAAGGGCTACATCATGAAAGTAAAAAGACAACCTACAGTTAGGAAGGCTAAATGTCACTAAGATGTCAGTTCTACCCAAAATATCTACAGATTCAATGCAATTCCAATCAAAATTCCAACAACCTACTTTGCAGACTTGGAAAAGCTAATTATCAAATTTATTTGGAAGCAAAAGATGCCTCAAATTGCTAAAAACATTCTAAAAAAGAAAAACAAAGTGGAAGGACTTACACTCCCTGACTTTGAAGATTATAAAAAAGCCACAGTAGTCAAAACAGCATGGTACTGGCACAAAGATAGACATATTGATCAGTGGAATCAAACTGACAATTTGGAGGTAGACCCCCAGATCTGCAGTCAACTGATCTTTGATAAGGCCCCCAAAACCACTGAACTGGGATATAAACAGTCTATTCAACAAATGGAGCTGGGAGAGCTGGATAGCCATATACAAAAGAACGAAAGAGGACCCCTAACTCACATCCTACACAAAAATTAACTCAAAATGGATTAAAAGACCTCAATATAAGAGACAGTATCATAAAACTCCTAGAAGATAATGTAGGGAAACATCTTAAAGACCTTGTATTAGGAGATCATTTCTTAGACCTTATATCCAAAGCACACGCAACAAAAGAAAAAATAGATAAATGGGAACTCCTCAAACTTAAAAGCTTCTGTACCTCAAAGGAATTTGTCAAAAAGGTGAAGAGGCAGCCAACTCAATGGGAAAAAAAATATTTGGAAACCATGTGTCTGACAAAAGAATGATTTCTTGCATATGTAAAGAAATCCTACAACTCAATGACAACAGTACAGACAGCCCAATTATAAAATGGGCAAAAGATATGAAAAGATGGTGCTCTGAAGAGGAAATACGAATGACCAAAAAACACATGAAAAAATGTTAATCATCACCAGCTATTAGGGAGATGCAAATTAAGACCACAATGAGATATCATCTCACACCAATTAGAATGGCTGCCATTAAACAAACAGGAAACTACAAATGCTGGAGTGGATGTGAAGAAATTGGAACTCTTATTTATTCCTGGTGGCACTGTATAATGGTACAGCCACTCTGGAAGACAGTCTGGTGGTTCCTTAGAAAACTAGATATAGAGTTACCCTTTGATCCAGCAATTGTACTTCTCGGTATATACCCGGAAGATCTGAAAGCAGTGACACGAACAGATATCTGCTCACCAATGTTCATAGCAGCATTAGTTACAATTGCCAAGAGATGGAAACAATCCAAATGTCCTTCAATAAATGAGTGGATAAACAAAATGTGGTATATATACACAATGGAATACTACACGGCTATAAGAAGGAACAAGGTCATGAAACATATGACAACATGGATAAACCTTGAAGTCATAATGCTGAGTGAAATAAGCCAGGCACAAAAAGAGAGATATTGTATGTTACCACTAATGTGAACTCTGTGGAAAATGTAAAATATATGGTTTTATATTGTAGAATGTCGGGGACCTGCTGATAGACAGCAAATAATGAAGGGGAAACAATAATCTACTAAGAACAGATAAGTTATGGAGGGTAAATTTAATGTTAAGGGAATGCTCAGGAATGGCTATGGTTTGGTAATTTTTGGGGGGTATGGTAGGAACAAGTTGGCAGCAATGTAGTCATTTCAGGTTAATTGTTTTTCTTATTTCTTTGGTTATAGTTTGTTTATTTTCTTGGGGTAAGGTAGGAATATGTTGGAAGCAATGTAGTTATTTTATGTTATTTGTTTTTTCTTATTCCTTTGTTTTGGTTTTGTTTGAAATGTTTTTTATTGTTTTTTTTAATTTATCAAAAAATTAAAAAGCAAACTGAGTGTTAAAAAAATAAATGAGTAAATGAACAATGGGGGGAGGAGGGGAATGGAATGTTTTGATGTTCTTTGTTATTTTAATTTTTTTTTTTTGGAGTAATGAAAATGTTCAAAGATTGATGGTGATGAATGCACAACTATATGATGATACTATGAACAACTGATTGTACACTTTGGAGGATTATAGGTTATGTGAATATATCTCAATAAAATTGCATTTAAAAAAATAAAATTGTGTAGATTGTTGGTTTGTGCTTAATGATAGGTTAGAAAAAGTTTTTCTTAACCATCTGAGTAATGCGTCTAGAAGACAAATATTTTATATATTAGAATATCTTTATTGACGGTTATGTTGACCTTATCATCCTTTATTTCTGAGAGAAGTCTTCTCACCGTTAAAGGAAAACTTTAACCGTATAAAAGTGAAGTGCTAAAAATAGTTTAATATATTACGTGAAAAGTGATTGGGAATATCACAATAATTAAAAGGGATTTTCTATCCTCTATTAGCTAAATTTATATGGATGAAGTGTTATTCATTTATTTAGAGATTGAATAAAATTCCTAAAGACTTGACAATGTTCTCACTATCCACGTTATATCCTGATACTGATTTGCATGATGTTAGAGAACAGTATGATGTTGTTAGTCATGGTTTTAGCTCTTCTTAGAAAAAGGTTACAGATCATGGAAACAACCAAATTTACTTGTCAATTACACTACTTTGCTCTAATGCTTCTCTAAAAGTACATGTAAACAATTGTAAGTCAGAACTTCATCTTCAACAAAAAGGTACTTTAAAAGAGAAGCAAGACAAGTATATAAATTATGTTCTACCTGTTTCATTAACATAACTCTGGTAAAAGAGTACAGGTGAGACAGGACAAAATTTCTACTATGGTTTGTGGTTGATGACCCCAACATAAGTCAACTGTCAAATGTTTTTATTTCTGAAAACAGCTTCATTTAGAAAATGCTTAGAAGAAAATTAAAGCCTCGATTGTAAGCTTAGAGCAGTCACATAAAAAAAAAAAAAAGAAAAAAAGAAAACCTACAGAATGGGAAAGAATATTTGGAAACCTCCTATCTGATAAAGGTTTAATATCCAGAATATATAAAGAAATCCTACAACTCAACAATGAAAAACAAATTTAAAAATGGGCAAAAGACTTAAATAGACATTTCTCCAAAGAAGTTATACAAACGGCTAAAAAGCATATGAAAAGATGTTCACTATCATTAGCTATTACGGTAATGTGAATTAAAACCACAATGAGATACCATCTCATACCTACTAGAATGGCCACTATTAAGAAAATGGAAAACAACAAGTGTTACAGAGTATGTGGAGAAATAGGAACCCTCATTCATTGTTGGCTGGAATGTAATATGGTGCAGCTGCTGTGGAAGATAGTTTGGTGATTCCTAAGAAAATTAAGTATAGAATTACCATATGACCCAGCAATACCACTCCTAGGTATATACCCCAAAGAATTGAAAGCAGGGATTCAAACAGATATTTGCACACTGATGTTCATAGTGGCATTATTCACAATTGCCAAAAGATGGAAGCAACCTAAGGGTCCATCGATGGACAACCAAAGGATGGATAAACAAAATGTCAAACATACACACAATGGGATATTATTCAGCCATAAAAAGGAATGAAGTTCTGATACATGCAACATGATATGGACGCACCTTGAAGACATCATGTTGACTGAAATCATCCAGAAACAAAAAGATAAATATTGTATGATCACAATGATATGAAAAAATTAGGATAAGTAAATTCACAGAGTCAGAAATTAGAATACAGGTTACCAAGGGCTGGATAGGGGTAGGGAATGGGGAGTTAATGCTTAAATGATATGAAATTTCAGTTTGGAGTGATGTAAAAGTTTGGTAATGGATGGTGGCGATAGCACAACATTGTGAATTTAATTAACATCACTGAATTATATATTTGAATGTGGTTTAAAAGGGGACATTTTAGGTTGTATGTATGTTACTAGAATAAAAAAAAAAATTTTTAATAGGAATGTACAACACAGTGAACCCTAATGAAAATTACAGACTATAGTCAGTTGTACAGTTACAATAATAATATTTCATCAGTTGTAATAAAGGTACTACACTCATGCAAATTGTTAATAGGGAAAAACTTAAGTATGTAAGATGGGATTCATGGGAACTCTGTTTTATGCAAAATTTTTCTGTAAACATACAAATTCCCTAAAAAAAGTGATTTTTATAAAAATCAGTAGTTGGTATAATGAACTTTTTTTAAATGACCCAACTATATGCTGTCTACTTTAAATTCAAAGAGAAATATTTGAAAATAAAATGATGGAAAAAGAAATACCATGTAAACCATACCACAAAGGGAGCTGGAATGACTACAAATATCAGACAAAATAGATTTTAAGACAAAAATTGTTACTAAAGACCAAGTAAGACATTTTATGATAAAAGGGCCAATCCATCAAGAAGACATAGCAATCAAACATATATGCACCCAGATATATAAATGCAAAATATATGAAACAAAAATGGCAGAATTGAAAGGAAAAACAGATGATTCTCATAATGATTGGAGACTTCAGTACTCCACTTTCAGTAATGATTAGAACCAGCAGACAGAATTCCAACAGAGAAATAGAAGACAAGAACAAGACTATAAACCAGCTACACCTAACAGACATCGACAGAACACTCCCAATCTTCAGATAATACCCCAGCCCTGTCTGTCCCCTTGACTGCAGCTTTGTGAGGGATTATGAAGCAGAGGACCCAACTAAGGACCCTGACCTACTGCAAGAAAATAAATGTGTGCTTAATAAAAAAAAAACAAAAACAAACAACAACAACAACAAAAAACCCCAGCAGGATCACATTCTTCTGTAGTGCACATGGAACAGTCTCCAGAATAGAACATAAGTTAGGCCATAAAACAAGTTTAAATAAATTTAAAAGGACTGAAATTGTACAATGTATGTTCTCAAATAACAATGGAATGGAATTAGAAATTAATAACAGAAGGAAATATCCTTCATTAAATAAATGAAGAAAAAGAGGAAGGTTTTCCTTATAGGAAAATTGCAAATAAAAAGTGCAGAAGGAAAGAGAAATAGAAAAATCACTGTTAGGCAAATACCACAGTAAAAACTATAGACAAGAACAGCTGATAATAATAGCGGACACAAATTTGAGGGAGAACAGAATTTTATGAAGACTCATATTGCCGACAGGGCGGCGCAGGAATGAAACACCGACAAAAAGTTAAGAGTTAAGGGAGCAGGGGGCCCACTGCATCTTGTGCTAAATGGACGACAATGCAGCCTTGCTTCAGCTATTTATTTTAGAAGATCAGGTGTATATGCTAAAGGTCCTCAGGTGGGGGAGAGCCCACCAGATACTTATGTTTACATTAGGTGTATTTACATCAGGTGCATACAATCTAGGTTTAAGACAATGGTAGTCACAAGGCACACATCTTTACAGGGCGGGCCTGCATGGCATTCTATGCAGGCCTGCCGCTCAGCGTTCTAAGCCACCACCCCAGATATGCCTCAGGCAACATGGAAGACTCAGTTTCCCACAGACTCAAAGTATCTCCCCCCAAATATTTATTAACTTAAAAAGGGAAAAATAGTAACTTTACAGAGAAGAAACCTTGCAAAAAACACCTTAACCAAGTGCTCAAAGTCAACATCACCAGTAACAAGGCATCGACATCATGAACACTGTGATGTGACGCACCGAGAAGAACATAACTTCTGTGACATTCTTGGCAAAAATGCAAAACCTCGTTACAATTATGAGAAAACAGTAGGCATATCCAAATTATGACAACATAACTGATCAATACTCTTGGAAAGTGTCAAGGTTATGAAAGACAAGAAAAGACTAAGGAACCATTGCAGACTGCAAGAAATTAAGGAGAATTAACCACTAAATGCAATGGGAGATTCTGGATTGGATCTTGCAACAGAAAGAAAAAGGACATTGGTGCAAATGCTGGTGAAATTAAAATAAGCATTGTTACTTAGTAAATTAATAGTAATTTTTCTGTTTTTGACCATTGCACAATGATTATGTTAGATGTTAACATTAGGGGAAGCTGAGTGAGGGTATATGGAAACTCTGTACTATCTTTGCAGCTTTACTGTAAATCTAAATTTAGTTCAAAATTAAGTTTTTTTTTTTTTTTAAGGTAAATCAAATCACTTCACTCTTCTGCTCAAAACCGTCCAACAGCTCCCTACTTCACTCATCATGAAAGCCCCAGTCCTCAAGATGGCTTAAGCAGCTGTAAGCTCTGGGCCTTGTCAGCCTCTCTGATGGTATCTCCTACCAGGCTGTATCCCTCAGTCATTCCAGCAGCTCAGCTTCCTTGCTAATGTTCAACACAACGGGCATTTTCCTGATTCACAGCTTTTGGCTGGGAAACCTCTTCTCCCAGATATCTGCATGGCCACTCCCTCTGTTATGGTTTGCTAAAGCTGCTGTTATGTACAATACCAGAAATGGATTGGCTTTTATAAAGGGGGTTTACTTGGTTACAAATTTACAGTCTGAAGGCCATGGAAATATCCAAATTAAGGCATCAACACAAGTATACCTTCATCGAAGGAAGGCCAATAGCTTCTGGAAAACCTGTTAGCTGGGAAGGTACGTGGCTGGCGTCTGCTGAACCGGGTTGTGTTCCAGCTCCTCTCTCAGCTCCTGTGCTTGCTGCAAAATGTTGCTCTTGGGTCGTTTTGTCCTCTCTTAGCTTCTCCAGAGCAAACTCTAGGCTAGCACCTCCAAAACATCAGCAGAAGTCTGCTTTCAACAGCCGTCTCCAAAATGTCTCTCTTGGCTGCTCTCCAAAATGTCCCTCTAGCTGCTCTGAGGTCCTTCTGTTTGTGAGCTCTTTTATAGGACTCCAGTGATTAAATCAAGACCTACCCTGAATGGGTGGGGTCCATATCTCCATGGAAATAATTTAATCTAACAGTTCATCCACAGTTGATTGAGTCACATCTCCATGGAAACACTCAATCAAAGAATTCCAACCTAATCAACACTAATAGGTCTGCCCCCACAATATTGCATTAAAAACATGGCATTTTGGGGGATATAATATATTCAAACTGGCACATCTTTCAGGTGTCTGCACAGATGGCACCTTCTCAGTGAGGCCTTACCTCACCAGCCCAGATGCAATGGTACAGTCACAAGGGTCCATCTGAACCCCTGCCTTGCTTTTCCCACCCCACCCCCATTGCACTTGTCACCATCTGGCATCTTATATATTTAGTTATTTATTGGTTCATGGTCTATCTCCACCCATGAGAATGTACTGCCAAGGGGGCAAGAACTTTGCTGTTTTGCTTAGAGCCTCGCATATAGCAAGTGCTCAATATGAACTTGTAAGTGTTGTGTGAATTATTTGCAATTATTTGTTTAAAACATTCTTCCACATTAGACTGAATATTTACAAAGGCAAAATTTCCATTTTTATTTAGGAATAAAGCACATATATACACATCTGCCTACTAGAATGGCAGATACCAAAATATCACAGTGATTATCATCTCTGGATATTGGGATAATGGGGGATTTTTCTTTCTTTGCATATCTGCACTTTACCCAATAATACTTTTATGTAATCATTTTTAATGCAAAATTCTGATATTATTAAATGCTCTTAATATATTTTTCAGTGAAAAAGGATGGTTAAAGTAATATAGTATATTATCCCATTTTTGTAACAAAATTTACATGAGCATAGATAAAGAATTGATAATGGGTATCGAAGTGTTACTACTGCCAGGCCAAAGTGGGTACAAGTTAATAGTTTGCTTCCGGCTTGTCTCTTTTATATATTTTCTACAATAAGGCCATATTTGTCATGCCCTTACCAAAAGTAGTCCCCAAATACTTAGATCCCTACCTGAGATTTTATAAAAAATACGCTCACTAAGTTTTATCTTTTGGAGGCTTAAATCCACCAGAGTGTTCCTATGCTGGACGAATTCTAAGGCCCAGAGACAACAGCTTCTTTAGGATTAAACATGAGATGAGGCCCCCTTCCCTATACTGTCGACACGCTCTTTCAACATGAACAAGTTAGGGTGCTCACTGCCTAGACATCCCTGATGATGGAGAAAGAGATTAAATGAGAGGAAAGGGTAGCAACAAAAAAGATAAGATTTAACAAAGGTCTATGACTACTATAATTATATATATATATATATTTGGACACTAGGGTGTTGTACTGGCTGGAAGGAGGTAAAGCACATGGTGGAACTGTAACCTATAACATCCTTTGAAATTTGCTCTGTAGCTAGTCATTGAATTGTGCTTTGAAAGTCTTCACCTTTCTATATATACCTCACATTGCATAAGGGAAGAACTGAAACTGTGGAACTGTAACCCATAACAATTTTTGTAATTACCTTTATGACTGCTTGTTGAGCCGTGTATCGAGAGATGACACCTTTCTGTATGTATGTTATATTTTACAATAATGGAAATGGCTGAAGTTGTGGAATTGTGACCCATGACATTCTTTGAGATTTGTTCTCTAACTACTTGTGAAATCACACTTTGAAAGTTATCACTGTTATGTATATATGTTAAAGTTCACAATAAAAAAATGAATAAATTGACATTTCAATCCCTATCCCTAGATATTAATTTACTAAGGCAACCCAAAACTACAAGGGAAAATAAATAACTCTCAAATTATAGGCTCTGAGTAAGTAAAACATTGACAGATCCCAGTCCTTTTTCTCAGTGTGCTTTCCAGAAAAAGGAATCAATTCTCCAAAAGATTACAAGAGTCCAGATAGGTAATACAGTTGGGTGAAGTCATCTCTTGAGAGATTATGCCTTGCCTCCGGAAGAAACCACTAATCACCTTTAAGCAGTAGCTTGCCATGCAAGATGTGCAGGCCTGGTATTGACAGATCTTCCCATTTTTTCAAGAAAAGACAAACATAAAGATTTTTATGTGAAAATTGTCTATGTTTAAATGTTGGTTCAAAATTTTAAGCAAATGGTGCAGGCACAATAAAGCACATCTGTAGGTAATTTCTGGCCTAATGATCCAGCTATTCTGCAGCTTCAAAGCTAAGTGGGCCAGAGTGGGAAAATAAAATCCTATTAAAACAACAACACCGTATTCCCAGTAAAAACAATGGAATGAACACGCAAATTCCCACCTTATAACCCAATAACTTGAATTTTAGAAGATTTAAACCCACAGAAATGGGAGAAAGGGACAATAGCAGCAGCATTTTGAGAGACAGAAAACAGATGGCCAGTGGGCAGACTCCTTGGCTGACCCAAGAAAATGGAATCCTAAACCAGCGACAGGGAAACCAAGACCCCCTCTGATTTACAGAATCCCCAAAATGTTCAGGGATTTCCAGAAGACCAAGCACCTCCAGAAGGGGAATGGTGAAAATAAGGAAAATTAGTTGATTCTCTATTTAAGAAACAGTTAGATCCCCATCTCCACTCCCCAAAGTCAAATGCCCCTGCTCCATTCCAGCAGAAGATGGGGAGTTTTTTTGTTTTTTCTCTAGAAAGGTTATCTGGACAAAAAAAACACTGGGCACAACTAAGGGCAGCTTAACTGTGCTGAAATTAGGGTCCTTAAGTGAACAACTAACTCAAGGCACTGAGACGCCTACTCTCACCCCCCACCCCCACAGGGCTCTCAGAATGTCGCAGAATGTCAGCGGCCAGGCTGGAGACGGGGAGAATGTCTTCTGGGGAATCTGACCGTAGGCCAAACAATGACTTAAAGACATTGACATGGGAGTTCCCCAATGAAATAACCAGCCAATGACCCTACAGCGAGCACCCCCTCCCATAAACACACATTTGGCACTTCCAATCTGCTTTTAGTCCCCCCACTCTAAAATACAAGCAGGCAATCCAGGACCATGTGACATCCAAGGAAAGTGTTTCAGTTTGCGCAAGTTGCCAAAATTCAGTACACCAGAAATGGGTTGGGCTTTTTTACAATGGGGATTTGTTAACTTACAAATTTACAGTCCTGAGGCAGTGAAAGTGTCCAAATCAAGGCATCAACAGGCGATGCTTTTTCCCTGAAGACTGGCTATCAGCTTCAGGCCCTGGCGACGTCTGCTGGTCTCTCCCTTTTCTCCTGGGTTTCATTGGCTTCAGTGGCTTCCTCTCTATTCCACGGTTGCTCTCTGTTTCCTGTGTCCTTCTCTTTCAGCTTCTCTGGCTTTCCTCTCTCAGCTTTTCTGAATTTCATCTCTTACAAAGGACTCCAGCAAGAGGATTAAGACCCATCTGGGGCACACCTCAACTGAACTTAATCAAAGGTCCCACCTATAATAAGTCCACAGGAATGGATTAGCTTTAAGAACATGATCTTTTCTGGGGTATATACAGCTTCAAACCATCACACCCCACCCTCTGGACCCCCCAAAAATGTTCTTTCCATTTGCAAAATATATTCATTCTGTCACAATATCCCCAAAGCCTTAAATCATTTCAGTAACAATACTAAGTAAAAATACAAAGTCTCATCAAAATCCGTTACAGGTGTGGTCTGTCCTGGGGCACAATTCCCCCCAGGCTGTGGACCTGTGAAACTTAGAACAAGTTATCTGCTTCCAATATACAATGGAGAGACAGTATTCCCATTTCTCTAACTGAGAAGTTAGGATTTAGGGGATGATTATCATTACTGAATCATTATATAGAAATTTCTTTTTACTTTCTGGTATATTAGAATAAACCAAGGGAAACACCTGAAACCTCTGAACTATAATTCAGCTGCCTTGATCTCTGATAATAATTGTATATAGTTATATTACCTTGTGACCTTGTGATTGTAAAAACCTTGTGGCTGACCCCAACTTGTACCCCTTTATCCAGTTTCTCAACTTTAGAGTCTTATGGTAACTAAAGACAGCCCCTAATGTTTATTAATGAAGGGCCTTGAATCAGCCCAGAATTAACCCACCCCAATTCCAAAGCTCTTTTGATAGATGGAGCTGGATCTAACCAAAAAGCCCCACCTACAATAGATTTATACCCACAGGAATGGATTAACTTTAAAGACATGATCTTTTCTGGGGTACATACAGCTTCAAACCATCATGGAAAGCCTATAATATAAAAGAAAAAGATTGAAGCAATTAAAAGAAAACAATCTGGAGTAAGAAACTTTAAATAAAAAAAAACTATCAGTAAAATTCTTAGATTGCTGGAGAAGATATACTCTTAATGCAACAAGAACAGAATGCAATTTGAGCATACACAGACATTCAGAGAAGAAAAAGATATAAGATAAAGCTATGGAAATATCTCAGTGTAGAGTGGTTTTAAAATGGGAAATGGGAGAGAAAAGATAAAATTAGAAGACCAGTCTAGGAGACATAATTTTTTTAAAATGGTGGTTTCAATAAGAGACAAGAGAGAAAATAGAGAGGAGAAAGTCATAAACATAATTACTCAAGAAAATGCCCCAAGCTCTGTCTGCTTGTATGAATACAGAAATACCATATTATAAAGATAAGTGAGGAAAAGCAAGGTGCAAAAGATGCAAAGGATAAAAGAGATAGAGAATAAGAAAACCATAGAATCAATGAAAACAAAAGTTAGTTCCTTGAAAAGATAATAAAAATTGACAAACCTTTAGCTAGACTGAAAAAGAAAAAAGAGAAACCCAAGTAACTAAAATCGGAAATGAAAGTGGAGACTTTACCATCAGTCTTACAGAAATAAAAAGGATTATAAGGGAATACAATAAATGCCAAAAAAATTAGATATTTAGATGGCATGACAAAGTTTTAGAAGCACACAATTTACCTAAACTATTAGAGAAGAAATTGAAAATTTCAACAGATGAATAAGAAGTAAAGAGATAGAATAAGTTATCAAAAACCTCCCACAAATAAAACTTGAGTACCAGATGGCTTCACTGGTGAATTCTCTCAACAGTCAAAGAAGAATTAACACTATTCCTTCTCAAACTCTTCCAAAAAAGTGAAGAGAGAGAATGCTTCCTTGCTCATTCAACGAGGCCGGCATTACTCTGATACCAAAACCATATAAAGATGTCACAAGAAAAGAAAATTACAGACCGATATCCTTCATGAATATAGATGCAAAAATCCTCAATAAAATATTAGCAAACTAAATCCAACAGCACATTAAAAGGATTATAAACCATGATTAAGTGGGATTTATCCCAGGGATGCAAGAGTGATTCAACATAAGTAAATCAATCAATGTAATATACCACATTCATAGAATGAAGGAAAAAAAAAAGATCATCTCAATTGATACAGAATAGACATCTGACAAAATCCAACACCTTTCATGATAAAGACACCTAGAAAATTAGGAATAGAAGGGAAATTCCTCATATTCCTCATCGTGATAAAGGGCATTTATGACAAACCTACAGGTAACATCATACTTAATATCAAAAGATTGAATACTTTCACCCTACGATCAGGAACAAGACAAGGATGCCCACTTTCACCATTACTATTCCACACTGTACTGGAAGTTCTAGCCAGAGCAATTAGACAAGACAAAGAAATAAAAGACATCCAAATTGGAAAGGGAAAAGTAAAACTTTCCCTATTTGCAAGGCTTTTGACGGACCCAAATTATGATCTATCTGTATTTTAGGATGAGAAGAGAGGAAGTATGGAAGTGGAAAAAGGATGGCAGGGAGGAAAGAGAACTGAATATTCAACTTAAACAGAGATAATGCCTACACCTGAAAATTTAGACAGGTGTACTTTAGCAATATGGAGGGAGGAAAATACCAAAAGAAACAGTTAAAACAGTGGTTTCTCTGGAGAAGTGACTGATGGGGGCAGGGTGTGGGTGGTGTGGCCTGCTTGTCAAAAACTGTGAAGGCTCTGAAATTTTATCCTACTAGCAAGCTAACAACTTAGCTTGTCACAGTACCGTGGATGCTGGTAAAAGACAAAAAACTCCTGAACCAGAGGCAAAGAACAGTTTACTAAGCACAGCAGTAGTAGTAGACAGACCTCAGCATTTTTGTTCTGGTCCTCTGAGCTCCAGTTCTCATCAGGCATTGCAAAGGGAGCCAGAGAGCACCTGTACACACAACGGGTTGCATTACAGAAGAGAAAGTCTGAGTTTGGGGTGCCTGGATTTTTATAAGGGACCCTAAGCATGCCTGCCTAAACTTAGCTCCAGAGGAAGATGCTATCTCTATCTTCCAAGGCTGTTTGCTATTACAAACATCCTTAAAAACATAGTAGGGAACAAAAGGCAGTCAGTGCCTCGGTTGCAAGACGTATAAAAAGGCAAAAGATCCATGGAGAACTGATTTCCAGCACAGCTGCGTTTCATAATCAACCTCCTTAAGAATAATCTGATTTTAAAAATTATATCCATGATCTACTAAGTGGGCATTTTTCTCTGCCAACAGAGGCCCAAAGTCCAGGAAAACCGGAAAAGGCAACCCCAGCTTTTCTGAAAATTCGCACAGGGCTTGTGGGTCCGCGAGAAAGGGAGGTCCCGACCCCAGCGCTCAGTTGCAGGAGGAGCCGAGTAGGTTCTCCCACGATCCAGAGCGCCCGGGTTCCCCACCTGCAACCGGGTGGCCCACGCCGCGGGTTGTACAATTGCAAGCCACGTGCGTCAAATGCCGGGAGCAGCCCTTTTGTAGTGGTTGTTAATGACAATTATTTGGGTCATGAATGGGCCCGGCTGATAAAGAAATACATAGACCGGGTGATGTAGCGAGCCCAGCAGAGTCCCTCGCCGAGGGCCAGAGCGGGTCTCCCGACTCGGCCCGCGGTGCCTCGGCCTCGGGAGCTGCCTTTTCCCGGCTCTGCGGCGGAGCAGTGCTACCCACGGCCAGACGGCGCGGCCCAGACGCCCTCCTGGCAGCGCGCGAGGAGGGGCGGGCAGTTTCCGCCGCGCCCCTCCAGAGGATCCTCTGCCCGGGTGCCGACGCGCCAGGGCCCGCAGCCACTCCGCACGGGCGCTCAGGGCGGCAGAGCCCTCGTGTCCAGCCTGGCCCCCATCCTGCCTGGCGCTCGGACCGATCACTTCTGCTGACCAGGGTCTGGGGCCGGCGCCTCGCGGCTTCCCAGAGAGGCCGGTCGGCGCCCCTCACCCCACCCTCCGGCACCGTGCACCCCTGGAGGCCGGGGAGGAGGACCAGGCCGAGGAGGTCCCGCTTATCTGCCCCATCTCCCGTGACATAACGCCGCGTCCTGTCTCCGCCGGGCATCGCCGCCACCGCAGGGCTAGCGGCGCCTTCTCCCACGCGCGCGGGCGCGCCTCTCCACCCGCCCCCCGCGGGGGGTTTCTGGTCCTGGGGGGAGGGGCGCTGCCTCATCCCAGCGAGACGCTGCGGGATTTGCGCAGCCCACGGTGGTTCCCGGCTTCTTCCCCCCACGGAGACTCCGCAGGAGACGCCATTGGCTCTTTTCCACATATGAGGAAAGTGAGGCCCCCCGAGGGGTCACACAGCCAGGAAGTGGAACTCCAGGCACTGGGGGGGCACAAGGGGGCAGTGGCCGCTCCCCGATGTCAGGGCCGACAGTTAGGCTGGGAAGGTTGCGGCACAGACAGAAGAGAGGGAGGGAAATGAGTTACCCTCGAACAGTGTATAGGAGACCCTTGTGAGGGAATTGAACCCCACTGGGGAGCACACCAGAGAGAGCCTGAGCCCACAGAGAGCGGGCCTGTAGGGGGAAGGCGCAGGCTTAGAGGAGGAAGTGGGTGAGGGAGCGATCTCAACATCAGCACCCAATACGCAAATTCTGCGGACTCTGTTGGAGGGCAGGGTGGGTTCTGCAGGACTTCTAGGAAAAATGAGGGAAGATCAGGAAAAAGGCTACATGCCAGCATCCCTGCAGAGGAGTGGGCTGTTCACTGGGGACCAGGGAGCTGCCCGCCACAGCTCTCATTCAACAGAAGGGAAACTTGAGGCCCATAACGGGCAGGGACCGGTTCCACAGAGACTGATGGGCAAAGCTCGGTTGCCACAGGATCTCAGGAGCCCTGGGAACAGTTACACTCTCTCACCTGGGCTAAGGCTGGAGCAGCCTCCTGCCAGCCTGGCCCATTAAGGCTGTTCCAGCAGGATGGGCATTGGCTGAAGACCTGTGGTGGGGCCCCCAGTGTCCAGGCTGCCCATATTCAGAGTCATCACCAAAGCAACTTTAAAAGGAAGGTCCCAAGAGGACCCCTGAATCAAGCAGGATCTTTCAGTGGAGACCTGGGAGCCTGAACATTTGTAATCCTTCCCATAGTGGGGCTGGGCAATCAGGTGGGCCAAAAGAAGGGAACTTGACTCTTCTTTGGACCTGTTTGAATTTTTATTCAAAGCATGTGCTATTTTGATAATTTAAGAGACCAGTTAATTGAAAAAGTAAAACCCCCAAATTCTCACAGCTGGTAGATGGTGGTCACAGCACTTTCAACCCAGCCCTTCCAGTGCCTCACAGGGGTCTGAGGACAGGATCTCAAATTTGGATCAGCCAGACAGGGACTCACAGAGGTCACCAAGCAAAACTGCTGAAGTTCCCACTGGTGTTGATAACACCAGGCCCCCCTCAGGGCCCTCTCCCCTATCCCTGAATGATCCTATCCATATCTTGGAAACTCTGCCCTAGACTCTTCTCAATAACTCCTTAAGAAATCAAACTCTTTCCTTTATGTGACGCTGGATTTTCCACAAAGTAAAATCAAGATGAGTAGAGATGTGGTTTTTAGATAGTGCCCAACAAAGCGGGGACCAGGGTGTTAGGCGTCACCACTTGGGCCTATAAAAGCTGCTGCTAGGAGGCCAAGGCCACAAGCTGCTCAGCTGAGGCCAGCCTCCGTGTCTCCTCCTCACCCCTCCTGCATTGGCTCTCGGCCTCATGGCGCTCTGGTTGACCGTGGTCATTGCTCTCAGCTGCTTTGGTGACCTCGCCTCCCCGGGCCCCGTGCCTCTCATATCCCTCAGAGAGCTCATTCAGGAGCTAGATAACGTCACCCAGAACCAGCAGGTGAGTGCCCAGTCAGGATTTGGGGTGGGGTAACTCTTGGGAAGAATACTGGCCACGAGCAGGCTGAGCCTGGGCCTTACATGCCTGTGGGCCAGGAAGAATCCCCATGGCCCAGAGGATGGGCCAGGAAGCAGAGAAGAGCCAGGCTTGGGGGTGCAGCACAATGGACAGACCTTAGAACGGGCTTGGCAGAGCCCCCAGGGACCACTAGCACCCCTGGCTTGACCCTACCTACCTGCCCCCTCCAGCAACTACTCAGCCATTCTTGAACAGAGGAAAGGAGAGAAGGGCCTATGCCCTCCCAGAACCAGGTGGCATTTGCCAATCAGAGTTTGAATGCAATAATGCGGCCATTGTTCACAGCATCTTAGTTAAGTCCATTCTTACAGAAGGGTTCATTAGTAGGGTCAGATCCTCTCCCAGTAGTAACAGCTCACTTTCTGAGCACTTCTTGTGTGCCTGGCCCAGCGGTGGGTGCTTTACATCTCCTCTCATACAACCTCAAGAGGCAGATATAATGACCCCATTTTACTGAGGCTCAGCAAGGTTAATTTGCTCAAGGACATTCAGTCTGTGATAGAAGCCGGATTCAAATCTGACCTGGCTGACACCAGCATCCATGCTCCTAACTGCTGTGTCCCCTGATTCAAAAGGCAGGGTGTTTATACGCCAGACCCCTACTGTCACCCATCTGATTTGTCCTGGCCAACAGCAGCCAGGCCACCCCCTCCCTCATTGACCCCGCCCTGGCCCTTCCCTACGGTGTCCCCATTGGTAGGCCTGTCATCTTGCCCCGGCAATGGCTGTATCACCCAGTTTTTCTCTCAGTTCCAAGGCCCCCATACAATGGCACTCTGCAGAACACGAAATGAAACTCAAGAGCGTTGAAGGCCTGCCCCCTGTCCTACACAAGGGGTGCTGTGGGGCCTGGGCCTTAGAGAGCTGGCCTGGGCTGGCTTGGGAGGGCCAGGGCCCCTGCCGGCATGCTGCTCACTGTCCCTCTGCTCCCCCAGGCCCCCCTCTGTAATGGCAGCTTGGTGTGGAGCGCCAACCTGACGAGCAATGTGGTAAGGATGCTTGGATGCTGGGAGGTGGATGGTAGAAACTGTAGGACTTGGGCTTGTCTTCTCAGAGCCTCACTCACACCACTGGGGGTGGTTCAAAGCAAGCTTCAAGTGCTACCTTCTCTCCTTGATAATCTGCACCCCTCCTACCCCCCATACCCACCTTCACCAGACCACTGAGTCCCCTTGTCCTGTGCACTCACTGAAGGCAGTTGCCTGAGGCAATCGGCTGTCGCCAGGGCCCAGCAGGGCCTGACAGCTAGGTGGTCTCTTCTCCACAGTACTGCAAGGCCCTGGAAGTCCTGATCAACGTCTCCAACTGCAGTGCCATCCAAAGGACCAAGAGGATTCTGAGCAGGCTCTGCAAACGGGAGGCCCCACCCAGTGTAAGTCTCCCCCACCCCCACCCTGCAGCTCCGCCCTCTTCCTCAGCCCTGGGCTCACCCTGGGGGGAATCCACTGTGACAGCGGGGATGTGGGCTTTGGGATTTATGGGACCTGGGCTTACTGATGCCCACCTTAGCCTCCATTTCCACGTCTGTAAAATGTGAGTAGTAAAGTACCCACCTCATGGGGCTTCAGTGAGGATTAAATGAGAGGGTCTCTGGAAAGCCCCTGGCAGATGCTGGTCGTCCCTGCCCTGATGTCCCGTGACACACTGGCCCCTCTGTAGCAGGTTTCCAGCTCGCAAGACCGACACACCAAAATTGAAGCGATGCAGTTCATAAATGACCTGCTGAGACGTTTAAAACAACTTTTTCGTGGTGAAGACCAAGAAGCTAGAGTCATTACTTACAGAGGCAGCCCCTGACGACTGAAGTTGCGGATTCGTTTGTGTTTGTTTGTTTTCCCAGATGTCGAAAATTCCTTGGGGGGAAGGGTTGAGGGAGGGGGTAAGATTTCTGTAGCCTTCAGCCCGGCTCGCCCCAGCCTGCCCTTTGCCTGGTCCCTGGGGCTCAGTCTGGCGGGCCTCCCCCATCTGGGGCTCAGGGCTCAGAGCTCCACGCTCGGTGGACAAAGGAGGAAGACATTGTCCCACACCCCTTCCCCTCCTCAGGGCGTGGCAGTGAGTGCCCCCTTGCCAGATGCTTGATGGGAAAGGGACCTGCTTCACACAGGGGCAACTGAGGCAGAGAGCAGCACAGGCCACGGGCACATTTCCTCTTGGTTTTATTTATTACTGTGTGTTATTTAAACAAATGTGTTTGTCTGTATTGGGGATGGGGAGGGACTGCTGCTGCAGGAACGTGGAGTGAGGCCAGGAGACTTGGGGCTCCAGCACTAAAGCACTGGGCGTTAGGATCCCTGCTAATAAGTACTGTGTGAAAATTCACTACCTCACTGGGGTCCCGGGGTCCCTGGGCCTCGCCCCAAGGCAGGGGACAGGAGAGAAGACGGAGTGGCCGCTCTTGTCTGCCAGCGAGCAGTCAGCCCTCAGCCGAGTAATTTATTGTTTTTGCAGGTATTTAAAGTTAAGTATTAAAATATGTTACCAAAGAGTTATTAATATATAGAAGAGCAGCTTGGAATGCTGCCTGTGATGTGTGCGAATATTGGGGGCCGGGTCGTGGAATAAGTCATTTCATTGTGTCAAACCGACGCCGAAATAAAGATACAGGTTGTGACAAAGAGGCCTGATGGAGTTCACCTTTTATTTTGGCCTTTGGGAACGCTGGTCTGTGGTGTCAAGACTCTGGGGAGCTCTGTAGGAGACCAGCTGGAACCAAAGGAGCTGCGGGAGTGGAGGGGAGAGGGAGGAAGGGGACCTGGCCTGTGAGAAAGTAAGCAAGCCCCTGAGAGTGGGGAGCACATAGCCTGGAGGAAGCCCACCCCCCACCTCAGCATGGAGGGGAAGCCTGGGCCAGGATGTCAGGGTTCAAGGAGGGTGTCTGGAGCAGGCAGAGACCTCAGAAGTCATCGCGTAGGAACAGCTCTTGATGACAGGCCAGCCTGTCTGGCACCACCCACACACTCTCTAGTGTCTCTCCCACAACGCCAGGAGGCAGGGGAGGACTCTGAGGCTCAGGGGGGGACAGGTGGCTTGCCTCAGGTCACGCAACTGGTAAGGAGCTAAGCCGGGGTTTCAACGTGAAACGTAGTCCAACTCCAAAGCCCACACACTTAACCACTCTGCCCCTCTCTGTCCAAATGGCATCGATTTCCCTTTATAATATTATCATTAACCTCTGCTTGGCAAGCCCCACTGACGGGGAGCTCACTACTTACTTTCCAGGAGAGCCCTTACAATTTCTGGACATTGTTTTTCATTACAGGGTGCATACTTACCGCCTCTGTGAACAAAGATGAATCAATGGACTTGCGACTGGACTGTGAAAGGACCGGAGTGGAGAGTGGAGGTTGCAGGGGCTCTGGCCAAACCATTGCCCAGAGCAGGTCTCTTTGCATCTCCCATGGCCCAGGCCAGTGCCCAGAGTGCCGGAACCAGCAGGCTGCAGCAAGCCACAACCAACAGTCATACCCTTCAGCAATGGTCTCCACTGTGAATGTCTGAGAGGTGCCCAGAGCAGCAGCCTGCCCAGATGGATGGGACAGTGGGTGGCAGGTCTCACCCACACCCAGTTGTTGGAGACCAGGTCACCAACTCTGAGTGGCAGGCAGGTGGGGAGTGTGTCCCAGGGGAAACTCAAGGAAAGACAGTGCCCTTCCTGGGGATCCCAGAGCCCTGTGGAAACATCCATAGTCATGCTCAAAAGTCAGAGAAAGCCCTCCCCCCTACGTGGGATCTGACTCCCAGGGGTATAAATCTCCCTGGCAACACAGGATATGACTCCCGGGGATGAATCTGGACCCGGCATCGTGGGATTGAGAACATCTTCTTGACCAAAAGGGGGATGCAAAATGAAACAAAATGGAGCTGCAGTGGCTGAGAGATTTCAAATGGAGTCAGGTCACTCTGGTGGACATTCTTATGCAATATACAGATAGCACTTTTTAGGTTTTAATATATTGGAATAGCTAGAAGTAAATAGAAACTACCAAACTCCAACCCAGAAGCCTTTACTCTTAAAGACGATTGTGTAACAGTGTAGCTTACAAGGGGTGACAGTGTGATTGTGAAAACCCTGTGGATCGTACTCTCTTTATCCAGCGTATGGATGCATGAGTAGAAAAATGGGGACAAAACCTAAATGAAAAATAGGGTGGGATGGGGGGGTGATCTGTGTGTGTGTGTTTTGTGTTTTCTGTTTTTTTTTATTCTGATTCTGATTCTGGTGTAAGGAAAATGTTCAAAAATAGATGGGGTGATGAATGTACAACTATCAGATAGTACTGTGAACAGTTGATTGTACACCATGGATGACTGTATGGTATGTGAATATTTCTCAATAAAACTGAATTAAAAAAAAAAAAATCAGAGAAAGCAGCTGTGTGGGAGCATGTGGGCTGTGTGATTCAGACAACAAAGAACACGGCAGGGACTTGGCCCGGGAGCTGAAGACCATGCACTGATGCTCCAGGAGCCACTCCCAAACAGGATGCCAGGCTTTCAACCAGGGAGAGGGAGGGAGGGAGGCAAGTCCGACAAAGCAAGGGGCTGGGGATGCCCAGCCTACAGCAGAGAAGATCTGGAGAGGGGCACCAGAGCTGTTGGCACCCAACGGGCTGCCAGGGCAAGGGACTGGACCTGCCCATGGGGGGATCTCGGGGACTGTCAATTCCCAATACACTGGCTGAGGGCCATCTGTGGGCCTCACCTGGGCTAGAGATGATCAAGACTCCACATACCTTCAAAGCGTAGCACCAGAAAGGGCGCTTTAAAAAAATGGAGGGTCTGAAGAAGGTTGCACACCCTGTGAGGTTCTCACCTCTGGGGGTGTGCAAGTAACTGACTTCCTGCTGTGGTGAAAGAGGCTCAAAAGTCAGGGACAGGGGTGGGGAGCTAGTGACCCTGATTTCCCTCTCCACCTAGAAATTCTAGGATTTTAAGACTAGAAGATATTTACGGAAGATTAAATTAAAAAAAAAAAAAATTAGCATTTAACGATCTGTGCTTCCGTAGCACCACTTTTGACCCATGTCCTCTGGCCCTCCAAGGCATTGTGTCTGTCCAAACGGAAGACAGAAATTCTTCCATTCAAATTCCCCGTGACTCCCCCAAGAACAAAGACTGGAATTAAGGCCAGTGTGGGGGAAGGTCCCTTGGAATTCTTTCAAGAATGTTCCAAGCCATACATTCTGGAGGGCCTGTGAGGCTGGGTGCAGTGCAGACGGCCCTCCCAGGTCTTACCACTAGGGGTCCACAGCTCACCACACCCTCAGCCACACTGCTCTCCCATCCCGCCCTCAGAGACTGTCCAGCAGGCAGGGGACCTGTGGTCACGGGCAGTGTGTAGTGAGCTGGAAGGTGCTCCAGCCCCCAGGGATGAGGGACGCCTTACAGAGCCACAGAAACAAACCAGAGGTAGTAACAGGGAATGATGGAAAAAGAAAGAGCTCCCCCCCCCCAAAAAAAAAGTGTGTTGCTCAGATTGTTGGGAGCATCACTTCCTGGGGCAGACTCCCTGGGGTATTTGCTGATAGTTTTCTTTAACCATGTGGTTTAACTTCTTTCATGTATAAGGCAAACCCCTAGCAGGGCCCAAAGAGAAGGGGGTTGGGGATGAGATAAGAGTGCTTGGTGAGTGGGAGGGAGACGCTGGTTATGGGGCCCAGGGCGGGGAGCCCCTTGGTGACTCGGGAACCCCAGCCTGGGAGGTTTCACTGGAAGAGGGGCTGAGGCTCAAGTGAGAAGTGAGACAGACACACGAGTTTCCGGTGAAGTCGGCACCAAACCTCTCTGTTTGCTGCTCAGATAAGGTGTCAGAAAACACTCCAAGTCACTTTGGGGGTTTCTCTGAGCCCAGACCCTCCGAGCTACTCAGGGTAAGAAGGAGCCGGACCCAGGAGGACGAGGGCCTGCATCTTACTTCCATCTGACCCAGCAGCTTGAAGACTCGGGTTTATCAAGTCCATCAGCTTACCAGTTTTTCATTATGACCTACACGGACGTATCTTCTGCTTATTGGGGTAATTTGCATTTATCTGGTCAATTTTAATAAATTCTAAGAAGGTCCAGCTGGGCCAAGCTGATTGTGTGCCAAGCAGGGTGGTCCAAGCTGTTCTCAGAGCTAATGGCTGTGTCTACACACCCCCACCTCCGCACACACTGCCCACCCCTGCCTGAAAAATAAAAGTCATAATGCCCCATTATCTTCATTCATTTCTCGGCTCCACCCAAAGGCAACAGGGTAAATGGTTTGCAACAAACTTTCCCAGATCAACTGATTTCTCAGCAGCAAGGGAGGGCCCCGTGACGAAGCCATTTGAAATCCCAGAAGCAATTTTCTACTTACGACCTCACTTTCTGTAGCTCTCTCTCTTCTCCTCCAAGGTGCCTTCTCTTGTGGAAAGTGATTCTCATAGAGCGTCGTTCAGAAACGCCCCCAGCCCGTGTGCTTTGCCTGGGCAGAGGCTGCAGTGTGGTCAGAGGTGACGCAGGCGCCAAAATTAAATATAGCAACGCTCGTCACCAATGTGCTGCATCGCCGTGGACAGCCCTTCCTGACACCCGAATGGGGAGGCCAATATCACCTGTAGACCCTCAGCCTGATGGCCTGGGGACCACACAGGCCAGAGGGTCTCTGACCCCTGCCCAGCCCGAGGGCTACGCCAGAACGAGCTACAATCATTCTGCATAGAAAAAGCAACTCCTCTTTTCGTCTCTTTTCTTTCTTCTAATCTCTGTTTTCTCAAATGTTCTATATCGAGCGTATATTCATTTTCCACTGGGAGAAAAAGACAAATCTAATTTTAAAAAAGCAAAAGGAGCATGAACCACCTTGAAAGTGGAATCTGGCCCACGAAGGGAGCTGATCAAGACTAGGGCAAGGGAATGGGCCCAGCACATGTCCCCTGTAGGTACTAATGTTCTAAAACCCTCTCAGGGTAGGGGGTGCAGCACCTCACAGCCTCGGCAGCAGGCCTGGCACCCCACCCTCCCACCCCCACGCATACCACACACCCCCACACACAGGTTGAGCCCTCTTGGGCCAGTCAGGTCCTGTGCTGCCAGACAGAAAGAGGAAGGGGCTCCACTCTTGGGGCCCCCCCTGCCCTAGCCTGTCAAGCAGGGTAAGAAGGAGTCAGAAAGGTGGGTTGCCAATCCAGCTCTGAGGCTGAAGTGACGTTGGTGCCCTGGAGACAGATACAGAGAGTTCCTTCAAGCTCCTGGTGTCTTCTCCCTGCTTCCCATAGGACAGAGAAGCCAGCAGCCTATGGAGCTATGTCGCCACACACTCAGCAATGCCAGATCCAATCTGCCTGCCTTGGCTCCCTCCTCACCCTGGTCCCCCATCACCTTGGAGGGGTCCTCCCTTTGTGCTCAGGATCCCATTGCCCCTGCTTTCTCAGGGACACAAGCGGAACATACAGGGCAAGGACTTCAGAGACAGACCTGCCACTGCATTCCAGCTGTAGCCCCAATTTCCACTGTTGTTACTAAGGTCAAGCCTCATTGCCCTCTCTGTGAAATGGAGCTCCATCCATCCATTCACTCATTTAACCAGTATTTACTGAGCCTTTACTACGTGCCAGACACTGTTCTAGGCACTGGGATCCACTCTGAACAAAACACAGTCCCTGCCTTCATGGTGCTTACTTCTAGGAGGGAAGACAATAAACAAACTAATGAAAATGTGCTGTATCAAGTATGGTTAAGTGCTAGAGGAAAATAAAGCAGTCAGACAGCTTGGAAGTGTGGGAGAAAGAGATCAGGTTGAGTGAGGAAGGGAGCAAGTCATCCATATACTGGAGGAAAGGCACATCAGGGGGAGGGGACAGCAAGTGTGAAAGTCTGGAGCAAGAGCCTGGAAGCCTTGGTGAGGAGGCAAGCACGGCTGGGGCCGAGGCTAGGGCCAGGGCGGGAGATAAAGGCAGAGAGGCGGGCAGGCACTGACCACATAGGAAGGACTGGGCTTTACTCTAAGTGGGATGAGAAGGACCTGATCTCACGTTTTAATAGAGTCACTCTGGCTGCTATATCAAGAATAGACTGTGAGGACACGGGTAGAGCCAGAAGGCTAGTTAGGAAACTACTGCAGAAATCCACAGGGAGAAATATTGAATATAGCAGAGGAGGGGTGAGATGTGCCTGGATTCTGGATATGTGTGCGTGTATTTAAATTTCCTATTCACATAAATTTTTTAAATCTTTTATTATAGAAAATTTCAAATATATACAAAAGTAGACAGAATATAACTCCCAGGTATCCATGGCCCAACTTCAACCATTATCAACTCATGGCCAATTTTGTTTCATCTTTATAACCACCTCCTCCTCACCACAAATCCAAGACATCATATTAAATTCTGGATTCAGTTTGAAGGGAGAGGATTTGGTAGTGGATTGAATGTGGGGCATGAGAGAAAAGGGGGAGTCAAGGTTTTCACCTGAGCAACTTGAAGGATGGTGGCCCCAATTATTGAACTGCAGCCTGTGCTCAAGTGGGCCCCATTTAACAGATGTTTAAAACACGGCCTCACCCCCACCCGTCGCAGCCAGCACCCCGGCACGGCCCGCGGGGTCCGCGCCACTGTTCCATTGGGTGGAGTCCCACTCCAGCCTGGCATCCGCCCCACGACGCTCCAGAAATCGCCTCACTGATGCCGCCGATTATCTCCTCATTGCTGAATCCATCCAGCACTTCTGTCCTTATCTCACCCGGCCTCGGAGGAACGCGCGTTGCTGCTGACCACTCACTTCTCCTTCCGCGGCTCTCCCGCGCCCGTCCCCGCGCGCCCCTTCCCAGACCCGCGGCTGCCGGACAGCCCGACGTCATCTCCTCCTCCCCTTTTATCTTGCCCTCTGGGCAGCACCATTCTTTCCCATTTCTCACCCTTTGGGCCTACAACTCCCACGCATTTCTCTCCAGTCCAGAGCCTCCCTGTGCCGGGAACCTGGGGTCCTCTGTGACCTCGCGCTCTCCCTCGCCCCCAAGCTCGGCCAATCCCAAGTACTGTTAACAGTCGGCATTTAGAGACAGCGTGCCACACCAAACCCTTTGTATTTATTACCTCATATAATCTTCCCACACCCCTATAAATAACCCAGTTTCACAGATGAGAAGCCTGAAGAGGGTAACTTTCCCCAGGTTACCCAGAGAGTAGTGGCAGCACTGGGGGTCCTAATAAGACAGGGCCTGTCGACACGTGGTCTTCATGTCCACACTCTCCTGCCCCCGAATAACTCAAATCCCCAGCTCACCTTCCCACCGTGACCACCCTATCCGCAGACTTTTCTCTCTCACAGGACGACAGCAATGTTCTGCCGGGTCCTCTTTGTCCTCTCTCCCCTCTGGGGTTTGCTTTCAGTTCCTCTAGTGCCTGAAGCAGCTCCTGCCTTCCTGCCTTCCACATGCTGCACCCCCCACCCTGCTCTGAGCTACAGACTGCTTATCCCACTTTTTGCTTAAACCTCTCTGCCTTGCAGAAGTCCTTTTTAAAACAAAAACAAAAACAAAAACAAATACACCTTGTAAGGGGTTGGAGAGGGCTCTTCTGTGTGTGGGCCTGCCAGCTGATGCAAGGAGAGGGAAAACAAGATCTGCAGGGCTCAGGGTACAGTGGGGGCCATCGGCATGACTGGTGAGCCAAAAGTGGGTCCACTCTTGGGGGCCTTCGCTGGTCTCTGACCTGCCAGGCAGGGGCAGGGGCAGCCAGTAGGGAAGGGATGGGGCAGGGTGGGCACCAGTGCAGCTCTGAGGTTAAGGTGACCTTGCTGCCCTAGGGACAGATGGAGAGTCCTTGCAGGCCCCTGTGTGTCCTCCTGAGCTTGAATGCTAACAAGTACACATCTCAGACTCCCTTGGAACTAGAGTCTGGATGTGAATTGGGTTCTGCAATTAGACGTACTCCAGTGAGATCTGGAAGGCTGAAGGGAGCCGCCTCAGCTGTGACAGGGCTCTGGGGCCCCCGGATTGCAGCTCAGGGGTGTGTCGGTGAACTCCAAAATGCCAGTGTATGCCTCAGAGGTAGTGGTTCCCCGTCCACGTCAGTTCTTTAGAGTTCAGGGCTCAGCCTGGAGCCCACTCCTTCAGCCCTCCCAACATTGCTATAAGTAGCTACTTGACTGCACTAAATCCTTTTCTGCCTAAAGAACCCACAGCATCACCTGCTTTCTACAACTAACCCAGAGGCATAAGGATAAGGGCTGCAGTTTAGCAACTGATTGTGACTCGCCAATAGACTAGGAACTCAAAGACTAAAAGTGATCCCTTCCAGGAAGGACATCTGTGGGGAAGTGTCTATCTGGCAAAACCACTGGCCCTGTCTAGACTGGGCTTGCCTAATAGATTAAGCACTATAGTCATTCAACCAACCAAAGATAGAATTAATAATGATGGTGGTGGTCATATCATTTCCATAGCACTCACTATGTGCCAGGCACTATTCCAAATATTTAAAAAACATTAACTTATTTGCTCCTCAGAACAAGCACATGAAGGTAGAAATATCCCCATTTTACGACGAGGCTGAGCTGCTTGCCTGGGGCCACACCACTGGGAAGCGGAGTGGCCAGGGTTGACAGGTGGCCTGGGCCCACGGTCCCGTCTCTGAAACATGGTGTGCTATGGCCTCTAATAACAGCTTCCTTTATTGAGTGCCGAGTGCTTTCCACAGAATCTCTCTCACCTCTCACAAGAATTCTATGTGGAAGAGCTACATTGTCCCCATTTCAGAAGCCAGGAACTGAAACCCAGAGAGTTAGTGATCTGTCCAACCCAAACAGAGCTGGCAAGTTTGCTGGATTCCAAAAGCCAGTGCTTTTAATTGCTCAGCTCCACTGCTGGAAAGGAAAGTTCTGTGGCCACAGAGGGCCAGTGCTGGTTCTCAGCTCTCACATGGGGCCAAGGGAAGGGGTCTTTGAGTGACAGAGCCAAGACCCAACAGAGCCTTCATCTTCCCTCCGGAGCTATGGGTGGCTGTCTCACCCCACACAGTCACTGCCCACAACTCCTGCCAGACTGGGAGAGGCCCCTTTGTGGGTGGAGGCCACTGACCTCCTCTTTGTCCCCCATGGTACATGCACCCACCTCCCTGACCTCTGCCTGGCCAGCCGTGCCGTCGCTGCAGGGAAGGAGGGCCCATTTTCTCCTACCCTTTGAGGGGATCTTCTGCTCACTCCCTGAAGTTCTAAAGTTTATCTTTTTTTCCCCTGGTCTTATCCAACCATTAAAACAAACAAGCAAATCTACATTCTGGTTCCCACCTTATATTCATTTTCTGACTTACCATCTATGCCCCCAGAACCTGCCCTTAGCAGATACTCAGAAGAACAAATGCTGACTACCCGATTGGCTTTCTGTTGGCTCTCACAAATGGTCCAGAATCCCATTTGCCTACTTTTTTCTCCCCTCCCATCCCCTCCCCTCTCCTCCAGCTCTCCCTCAAACCCCAAAGACTTTGAGAGGCATTGCTCTGCATCCCCAACCTCCCTCCAGAACCTATTTTGCATAATTCCTCCAATGTGTCCATACTCCTCACATATTCGCTCACGTTGACGTATGCACCATTTTACTCCAAATAAGTTAACCCTGATGTGACGTCTCCATCTATTCCTGAAGGAACTACCTGCTCCTTTCATAGACTCTCTTCCAGTTCCAGTGGAAGGATCCTAACGACCTTCTAAGGACCTCCCTGATGCAATTATTCAGACTCTCTCCTCCCCAGAGATCAAGACACTGTAACAAGATCCAAAGCACAGGAACAATCTTAGCAAAAAACACTTCTACATGATCTTCCAGAGGAAATTTTTAGGGAGAGGAAGGTCAGAAGGCAAGGGAAGTATAGGGGGAACTGAGGAAATGTTCCAGGAGAAAAAAGCAGTGCATATTCTAAGGGGACACTGCGCAGGGATCTGATACCTAACAGAATGGGGGGGCGGTGCTCACGGTCGCTGTCGGGGTGAGGGGATGAGTGCCTTGCCAGGCGGGCATGAATTAGATTAAAACTGCAGAGTGGGTGGTAGGGTATTGAAAAAGAGAGCTGACTTTTAAATCAATAAGATTGTGGCTGTTTGTTCTAATTAGCTGAGAATGTGTTTAAGTTCCATTTAAAAAGTGATCATTTCTTCATTGGTACAGAGCTTCTGTCTGGGGTGATGAAAAGGTCTTGGTAATGGATGGTGGTGATTGCAGCACAACATTGTGAACGTAATTAACAGAACTAAAAGGTATAATTGAAAGCGGTTAAGAGGGGAAATTTTAGGTTGTATATACCAGAAAAAAAATTTTTAAAACCCCGCAGAAATGTACAACACAAAGAGGGAACACTAATGTAAACTGTGGACTATAGCTAATAGCATAACTATAATAATACTGACTCATCAATTGTATCTAAAGTACCACACTAATGTGGTGTTAATAGTAGGGAAAACTCTGTGCGGAGGGGCCTTTAGGGAACTCTGTATTTTTCTGCAAGATTTTTCTGTAAACCTACAACTTCTCTAATAAAATAAAAACAAACAAAAACCTAAATGTAAAAGTGAACTAACTAAATGAATAAAGGGAGGGGAAGGGGGCATTTCTGATATGTTGAAATAGACACACTCTGCCTAGGGTGTCCCTATTATTAAAGAGCTCATGACTATTGTGACCCAACCTAGGCCCACCTGACATTACTATCCTCCTAAACCTGTCCAAAGACCTAAACCTGGCGGAAAGGCATACCCCGAGTGCTAAGACGAGAGGGAACTTGGGCCTGTTGCTTTTCTTCTACCCAGAGAAAGAACCCCAGCTCGGCTTTTCCATGATAGGAGAGTTTCTAAGATGCCACCCATACTTGGAAGAAGCCAGGTTAAAATACTTTTCAAGTCAAACTTTCTTGATATTACTCTATCTTTCCCCAGGAGGACTGCACTCAAATTCGGACACCTGTGACCTCCTCCTCCTATGCAAAGTAAAAAGCCAGCAGCAACCCCAAGCTGATAAGATTAATCTAAAGAGCAAATTATGGTGTAATTTCCTATGCTGAAACTTTGTAGTTAATTTAAAAAAAGGTTTCATTTTCCTATTGGTCTGATTTCACAGGAAAGTTTTACCTGTTTCTGTGAGGCATTTTTTCTCCTGGAAGAGAGGCGCTGATTGGCCCCGAAAGACTGACAACCTGTTGTAATGAAAATTTCCAATGTAAACTCATTTTCCCTTGGTTTCAGCAATTTTAAATCTATATATAGAGATATCTTTGTCAAAATTGCATAGTTAGCCTCTCCTGGTAAACTAATTGTCTCACCTTGTCGCTGCAAATAGAGATCTATTAATGGGTCTCACCTTCCCACTGATTCCAACTCTGCTCTGCCTACTAGCAGGTGCCAGCGACCTTGTCCATGGACACAAATGCGGTCCAACCGTGCAAGAGATCGTCAAAACTTTGAACATCCTCACAGTGAAAAAGGTGAGTTGCCACTATCTGGCACCATCTCTCCAGATGTTCTGGTGAGCTCTGGTGATACTGTGGAGATTCCTTAGACTGTGAGAAGAACATAACTTCTAGAGAAGCTGGTAGTTGGTGGTTGGTGGCAGGGCAGGGCACACAGCTGAGGCTTCCCCCTGGCTCTGAGGGATTGTAGGAAGTTTTCTCAGTTTGAGGGGGTCAGAGGATTACTCTGTGCAGTTGAAGGTTAACGCTGTCTCTCGCTCTTTCGTTCCTGCCTGGGCCAAGTATGCGTGCACCGAGTTGACTGTAGCAGATGTCTTTGCTGCCCGGAAGGTAAGAAGCTGTCCTGTGCTGTGCTTTGGCAGATGGGTCACTTGGGAGAGTAGAGCCATCCAGTTGGACAAGAAATTTCTTTAATGGAGAACAAGCAGGCCCAAATTAATGATAAGGTGTTAAATGTTTTCAAAGAATGAGAATTCTGCTTTTTAATCTCAAACATGTTTTAGTGTTTCCAGTCTCACTCAATTTAAACGTGTAATAGAACTCTTGGATTATGTGATCCTAATTCAGATCCTGGATAGGAAAAAGCTCTTTAGGAGTTTACCCAGCCCCTGCTATAGTATCTAGAGCATAGGGGGCACTCAATAAATACTTGAATAAGAGAATTTTTCTGGCCTGTGCATTTCTGAAAAACCAAATACTCTCACGAAAACAGATATTGAGATTACATGTTGAAGGAGCTTTCATTTTGTCTAGGAGACTTCCTATGGCAACAGAAAAGGGCCAGAACCCCTCCTTTCCTACAGCCCGGTCACCTAACAGCCCACAGGGCCCTGGGGGTGGCTGTCCAGAGACCCCAGCTTGCGCTCTCCTGCCAAACTCCCCTCCAGCCTGGTCCAGGGCCAATCTGCTGGACGGACTGGGTCCACACATCCCTGCTCTGGCTGCTTGGCCACCTCGCCTTTCAGCCTCTCACCCCCGCCCCTCCATCGGCAGTGGGAGGAGATAGATTTGACAGCTGATAGTGCATTTTCTCTGACAAACACATGACTACAGCCATATCAATAGCTTTGTGCACTTCAGTTCCTGTTTTCATGGAAACACACGACTGAGAATGAAAGCCCCAAAGCCTCAATTTACCAGTGGTCTCCTAACTACCTGCTTTCCACGTACGCTTGCAGGAGTGGGGCCCTGGATGTTGGGCAGGAACACATCCAGCACTCAGGCCACAGAACAGGGCTCATCCGACTTTGTCAGGAAGACTGTTCTTCAGGCCTTAAACTGGGCTATCATCTTGTTTGATCAAAGATTAATTCCAGGGATTTGATACAGGATGAAATTCTGAAGGACAAAATTTTATTACATGTTCTATGTTATATAATACATATATATTATATAAGCATATATTATGTAATATATAAATATCTTATGCTTTATATATGTATGTGTGTGTATGTATATAATCTCCAACTCCTCCCCATCCTGGTCATACCTACTAGAAGCTCTGCTGACAGGGCCCTGCTGAAGCCAAGGGAAGGATCTGGCTCACTAGGAACTGGCCCAGGAGGAAATGCCTGGGATCTGGAAATCAAATGGCACCTGGTTTCAGCCCCAGTTTTCCCACTAGCCTGCCGTGTGGCCTTTGCAATTCTCCATACTTCTCTGTGCCTCAGTTTCCACATCTGAAGATACGAAAGCGATTTTGAAGGTTGGTTGGAAACCAACTCTTGAGTTAGTGGAAAGTATTATTTTAAGAAGATATAAGTCCTGATTAAAGAAAAGACTTGGTATAGAGATGCAGTGATTTTAAGAAGGAGGGATTGGTGGTTGGAAATGATCAAACCCTCCAAGCCTGTAGGTGACCCCTGCTGGGCTGTCTCTAGAATAAAGCCAATTCCCCCCATCCTTGTGGTCCCAGACCAGGCCTCCCCATACCCAGCTCACTGCTCTCCTCCCATTCTTGGCCTCCCCCTTCATGCAGGCTTCACATACCTCCATCACCACATGGATGGACATTGCCTATGCAAGTCCCCACAGCCTTCCTTCATTCTTACCTCAGTCCTGTGCCTTCCCCCTGACTGCTTCTGTTCCTCCTGAATTAACAATCTCACTTCTCACTCTTGCTCTCCTTCCTGTCCCTCAAAGACTCAGCACTGCTCATTTATCTATGGAAATATTTCAGAACTAGAAAAAGTTGTTATTTAAAAAACAAACAAACAAAAAACCAAAGGTGGTATGTGGAAGGAAAAGGTACTTCTTTGTGTTCCCTAAATATGAACATTTTCCAAAATCCAGGTATTAACATTATTTCTTTTGGGGATCAAGTAGTCCAGCATCTCCAAACTGTTGCCCAGGGTGGCATCCTGCTCTTGGCAGTTGCTGGAAGGGATGTGCTGATCTAAATCCTGGGCTTCTTAGGTGACACCTCCCCAGGCTTTTATGGGATTGAGGTGGTCTGAGGAAGAGCTAGGTAGAAAGCAAACAAGATGGCTGGTCTATGAAGGATTTCTTGGCTGGACCACTAGTTAGTTGGAGGAGGCATTTCCTTAGTTACCAAAGAGAGCTTAACTCCATAATTTTTCAGAGAGCTCTATACTGACTCACAAAGAGTTCTGTTTTGTTTTTAAGTTAAAGGATTTACTCATAAACAGAACTGGCTGACCAAATTTGGTCAGAATTGGAAATGAAATGGAACTAGATTTTTATCACCTTAAATGAGGCTAGTCAAGAATCATGTTATGACTCTAAATGAGGCTAGTCAAGAAGAAACTTCCCAGATGGAGTTCTGCTGTTTCCTGAAATTCCAGTGAGGGGCAGGCTTCCTTCTGGCATGGGCCTAGGTTCTCCTTTAAGTCTCTTTTTCCTGAGCAGTTCTGAACTGTGAGCCCCACTAGACTATTAAAGTGTGCACTGAGCCACTGCTAGACACCCCCAGGCAGCAAGAGCTGGAAAAGCAGATGAAAGCAATCTGAGCAAGAGGCAAAGGACAGTATGAAATGGCATCCTTTTGCTGCAATATCAGTGGAACTAAGATTTTAAGGCCATTTACTAAAACTGCTTTTAGAATTAGTTCCTAAAAGATTTGCCATTTGATGCAGACTCTTTTCAATTCCTATTTTATCCTAATTACCTTTGGAAAGTCCTTTGAAAAATATCTTTAGAGGATTTTTTCTCTATATTATATGGCCATATATTGTTCACAGAGGCAGTTTAATTTCTAGGCTCCAACTCTGTGTCAGAAAAGTTTCGCTAGGCTTTGATGGAAAAATAAGGAAAGGGGCTCTTCTCCTTTTGGTCTTCTTGAACCAGAGCAACACAGGGACACGGCTACATCTGGAGACAATGCGTCTGCTTTCTAGTTTGTTCTCACACCTCTAATCACTCACAATCCCAATGAAGATGGTGATTTACGAGAGGTTTCTTGAGTCCCAGGGTTCAGGGATACTGGCAGTGCTCTTACATTTCCAACTAGAACATGGGATCAGGAGAGACTCCTGGCCAGTTCATTAAGTGCATGTCCTTCCAAAGGCCCTGCCCATGGCCACCGAGCCCTTCAGGGGAAAGGGGAAAGTGGTCCCTCAACTGGTTCTAGATCCTCCTGGGCAAACCTTAACAGATGAACTGTACTTCTAGAATTTAGCTTAAAGAAACAAAATGAACACAAAGATTTACGTAGGAAAAAATCTACTGCAACATTATTTACAGAAGCAAAAACAAGGTAATAGGAGAGTGACAAGATAAATTGTGGTACAAATATGTGATGGATTTCTATGCAGCTCTCAATACCCTGTTCTTAAATACTATTGAATGACTTAAGAAAATGCTTGTAGTATATATCAAATGTAAAAAGGTTACAAAACAGTATTTAAAGTTAGTCCCTATTTTGAAAAAAAAAAAGTGTTAAAAAAACCTGGGAAGACATTTATCAAAATATTAACAGTAGTTATCTCTGGGTGGTGGTATAATGTGTGAATTAATTTTTGTTGAATATATATTACTTTTATAACAAATAAATATTACCTTTATAATCAGAAAAAAAAATCTATGTAACTATAAGAACTTTAAAGCTGCCTGGATAGTGCTTCTCAAATAAATCCCCCATGATCTTGTTATTTCCCATTCTTATTCAGTAGGAATAGGGAGGAGCCAGAGATTCTGTATTTCGAAAATGGGTAATACCCATGCTACAGGTCCATGGATAACACTTTGAGTAGCAAGAGACTAGAGCATGTCCTAGCAGAGGCTCGACAGTTTTCTGGGCTGGATAGGGCTCAAGTTCAGACCATTCTCCAGGCTTCACGTTTTGGCTCTTCAGTGGAAAAAGACAGGACACATTGGGCCTAGTTGAAAATGAGACACCAGCCCTCTCCCAGATTCCCTACCAAGGGCTATCTCCCACTTGACATTTTCCCTTCTAAGACCCAATGTCCCCAGGAAGGGTGCATGGGGCCAGACCCACATTTGAGCTGCCAGAATTCCGTGAAGATTCCAACCCTTCATCATTTGAGACCAAAGACCCATTAAAGAAGCCTGTCCAAGGCCAAGATCAAGGCACCCTTTCCCAGAAGCCTCTCCTTGGTGTCCCCAGGCCAGACTCTGGGGGCACCTAGTCCTGATCTGGGTACCCACCTCTAGCTGAAGGGGGAAATGTCTCATCTCCACAGAGAAGGCTAAATGGAAAGTGCAGCCTGAAGCAGCAGTGTCCAGGCTAAAGTATGGGCATTTGTTTAGTCAACAAGCATGGGTGATTTCCAAGGAAATATGGATTTCAAAACCTTATAGGAATGAAAGAAAACAGAAAAACAGCATCGGACTAAGCTCTTGTGAGTATCCTTCACAGAAAGAATAGTGAAAAAAGCAGACATGGGCTGTAGAGACAGATGGTCCTGCATTCAAATCCCAACTCAGTCACTTACCTAGTTGGGTGTCTTTATTCAGGTGTCTTAATCTGTACCTTAGTTTTCTCACCTGTAAAATAAGGATAACAAAACCCACTGTATAGGGCTATTGGCACGTCTGAAAAAGACATGTAGGTAGCACACCTGGCAAACTGCCTGGAGGTTCACGCTGCACGTGCTGTTAGTGCCTTTTGTCTCTGCCATCTCCAACCTGCTCCCAAATCCAAAACAAACACACTCCTGGTTTATCTCAAATTTATCACTACTAAAGGAGAGTGAAAGCTTTTATTTCTGTGTTCAAAATTAAATCTAGAAGAAGCTGGAGCGCTTTTCGGCACTTCAAGGAAAAGAAATTGGAAGGTTGCTACATATGCAGGTAATTGGGAGATGTTGTTTACAGAGGTTTATAACTGTGCCGAGCAGGTCTTCATTCAGTTGGCAGGAATCCTTGAATATCCAATCCACAGTTGAGCAAACTCACCTCCAATTGTCCTCCTGGAAAGAAGAAATCAGAAAGAAAAATGCCTCTCCTTTGTTTTAAGTGGAGCTAGCACATGGCTATCTGTGGCATTTCTCTTTCTAGAATACAACTGAGAATGAAACCTTCTGCAGGGCTGCATCTGTGCTTTTGGGGATTTATACACGTCCCAAGTGCTTCAACAAACACCTGAGAGGACTCTACAGGAGCCTCAGCAACATGAAAAACATGGTAAGCTGCATTACTCTGACATCGTGGCTCCTCATACAGTGGCCTCACATCTAAATGTACTTCCTAATTACTTGTATTAGCCTAGATTAATCAACCCATTCACTCATTTATTAAACAAATATTTGCTGAGGTTCGACTAAATGCCAGGTGCTGTTACAGGGAATACAAAGCATTAAAGACAAGCAAGCAGTCACTGCTCATGGAATGTTCTAGAAGGTGAGTTAGAAAAAACATGTTATATAATGTCTGGAAGTGGTAAGCACTGTGATAAAAAAATACAGGAATAAAGAACATAGGGTCATGGGGGAGGGGCTACTAAGGAGTTGATGGCATCACCTGTACAGATACCTGAAGTGAGGGAGCAATCGTTGTGACTAACTGGGGAAAGAACATTCCAGGCAGAGGGAACAGCCATACAAAGGTCCCTGGGTGGAAATGAGCTACATTAAAGATCAATAAGAAGGCCAGTGTGACTAGATCAGGAGGGAGGGTGAGTTCAGTAGATCAGCTCACAGAGGGTCTTTGGATTCTGCCCTAAGTATGGTGGGAAGCACCTGGAGGGTTTTCATCACTCTGGCTACTGTGTGGTAAACAGACTGAAGAGGAGTAAGAGTGGAAGTAAGATGGTCTGTTGGGAGTCTACCACAGTAATCCAGGCTAGAGATGACAGCAGCCTGGACAAGGATGGGAGCAGTGGAGGTGGATACAACTAAAAATAGATCCAGAAGGACTTGCTGAAAGATCAGACCTCAGATGAGGGGTGAGGAAAAGAGAGGTGCTATTTATAGAGATATGGAAGACTGGGGACAAAGCAAGGCTGGAGATTTATGGAAGACTGGGAGTTTTGTACATGTTAAGTTTGAGGTGCCTATAGACTATCCAAGAGAAGATGTTGAGAAGGTGGTTGTAAAGTCTGGAGTTTGGGGGAGAGATCAGAGCTTGTGATATAAAATGGAGAGTTTTCATATAGATGCTAGAGTCATACGACTGCAGGAAATAGAGATAGGAAGAAGACTGAGGCTGGAGGCACTCTTAAGAGAGAAAGTCAGAAAGAGGCAGATCTAGAAAGGAGACTGAGAAGGAGTAGCCAGTGAAGTAGGGGGTGCCTCCAAAGGCAAGTGAAGAAACTTTTAAGAAAGAGGGAGTGATCAACTGAGTCAAATGCATTGAAAACTCAAGTAAGATGAAGACTGAGTATGGCCATTGGATTTGGAAGATTGAGGTACTGGGGGTGCTTATATAAATGGTATCTCTGGAGAGGCAGGGATTGAAAGGATGCCTGGAGTGGGTCAATAGAGAATAGGGGCAGGAAGGGTGAAAAAGCAGTGACAGTGAGTATAAAAAACTCTTTTGAGGTGTTTTGCTATAAAGTTGCAGAGAAATGGAACGATACCTGAAGGGCAGGTATGGAGGGAGAGTTCTTTTAGTTGGGGTATATATTCAGCATATTAATATACCAGTGGGAGTAATTGAGTAGAGAGGGGAGAATTGATGATGTAGGAGAGAGGGAGAATAAGACAAAACAAAATCCTGGTAGGTGAGAGAAGATATCTAATGGCAAGTGGAGGAATTGACCTTAGACAGGTTTGGGGACAGTCATCCTCTCCCTTGGACTGATGTCTTATTTAAGAGTTAATGGAATAGGGGTGGACACAATACATGTTCTCTTTTAATCCTTTTTTTTTTTTAATCTTTAAAGTAGGTACTGTTATCCCCATTTTACAAAGGAGGAAACTGAAGTTTTTATAAATTAAGTATTTGCCCTAAGCAATGCAATTAATAAATGGTACAGCTGAGATTCAAACTGAAGCAGTGGTCTGTGGTGGGTACTGGAAGCCTTTCCACCTGAAGTGCTGCCACGCTGTGGTGTTGCTATTCAGTGCTCAGGAGGGTGACATGACCGCATCTCTCTCTCAGCAGCCCAGGTGGCTGTGCAAAAAGCCCAGTAAGCAATGGGTAGGTCTGAGCCTGAACTTTCAGATTACTCCCCTTGGGCAACACCTAGCTATGGCACACCTCTCCAGAGACTGCAGTACTCTTGGAACACAGACAGTGAGAAGACAGTAATCATTTTAGGAGTATGAATTGTAGGCACCAAAAACTGGCCAACGCTGTTGGCCCAGGGCAGTCTGGTTTGGTACTTGCCCAGGTGGCAAGTACTAGGTTGGGCTTGACTCAAGTAGATGGGCATGACAGCAAGACTGAAATACTTACCAGTGAACCTAATGAACTGTTTCTTTTGTAGACCGACTGTCCTGTGAATGAAACTAAGACGTGTACACTGAAAGACTTCTTGGAAAGGCTAAAGATGATCATGAAGGAAAAATACTCAAAGTGTCAAAGATGAATGTTTTAATTTATGAGTTTTTAATAGCTTTATTTTTAAAATATTTATATATTTATAACTCACCATGAAATAAAGTATATGTAGAATCTGATGGTGTGACATACTTTAATGGCTTTGGCTATGTTTACTTGACAAATGAAGTTATGGTTTGCAACTTTTGGGGTAATTTACTGAGAGACTACAATTGGTGGAAGCTCCTGGGGAGCAAAACAAGGAAAGACCAACTCTCTCTCAAGGAGTACCCTCTCTAGCTGAGGACACAATGCATGAAATGATTACAGAATACAAGGGCACACATGATGTAAAGAGCTTGCAGAGTGGGTCCAGGAGTCCTACTACCATATATTTATGAATTCAAAAGGTGTCAATTGAAAGCTTAGAACATTCTTATCCCATTGGCACTGGGGTTATCATATTGAGTCTGAAGGGAAAAAAATGTAATCCTAGGACATAATGTCGCTCTGCAGTGAACAATTTTTTTGATTCTCCAGTCTACCAACGGATAAGAAAGCACAGAAAACTTAATCATAGTTACAGAACCAAAACCTATATCTATAATTGTTATCAACCCGACAATAGAAAAAGTATAAATGAAAATGCTGGGACATAAAAGCAGAAGTAAAGAAGGAGAAATAGAGCACTAAAATCCTCAGATTACTTGGGGAGAAGGTCAGTTAAGCAATACTCTCCAAGGCTGATGGAGTAAGAACTAGATATTTAAGGTTTTTTTTTTTTTTTTTTGTAAATGGCAAGGGTGATAGAAGAACTAAAAATAATTTACTGTTAAAAATTGGAAGGGGCAGTATCAATGAACCAAGCCCTCATTTTTCAATAGGGAAATCAACAGATAATATATAAAGTTGATTACTCAAAAAATAATTGGTAAGAGTGGTCACCAGTTGATTATTGTAGCTGGAATGGGTCCATGGGAGTTGATTGTAATACTATACTTTTATATATGTTCAGAAGCTTTCATAACAAAAAGTGAAAAAATGAAAAATGTTAGTAAACAAGAAATCTTTGGAATATCGATGGTAACCACCAGAAAAACTAAAAGCAAAAGAGGGAAGGTGTTTTTCTCTGGCAATGGGACTCAGGATAAAGAAGAGTGAACTGCAGGGCAGGAGATTATTGGCTTTCCATTAGTCTGTGTGTATTTGTGTGTTACCATATGCATAAATGATAAAATGTTCTTAAAATTTTTGGGAGAATTAAAATAAAAAAGACAATAACATGTATGGCAAGGATGTAGGAAAACTAGCACTCTCATATGTTGTTGATAGGATTGTAAAATGGTGCAACCACTTCGGAAAACAGTTTGGCAGTTTCTCAAAAGGTTAAACATGGTTACCAAATGATCCAGCATTTCCATTCTTAGGTATATGTCCAAGAGAACTGAAAACGTGTGTCCACACAAAAATCTCTACACAAACGTTCACAGTAGCATTAGTTATAATAGAAAAAAAGTAGCAAAAACCCAAATGTCCATCAGCTGATGAATGGATAAATAAAATGTAGTGCAGACATACAATAGAATATTAATCATCCATAAAACATTATGAAGTTCTGATACAGGCTATGACATGGATGTGTGTTGAAAACATTATGCTAAGTGAAACATTAATACAAAATACCACATATGGTATGATTACATTTATACAGAATGTCCAGAATAGGCAAACTTATAGAGACAGAAAGATTAGTAGCTGCTAGGGGCTGGGGATAGGGAAGAATGGGTATGGAGGGTTTCTTTTTGGGGTGATAAAAATATTCTGAAACCAGATAGTAGTGACGGCTGGGGAACTCTGTGGATATACCAAAAACCACTGAATTGTACATTTTAAAGGATTAATTTTACAGTAGGTGGGTTATATCTTAATAAAGCGCTTCTTTAAAAAAATTGAAGAGGTGGGGGAACAAAACCAAGTGTTAAGTCATCGAAACTTGCTTTTTGAAGACGTGCTCTGAAAGAATATTGATCTTGTAACAGTGATTGAGCACTCTCTTTTCATCCTCCCTTATACATACATAACAAAAATTAATACGAGTACTAAAATTATACCAAAACATGCAGCATCTTTTTAACCCTTCCATAATATAGGAACAAATCAAAAGCTTAAAATCTCACAGTGTCAAAAGCTTCAAGTCTTACTCTGACCACAGCCAGTTTCGCCCTGCCCACATAAAATACCAGCAGGCCAAAGGCAATAAGTAACTAAGAGAGTTGTGGAACCTTCTAAGGTCAATCTGAGAAAATTCACATTGAAAATTTTAATTTCCGTTCTTCTTTGATTGAGGCTAATTTGCATTCAATGGCTAATGTGAGTTGTCTGTCACAGGATATGGGTTCTGAACTATGTTTGTATAGGAAGCAGGATGGTTAAGGAAAGGCTGTCAGCAAGAAAGATTTAGAACAGGCCAAAGGACATATGCAAGCCCCAGACAGGTCTGTCATAAGATAAAATTGGTTGGTCCAGATGCAACTGACATTCCTATTTACTCTCTGACAGGTGGTTCCGGGATCTGGATGGAGACATGCAACAGTAAGGGAGTGAGAGAACATAAATTGAAGAGGACATGCATAAAAAGAGAGAAGAAAGTTCAGGTTAAGTGAAAGTGGAGATGTTTTTCCTTCAAAAAAGAGCAACTAAAAGGGTATTCAAGAGCATGTTCACCCAGTAAACAGCCACAGCCTGGGCCTGCTTCACGGAACGTGCCGCACACTCACTCGTCTGCACAGGGAATGTGGGGCACTGACAGCAAAGCCCCCAAGGTGGAAGGCCTCTCTCCCGGCTACCGGCATCTCCACCCTTTGCCAGTGAATAGATTACATCTCTAACTAGTATCTAGTAGGTAATACGTATTTTTTGAATAAATGAGAATTGAGAGGAAAAAAGTTCAGCTCATATCTATGCCTGAATGCTTTTTATCAACACCTTCTTGGGCCAGTGAGGAATGCTGCTCTCTGATAAGAATACGACAGGGTTCTCCTATTGCTAACAGTCTGTCCACACCATTGGTCCCACCCTCAGTTTACCTTTACCCCTACACACACACACACACACACACACACACACACACACACACAGTCACCTCAGTTGGCCTCTCAAGGACCCTAAACCCGAGGATGGGGAATCTCTGGAGCAGAGTACAGTGCACAGCTTTCTTACGGAGCCTGGCCTATCAACACACAAGGTAAGCGTCTCAGTTCCTACCAGCTTCTACTGAGGGCAAGGCAGGCACTTCTAGTTTCCGGGCTGGTTTCTTGCTGATTTCTAGGATCAATTTGTCAGCTCAAGTTGACGTTCCAGTCCCAGGTGGGGTACTAAAATTTCCTAGTTAGCTGACATGCCCAGAACCCTCTGAACTGTTTTTTTGTTATTTTTATTAGAGAAGTTGTGGGTTTACAGAACAATCATGCATAAAATACTGGATTCCCATATACCACCCTATTATTAACACCTTGCCCTGGTGTGACACATTTGCCCTAAGCTCCCATTCTCTCCTCAGCTCTCTATAGTGCTTCTCTTCTATTTAACATGTCCTTCCTGTCAGTGTCTTCCCAGTTCAATTTTCCTCAGCCTGGTTCTTTTCTTGTTTTGAGTCCTGTGAGTCAGTGTTACAACCAAACAAAAGGATGTTTTGTGTGCTGACTACACACTTGCTCACTGTTAGGCAACAGGAAGACACACTTGTTCCCTCAGCCTAGGCACCACTCCTGGGTGCTCAGAAGACAGAGATGTTAGCTCCTCTGGCTCTGGCCATTTCTACCCCACCCCCACCCCTCCCCAGTTGCACAGGTTTGTGCCTCATCTGGTCTCCCAGCCATCATGTCTTGCTTCCTCAAAACTAATCCTTCCCAACTTTTCCAAACAATGTGAGTGACCCACATACATCCTTCCACGGCTGCCCACTGCTTACAGAAACTTTCACAATGGGATCCTGGCCTAGCCCTTTCCTCTTCAGGCCATCTTCGGCTGCTCCCACCCCTTTTGCCCTATCACCAATGTGTACATCAACTAGACTGCTGTTACCCACTCTGCCTGGAATGTCTTTCCCCACTTACTGAACTGCTTTCCCATATATCTCAAAGAGCACTTCCTCTAAGAAGCCTTTTCTGGCCCTTTGCCCAGGCTGCATGTGCCGGGCACCTCACTAGCTGCTGGGAAGAACGCTGTGGCTGGCAGTTCACCATCACCTTCCTTTACCACAGCCTGGCATATGCTGCGCCATCATTCTACACTGATGTGTCCATGTTTCTCTCTTGACTGAAGATGCAAGATTTGCAAGCATAGGAGGATCTGTGTTGCCAAGACCCTTCTCCTCAGTACAGTGTAGGGGCAACATCAATACAGAAGAGAGGCACAGGGACAACCCAGTGGGCTACAGCAGGAGAGACACGATTAAAATAGGACACCTGGTGACTGAGTGGTGTAATTCATGGTGGGGTAGAAATCAAGGCCAACATCACATTTCTGTAATGACTCTATTCTTGTTTTAGGTTGAGTTAGGCAATATCCTCTTGCTAAGATTGGTATCAACTCTGAGAAATATTTTATTCAGTTGTAAAGCCCCAGTTAAATTCCTTTGTACAACTGGAGAAACAAAGCCTTTGGTTAAAAACTAAAATTTCCCCAGCCCTCTAAAAAAGGATGGGGGAGGAGAGCAGGTGTGGAAGAATGTCTGATCTGTTATATTCTTTAGTCAGTGCCATAAACGTGTTTGGGTAAGACAATCTGATGTTCTGATAACGATGCTGATAAAAGTAACTTGAAGATTGGGTCACAGGAAGCCCAAGATAAATGCTGAAAGGAAACAAGTTCTTTTTGAAGTAGCCTCTTCATAATCATTTTCCCACACATTTGTTCAGCTTCCGAGGCAGGACTGAATACCTGATTTGCTTTGCAAATGAACAGCTTAAGAATGAGACATTCAGATAATGTTATAACAAATGCGTTTGGAAGGCTCCTCCCGCTAGCTTTATGTTTAGGCTGTGGCTTCAGAACTGTGCTGACTGTTCCTGCAAGGCACAGGCTAACTGTGGTCTTTAGTACTTATTTGTTTTAAAAATGGATTCAAAGTGAATTATGGGAAAAGATTAAGACAGAAAACAGCAGCACCATTATTAGGACCAAATGAAAAAGGGAGTAGGAAATGGCAATCCAGAACACAGATGAGTAAGCCATCAGATTTCATACAGTCCTGTCAGCCAAAGCAAAACGAAAAACACTCTTTTACCTAGTTCTTGTCCACAAGGGGGAAAAATAGTCCTGTAGGCTAGTACTTAGTTTTAAGAGAGATTTCTCTTGAGGGTCTTCAGAGAAGAGAGGAAGGACAATGTCCTCAGCAGCATCCTGATAACTCAGGCAGTGGCAGGTTTCCTGAGGGGGTGCCTTGGGGTGCTGCCTGGTTAAAGTGGACACCACAGCTCCCAAGTTCAAGGGGGGAGGCGGGGGGGAGCAGGGGAGGGCGGCACTGTTTACTGTCTTGCTTATGCCACAGAAGGTCTTCGATTTTATTTTCGAGTTCTATGCACATGTACGATTTTTACATGAACTAGTAATTGGGGCAAGGAAGGAAGCAAGCCCTGCAATGAACAAAGAAGTCTTCTCCTCCCTCATGTAAAAAGCATACTTAAGTTCTTTGAAAGTTGTCGACAAATCAAAACTTCTCACTGTCACTGTGAATTTTTTAAAAGCTGTCTAGCATGGTGACTAATCAATCAATATTTGTCAAAAGAACACACGATTAGCAACTGTCCAAGCAATGTTATTGTTTCGGAAATATTTACAGCTCATTAAAAATGTTTGAATGAGATCATGATACTATTACCATTAAGTAATGTCTCCTCTTACCTTTTAGTGGGATACATTCTATATACACACTTCTTTAAGTTATAATCTGAGAACTGGTTTCTGTTTTCAAATATCTAATGGGGAAGAAAACAAAACCTGGATAAAAATATTTTTGGTGAAAAATAATATATCAATGAGAAGAAGCATATTTAAAAGCATCTCTCTCAAGTTTCTGTTTCATGATGATTCCTGTTTTAAAGACCCCCAACATCTGGGTGTGAAATTACACGGGCCTCTCTTAATGATACAAAATTGAGACGCCAAGAACAAAAAACCTGCCCATTAATATCAGAATGGAAGTAAACACCAAAATAGATAAGAAAAAAAGCAGATCACTACAGGCATTAGATAAAGATTTTTATTTCGTATATAACCATGCTGCATGTATACAGACAATACTGATATATACAACTTAAACAAATACAGTTTATACATAAAATACAATGAAAGTGTGGCTTTTGAAATTAACACAACAAACTCATTGTATAATTTGTACTTTTGGCCAGTCTACAGTAGTGTAATGCTATTGAAGCTAATAATGATTAAATTAGACTACAGTACAAATTCAAAGGCACTAGGAAGATCTATGTTTTCTTCTAGCATTCTAAGAACAAAGAATTTAAAAGGAAAACATTTGTTTTAAGAAACAAATATTAAGAAATCGGGTTAGACACTGGTGTGCTTAAGTGTAAACCCTACCCATTTCTTAATTCACAGCCTTGTAGGAGAGAGAGGGGGTTCCTTAAAATAAGGATTAAGAGGAAAGAGGTATTAAATAGACTAAAAAGGAACAAAAACAAACAAAAAAACCCACCCCAAAACAACCCACACAGAAAATCAAAATTATAATCTTAAACACATAGATGTAAAACCCCCTTAATTAATCTTATATTTAACAATAATCTAAACAAAAATGGGGAAAACTATGTATGATATTTTAATAACCTAAGTATTAATATATGCAATTTACAGGGTTTATTAAAGAACATACTATAAAACAATAACATTCTACCAATGCTCCTTTTAATAATAAATTACTTTTTAAATTAAAAGGAAAAGAAGAAATATCCATTCAATAAACTCTTTACACGTATGTGCCACTCATTTTGAATCTGCATGTTTTTTTCAAATAATGAACGAGTGTATTCATCTATATCCCTTCATGAAATTAACACTGAAGTCACAAAACATTTCATTTGTGGACAAAGACACAATAAATACGAAGAAACCACAGAACTGCTATGATCAGAGTTAAATGGATAACTTTAATGTCAATGTCCAATATTTCCATATGGATATTCAGGCCTGGCTTGAATATCTAATTCTGGTATCTCATAAGATGAATATGTAATGCCATCCTGATATAATCAGCTCTAACATAAATGTTTTTCTAAAAGATCTGCTAAAAACAGTCTGTTTTAAAGAATTTCTCAATATTTTGTATTTTTATAGATTTCTTTTTATTATTACAGGAGGGTCGGATAGGAAAAAAAAATCCAACATATTGGCTTAAATTTTCTATAATGTTTTAAAGCTTAACTCAAAAGTTATTCCTTTCCTATTAATTAGAGTGTTAAAGACTAGAAAGATGGACTTTAAAAAAAAGAAGCATTAAACTTTTTTTTTTTCTTAGTGGGAAATGAGAGTAATTACTAATAGTTACTGAAAACATTTTATAATTGCCAAAATATTCTGCTCACTCAAAGCTTCTACAAGACACAAATTCATCTTAAGTCTCCACAGCACCAAAACAATGCCAACAGAGTAAAATTACACATTTTTCATTATTTTACACACTAAAAAGAAAATGCGGATAATTAAATGCAATTCTTATGACCTAGAAAATACTCACCATACACAAGACATTTAGTACTCTACCTCCAGAATGTACTTTAAATTTATGGGCACATTTTTGCCACCACCTCACCAGTTTGCTCCCGTCAAGCACCCCCATTCTATTCACAGCTTTGTAATTATAAACCAATATTTAACCAAACTAATTAAAATAGCATTAATTTAAAAAATACTAGCTCTGATGTCTCAAAATACTTGCAACCAATGTGTTTCAGGACTGAGCACATAATTTTAGAACTCATGAAAGAGATATTAAGTGGTTTAGGAGCAGCAAAACTTAAAAAAAAAACAAAAAAACTAAGTAGCAAATAAAAGAACACACAGTTCTATTACAACTTATTTTACTATAAAATAAATAGAAATTTTATTTTTATAGGAATATAGTCTTAACTGGATTCGTCAATGGAAGAAATTAAAGGAAGAATATTTTTATAGAATATAAAAAAAAGTATTTTAAAGGCTGGGGATTAGAAGATATCTTTCTCACTTAGTTGCATTTTCTGAAAAATGGAGACCCTTCTCAATTGGGAGGTACAGAGCAATTTTCATCAAAATTTAAAACTCAGACACAGGAAAGTGGCCATTAGCCACACTTGAAGTGAATTAAAAAAAAATAATACACAAAAAGGCAAAGGTAAAGTGACGGGCATTTAGATTCTTACTTTTCCACAACTATGGTTCCTTTATATTTTGGTACAATTCAATGTTTCAAGAGAAAATGAAACCAGAATAAAAAAAGTATATTTGATTTGAACTCAAAGTAGCAAAAAAGATCAGGAGATGTTCAGATGAAAGAGATTTTCAGCTTTTTTAAAAAGCAAAGCAAAGGAAAAAAAAAAACCTGAACACTTCCAAAGATTGACTGCCAAATTAGAAAATTTTCTACAGAAGACCAATAAGATCAGTCATCTCATACTTAAAATGTAGTGGCTATAGTAGTATAAAAGCTAGGACACATTTAAACAGACAGGGCAGTTAGTGTGAGGATGGAGTAATTTCTTGGATATGCAGCCCATACATTCAAATATAACAGTGCAACACAGGACAATTCAGACTGCTAGTTTCTATGTGCGGAACAGGACAATTTTTTTTTCTATTTTGAAATTCTAGTTATCTACATATAAAGTAGTTGGGTAAATAGCTAACAGATTCATGAGTATATTCAAACCACAAGTCTCTATAATATGAGCTGCTCCCCCATCTTCCCTGCACAATACAAACTGAAGAGTAATATAACAATTTGAACAGCCATCAGTTGTACAATTTTAATAAGTCCAATATGTTATATAGACTAAAAGGTATCAGGCAAATTATTATTTCTGGTCTTACTTAACAATTTACAGCTTCCATTATGCGAAATTACACAAGTCTTCACTGTTTTAAAGATTTTGTCCAGGCATTAGAATATCACTAATTTTTACTGTGACTTTAAGTCTGTAATATTTACTGAAGTAAAGAGTCAATCACAGTTTCAGGCTTTGTAGAACGCTTTCTGTTTGGAGAAGAGAAAAAGAAAACATGAATATTTTCCTAAAAGGCTGAAATGCAACACCCCCTTGTTGAACTGTAGATAATACAGGGAGGCCAAAGAATCTGGAAACACAGGCCAAATGTTTGACCATGTTACATCATCAATTCAAATCTTGTCCCACCCCCTCACTGTCCCCCCTGGCCCCCCAGCTCCCACCTCCAGGCTCAGGGAAGGTCACCCAGAGCAGGTGCAAAATGATGGTGCATCATTCCTTTATGCCAGAGTGATGAGGGACTGGGTGGATGATAAATTTCCAAAACTGAACTTGATAACATGGCCAGGTGAGGGGGCTGCACCCTTGCCAGATCAGAATTCCTTTGATTACATCTTCTAGGATATGTGAAAGGTGAAGTGAAAATCAGAGACACAAATTACCTGAGGCAACACTTCACAGACACCTATGTAGAGACTGATAGAAATACTACATCAATGTACAATGTTTATTGTAATTTTGCTCAACACATTGAACTCTGCTACTGAGGAACATCACAATGAACATATTATGTAATATAATGTATTATCAATAAACCATTCATTGTGTATATTTGCTTATGTTTAAGAAGACCACCCTATCATTTATTTAAGGTTTTCATGATACACCAGGCTACTTCTGGTAATCAGAGATGTTGGGTATGGTTCACTAATGTTGGCCCCCAATTTTTTTGTAGGTTAAAACAAAAAAAGTTTATATTTTAAAATGAGCATTCTGAAAACTGTATCCAAATCTTATCAAGTTGTTTGCTTGTTTGTTCTAGGTCCATATAGTTTTGTTTTTTTTTTTTTTTTTTAAGGTGACTAAAAACCAAGATTTCACATAAACAATCTGGATTTTTGGCTTTTCTTTAGAAAAGAGAACATCCAGAAATGATGGATTCTATTACCACAACTAAGAACAGAGTAGCAGCCATTTGCTTTAGTCAGAACTCCTCTCTAGTTTGCCCCAGCCCACACTACTCCTTATTCATCTACAGTGAGGCCAGCTGTCCTGCCATGTATCATCACACTCGCATTGTTGTTTTTGCTACAGCAGAGCAAAGAGGAAAATATTTCTATTAAATGTGTAAAGATGAAAGATAATTCTAGAGGGACTTGTATTTCTTATAACTGATTTGCTTCATTCATTAACATTATTTTCATGACTTCTGTAGACATATGAAAAGTTTTTAAACCCTGGCTTAAGTGATAAAGAATATAAAAATTTTACACTTTTAATATGCAACTGATACCCCTACCACATTCAATTATCCCAAATTTATAAATGTTAGGTTTGTTTCTGGGAGACTATGTAACACAAAAGCATTAAAATCATACCACTTCATTGGCAGATGAAATCACTGCCCTCCCCACTATGTGGGATCTCTCACCCAGGGGTGTAAATACCCCTGGCAACATGGAATATGACTCCTGGGGAGGAATCTGTACCCGGCATCGTGGGATGGAGAACATCTTCTTGACCAAAAGGGGGATGTGAAATGAAATGAAATAAGTTTCAGTGGCTGAGAGATTCCAAAAGAAGCTGAGAGGTCACTCTGGTGGGCACTCTCACGCACAATACAGATAACCCTTTTTAGGTTCTAATGAATTGGATTAGCTAGCAGTAAATACCTGAAACTATCAAACTACAACCCAGAACCCTTGAATCTTGAAGACAATTGTATAAAAATCTAGCTTATGAGGGGTAACAATGTGATAGGGAAAGCCATGTGGATCACACTCCCCTTTGTCCAGTGTATGGATGGATGAGTAGAAAAATGGGGGACACACACACACACACACACAAAAGCACCTAGTGTTCTTTCTTACTTTAATTGTTCTTTTTCACTTTAATTTTTATTCTTATTATTTTTGTGTGTGTGGTAATGAAAATGTTCAAAAATTAATTTTGGTGACAGACGCATAACTATATAGTGGTACTGTGAACAACTGATTGTATGCTTTGTATGACTTCATGGCATGTGAATATATCTCAATAAAATTGAATTATTAAAAAAAATCATACCACTTTAGTCTACATTTAACTCAAAACATGTCCTCAAAACATGGAAAAAAAAAACCACCTTATCATTTTCTACCATTTCAGGAGCCCCAAAGTCTTACAAACAATTTAAATAAACTGAACACTATTTGACGTAAGGAAAGGAAGAAGAGAAATAAGCTCCAGTTCAGGGCTTCCACATCCTGACTGCCCCAGGCTTATGTGATTAATACACATATACTACCCAATACTCAAAACCAAGGCCCAAAGAGAAGGAAAGATGGCCAGAAGTTTTCCTCAACTGATGATGAGGAAACCAAGGTTCTTAGGGCAATACTTAGGATAAAAATTAACCAGCTAAATACCTTGGGAGTCTGTCTAGGCAAAACAGCATCTCACCGTAAGAATTAAGTGCAAGAATTAAACAAGATAGTAGGAGACTCATTATATATTTGGAAACAACAAAGTGAGCTATAAAAATAAATTCTCTTATTCAGGAGGGCTAAAGAAGTTGGAAGACCTTCATTCTTCAGTGAGATTTTATTTACTCAATTGTATGTAGCTACAATATAAGGACTTTGACGTTAACTCAGGGTTTCTTAAATAAGCTAGTTTTAAATCAAAATAATTACCATGTTCACTAAGTAAATATTAATTTCCTTTGAATGTATCTAATTAGACTATCTCAATGCCTTCATTTCACAGGATTCAAGGGTAGTTCTTACCTTCTCCCCGTCTTTGGCCTTGCCTTCCCCTTTGAAGTCCGCGGCCTTTCTAATTTCATCAAGGACTGCCGTAGGCTCTCCTCAGTATAGGCAAGGTATACATGGGAAAGGTCCACCTCAAAGGGCTAAGTAAAAGAAACAGACACAAGGCTCTCTTACAGGAAAAAAGCTAAACCGGATTTGGGTGAAGATTTACACTATTAAATAAACTAGAAAAAAAGCCACAGAAGAGAAAACCAGATAAAATCTATAAACTATTATCTCCTAATCCCAATATCCAAAATGTATTCACTAAGCATTGCGTAACTGGAATAATAAGACCCAATGCACTATATGTTTCCTTAGAAGTAAACAAAAGCAGCTGTTTGCCCTAAAGCTGCTACCTTTTCTTGCTTACCTAGGACTAGGGCAGCTTTGAAAAGCTTCATAACCCAGAAAGGTGGTAAACAGGAACAAATTCCCAAAAAGCGACCCCTACCACTCTTCCTATACCCTTCCCTGCAAAACGCTTTATTATTTACATATGGTTCTTGGCTTGTTAAGAGGACTGCAAAGTGCTTGGTTTAAAAAGATGCCTCCTAGCTGGAGGGTGGGGCTCAGGCAGAAGGCTACATGCCAGGGGAATGCAGAAAGACCCCCCCCAAAGGCCTCCAGGCTTCAGAGGCTCCTTGCTGTCCTTGAGGGTGAACCTTTCGAAGAGATACTCGCCCAGCCCGCTGTGGGCAGCCTGCAGAGGTTGGTTGGGTGCTTGCGCATCTTCTTGATGAGTTTCACACCTCCTTGTCTAGGAAATGGCTCTCCAGGAAGTCACAGAGATGAGGGTCGCTGGTTGGCAGAACCCAGGGCATGCAGATCCAAAAGGACCTGGTTCAGGCTCTTCTCCAGGGCCATAGTGGCGTCCTTCGAGTCCAGGGTTTTACCCCATTCATCTTGGGACGGCTTCTGTATGTCCTGGAAGAGGGTATGGCCTAACGGCTGGTTCTGCATCTTCAAGAGACACTTGGTGCCCTGGCACTTCTTGAGAACTTCGCCAACTCCCAGAAGAAGTGGTCCACACCCTTTAGGGCCACATCCTCGCAGCTGAATAGAAGCCCAGAGAGAGGTAGGTGTAGAAGACCCACAGATACAGGTTGATCAGACAGTTAATGAAGGCCTCCACTTCAGCAGAATTAATTCTGATAGACCTGGGAGCTCACGGTTGGTCGACAATGAGGAACGAACACAAAAAACCGTGTTAGCTGGTCCCAGAAGCAGGGGATGGCTGAGAAGATGGTCCCAAACGTTGTAATTGGAGAGGCAGTAGAAGTGTGGTCTGAGGAGGAAGAGGTCGGGGGGGTGGGGGTGGGGGGATAGTCCCCAGGTCTGTTCTGTACAAATACTACTGAAGCAAGAGATCTGAGGGACCACTGAGCGTGCTATCTCTATGCCACTTGTGTGGTAGAATGATAAGCCTACCATCACAATGGAAAGTGAGCAGAACTGAAGGTAACTACCCCATCCTAGAGCCTCTATTCCCAAAAGATGAACCCATTTTTCTGAAAAGCTGATGAACAGACCTCAGGTTGATAACACAATTTGATGACCCACATTCCTACAAAAGAAGTAAATACAGTTAAAAATAAAATGCGACTCTTACATCTTTCTCCTTTTTATCAGGTACTGGAGTCTGCTTCCTCATGTTATTTCCTGTGTAGGCAACACATTTCTCAAAAAAGAAAAAAAGGGGGGAGAGAAAAGAATTGTCTTAATTAGCAATTAATAAGGTGAATAAAGCAAATTACTATGAGATATGCCAATGTTACACTTGTAAAACATGCTTTGCATGTTAGAGCAGAAAGAGACCCATGCTTGGCATATTGGAGGAGAAAGGAAGCAGAAGTCATTGAGTCCTGTGTAGCCACTGACCCATACTTTCTCCACTGACTATTCTGTGTGCTATAGTTTATTACAAAAACATTTTACCTCCCTGCTAGATTCTCATCCCATTAATCTCTGAACCACTTTCTTCCCCATGGTAGCCAGCACAATTCGTAGTCAATAGGAAGTACTCCATATATATTTCATGAAACGATGAAGTAATACTCACTAGCTGCCATTCTCCTATGTCTTCATTCCAATGGACATAGTTTTCAATCATTTCCTTTTAAGAGGCAAAGATAGTCTACTATTAATATTTAACAACATCTAAAATATTGAAAAATATTCTTGAAACGAAACTCTTAATAATATACTATTAAGTGAAAAAGGTAAATCTCAAAACATTATATACTGCATGATACCCTTTTCATAAATTCAAAAACAACTAGAAATTTAAAATATATACTTATTAGGAATATATGGAGAGGTGATTAAACTATAACTGTCTCTCTCTATATATATATAAAAGAAAAAGAAGAAAATGCAATGGAATGAGGAACCTGGGATTCAGGATGATTATTATTTTGGATTGGGAGAGGCAAAGGGTTGGAATAGAACAGAAGGGAATCATTTGGATAGAAGAAGGTTACTATCAAAGTCCGGGTTTTGTTTGAGCTGACAAGTTAGCAAGAGTTCATTACAAAATAACTAATTAAATAAATAAAAGCAGGCCATTCAAGAGCCAATAAGTAGGGTCTATCATGAACCAAGGATTAAGATTTATCCAATTCTGTGCACCTGAGGTCCAAAGGGAAAAAAAAGGCTAAGGCTTATTTTCATAATAAATTTCATAAAGCTGTATTGAGAGTCAAAACAAATTTTTAAAAAATCAATTTGTTAAAGTTTACCAAAATAAACTGGAAAGATGGAAATCTGGGGCAAAAAAAAAATAAGACGCTGAGATACTAAAAGTATACTGGTATTAATGATTAACAGTCAAAAGCAGGGAGAAAAAGTATCTAGTTTTTATGATAAAGGATGTTGAATGAATTAACTGGACTTAACACCATGATTTTGACTGCAATTACATGAATCTGAGTTCCTCCAAAGGGTTGAGAACTCTTATTTAGATATTTAGATATTCAAACAGAGAATTATATCTTGGGAAATGTTAATAGTTGAAGTGAAATGTGATGGCATCAGTTCAAGAAAATTTTATAGTTGGTAAACGAAATAACAATATTTACTATCAATGAAATAATAAATTACATTTCCTTGTTACTCAACCCCAGCCAAGTTACATATCTAATATTTAGGTCGGAGAACTTCCTTCTTACCTGATAATCCTGAGGTATAAAGTTATCAATAATAAGCATCTGAAGTCGAAGCTCCCGGCTAAGTTGCCTAATGTTCTCCAGTAGGCCTTCAATTTCTCTCTGATGCTCTTGCTGGAGATCAGCCATCTACCAGAAAACCCAAGAAAACAGTACAAACCAACCAAATTTTAAATACATTCTGTTTAAATAAGGAACTCGCCTAAGAAACCTGTGAGAACTTACCCTGTTCTTTCACAAAAACAATGCATGGAGTTTCACTACCTATTACCATCCATTACATGTTATTAGTTATGGTAGTAAAAAAACAATTTCAGCTTACTAGCTGAAGCTAAAAACTGCCCAAAAAGTGAAAACATTTTATTTATTTAAAATTGTAAGTACACATTATGATTCTTTCAGGATTATTAATCATATTTAATGAAAGAAACTTCTTTTTTAAAAAAAGTTCTGAGCTACATGAGTAGGTAACTTCTAAGAAACCAACCTCTGACTTTGCAGCCATCAGCATAGTCCAAACTTTTTTTAATTTCTTCGTCTTTCCCTGAGCTTCCTCTTGTAAACTGGTATATTTTTCTTCAATATCCAAACGTTCTTGCTATAACAAAAATAGGTGAACTTCAGAATAATTTTCTTTGTTAAATCACAAACTCCATTATTTTATAAATGATATAAACATTGAGCAACTATTATCTTTGAGAGCAATCCATAATCTGCTTTCAAACTTCATGAAGATTACAGATATTTAGTTTTTCATGAGTAAGTGTTAGGCACAGTGTTAAACTAAAATGAAAATGTCATGTCACCTCTTTTTCCTCAAGTTCTCTGCGAAGTTGCTCTGCTCTTTTCCTCCTTTCTTCCAGTTCCATATTAGATTCTTCAAGAAGTTTCTCTTGTTCTTCAGCTTTTGCCAACAAATCAACACCACCAACAATGACCTTCTTCTCCAGAGCAGACAACTTTTCCAACAAAGACTGATGCTCTTGTCTGTTGATTAAAATGAGAATATGCTATACTCATGGATGTTCTACTCTTCTACACTAATATCACTTCCCAGAATTTAACAAGAATTTGGATGTACAATTTCAAAATAGGAATGTCATTATATCAACCTCTACCAAATTATACCACTATGCAGTATTAATTTATGATTTAATCTACAACTAATTCAAATTTACTGAATTTTTTTTCCTTCCACAGAGAGAGGAAATAATCAAAACAGATCTACATTTAAAAAATATTTACACCACATACTATCCAATAGCTACACTGGAGGAAAAAATAAAACTACTTAATTACTATTCAATTTTCTTGCTTATACATCCTATGAAAATTACTAAAATTAAATCATGACTCTACCTCCATTCCACAATACTCACTGGGCCTTAAGAAGATCTTTTTCCCGTTTCTCTAATTCAGCTCTAGCCTTGTTTCTTTCTTCTTCTTCCATGTCAAGCTTTGTTTCAAGTGCTTTCCTCTCTTCATCAATTTTTGCTTGCATTTCAACCATCTTATCTGGAGAAACTTTCTTTTTACCTAGTTGAGTTATTTAATTGCAAAAATCACTAAAATGAGTCAATGTTTCAGACTTGTGTAAATTAGGTTCCATATACAACCGTCTAGATTCCTCAGCAATAGAAGTCCAAATATCACCATGTTAAAGAAATCAAATGAATAATATACTTCATTTCTATTTATGTTCCTAAAAAGAACTTTTTAGCTAATTGCTAAATTCAAACTGTTGTCTAATTGTGCATTGATAACTAAGAACCAAAGTAAGAAAAAGAGAAGCAGATGAGCAGAAAAAAAGAGAAAAGATTAATAGGAAAACAAAATAAATTTAAAAAGCAAAGATCTGTGTGTCCCAAAATAACATATATAGGGTCAAACAAGCTATAATATTCTTTAGTTACTTTTTCCTGATAAATAGGTAAAAAACCAAGTGGATTTTCAAAATATTACCCCCAAATCACATAAAATAAATGCATAAATAAGTCATATATAATACAAAATACACAGATAAAAATATTAGGCAGAATTTCTATCAATACGTACTTTTTAATATCTTTTTCATAGTCCTAAAATTTTTGTTTAATAAAATAACTGGAAAGTATTTTATTTCACAGTATCCTTTTAAGGGAAGAAATTCTATACTTATTTTTATATAACAATTACATAGTAATTAACCAGGCATTTTACAGTTGCTTAGCTGCCATGATACATCATCACAGCCTAAAAGAACAACTAAACTAGCTCATTACATATCAAATTCAGGACCATAACAATCTCCCTAAGGTAGATTAGCCATGACAAGTGTCAAATGTAAGTAGAAATACTGTCAAATAATAAAGCTGGAAATAGAGCTTCCAATTGATTGTTTTGATTACAATGTTTGGTAGAGTGCTTTATATGCATATACTAGGTACTCAATAAAACTTTATAGAATGAATTTATTAAGAAAAAGCAAAAAGAGCAAATAAAAACCAGTCTATAAAACTGGTAATGAAACTGAACTAAAGACAATTCATTTCTGGTAATACGATTTCTTTGAAACATAATTTCCTTCAGAAAACTGAACAAACTTTTCATAGAATTGGTCTGTGGCTCTCCTGAAAGCTTTCTTAACTTCCTTCCCAAAGGACTACAGAAGAAGTGTATAAACCAAAAGAGTTTATAGATCGTTAATGTCTCCACCCAAAAGCTAAACCCTCCTGCTAACAAGGAAATAGAACTGAAAAACAATTATAATGGAGATAATTATCCATATAAATTCTTTCTGGAAGCATGAGATAAAGAATCATCATTAGATTCAATTCTTTAAGACAAAATTATATTTAAAAAAACTCAAGGGTTTAAAATGCATTACCCTTCAATTCTACAGAGATATAAGTCCAAAGCAAACCTAAGCCACAAAACAAAGAACTTAAAATAAAAGATTAAAAAAAAACACACTGATCCAAATTCACGCTCTGGTGTGGTGTGATTCATTGCATTCCAGAAGTCAGGTTATAGACCTGATTCTATTGACTTTTTGTCAGTCACCTGTCTTGTGCTTTCTAAATTATGCTGCGTTAAAAAACAATTGAAAAGGGGCGGGGCAAGATGGCAGACTGGTGAGCTGTATGTTTTAGTTACTCCTCCAGGAAAGTAGGTAAAAAGCCAGGAACTGCGTGGACTGGACACCACAGAGCAATCTGTCTTTGGGCATACTTCATACAACACTCATGAAAACGTGGAACTGCTGAGATCAGCGAAATCTGTAAGTTTTTGCGGCCAGGGGACCCGCGCCCCTCCCTGCCAGGCTCAGTCCCGGGGGAGGAGGGGCTGTCAGCTCCAGGAAGGAGAAGGGAGAATTGCAGTGGCTGCTCTTACCGGAAACTCATTCTACTGATTCAAACTCCAACCATAGATAGACTGAGGCCAGACACCAGAGACTCTGAGAGCAGCCAGCCCAGCAGAGAGGAGACAGGCATAGAAAAAAAACAACACGAAAAACTCCAAAATAAAAGCAGAGGATTTTTGGAGTTCTGGTGAACACAGAAAGGGGAAGGGCGGAGATCAGGCCTTGAGGCGCATATGCAAATCCCGAAGCAAGGCTGATCTCTCTGCCCTGGGCACTTTTCCTTAATGGCCCTGGTTGCTTTGTCTATTAGCATTTCAATAACCCATTAGATCTCTGAGGAGGGCCGTTTTTTTTTTTTTTTTTTTTTTTTTTTTTTAAATCCTTTTTGCTTTTTCTAAAACAATTACTCTAAGAAGCTCAATACAGAAAGCTTCAAAGAATTGAAATTTGGGCACGTCAAGTCAAGAGCAGAACTAAGAGAGCTCTGAGACAAAAGGCAATAATCCAGTGGCTGAGAAAATTCACTAAACAACACAACTTCCCAAGAAAAGGGGGGTGTCCGCTCACAGCCACCATCCTGGTGGACAGGAAACACTCCTGCCCATCGCCAGCCCCATAGCCCAGAGCTGCCCCAGACAACCCAGTGTGACGGAAGTGCTTCAAATAACAGGCACACACCACAAAACTGGGCGTGGACATTAGCCTTCCCTGCAACCTCAGCTGAATATCCCAGAGCTGGGAAGGGGGAGCAGTGTGAATTAACAGAGCCCCATTCAGCCATCATTTGAGCAGACTGGGAGCCTCCCAACACAGCCCAGCAGCCCAGAACTGCCCTGGGGGGACGGCACTCACCTGCGACATAGCACAGTCATCCCTCAACAGAGGACCCGGGGTGCACAGCCTGGAAGAGGGGCCCACTTGCAAGTCTCAGGAGCCATACGCCAATACCAAAGACTTGTGGGTCAGTGGCAGAGACAAACTGTGGCAGGACTGAACTGAAGGATTAGACTATTGCAGTAGCTTTAAAACTCTAGGATCATCAGGGAGATTTGATTGTTAGGGCCACCCCCCCTCCCCGACTGCCCAGAAAACACGCCCCACATACAGGGCAGGCAACACCAACTACACACGCAAGCTTGGGACACCAATTGGGCCCCACAAGACTCACTCCCCCACTCACCAAAAAGGCTAAGCAGGGGAGATCTGGCTTGTGGAGAACAGGTGTCTCGTGGACGCCACCTGCTGGTTAGTTAGAGAAAGTGTACTCCACGAAGCTGTAGATCTGATAAATTAGAGATAAGGACTTCAACTGGTCTACAAACCCTAAAAGAACCCTATCAAGGTCAGCAAATGCCACGAGGCCAAAAACAACAGAAAATTATAAAGCATATGAAAAAACCAGACGATATGGATAACCCAAGCCCAAGCACCCAAATCAAAAGACCAGAAGAGACACACCTAGAGCAGCTACTCAAAGAACTAAAGATGAACAATGAGACCATAGTACGGGATATGAAGGAAATCAAGAAGACCCTAGAAGAGCATAAAGAAGACATTGCAAGACTAAATAAAAAAATGGATGATCTTATGGAAATTAAAGAAACTGTTGACCAAATTAAAAAGATTCTGGACACTCATAGTACAAGACTAGAGGAAGTTGAACAACGAATCAGTGACCTGGAAGATGACAGAATGGAAAATGAAAACATAAAAGAAAGAATGGGGAAAAAAATTGAAAAACTCGAAATGGACCTCAGGGATATGATAGATAATATGAAACGTCCGAATATAAGACTCATTGGTGTCCCAGAAGGGGAAGAAAAGGGTAAAGGTCTAGGAAGAGTATTCAAAGAAATTGTTGGGGAAAACTTCCCAAATCTTCTAAACAACATAAATACACAAATCATAAATGCTCAGCGAACTCCAAATAGAATAAATCCAAAAAAACCCACTCCGAGACATATACTGATCACACTGTCAAACATAGAAGAGAAGGAGCAAGTTCTGAAAGCAGCAAGAGAAAAGCAATTCACCACATACAAAGGAAACAGCATAAGACTAAGTAGTGACTACTCAGCAGCCACCATGGAGGCGAGAAGGCAGTGGCACGATATATTTAAAATTCTGAGTGAGAGGAATTTCCAGCCAAGAATACTTTATCCAGCAAAGCTCTCCTTCAAATTTGAGGGAGAGCTTAAATTTTTCACAGACAAAGAAATGCTGAGAGAATTTGCTAACAAGAGACCTGCCCTACTGGAGATACTAAAGGGAGCCCTACAGACAGAGAAACAAAGACAGGACAGAGAGACTTGGAGAAAGGTTCAGTACTAAAGAGATTCGGTATGGGTACAATAAAGGATATTAATAGAGAGAGGGAAAAATATGGCAAACATAATCCAAAGGATAAGATGGCCGATTCAAGAAATGCCTTCACGGTTTTAACGTTGAATGTAAATGGATTAAACTCCCCAATTAAAAGATATAGATTCGCAGAATGGATCAAAAAAAATGAACCATCAATATGTTGCATACAAGAGACTCATCTTAGACACAGGGACACAAAGAAACTGAAAGTGAAAGGATGGAAAAAAATATTTCATGCAAGCTACAGCCAAAAGAAAGCAGGTGTAGCAATATTAATCTCAGATAAAATAGACTTCAAATGCAGGGATGTTTTGAGAGACAAAGAAGGCCACTACATACTAATAAAAGGGGCAATTCAGCAAGAAGAAATAACAATCGTAAATGTCTATGCACCCAATCAAGGTGCCACAAATACATGAGAGAAACATTGGCAAAACTAAAGGAAGCAATTGATGTTTCCACAATAATTGTGGGAGACTTCAACACATCACTCTCTCCTATAGATAGATCAACCAGACAGAAGACCAATAAGGAAATTGAAAACCTAAACAATCTGATAAATGAATTAGATTTAACAGACATCTACAGGACATTACATCCCAAATCAACAGGATACACATACTTTTCTAGTGCTCACGGAACTTTCTCCAGAATAGATCATATGCTGGGACATAAAACAAGCCTCAATAAATTTAAAAAGATTGAAATTATTCAAAGCACATTCTCTGACCACAATGGAATACAATTAGAAGTCAATAACCATCAGAGACTTAGAAAATTCACAAATACCTGGAGGTTAAACAACACACTCCTAAACAATCAGTGGGTTAAAGAAGAAATAGCAAGAGAAATTGCTAAATATATAGAGACGAATGAAAATGAGAACACAACATACCAAAACCTATGGGATGCAGCAAAAGCAGTGCTAAGGGGGAAATTTATAGCACTAAACGCATATATTAAAAAGGAAGAAAGAGCCAAAATCAAAGAACTAATGGATCAACTGAAGAAGCTAGAAAATGAACAGCAAACCAATCCTAAACCAAGTACAAGAAAAGAAATAACAAGGATTAAAGCAGAAATAAATGACATAGAGAACAAAAAAACAATAGAAAGGATAAATATCACCAAAAGTTGGTTCTTTGAGAAGATCAACAAGATTGACAAGCCCCTAGCTAGACTGACAAAATCAAAAAGAGAGAAGACCCATATAAACAAAATAATGAATGAAAAAGGTGACATAACTGCAGATCCTGAAGAAATTAAAAAAATTATAAGAGGATATTATGAACAACTGTATGGCAACAAACTGGATAATGTAGAAGAAATGGACAATTTCCTGGAAACATATGAACAACCTAGACTGACCAGAGAAGAAATAGAAGACCTCAACCAACCCATCACAAGCAAAGAGATCCAATCAGTCATCAAAAATCTTCCCACAAATAAATGCCCAGGGCCAGATGGCTTCACAGGGGAATTCTACCAAACTTTCCAGAAAGAACTGACACCAATCTTACTCAAACTCTTTCAAAACATTGAAAAAAATGGAACACTACCTAATTCATTTTATGAAGCTAACATCAATCTAATACCAAAACCAGGCAAAGATGCTACAAAAAAGGAAAACTACCGGCCAATCTCCCTAATGAATATAGATGCAAAAATCCTCAACAAAATACTTGCAAATCGAATCCAAAGACACATTAAAAAAATCATACACCATGACCAAGTGGGGTTCATTCCAGGCATGCAAGGATGGTTCAACATAAGAAAAACAATCAATGTATTACAACACATTAAAAACTCGAAAGGGAAAAATCAATTGATCATCTCAATAGATGCTGAAAAAGCATTTGACAAAATCCAACATCCGTTTTTGATAAAAACACTTCAAAAGGTAGGAATTGAAGGAAACTTCCTCAACATGATAAAGAGCATATATGAAAAACCCACAGCCAGCATAGTACTCAATGGTGAGAGACTGAAAGCCTTCCCTCTAAGATCAGGAACAAGACAAGGATGCCCGCTGTCACCACTGTTATTCAACATTGTGCTGGAAGTGCTAGCCAGGGCAATCCGGCAAGACAAAGAAATAAAAGGCATCCAAATTGGAAAAGAAGAAGTAAAACTGTCATTGTTTGCAGATGATATGATCTTATATCTAGAAAACCCTGAGAAATCAACGATACACCTACTAGAGCTAATAAACAAATTTAGCAAAGTAGCGGGATACAAGATTAATGCACATAAGTCAGTAATGTTTCTATATGCTAGAAATGAACAAACTGAAGAGACACTCAAGAAAAAGATACCATTTTCAATAGCAACTAAAAAAATCAAGTACCTAGGAATAAACTTAACCAAAGATGTAAAAGACCTATACAAAGAAAACTACATAACTCTACTAAAAGAAATAGAAGGGGACCTTAAAAGATGGAAAAATATTCCATGTTCATGGATAGGAAGGCTAAATGTCATTAAGATGTCAATTCTACCCAAACTCATCTACAGATTCAATGCAATCCCAATCAAAATTCCAACAACCTACTTTGCAGACTTGGAAAAGCTAGTTATCAAATTTATTTGGAAAGGGAAGATGCCTCGAATTGCTAAAGACACTTTAAAAAAGAAAAACGAAGTGGGAGGACTTACACTCCCTGACTTTGAAGCTTATTATAAAGCCACAGTTGCCAAAACAGCATGGTACTGGCACAAAGATAGACATATAGATCAATGGAATCGAATTGAGAATTCAGAGATAGACCCTCAGATCTATGGCCGACTGATCTTTGATAAGGCCCCCAAAGTCACCGAACTGAGCCATAATGGTCTTTTCAACAAATGGGGCTGGGAGAGTTGGATATCCATATCCAAAAGAATGAAAGAGGACCCCTACCTCACCCCCTACACAAAAATTAACTCAAAATGGACCAAAGATCTCAATATAAAAGAAAGTACCATTAAACTCCTAGAAGATAATGTAGGAAAACATCTTCAAGACCTTGTATTAGGAGGCCACTTCCTAGACTTTACACCCAAAGCACAAGCAACAAAAGAGAAAATAGATAAATGGGAACTCCTCAAGCTTAGAAGTTTCTGCACCTCAAAGGAATTTCTCAAAAAGGTAAAGAGGCAGCCAACTCAATGGGAAAAAATTTTTGGAAACCATGTATCTGACAAAAGACTGATATCTTGCATATACAAAGAAATCCTACAACTCAATGACAATAGTACAGACAGCCCAATTATAAAATGGGCAAAAGATATGAAAAGACAGTTCTCTGAAGAGGAAATACAAATGGCCAAGAAACACATGAAAAAATGTTCAGCTTCACTAGCTATTAGAGAGATGCAAATTAAGACCACAATGAGATACCATCTAACACCGGTTAGAATGGCTGCCATTAAACAAACAGGAAACTACAAATGCTGGAGGGGATGTGGAGAAATTGGAACTCTTATTCATTGTTGGTGGGACTGTATAATGGTTCAGCCACTCTGGAAGTCAGTCTGGCAGTTCCTTAGAAAACTAGAGATAGAGCTACCATTCGATCCAGCGATTGCACTTCTCGGGATATACCCGGAAGATCGGAAAGCAGTGACACGAACAGATATCTGCACGCCAATGTTCATAGCAGCATTATTCACAATTGCCAAGAGATGGAAACAACCCAAATGTCCATCAACAGATGAGTGGACAAATAAAATGTGGTATATACACACGATGGAATACTACGCGGCAGTAAGAAGAAACGATCTGGTGAAACATATGACAACATGGATGAACCTTGAAGACATAATGCTGAGCGAAATAAGCCAGGCACAAAAAGAGAAATATTATATGCTACCACTAATGTGAACTTTGAAAAATGTAAAACAAATGGTTTATAATGTAGAATGTAGGGGAACTAGCAGTAGAGAGCAATTAAGGAAGGGGGAACAATAATCCAAGAAGAACAGATAAGCTATTTAACGTTCTGGGGATGCCCAGAAATGACTATGGTCTGTTAATTTCTGATGGATGTAGTAGGAACAAGTTCACTGAAATGTTGCTATAGTATGTAACTTTCTTGGGGTAAAGTAGGAACATGTTGGAAGTTAAGCAGTTATCTTAGGTTAGTTGTCTTTTTCTTACTCCCTTGCTATGGTCTCTTTGAAATGTTCTTTTATTGTATGTTTGTTTCCTTTTTAACTTTTTTTTTCATACAGTTGATTTGAAAAAAGAAGGGAAAGTTAAAAAAAAAAAAAAAAAGAAAAAAGACAAACAAGGAAAAAAAAAAAAAAAAAAAAAAAAGATGGGGTGCCCCCTTGAGGAGCCTGTGGAGAATGCAGGGGTGTTCGCCTGCCCCACCTCCATGGTTGCTGGCATGACCACGGACATGGGGGACTGGTGGTTTGATGGGTTGAGCCCTCTACCATAGGTTTTACCCTTGGGAAGACGGTTGCTGCAAAGGAGAGGCTAGGCCTCCCTGTATTTGTGCCTAAGAGTCTCCTCCTGAATGCCTCTTTGTTGCTCAGATGTGGCCCTCTCTCTCTGGCTAAGCCAACTTGAAAGGTGAAATCACTGCCCTCCCCCCTACGTGGGATCAGACACCCAGGGAAGTGAATCTCCCTGGCAACGTGGAATATGACTCCCGGGGAGGAATGTAGACCCGGCATCGTGGGATGGAGAACATCTTCTTGACCAAAAGGGGGATGTGAAAGGAAATGAAATAAGCTTCAGTGGCAGAGAGATTCCAAAACGAGCCGAGAGATCACTCTGGTGGGCACTCTTACACACACTTTAGACAACCTTTTTTAGGTTCTAAAGAATTGGGGTAGCTGGTGGTGGATACCTGAAACTATTAAACTACAACCCAGAACCCATGAATCTCGAAGACAGTTGTATAAAAATGTAGCTTATGAGGGGTGACAGTGGGATTGGGAATGCCATAAGGACCAAACTCCACTTTGTCTAGTTTATGGATCGATGTGTAGAAAAGTAGGGGAAGCAAACAAACAGACAAAGGTACCTAGTGTTCTTTTTTACTTCAATTGCTCTTTTTCACTCTAATTATTATTCTTGTTATTTTTGTGTGTGTGCTAATGAAGGTGTCAGGGATTGATTTAGGTGATGAATGTACAACTATGTAATGGTACTGTAAACAATCGAAAGTACAATTTGTTTTGTATGACTACGTGGTATGTGAATGTATCTCAATAAAATTATTATTAAAAAAAAAAAAAAAAAAAAAAAAAAAACAATTGAAAAAAAATTAACTCCTATTCCCAATGAATTCCTGGAAAGGTATGCCCATCAGTAACACTATTTCTTAGAAATTTTAAAGAAAAAAGTATAAGTTGAGGTATAAAGGCATGGATTAAAAAAAAAAAAAAATTGTCGTTTCCTTTCCACTTCAGAATTGCAAATATTTAAAGAAAAAAAAGGGCAAATACGTTGACAAAAAAAGTTTGTGTGAAGACATGGATGCTAACAGAATGGAGGAAATGATCTGATCAACACATGAACATTCATACTTTTAGACTTGTAGGGTTCTAACTGTTTTAACAGTTAAAAACATAGTTTCAAAGCCCATTAAAAGGCAGTAAAATAGAAGAATTTAGATGTAAAAATACAAAAGCACATGTCTGTTGATGAATTACTACTATGCCTGAATTGTAGTAAGTAATTCAAAACCGTTCATATTCATTCAACTTTCCTAACCATGCATTTTAAAATCTGACATCACTAAAAGTCACTTTTACATACATTTATTTAAAAGATAACAAAACCAAATTAACCAAACCAAAACGAAAAACCTTCTCTTAATACTGCATGATAGAGGTCAGCACAAAATTTCAGGTAAATAAATCTTTAAAAATCTAAATGCCATAAACAGTATTTAGTTAAGTCAAACAGGAACAGTATATTTTAAATTGCTCTTTGCCTTTGCCATATGCTCTAATGAAAACTGTGATGGTGAATTCTACCAAGGGAAAGTTAAAGAGAAGAATTTCAAGAGAGTGTTAATTGAATTAATTTCATTTTCATTATATGAGCACCAACGGGCATAGATAACCAGGCAAAGGATTCCTGGCTACAAAAAGAAGAAAATGTTTGAATGTGAGAGCATTTATATCTGTATTTCTAAAATTTGTTTTAGTAAGTCTTAAAGAATTTAGGGAAAAAAGGAAGTTTATTTAAAAAAATAAAAAGCTAAGTTCTCCTTGAAGGATTTTTTTTTAATATAAAAGATGGATACTTACCTTGAAAAAAATTATTAAATTAAAAATATGCAATGCAGTTAAATATCAAAGTTCTTTATAAGATAAATAATTGGAGTGCAAATCAATATAAATAAATGTGGAGTGCAAATCAATCACACCAACCTGCTTGATCTTTCAATAAGAAGTAGTAAGCAAATCGTAGACAGGAAGCATGTGCACAGAGATGAGGAAGAAAAAAAAAAGAAGAAAACATTATTTCTTTTGTGAAACAAAGAAAAAATGTACAATAGCATTCACTTATAGTATAAGTATAGAAATAATAAATCAAATCATCATCAAAACTGAAAGAGAGCCCATGTAAAAAGAAAGCATATTCAACACAATGAGTGATGTAATTTAAGAAAGGATAATTAATTTAGTGTCAGATTACAATTCAAATCAATCTCCAAACCTCACAATGATTCCCAAGCTCCTACAATTATAACAGTTCAGCACCATGAAATTATATTAATGATAGACATGGAATTGGGAACCTGCTAAGACCTTAGAAGTCATCTAAAAGGGCAAAACAGAAATATAAGCCAATTAAAAAGTTAATGAGCTAAAGCTAACAAAATTCACACTGTCCATTTCCAAAATTTCCCAATTCAATGTTCCTTCTATTATAAGGACCAATTACAGGTGTGCCTCCCCTTTAAAAAAATCCAACACAGAAATCTCAACCAACAAAATAGATAAATTATAGTGATTTGCACAGATTATTTGATTAATGAAAGGATTTAAAGAATTTTTTAAAACAGCAAGTTGTCCTAAGGCAGTCATACTGCGATTTGTTTTCCAACTTGATTTATATGCAATTTTTTTTCAGAAAAATATTTGTTACATTAAAGTGAAGTACACCTGTATAATAATGAATTTATATTCAGTCTATTAGTGGATTAAGAGTAATCATAATAATGATTTTATAGGAGAAAATGACCAAATGATGATTCAAGCAAAGGATACCTAAAAAAAAAAAAAAAGCCATTCGTGTTTTTAAAAAGGGAGAGTACATACAAGTTACAAACAGCAACCACATGCTGGGAAAACCATCTCTCCACTTTCACTAACACATCCACATCACAACAAAAAAAAAACCCTTAACATTATGTGCTAGTTATACATATAGCAATTAAAACATCTTCAACTTAACAAAGTACAAATCACTTCATAACATATCTTCATATAACTACTCTTTAAGAATTAAGGTGGGTTTTAAAACAGCAAATTAAATTACAATGCAGCTCCCTTGGGTATTTTTCAGTGTTCCGCAGTTTATAATATAAAATAATACCTCTATTTTGTTTTTAAAGAAGTTTCATGTAGTATTTTAAAAGTTATCCTCTGAAATTAGTTGTTTTGGTAAAATGCCTAATAATAGTCAATAGAGAAAAAGATTTCTAGTATTCTTGGAATTTTTCCTCTAGGGAGCTAAAAGCATAAGAACAATAACCGACTGTTCTTGTTATTAGTTTTAGAAAGGCTAAATATATAGATAATGCTTTAAAAGACAGTAAGCTGTAAGCTAGTACAAGAAAGTATCACCTCCCTTTTTTTGCAAATAAAATGTAAATACATAAAATTAAGTGTTTTTCAATTTAATTAAGTTTTAATGAAAAGACTTTAAGTTTGAATAAATCTAGATAGATCCTGTATAAAACTCTTGTAGATCTGAATTCTTGGATCACATCTTAGAAATTTCTATTAAAATCTACTAGGTAATTTAGAAACAGGGATCGATGGCCATTTGAAATAAAATATTATTCAACTTCTCTTTACTTGCTTCAAATTCACATTTTTCTTTATTTGGAAGATGTCTATCTCAAGCTACCCTTAAGAATAGGACACCCACCAAAGTATAAAATCCTTATAACTATAAGACATGTTATAATGGGCACTGATTTACTTCTAAATATAATTTATATTTTTAGAAATTCAGAACTTGTTATTACATGATCCTTATCCTGATTAGGATTAGAAAATTATCATCAGAGCATAAAAAGGAACCCTAAGAATCATTCTTATATACAGCTTACTACTCTCTTTACATTATCTCAATCGCAAAAGCATGAATCTCTCTTCCATTGTCTCAAACATAAGCTTAAGCGTATGTTTTAACAATCATGGTTAACTGGAAGCAATGAAGAGGGGAGACAAAGTCATCACATGCTTTGGTCTACTGAGAAATCCAATGTGTATTCTTCAAGTAATGACAGGGAGCAGTGCAGCATTTCTCAAATGAAGCTTGTGGGTTATGGAGAAGACAAAGCTCTGTTAGAGAATTTAAGGGCTACCACTCACTAGGCAAGAACTTATCCAGAGGTTTCTCTATGACAGAACATGTGGAGTCTGAACTACTGCTGCTGCTACTGCCTGGAAGACAAAGAAATGAGCCCAACGGGAACCAAAGAAAGAGGAAATAAGAATATGAACACATTCACAGAGAAAAATTCAGTTTCAGAAGAAAGAATTTTAAAGGACAAATTTTGTATTAAAGAACCAAAATGTTTTCCCCCATAAAATCAGTCAAATATTCCTACTTTATTTATAAAACTATTCAGGGGAATTAGAAACTATATTCCTTTAAGCATCTCCTGTAAACAAACCCCACTACTCACCTAAAACATAAAAATTTAGAGGGTTGAAATGACAAGAATAAAAAATAAGTTTGATATTTGGTGACACTGAAGCCTATTTAAATCATTTAGGTTGACGAATTGAAGGAACTGAGTTTTAAAATGTAAAAATAGTCATGCATTATTAAAATTATAGGAATGACACATTACCCTTCAATATAGCCAGGTTGGTCTGTCTCTAATTTCACTCTCTCCCCTCCAAAATATCAACTTACCAGATAACATATTAAATAGTAGCATTTTTATCTATTGAAATTTTGTTTCTAACATATCTAGTATCTGCTTCAGCTTTGAAAAGAATAGCTTAGTCTGTGAAGAAAAAAATAGGTGGAAACACAAAACCATTTCTCTAATTCAGGGGACGGCACGTTTTTTTCAGTAAAGGGCCAGACAGTAAACTTCATATGCTTTGCAGGCTACACAGTCTCTATAGCAAAACCAAACTTTGTCATTGCAATGTAAAAACAGCCACAGCCTTATGTGAAGAAATGAGCATGGCTGTTATAGAAAAAAATTTGTTACAAAAATAGGGGTGGGCTGGATTTGGCCCATAAGCTGTACTTTGCCAACTCTTGCTCTAAATCATGTTTTTCCTATCATTTGAAATTATAAAATTTTTACATTTTTAAAATTTAGGACTCATGATCAAGAAGAGATGGGTTTATTTCCAGCAAGATCATTTTAACAAGGCAAGCAAAATATGTACCAGCTTAAAAACAATGATCCATGTTAATGGAAGAGAGTTCTAAAATAAGTAAATATTTAGGGTAAAAACGTTTGAAATATAGATCATTACAATATGTCTCTCTGTCTCTTTACATGTTATTCTATATCCTTATCCCAACAGTCTTAATTCACATTTGGCAACAAATGCCCACAACAGGATAAGAATGAGAGTACATTTTCTAAAGGAAAAAATAAAATTCAAAAATAGTATCTTCATATAAATTTATTATTTAAAAATTCAATGATTTCTAAAGACTAATCTTGCTTGAGGAAAGCGCCACAATTTCCCAATTTACTAAGAAATCTAGGCTCCAAACATGGAATGAAAACCCTTACATAAAATTAAAACCCTACCTGAAATTTTAAAATGGTGTATCCACTATCATGAATCTTATGATACCAAATTCTAAAATGGTATTCAGATGCTGCTAGGAAAAGGAGATCAGTATAGGAAAACAAAATAATGCAAAATTAACTAGAATATGGCATGCTTCCTCTCTTCTAATCATTACCATCATTAAAAATGGCAAAATAAAAAGGCTTGTGCTCTACTGCCTTAAGGAATGCTAAACCTTCAATAGGTCATAATCCTCTTAATTTCTATAAATTAGAACATTACAAGGAACTTACCCCTTCTTTTTTTTCTTTTCTCTCCATCTTCTCCAATCTCACACTCTTCATCCTCCTCCTCCTCAGACCCACTGATATCAGAGCCTGATATTTCTTCTCCTTGGGGAAAAATTTAACACCATGAATGATTTTACCCTATACCGAAGTCACTGGCTATTTAAGAAATGGTTACATCAATACTATTTGTTAAGCTTCTGTTGCCTCAATCAAACCTTACTTAAATACTCCTGAACAGGAGACCTGATATGCTATCCCCAGAAATGGATATGATAGACACAGATGCTTTATTTTTAAAGTTCCAAAAGGAAAAATTAAATACTGATCCACTTAAAATTTCAAATCCTTAGTTTAAGTACAGTTCTAAATACATATAAAAATTACATGCTAGAGTTATTTTCTCCTCAGTTTTTCTGTTAAGATTTTAAATTACTCATTCAATCTGTATATTTTCATGAGCCATAAAATAATCATCTAACATAGCAATCCCACTTTTAGGACTATATTGCAAGAAATACACACTTCAAAATAAGAAAAGCTTAATTATACAAATGTGATGACAGCTACATATTAACTTAAAAATGAAACAAAAATATCCAATGAAAAGTAATGATTAAACCAATATTAATACAGAGTGGTACCATCTTACCTTTAACACAGTTAGTTTAAAATATTGTCCATATATGAAATGTCTAAGAAAACAAAGGTGATTGAGGGGAAAAAAAGTAAAATATAAACTAATCACAACCAAATAATAACCACATCTATAAAGGATGGAAAGAAATCACAGAATCCTGGAAAAAGGAATTAGTTAAAAATATTTTCATCTTTGGCTCCAGAAGCAAAATGTCTAGGTTCCAAAAAAAGATTAAAAATATACAAAGAAACAGGAAGCGATAACTCATGCAAAGCATTAGAAACCATCAATGAGGAGGACCAGATTTGGGCTACACCAAAGACTTTTCTCAAATGGTCCTAAATATGCTCAAGGAACTAGAGGAAAACATGGATAAAGAACTAAACGGGCCACTTGCCTCTGAACTTTCCTTTCTTGTGACACTGCCCACATGTCCTCTCATGTGTATCGAATAAATTTTCTATAACTTACTCTTAAAAAAAAAAAAAACAACTAAAGTAAATTAGGAAAATGATAGAGAAACACAAAGAGAGCATTGAAATGGATAGAATGGAGCTAAGATGGCGGCATAGAGAGGAGTGGAAGCTAGTCAGTCCCCCTGGAACAACAAATAAACAACAGGAACAATTAGTAAATAACCTGGAATAACTGCAGGGAGAGAAATGTGACTGTCCACTCATCATACACCAACCTGAATTGAAAGGAATGCCTGAGATCACAGCATAAAATCTGTAAGTAAAAACTGCGGACTCGAGCTGACACTCCCTCACAGAAGCCTCGCGGTGCTAGAGAGCAGCACTCTCTGAACAAACGAATAACCTCAGCCCAGCACCAACTGGGGTTTTAATGTTAACCGCTCAATACAGACAGTGAATCCCCAACAAGCAGACAGGCTTTTGGTGACAATGACCTTGGAGAGTCAGGGGACGTATCTGTCTTGGGGCGGGGAACCCAAAGGATCGTGTGCTATCTCTGGCCGATGGGTGAACCTGGGGGCTGTAGACTGACCCTGAAAGGGGGCTTTCTGTCCCTTTCTCTCTCTCTCGACCTGGGCAGCTCAGTGGAGAAAGCCTCAACCATTGTCGGCTTGCAGTGCTCTATAGTAGAGAAAGCCTCAGTCATTTTAAACTCTCAGCGCTCTGACCCAGACAAGAGTGGAGATAGCGGAGTCAGAGAAACAAAGAATCTACTTATATGCAAATGACTTCTCTCTAGGGGCATATCTTCCCAAGAGTAAAGAGGTGGGGCCTAACTCTACTACCCACCTTCCATTCAGAACCAGCCCCCAGAGCCTGGGGGAAAACAGCCATGGGCCACACATCCTTACACCAGTCTGGAGTGACAGGTTGACGGGCACCACCTACTGGGCAGAAAAGCACAGGGTGTGTCAATCATCTAAGACACACCATCAGGGAAACTGGATACTGAATATTTCTTTTCTGGGACCTGAGCCTGTTCTGGTCGGGGAAAACCTGATTGGGGTAACCAAGGAAACCAGATACCTAGACGTCAGAAAACTACAACTTATACTAAGAAACACGAAGTTATGGCCCAGTCAAAGGAACAAACTTACACTTCAACTGAGATACAGGAATTTAAACAACAAATGCTAAATCAATTCAAAAAGTTTAGAGAAGATATGGCAAAAGAGATAACGGCTATAAAGAAAACGCTGGGCGTACATAAGGCAGAAATCGAAAGTTCGAAAAAACAACTGGCAGAATCTACGGAAATGAAAAACACAACACAAGAGACGAAAGACACATGGAAACATACAATAGCAGATCTCAAGAGGCAGAAGAAAACACTCAGGAACTGGAGAACAAGGCACCTGAAAGACTACACACAAAAGAACAGATAGCGAAAAGAATGGAAAAATATGAGCAATGTCTCAGGGAACTTAAGGACAAAGCAAAATACAAGAATGTATGTATCACTGGTGTCCCAGAAGGAGAAGAGTAGGGAAAAGGGGCAGAAGCAATAATAGAGGGAATAATCAAAGAAAATTTCCCATCTCTCATGAAAGACATAAAATTACAGATCCAAGAAGCTCAGCATACTCCAAACAGAATAGATCTGAATAGAACTAAGCCAAGACACTTAATAATCAGATTATCAAATGTCAAAGACAAAGAGAATCCTGAAAGCAGCAAAAGAAAAGTGATTCATCACATATAAAGGAAGCTTGATAAGACAATGTGCAGATTTCTCAGCAGAAACCATGGAGGCAAGAAGGAAGTGGTGTGACATATTTAAGACACTGAGAGAAAAATCGCCAACCAAGAATCCTATATCCGGCAAAATTGTCCCTCAAATATGAGGGAGAGTTTAAAATATTCTCCAACAAACAGACAATGAGAGAGTTTGTGAACAAGATACCTGCTCTACAGGAAATACTAAAGGGAGCGCTACAGACAGATAGGAAAAGATAGGAGTGAGAGGTTTGGAACACACTTTTGGGTGATGGTAGCAAAACAATGTAAATGCACTGAACAAAGATGACTGACAGTATGGTTGAATGAGGAATGTTAGGAGTATGTGGGACACTAGAAGGAAAGAGGAAAGAAAAAGACTGTGAATGTATAACTGAGTGAAACCTAGTGCTCAACAATTGTGATAAAATGTACAAATATGTTTTTCCATGAGAGAAAACAAATGAATGTCAACCTTGCACAGTGTTAAAACTGGGGTGGTCCAGGGGAGTGAATCTCCCTGGCAACGTGGAATATGACTCCCGAGGAGGAATGTAGACCTGGTATCGTGGGACGGAGAACATCTTCCTGACCAAAAGGGGGATGTGAAAGGAAATGAAATAAGCTTCAGTGGCAGAGAGATTCCAAAAGGAGCCGAGAGGTCACTCTGGTGGGCACTCTTACACACAATTTAGACAACCCTTTTTAGGTTCTAAAGAATTGGGGTAGCTGGTGGTGGATACCTGAAACTATCAAACTACAACCCAGAACCCATGAATCTCGAAGACAATTGTATAAAAATGTAGCTTATGAGGGGTGACAATGGGTTTGGGAAAGCCATAAGAACCACACTCCACTTTGTCTAGTTTATGGATGGATGAGTAGAAAAATAGGGGAAGGAAACAAACAAACAAACAGACAAAGGTACCCAGTGTTCTTTTTTACTTCAATTGCTCTTTTTCACTTTAATTATTATTCTTGTTATTTTTGTGTGTGTGCTGATGAAGGTGTCAGGGATTGATTTAGGTGATGAATGTACAACTATGTAATGGTACTGTGAACAATCGAATGTACGATTTGTTTTGTATGACTGCGTGGTATGTGAATATATCTCAATAAAATGAAGATAAAAAAAAAAACCTGGGGTGGTATTGGGGAAAAAAATACAATCAATGCAAACTAGATACTATAGTTAACAGAAACACTGTACTATGCTTCCTTTAATTTAACAAAGGCAATATACCAAAGCTAAATGCCTATAAGAGGGGGACATAAGGAAGGGGTATGGGACTCTTGGCATTGGTGATGTTGTCTGACTCTTCCATCTTTCCTTTTGTTGCTTTTTAGCTTTCATTTTTTTTCTTTTTCTTTTTCTTTTGTCTCTCTACCTTCTTTGACTCTTCCTCCTCCTTTGTGGAAGAAATGGAGATGTCTTATTATATAGACAGTGGTGATGGTGGTGAATGCATATATACTTGTTTATACAGGGAACCATTGATTGTTTATTTAGGACAGGATGTACAGTGGGTGAACAAAACCGTCTTTTTAAAAAAATGGGTCGATGAAGAAACCTTGAGGGCACTATATTGTGTGAAATAAGTCAGACGTGTAAAGACAAATATTGTATGGTCTCACTGATAGGAACTAATTATAATATGTAAACTCACAGACATGAAATATAAGTTATCAGGCTACAGAACAAGGCTAAAGAATGGGGAGCGGTTGCTTATTATGAACAGAATGTTTAACTAGGTTGAACTTAAGTGTCTGGAAATGGACAGAGGTGATGGTAGCACGTTATTGTGAGAATAACTAACAGTGCTGAATGGTGTGTGACTGTGATGGAAAGGGGAAGCTTAGAGTCACGTATGTCACCAGAAGGAAAGCTGGAGGTTAAAATACGGGAATGTATAAAAAAGTGAATCTTGTGGTGGACAATGTCCGTGATTAACTGTATAAATATTAGAAATCTCTTTCATGAACTTGAATAAATGTATGACACTATAACTAGAAGTTAATAACAGAGGGGTACATAGGAAAAAAATACCTATTGCAAACTATGTACTATAGTTAGTAGTATTTTAGCATTCTTTCACCAACAGTAACAAATGTACTACATCAATACTATGCGTCAATAATGGAGGTGGGTAGCTAGGGGTATGGGAGGATTTGAGTTTTCCTTTTTGTCTTTATTTCTTTTCTGGAGTAATGAAAGTGTTCTAAAAATTAAAAAGAAAATTTATTGTGGTGATGGATACACAGTTGAATGATGTTTCCACAGGCAACTGATGGTGCACTTTGGATCTTTGGGTGATTGTATGGTATGTGAACTATCTCAATAAAATTAAAAAAAAAAAACACAAAAAATAAATAAGAAATGAAAAAAAAATGTTGATAGTTTGGCAGTTCCTCAGCTAGGTATAGAGCTGCCCTATGATCTGGCAATCCTGCTACTCAGTATATACCAAGAACTGAAAGCAAGGATGTGAACAGACATTTGCACACCAATGTTCATAGTGGCACTATTCACAATTGCCAAAAGATGGAAACAACCCAAGTACCCATCAATCAATTAATGGAGGAACAAACTGTGGTATATACATACGAAGGAATATTATTCAGGAATAAGAAGGAATGAAGTCCTGAAGAATGAGACAACACGGATGAATTTTGAGGATATCATGTTGAGTGAAATCAATCAGACACAAAAGGACAAATATTCCAGCAGAATGTTGAATAACAATGGTGAAAGTTGGCATCATTGTCTTGTTCCTGATCTTAGAGGGAAAGCTTTCAGTCTTTCCCCATTGAGTATGATGCCTATGTTCCCTTTATCAGGTCGAGGAAATTTCCTTCTATTCCTGTCCTTTGAAGTGTTTTCATCAAGAAAGGATGCTGAATTTTGTCAAATGTCTTTTCTGCATCAATCGAGATGATCATGTGGTTTTTCCCCTTTAATTTACTGATATGGTGTATTATGTTAATTGATCTTCTTGTGTTGAACTACCCTTGCATACATGGAGTAAAACCCACTTGGTCATGGCATGTAATTCTTTTAAAGTGCTGCTGAATTTGATTTGCAAGTATTCTGTTGAGGATTTTGCATTTATAGTCATTAAAGAGATTGGTCTGTAATTTTCTTTTCTTATAGTATCTTTGCCTGGCTTTGGTATTAGGGCGATGTTGGCTTCATAGAGTGAGTTAGGTAGTTTTCCCACCTCTTTCAATTTTTTTGAAGAGTCTGAGTAGGATTGGTACTAATTCTTTCTTGAATGCTTGGTAGAATTCACTTGTGAAGCCATCTGGTCCTGGACCTTTTTTTTGGAGTTTTTTTGATGACTGATTCAATATCTTCACTTGTGATTGGTGTGCTGAGGTCTTCTATTTGTTCTCGAGTCAATGTTGGTTTTTCATGCTTTTCTAGGAAGTTGTTGAATTCATCTGAGTTGTCTAGTTTGTTAGCATATAGTTGTTCATAGTATTCTCTCATTATCTCTTTTATTTCTGCAGGGTTAGTAGTTATGTCCCCGCTCCCATTTCTGACTTTATTTATTTGCATCCTCTCTCTTTTTGTCTTTGTCAGCATAGCTAAAGGTCCACCAATTTTACTGATCTTTTCAAAGAACCAGCTTTCAGTTTTGTTGATTCTATTGTTTTCCTGTTCTCAATTTCATTTATCTCTGCTCTAATTTTTGTGATTTCTTTCCTTCTGTTTGCTTTGGGGTTAGTTTGCTGTTCTTTCTCTAGTTCCCCCAGGTGAGCAGTTAAGTCTTCAATTTTTGCTCTTTTTTCTCTGTTAATCTAGGCATTTAGCACTGCCCTCTCAACACTGCCTTTGCTGCATCCCATAAGTTTTGATGCGTTGTGTTCTCGTTTTCATTTCCTCGAGATATTTACTGGTTTCTCTTGTAAGTTCTTCCTTGACTCACTGGTTGTTAGGAGTGCACTGTTCAGCCTCCATATATTTTTGAATTTTCCAGTCTTCCGCCTCTTATTGATTTCCAACTTCATTCCATTATGACCTGAGAAAGTGTTTTGTATAATTTAGATCTTTTTAAATTTATTGAGACCTCCTTTTTGACCCAACATGTGGTCTATCCTGGAGAATGATCCATGAGCACTTGAGAAAAATGTATATCCTGCTATTTTGGAGTGCAATGTTCTAGAATGTCTGTTAAGTCTAGTTCATTTATCTTATTATTCAAAATCTCTGTTTTCTTATTGATCTTCTGTCTAGATGTTTTATTCTTTGATTAGAGTAATGCACTGAAGTCTCCAACTATTATTGTAGAAGTGTCTACTTCTCCACTCAGTGTTGTCAGTGTTAGCCTCATGTATTTTGGGGCACTCTGGCACAGTGCATAGATATCTATGATTGCTATATCTTCCTGAAGGATTGTCCCTTTTATTACTACCTAGTGCCCTTCTTTGTCTCTTAATTGTTTTACATTTGAAGTTCTAGCTAGAGTAGTTAGGCAAGAAAAAGAAATAAAAGGAATCCAAATTGGAAAGGAAGAAGTAAAACTCTCACTGTTGCAAATAACATGATCTTATACATAGAAAATTCCGAAAAATCTGCAGTAAATCTACTAGAGCTAATAAACGAGTACAGAAAAGTGGCAGGATATAACATCAATGCACAAAAATCAATGGTGTTTCTATACACTAGTAAGGAGCAAGCTAAGGAGGAAAATCAGGGAAAAAATTCCATTTATAATAGCAACCAAAAGAATATTTAGGAATAAATTTAACCAAGGACATAAAAGACCTATATACAGAAAACTATAAAAAATTGCTAAAAGAAATCAAGGAAGACCTAAATAAATGGAAGTACATATCGTGTTCATGGATTGGAAGATGTCAGTTCTACCCAAATTGATTTATAGATTCAATGAAATACCAATTAAAATCCCAACAACTTACGTTGCAGAAATATAAAAAACAATAATCAAATTTATTTGGAAGGGCAGGGTGCATCAAACAGCTAAAAATATATTGAGAAAGAAAAATGAAGAGAGAGGTCTCACATTACCTGGCTTTAAAGTATATCACAAAGCTACAGTGGTCAAAAGAGCATGGTACTGGCATAAAGATACGTATACTGACCAATGGAATCAAATCGAGTGCTCAGAAATAGACCCTCTCATCTATGGACAATTGATCTTTGATAGGGTAGTCAAGTTGACTCAGCTGGGACAGAGCAGCCTCTTCAACAAATTGTGCTTGGAGAACTGGATATCCACATCCAGGAGAATGAAAGACCCCTATTTCACACCTTATACAAAAATTAACTCAAAGTGGATCAAAGACCTAAACATTAGAGCAAAGACCATAAAACTTTTAGAAGAAAATGTAGAGAAATGTCTTACATATCTTGTGATAGGAGGTGGTTTCCTAGACCTTACACCCAAAGCACAAGCAATGAAAGCACAAGCAATAACAGGATCTCCTTAAAAGTGAATACTTTTGCGCATCAAAGGACTTTGTCAGGAGAGTAAAATGGCAGCCTATGCAATGGGAGACAATACTTGGAAACCACATATCAGATAAGGATTTAATATCCAGAATATATAAAGAGATCCTACAACTCAACAACAAAAAGACAAACAGCCTAATTTAAAAATGGGCAAAAGACATGGACAGACACTTTGACAAAGAGGAAATACAAATGACTCAAAAACATATGAAAAGATGCTCAACTTCACTAGCTACTAGGGAAATACAAATCAAAACAATAATGACATATCATCTCACACCTACTAGAATGGCCATTACCAAAAAAAAACAAAAAACAAAAAAAACCCCAGAAAACTACAAGCATTGGAGAGGATGTAGAGTAAGAGGTATACTTATTCACTGTTGGTGGGAATGTAGAATGGTACAACTGCTCTGGAAGGCAGTTTGGAGGTTCCTTAGGAAGCTAAGTATAGAATTTCCTTATGATACAGCAATCCCATTACTAGGCATATACTCAGAGGAAATGAAGGCTAGGACATGAATGGACATTTGTACAACAATGTTTATAGCAGCATTATTCACAGCTGCCAAGAGACAGAAACAGCCCAAATGTCCATCTATGGACAAGTGGATAAACAAACTGTGGTATATACATATGATGGAATAGTATGCAGCTGTAAGAGAGAACAGTCATGACGCATGCAACAATGGATGAACCTTGAGAACATTATGTTGAGCAAAATTAGCCAGAAACAAAAGGACAAATACTGTAAGTTCTCACTAATATGAACTAACTATAATGAGCAACTCTGAAAGTTAAAGTTAAGAACACAGATTATCAGGAGGTGGAAAAAGGGTAGAGATTGTGCATTTGATACTGGAGGAGTACAGAATGTTCAACAGGATTGACTGTAAAGATCCAAAAATGGATAGCACAATACTATGTGATGGCAGCACAATATTGTGAATATAACGAACAAAGCTGACTGTAAGTATGGTTCAAAGAGGAAGGCTAGGGGCATGTATGACACAAGATGGAAAGATAGAGGATAAAAACTGGTACTGTATAACTTAGCAAAAACTAGAGTTGACAATGATGGAAATTAAATGTAGAAATATATGAAACTTCTTACATGAGGGAGAACAAGTGAATATCAACATTGCGAGGTGTTGAAAATGGGATGGTATATGGGAAAAACTATGATCAATGCAAACTAGGGGTCTATAGTTAACAGTAACATTGTAATATTGTTCCATTGTTACAAAGGTAATATACCAAAGATAAATGTCAACAGAGGAGGATATAAGGTAGGGGAACAGGATTCTCATTGTTTTTGTTATTGTTTCTCATTTTCTTATTTTAATTTTTTTTTTTTCTTCCTCTACTTTTTTTTCTGGAAGAAATGGAAATGTTTTCATATAGATTGTGGTGGTGAAAGCATAACTATGTGATTATACTGGGAGCTATTGACTGTTCACTTAGGATGGATTTTATGGCGTACAAATAAAACTCTTTAAAAAATAAAAAGAAGGATACAACTGTTGGACAAGATACGGAGAGAGAGACAGACTTTTTCACTATTGGTAGGGAAGTAGAATGGCACAGCTCCTCTGGAGGGCAGTGTGGTGGTTCCACAGGAGGCAAAGTATAGGGTTGCCATATGATCCTGCAACCCAGTTATTTGGTATATACTTGGAAGAACTGAAAGTTGGGACATGGATAGGCATTTGCACACTGGTGTGCATGGCAGCAGTACTCACGATTTGCAATAATTTGTGGCCTAAAGGTACATTGACAGGGGAAAGGAAAGGTGAACTGTGGTGTATACATACAATGGAATACTGAATGGCTACAAGAAGGAATGAAGTTGTGAGGTAGGCAATTAGGTGAATGAAACTTGAGGACATCATATTGAGCGAAATAAAGCAGAAATGAAAGAACAAATATTGTAAGGCCTCACTAATATAAACTAACTATAATGAGCAAATGCTGAGAATTAATTCAAGAGCATAAGTTATCAGGAGATAGAACATGAACACAGAGTGGGTAATTGACGATGCATGAGCACAGAATGTTCAATAAGGCTTACTGTAAAGATTTGCAGATTGTAAGGTCTCACAGCAGTCACACCTATTCCTGAGTTTTAACTGTTATCTAAGAGATGATTATTTGGTACAAAATCTATATTCTCTGCAACACACTTTCTAATTAAACCTATACAGTCAGTTTATTTAAACAGCATAATTACATAGAACCTAGAATAGGGATTGAGATCTTGTTATTCTGTACAGGTTAACGTAATACCCCGATACACCCCAGAGTATTTTCGGTAGAAAATAAAAAAGTATTTGCAAAGTTCCCTTGAGGGACTGGGGGAAAATGTGGAAATATTAAGCTTCCTCACCTGGGGGACTTCCTGATATTCTCACAAGCATTGGGGGCTACCAATTTAATAGGACAAGCCCTCAATCTTGGGGATTGCCCTTATGAAACTTATTCCTGCAAAAGAGAAGCTAAGCCTTCTTCTAATTATGCCTAAGAATCACTCCCAGAGAACCTCTTTTGTTGTTCAGATATGCCTTCTTTCTCTCAGCCAACTCTGCAAACAAACTCACCACCATACCCCCTACATGGGACATGACTCCCAGGGGTGTTTAAATCTCCCTGACAATGGGGACATGACTCCCAAGGATGAGCCTGGCCCTGGCATCATGGGATTGAGAATGCCTTCTTGACCAAAAGGGGGAAAAAAATGAAACAAAATAAAGTTTCAGTGGCTAAGAGATTTCAAATAGAGTTGACAGGTCATTCTGGAGGTTGTTCTTATGCATTATACAGATATTCCTTTTTAGCTGCTAGTGTATTAGAATAGCTAGAAGGAAATACCTGAATCTGTTGAACTGTAATCCAATAGACTTGATTCTTGATAACTGTATAACTATATACCTGCATAACTATATAACTTTTAGATATACAGCTATAACTAAATGAGGTATGTCAATAGAGGAGGATATTGCCTCCTGTGGAACCACCACACTGCCCTCCAGAGGAGCTGTGCCATTCTACTTCCCTACCAATAGTAAAAAGGTCTGTCTCTCTCTCCATATCTTGTCCAACAGTTGTATCCTTCTTTTTATTTTTTAAAGAGTTTTATTTGTACGCCATAAAATCCATCCTAAGTGAACAATCAATAGCTCCCAGTATAATCACATAGTTATGCTTTCACCACCACAATCTATATGAAAACATTTCCATTTCTTCCAGAAAAAAAAGAAGAGGAAGAAAAAAAAAAAAATTAAAATAAGAAAATGAAAAACAACAACAAAAACAATGAGAATCCCATACCCCTCCCTTATATCCTCTTCTACAGACATTAAAAACCTTGTGACTGAGGTGGGGCAAGATGGCGGCATAGAGAGGAGTGGAAGCTAAGTAGTCCCCCTGGAACAACTACAAAAAACCAGAAACCACTAGTAAATAATCCAGAATAACTGTGGGGGGACAAACAAGACCATCCACTCATCATACACCAACCTGAATTGGGAGGAATGCCCGAGAACACAGCATAAAATCTGTAAGTAAAACCTGCGGAGCCAAGTCGTGAGACCCCCTCCCCCACAGCCTGAGCTGCGAAGCCTCATGGTGCCAGAGAGAAGCTCTCTCCCAGCAAGCGAATATAGCTCAGCTGAGCTCCAACTGGGGTTTTAAGTAGCGAGTGTGAACTGCTCACTACAGGTATGCATCCCCAAAAAACAGACAGAGGCTTTGGGTGACGACTGACCTTGGAGAGCCGAGGGTCGCCTTGGACTGGGTCTGAAGGGGACTATCTGTTTCTTTTTTGGCTCAGTGGAGAAAGCCCCAGTCATATTCAGTTTCCAGGGCTGTGACTTGGGGAAGGGTGGAAACAGCACAAGCAGAGAGTGAGACCATTGAAATGCTAATGGCCTCCACATGGGGGCTCTGTCTTCTCTAGGAGGAAAGGGGTGGGGCCCTTTCCATTCAGAACCAGACCCCAGAGCCTGGGGGAACACGGCCATACCTCCTCACACCAGTCAAGAATTATAGGCTAACAGGCATCACCTGCTGGGCAGAAAAGCACAGTGACCTGAGGCATCACAGGGTGGAGCAATTTTCTAAGACATACCCGCAGGGAAACTAGATACTGAATATTTCTTCCCTCTGGGACCTGAGCCTGTTCTGGTCTGGGAAAACCTGATTTGGATAACCAAGGAAACCATGCCTAGACAACAGAAAATTACAACCTACACTAAGAAAAACAAAGTTATGGCCCAGTCAAAGGAACAAACGTACACTTCAACTAAGATACAGGAATTTAAACTAATGCTAAATCAAATCAAAAAGTTTAGAGAAGTTATTGCAAAAGAGATAGAGGCTATAAAGGAAACACTGGGCATATATATGGCAGAAATCAAAAGTTCAAAAAAACAACTAGTAGAATCTATGGAAATGAAAGGCACAACACAAGAGATGAAAGACACAATGGAAACACGCAACAGCAGATCTCAAGAGGCAGAAGAAAACACTCAGGAACTGGAGAACAAAACACCTGAAAGCCTACACGCAAAGGAGCAGATGGAGAAAAGAATGAAAAAATATGAGCAACGTCTCCGGGAACTCAAGGATGAAACAAACTACAATAATGTACGTATCATTGGTGTCCCAGAAAGAGGAGAGAAGGGAAAGGGGGCAGAAGCAATAATAGAGGAAACAATTAATGAAAATTTCCCATCTCTTATGAAAGACGTAAAATTACAGATCCAAGAAGCACAGCGTACTCCAAACAGAAGAGATATGAATAGGCCTACGCCAAGACACTTAATAATCAGATTATCAAATGTCAAAGACAAAGAGAATCCTGAAAGCAGCAAGAGAAAAGCGATCTGTTACATACAAAGGAAGCTTAGTAAGACTGTGTGCGGATCTCTCAGCAGAAACCATGGAGGCAAGAAGGAAGTGGTGTGATATATTTAAGATACTGAAAGAGAAAAACCGCCAACCAAGAATCCTATATCCAGCAAAGCTGTCCTTCAAATATGAGGGAGAGCTCAAAATATTTTCTGACAAACAGACAATGAGAGACTTTGTGAACAAGACACCTGCCCTATAGGAAATACTAAAGGGAGCACTACAGGGTGATAGAAGACAGGAGTGTGTGGTTTGGAACACAATTTTGGGAGATGGTAGCACAACAATGTAAGTACACTGAACAAAGATAACTATGAATATGGATGAGAGAGGAAGGTGGGGAGCATGTGAGACACCACAAGAAAGGAGGAAAGATAAAGACTGGGACTGTGTAACTTGGTGAAATCTAGAGTATTCAACAATTGTGATAAAATGTACAAATATGTTGTTTTACGAGGGAGAACAAGCCAATGTCAACCTTGCAAGGTGTTAAAAATGGGGAGGCATTGGGGGAGGGATGCAATCAGCATAAACTAGAGACTGTAACTAACAGAATCATTGTATCATGCTTCCTTTAATGTAACAAAGGTGATATACCAAGGTAAATGCAGATAAGAGGGGGGGATAGGGGAGGCATGTTAGACACTTGACATAGGTGGTATTGTCTGATTCTTTATTCTACTTTGATTTAAGGTTATTTTTCCTTTTGCTGCTTCCTAGCTGTCATTTTTTTTCCTCTTTCTTTTGCCTCTCTACCTTCTTTGACTCTCCCTCCTGCCTTGTGGAAGAAATGTAGATGCCCTTATATAGATAGTGGTGAAAGTGCTGAACACATAAATGTATGACCATGCAGAGAACCATCGATTATTTACTTGGGATGGAATGTATGGTGAGTGAACAAAACCATATTTAAAAAAAAATGGGTTGATGACAAAACCTCGAGGGCAATATACTGAGTGAAATAAGCCAGACACATAAGGACAATTATGGCAGGGTCTCACTGATAGGAATTAATTATAATATGTAAACTCATAGACATGAAATATAAGGTACCAAGATATAGGATGAGGTTTAAGAATGGGGAGTGGTTGCTTAGTATGAGCAGAATGTTCAACTAGGATGAACTTAAATGTTTGGAAATGAACAGGGGTGTTGGTAGCAAGATGTGAGAATAACTAACAGCGCCGAATGGTGTGTGAATGAGGTGGAAAGGGGAAGCTCAGAGTCATATATGTTACCAGAAGGAAAGTTGGAGGTCAAAAGATGAGAATGTATAAAACTGAATCCTATGGTGGGCAATGTCCATGATCAACTGTACAAATACTAGAAATCACTTCCATGAACCAGAACAAATGTATGACAATAAAATTAGAAGTTAATAATAGAGGGGCATATAGGGAAGAACTATATACCTATTACAAACTATATAGTACAGTTAGTAGTATTTCAACATTTTTTCATAAACAGTAACAAATGTACTATAGCAATACTAGGAGTCAACAATTGAGGGGGGTTGGTTAGGGACAGGGGAGGATTAGAGTTTCCTTTTCTTTTTTCATCTTTCACTTTATTTCTTGTCTGGAGTAATGAAAAGTTTCTAAAAATTGAACAAAAATTAAGTGTGATAGATGCACAGCTGTATGAGGGTACCCAGGGGCAACTGATTGTACACTTTGGATCTTTGGATAATTGTATGGTATCTGAACGATCTCAATAAAAATGAAAAAAAAAAAAAAAAACAAAAAAAACTTGTGACTGACATTCCCTTTACCCCATGTATGGGCAGATGAATAAAATACAGACAAAAAATAGATATAAATAATAGTGGGGGATAAAGGGTATGGGATGTTTTGGGTGTTCTTTTTTATTTTTCTTTCTTTACTTTGGAGTAATGAAAATGTTCTAAATTCTAAATTCATGAAAATGATCATGGTGATGAATGCACAACTATATGATGATACTGTGAGCCACTGATTGTGTACTTTGGATGGATTATATGATGTGGTGTGTGAATATATCTCAATAAAACTGCACTGAAAAAAAGGGACAATATTGTATGATCTCACTAATATAAACTAATTATAATATGTAAACTCATAGACGTAGAACCTAGAATATAGGTTACCAAGAGATAGAATGAAGCTAGAGAATGGGGAGCAGTTGCTTAAGATGTACAGAATTTTTAACTAGGTTGAATTTAAATGTGTGGAAATGGACAGAGGTGATGAGAGCACATTATTGTGAGTATAATTAACAGTGCTGAATTGTATGTGAATGTGGTTGACAGGTGAAGTTTAGAGTCATATACATCACCAGAAGGAACGTATACATGGACTGTATAATACAGCAAATCCTTGTGGTGGACAATGACTGTGACTAACAGTACAAATATAGAAAATTTCTTCCATGAACTAGAACAAATGTACAAAACTATCACAAGTAGTTAATAATAGATGTCTATATGGGGGAAAAAATGCAGCTATTGCAAATTATAGACTATACTAAATAGCAATATCTTAATGTTTTTTCATCAACAGTAACACATGTATGACACCAGTACTAGGGGTCAAAGATAGGGTGAGGGGGTTAAGGGGTATGGGATGTTTTGGATTTTCTCTTTTTTTTTTGAGTAATGAAAATGTTCTCAAATTCAAATTGATTGTGGTGATAAATGCACAACTATGTGATGATACTGTGAGCCACTGACTGTATACTTTGGATGGACTGTATGGTATGTGAATATATCTCAATAAAATTGCATTAAAAAATATATTGTTCTTTTAATGCTTTTACCTACTTTTACATTGTTTATTTGGATCAACTCTATTAACTGGATTATAAAACTCTATTAACTGGATTATAAAAACAAATGTCTCCCAGGGAGGAATCTAGACCCAGCATCACGGGATGGAGAACATCTTCTTGACCAAAAGGGGGATGTGAAAGGAAATGAAATAAGCTTCAGTGGCAGAGAGATTCCAAAAGGAGCTGAGAAGTCACTCTGGTGGGCACTCTTATGCACAATATAGACAACCCTTTTTAGGTTTTAATGAATTGGAATAGCTAGCAGTAAATACCTGAAACTATCAAACTACAACCCAGAACCTTTGAATCTTGAAGACGATTGTATAAAAATGTCGCTTATGAGGGGTGACAGTGTGACTGGGAAAACCATATGGAACACACTCCCCTTTGTCCAGTGTATGGATGGATGAGTAGAAAAACGGGGGCACAGAAAAAAAAAAAAGGCACCCAGTGTTCTTTTTTACTTTAATTATTCTTTTTCACTTTAATTTTTATTCTTATTACTTTTGTGTGTGTGGTAATGAAAATGTTCAAAAATTAATTTTGTTGATGAACACACAACTATATAATGGTACTGTGAACAACTGAATGTATGCTTTGAATGACTGCATGGTATGTGACTGTATCTCAATCAAATTGAATTTAAAAAAAAAAGTCATAAGAGCACAAACAAAATGAATCGTGTTTAAAGTCAAGTCAGCAAAAAAAAAAGGTATGAACTCAACATTAACATTTCTAAGACATTTAAAATCCTCAAAACTTATTAACTCTAAATACCACCTAGTGGTCACATTTAAAACACAAAATTTCATTATCTAAGAGGCAGCTCAATTATTGCCTTTCCTCATAACTCTTATTCAAAACTTATTGAATCAGCATCTTCTCCAAACATTTCTGATGTTGGCATCTCTAGATTTACCTCTCATTACCCAGCTTTCCACAGACAGGAAAGGCAGTTTCAAAGCCTTCTGTTTACCTGGCATGCAAAAGAGCCCTATCCCTACAGAAAGGATCTGTTTCCAGCATGAAGGTGCCAGGAGTCACTGGGCACTTAATAATGAGTAAGGTCTGTTCTTCAAACTTTCTAATTTTATTTTGTTAGGAAAGAATTCCAAAACAGAAAGTTATGTTTCAATTTAAGTCTGAAAATGTATTTCAACGCCATGTAATAATTTTTCACTTATAGTAAACTTGGTTTACCCATGACTCTCTGATATCTTTCTTTACTTCAAAGAATAGTGAGTTAGTATCTACTACAAAGCCAGAACTCTGTTCATTGTCTCCTAAAGAAATAGATAGAACTTGCTCTTGTAAAGAAATAAAGAAAAATTCATTATTTAACAAGTGGTCATATGAAATCTACAAAATATCATGGGGATGAAAACTTAAAGAAATTTTTTAAAAATTGCACACACAAACATTATATAATTTTACTTGAGCTTAATACAGAAATGCTCTAGGTACATAAATACCAAGTTACCTTCTAGAAATATTCCTTTAAATATCAATGTTAAAAGCTCAGAATTTTTAACAGGTGATTTTGTTACAACACTTAGCCAATAATAAGGTTAATATTTTGAGAAAAGGTTACCTTCTTCAAGCTTTTTTTTCAATTCTTCTATTTCTTTCTGAAACTGACGAAGCAAAGCATCCTTTGGATCTTCATTAATTCTAGCTTTATTTTTAATATTTTTAGCACGGTTGGCATACCGTAATGTACTGATAGTTTCATCATAATTGTAATCTGCTGGCCCAATATTTGCACACTATTGAATTAGGAATACAAAACAAAACACTTTATACTTGACACAATTAAAATTAATACTACCATTACAAATACATCAAAAAAAGAATTTTTTTTTTGAGATGAGATGGTTTGCAGGAGATGAGACCTGGGACAAATATATACAAATATATCAAAAAAAGAATTTTTAAAGCACATGTGCACTCTGGCCATCTTTTAAAAGAGAATGTGAACCATCTAGGTTTCCAAATTAGACACTTTATGGAACTAGTACATCAGTGTGCTAGAGGAAGAATAACTACAAATAAAAAAAACTAAAATAATCTAGTTTAAAAAAATGCTATGCATATTAATTATTGGCAAAAATTGGAATTTTAAATTTGCCTCATGTTCACTATACCACTGATCAAGTCTTACCATCATGGTTTTTGAATTTCCTCCTAAGGAATCCTGAAGAAGACGAGTCAATTTAGAGTTACGATAAGGCACATGGGTGCTTTTTCCATCAACCAAGGCAGAAATTACGTTACCAAGGGTGGAAAGTGAAAGATTGATTTTTGTAGCTTCCTTTAGGCGCTGACCAGTAGCTCCAGTTTTTGCTTGTCTTTCTGAACCCTGGCAATAAACAGACAAAGAAATGAAGCAAAATATAAAAATACAGAATATTCTTTTGAAGGTTAAAAAAAAGGTAATTTAAAAATAAAAAATATGTGGTATTTGGAATTTGCTTCAAAATAATACAGGAGGCAAGAAATGGGTGAGGGTAGAAATGAAACAAGATGGGCCATGAGCTGTTAAGTGTTGAAGCTGGGTGATGGGTACATGGGGGGGTCATTATACTATTCTATCAAGTTTTGTATGTGCTTGAAATTTTCCAGAATAAATAGTAAGTTAAACCCACACACAAATAAACATCTCAAAAATTATGTGTAAGTTACACCTTTTGACTTTACTTTGTATTCATTTGTAAAATAAAAAGAAGTAACAAGAAAGGGTTACTTCTTAAGTAGTATCCTGTTACTTACAGCAAGATCTACAAGATGGAGCTTCCCCATCCTGACATGCATGTTACCATCCACACCTTTTTCACTGCATTCTATAGTAATTGTAAAGATGGCATGGGAACGGGAACTGTGTTCATTCATATTAGTTGCACCAACTGAACCTTTAATAAAGGAAGGAAACACCTTTAAAAGTGTAATAACAGACAGCACCTTTAAAAATAATTAAATATCCAGAATAGTTAATACATAATTTCACCCTGTAGCCAAAAATCTGAGTATGGCTAAACCACAAAAGCAGAACTATATTTAGTCATTATTAGAATTTTCTCTGACAATTTAGGTAGATAACAAAAGAATTTGTAACATTTCTCATTTTAAAGAGGAAATTTTAGCACAAAATACTTAATTTCAATCCCAGGGTATTTCTAGATTAAAAAAAATAACTAATTTACACAAAAAGCACATATGAAATAATTTGAAGAATTACTGCTAATTCAGCTATCTCAAAAGAGAATTATGTTCTGAGAAACTAAACCACAGAAATACTTGTATATTTACATGAGAAAATACAAGGATACTCAGTGCAGCATTGTTTGCAACAGTGAAAGACCAGAAACAAAAAACAGGAGAATGGTTATTTAATTTCAGGGGAGTCATACCATGGATTACTAAGCAGTCACGTAAAAGAATCAGGTAGATCTGTATCAAATGACATGGAAAGATGTCCATAACATGTGAACTTAAAAAAAGCAAGTTTCAGAGGAATATATAGTATGATTCCATTTTGGTAACACAGAAACAAAAAATATACTAAGATCTGTGTGTACATAAATGCATCTTTTACATGACTATATTTATGCAACCAAAGAAAAAGGTCTGTTCTGTTTTTCACAAGAGGCTTCTATTGTTTTTTTTTCCTTAAATTCTAAAGTATTTTAAAAGCAGCATGTTAATTTTACCCAACATCAAAATTATCTTTCTTCTATCTTATTTTATATACATTCATGTAGAGCATTTCCATGCAAACTTGGATTTTAAAATGTAAACATTAAAAGAGTGTCCTTTATTAGCATTTGGCCATATTAGATGTCAGATAACTAAAATGTAAATTACACTGATAAAGATAAGTAAAGCCCGATGAAAGAAGGTAAATGAAAAATCAGTGAAAGAGAACTCAAGGAACTGTGACTCCATAACATATATTTTAGTTTTCTTTTAAATCACTCTGTGAACTTAAGATTTTTTTTCCAAAAATATAAAGAACTGTTGAAGTTAGACACCATTCCAAATCATCTGATCATTCATAATACATGTACATATTTCCATAGAGGTTAGGCCTTATTTTACCTTGTGTTTTTTTTCTGTTATTAACGTTACCTTCTATGTACATTTCCCTGTAAAAACAACTCAGAAATTTTATTATAATTAATTTTACTATTCCATTACTCTGAGACATTTGGATTGTTTCCTATTTTAGGCCCTCATAAGTAATACTGATGTGAGCATCTTTGAACAGATGCTTTTCTCTCTATTTAGGCTTATTTCCATGCGATACATTTTCCAAAGTGGAATTACCAAGTCAAAAGATAGGAATAGTCTTATAGCTAGGTGATTATCAAATCAAAATGTAGCATGTTTTTCAATTTGGGGTGGAAGAAAAGACTGAAATAAGCATATTACATATTTTAATGCCTATTGTTAAATAATGTTATAATGCCTTATAAGTAAAGCAGGCTATTTACAATTCTGGTTTTTCTGGCTATGAAAACAAAGCAATGCAACAGAGGTGCCATTAAAAGTGACCTACATTACAGGCTGGGGTGAAATCCCGACACATCCCAGAGTAATATGCGCAGAGAGTAAAAGTGTATTTGCGGGGGCCCCCAGGAACTGGGGAGAAATACAGAAATGTTGGACTTCCCCACCTGGGTTATTATCTTCTTGCAAACATTGAGTACTGCCAACTTGGTGGCCAACCCCTTGATCTGGGGGCTTTCCCTAGTGAAGCTCATTGCTGCAAAGGAGAGGCTAAGCCCACTTATAATTGTGCCTGAGTCTCCCCCAGAGAGCCTCTTTGTTGCTCAGATGTGGCCCCCTCTCTCTCTAAGCCCACTTGGCAGGTGAACTTACTACCCTCTCCCCTACATGGGACACGAATCCCAGGGGTGTGAGTCCCCCTGGCAATGTGAGAAATTACTCCTGGGGATGAGCCTGGACCCAGCATTGTGGGATTAAGAAAATCTTCTTGACCAAAAGGGGGAAGAGAGATGAAACAAAATAAGGTTCCAGTGGCTGAGAGATTTCAAACGGAGTTGAGGGGTCACTCTGGAGGGTATTCTTATGCGCTACATAGATATCACTTTTTGTTTTTGGTGTGTTGGAATGGTTAGAGGGAAATACCTGAAGCTGTCAAACTGCAACCCAGTGACCTTCATTCTTGTAGGTGATTGCATAAATACGTGGATTGCATAGTGTGACTGTGTGACTGTGAAAACCTTGTGGCTCACACTCCCTTTAACCAGTGTATGGACAGATGAGTGGAAAAATGGGGACAAAAATTAGATGAAGAATAGGGTGGGATGGTGGGGATGGAAAGTTTTGGGTGTTCTGTTTTGCTTTCATTTTTATTTTGGGGTAAGGAAAAGGTTAAAAAATTCATTCTGGTGATGAACGCACAACTATGTGATGGTGCTGTGAATAACTGACTGAACACTGTGGACGACTGTAGGGTGTGTGATTATATCTCAAAAAGACTATATTAAAAAAAGTAAATGAACAATGGGGGGAGGAGGGAAATGGGATGTTTTGGATGTTCTTTTTTAATTTAATTTTTATTTTATTTTTTGGAGTAATGAAAATGTTCAAAGATTGATTGTGGTGATGAATGCACAACTGTATGATGATACTGTGAACAAGTGACTGTACACTTTGGAAGATTCTATGTTATATGAATATATCTCAATAAAATTGCATTAAAAAAAAAAGTGACCTACACTGAACTTTACAATCCCTGGGAGAGAAAAGCTTGTAGCCATCAAGTAACTACCAGCTCTTACCTACTGACACATCTAATAATGGAAATAAAAACAAAAAAAAGCAAAACAGAAAACCAATTTCAACATAAAAACTGTTTCCCTCTAAAATAATACTGGTGTGGTTTTTTTGCCAAAATACTTATTTTGAAATAAAGAACACAGAAATTTTTTAGTTTTTCAAGGAAGCATGGAAAGACTACAGATCCTAGAGACACCTTGTCCGTATGTGCATGGAGTGTGCCTGTGCCAACCGCGGCCACCGCAGGTTTTTGAAATATGAATCTTTCACTCTTTCTGACTGCCTTTTGCTTGGGAATAGCCTTCAGATGCTCCAACATTTGAGTCAAGTTTAGAAGCACATTGGACCCAGTGGAAGTCAAAGCACCAGAGACTATATGATGAGAATGAAGAGGATTGGAGGAGAGCAGTGTGGGAGAAGAATATGAAAATGATTGAACGGCACAATGTGGAATACAGCCTGAGGCAACACAGCTTCAAGTTGGGAATGAATGCCTTTGGTGGCATGACCAATGAAGAATTCAGGTAGGTGATGAATGGCTTTCAAAACTAGGAACCCAAGAAGGGGGAAATGTTCTTTGAATTTCCCTCTGAGGTCCCCACATCTGTGGATTGGAGGGATAAAGACTATGTGACTCCCGTGAAGAATCAGGGTCACTGTGGTCCTTGTTGGGCTTTCAGTACAACCGGTTCCCTGGAAGGACAGATGTTCCAGAAAACTGGCATACTTGTTTCACTCAGTGAGCAGAACCTGGTGGACTGCTCACAGGCTGAGGGCAATAGCAGCTGCAATGGCGGCCTAATGGACAATGCTTTTCAGTATGTCCAGGACAACAAAGGCCTCAATTCAGAGGAATCTTATCCATATGTTGGAAAGGACATGACCTGTAGCTACAAGCCTGAGTATTCTGCTGCCAACGACACTGGCTTTGTAGAGTCTCTCCACTGGAGAAGGCACTTATGGTGGCATTGGCAACTGTAGGTCCCATCTCAATTGCTATTGATGCAAGCCATGACTCCTTCCAGTTCTATGAATCAGGCATTTATTATGAGCCACACTGCAGTAGCAGAGACCCGGATCACGGGGTCCTGGTGGTTGGCTATGGCTTTGAAGGAACAGATTCAGATAACAATAAATACTGGCTCATCAAGAACAACTGGGGTGAAAGTTGGGGCATGGACGGCTATGTAAAGACGGCCAGAGACCAGAACAACCACTGTGGAGTTGCCACAAAAGCCAGCTATCCCACCGTGTGACCTAATGCATGGTGATAATGAAGGACTTGAGGACGGCATATTGGAGGAATTTCATTTTAAAACTGACCAGCGTTCATGTGGGATTAAACTCTTGAATCACTGAAGATCCAAGTTGGTGATTTAAATTCTCTGACATTTTTACAATGGTAAAATGTTACCACTATTCAATTACTGCTGTAAAGAGCTTTGTAATATAACTTATTGCTTAGCATTGCTTAATGCTAAGACTTGAATTTTCATTTTTTTAAAAGGATGTACAGTTTTACCTTTTTAAATAAAACTTAATTTCATGACTTAAAAAAAAGCATGGAAAAATGTATCCTACAAATATGCCTATAATATATATAAATTCATGTATACACAAGAAATTTATTGCAGTAATGTTAATATTAGAAGTTACTTATTCTGAACGTTTTCAATGTTTTCAAGATTGAAAACAATCCAAAAGTCCCTCAATAGAAGACTGGGTAAATAAATTATGATACAGTCATCTAATAAAATGCTAGAAAGTCATTACAAAGTGACTCATATGTGCTAATATGTGTTAAGGTGGAATGATCTCCATGATAATATTACGTGAATAAAGCACGGTATGCCACTACGTGACTAAAATAGAAACAGGATGAGTGCTGTCTTTCCAAACATGCTCATACACGTGCTTTGCACACACATACTATATCAGAAAGGGCATGAGAAACCCAGTGGGCATGGGAAGGAGGTGACTGGGAGACAAGGGTAGGAGAGAAACTTGTTTTTTAATGTATACTTTTGTGCCTTTTGAATTTTATTATGTACATGGATTACCTATTCAAGAAGACTTTTTTTTTTTAAAGAAAAGGATTATGGTTTAAAGGCTGAAAAACATTGCTCGGCAGAAACATTAACCAATTTGCCATGATGCCCACAATGTAAATGTACTCTACTTGTTTAAATTCACATTTTAGTTGCTAGGCAAGCTATGCATTTGTCCATGAGCTGACTGACTTATATTTCTTAAGTATACAATTAACTATTTCCATACCAGATTACCTAAACAAATTGGGTACTAATCTCATATTTTTATCGGTTTTTCATCTATTTATACTAGCAGCTTTTATTGTCAGAATCCCCCCTCTTGGTATTTTCCTCTTGATAGTTATTATATTTCAATATGATAAAGTTTGTATTTTTATATTTGAACTCTTCTAACAGGAGATTTATCTTAAATGTTTAATTCTTAGACTTGATCTACTTATTAAAAGTATTTTCATCTTTGCTATCTTAGGTCTCCAAATCCCTTTACTTTCATTTCATTTTTCTCATTAGAATTTTTTCTAGTTTTCCTTGAACAAATATCACATACCAAGTTAAATTATTTCTCAGGTAGTTAATGTAATGAGAGGTGTTGATCAATAGTGTGAATGGAATCTTTCTTTTAAAAACTTTTTTTTAATTTTGTTTCAGGTTCCTTGGGTTTACTAGCTCTATACAAAAGTCATTAAACTTTTAAAAATGTCTTCATTTCCAATATTCTTATCTTTAACCTCTTTAATCTTTAACTGCTGTTAGCCACATCACTAGTACTAAGCCCAAGGCATCTGTGTCTTAAATACTGCTGAAGTTTTGTATTCTTTAAGAAAAACTTGAAACAATTACTGAAAAGAATGTCATTTTATTTAATTCTGTTTTGCCTTACTTGTCAACAAAAATGAGGCAGAAAGGTACTTGGTAATGCATATTAATGGCCTAAGTTCAAATCCCATTCTGCCACTTAGAAATGACATAACTCGGACAAGTTACTTAAACCAAGCCTCTGTTTCTCCATCCATAAAATAGGAATTTAATGCTGTCATAGTCTATTGTGAAGATTAAAAGAGATCATTCTTATAAAGTCCTTAGTGCAAGTGCATGCCACATAGCAAAGTGCTTAATAAATACTACTTATTATTATAGCTAAAAAGGGACAAGCTATATGAGTGTTTCTGAGGGTTATCACTGTTAGTTAAGTGTGATGGTTTGAAGCTGTTATGTACCCCAGAAAAGGTCATGTTCTTTTAGTTCATTCCTGTGGGTGAAGACCTGTTGTAGGTGGGACCTTATGGTTAGGTTATTTCAATTGAGAGGTGATCCAACTCCATTTAAGGTGGGTCTTAATTCTTTTACTGGAGTCCTTTACAAGAGGATAAAAGACAGAAAAAGCCAAGTGTGTTTACAGAGAAAAGCCCTAGGGGAGCTAAAAGAGGACCCACAGAGGAAGCCACTGGAACCAGAAGCTGAAAACAATGAAGCCCGGGAGCGAAGGACCAGCAGGTACCAGCCATGTGCCTTCCCATGATGCCAGCAGCCTGTCTTCAGAGTCCAGGTATCATCCTGTTGATGCATTAACTGGGAAATTTTCACAGCCTAAGAACTATAATAAATCCCATTTAATAAATCCCCATTGTAAAAGCCAAACAATTTCTGGTATATTGCATTTCGGCAGTTTTAGCAAACTGAAACATAAGAAATGAAATTTTGTCAGAACAAAAAATAATCTGTGATGCCTTTAATTGACATATGCTCTCTACACAGTAAAGAACCAAAGGCGGATAATTTTCAAGACATCTAAAAACCCAGACTCTAAGTGGTGAATTGTCATACCAGCTTTGCTTCTAAACCAGCCTACTCAACACATAAATGTTTGACCATAACTACACATTATACTTACGATTTTTGTGCCCTAGTGTCATAATTCTATCCATATCATCAGCATTATTTACCACATAAGCTGATAAATCTTTGATATAAACTCCCACATCAGGTCTTTCTTTAACCTAAAAAAAGATAATAAAATAGATCATAAGACTTTACACTTATATCAATAATTCTTCCACAGTTATTTATTGAGCATCTACAGTGTGTTGGACACTCTGCTGGACAGTGGGAATACAGTGATGAATGAGATAGACAAAGTCTGTTCTCTTGTGGAGTTGACAATCTGTAGGGAGATAATACAAGCAAATAATTACACTCAAGAATTATTTTATTTTAATTATAATAATGCCATTAAGAAGAATTACAAGACAGTATGAAAACATATAGAGAGAAACCTAAGCTAGTCAAGGGAACAGGGCATGTTTCCTGAGATGATGCTTAAGCTAAGCCTTGAGGAACAAATGAAATGCAGTCAGACTGAGCCAGAGAAGGAGAGACGAGTATAGGCAATGATCCTGAGGTGGAAACAAACTAGGCGCTTAAAACATGAAAAAACAAAATAGAGTGGCTGGAGAGAGCAGGAAACAGGGAAATTGGTGGGCTATTTGGTGATAGAGGTAGATAGAAGCAAGATTATACATAACCTTTGGTCTTTTTCTTAATAGCAATTCAAAGCCACTAGACAATTTCAAGCAGTTGAGTAAATGAAATACTGAGATCTATAGCATCCGTGTTAAAAAAAAATGTCCTTTCCATGAGTTATCTTATTAGAACTTTCACCATATTTGAAGGATGAATTTAGGATGTATTTTTCTAAATACAGATAATACAGTATATACACCTTCTCTTCATTACCAAGAGAATAAAGTAAAACTGAGGTAGAGGCCTGATGACTGCCAAAGGTGACAGCCATTCCATAAGCAGAAAGAATTCATAAAGAAGACAAACAAAAGTTTGAAAAAGGAGCCCAGAAGCAAAAATGACAAAGAGCAAATACTCTAAATTCCAGGTGTTGACTAATGATAAGTTTCTTCTCATTTGGACAACTATATGTAGTGTGTTCCAAGGTGAACAAACTGCTATGAAGAAAGACAACATCCAAACATACCTGCCTAGTTAATCCACCAACCACTTACTTGTTTTTCAGTTCATCAGTTGTGGTGGGTGGAACCCACAGAAAATAACTCATATAGGAGGCCACTTAGGAATATACAAATCTTAACATGTCTCTCTACATATATCTCTCTGCCAACGAGTACTTCTTCAGTTGGAAACTCCAGGGAGCTACAATACGAACAGTCACATAGCAACCACCACTGATGGACAGGTTGCATCAAAAAGTGAATAAAAGGACTGAATTTATTAAATAATCTACTCTTATTTCCAGTTCAATTCAAAAGCCTTTGAAAGGAACATCTAAAACATGTAAGACACAGTCCAGGAGCTATTTGGAAGGTTAATATAAAAAAAAAGAATAAGGCACTGTGTCTGCAATCAAGGAGTTTACAACCTGCTGAGAGAGATGTCGATTCACATACAAAACACAAACATAAAAATATAAATACAACAACAAAAAATACACTTTGGAAACACCAAGAATAGACAAGCTAATGAGAACAGAAGGCATGGAAACACAAAAGATGCATTAAAACTAGGTCTAGAAAACTCTGACAACTCAAAAATAAAAAGAAAACCCAATGAAAAATTACAAAGGATCTGAGCAGACATCTCTCCAAATAAGATACACAAATGGCTAATAGGTACATGAAAAGATGCTCCAATCATTACCATCAGGAAAATGCAAATAAAAAAAAACACAGTGAGAGACCACTTCAAACCTAATACACTGGAGAGGATGTGGAAAAAATGGAACACTCCTACATGGCTGGTGGGAATGTAACACAATATAGCCACTTCGGAGAACAGACTGGCAGTTCCTCAAAAAGTTAAACATAGAGTTATCATATGATCCAGCAATTCCACTCTTGGATATATACCCAAGAGAACTGAAAACATGTCCAGCAAAAATTAGTACATGAATGTTCATAGCACCATTGTTCATAATACCCAGAAAGGACAAACAACCCAAATTCTATCAGCTAAGGAATGGATAAACAAATGTAGCATATATGCACATGCTGGAATATTATTCAGCAATAAAAATGAATGAAGTACTGATACATGGATGAAATTTGAAAATTTTACACTAAATGAAAGAAGTCAGACACAAAAGGCCACATACTGTATAATTCCACTCATATGAAATGCCCAGAGTAGGCAAATTCATAGAGACAGATAGATTAGTTGTTTCTAGGGGCTGAAGGGAGGGAAGGATTGGGAGTGACTGCTAATGAATAGAGTTCCATTAAGCATTAGACAACCCTGAAGGGTTAAACAAATTATAGTACACATGTACAATGGAAAACCACTCAGCAATAAAAAGAAATCACTGATATATGCAACAACTTGGATGAATCTCCAGGGAATTATGCTGAGTGAAAAAAGCAAATCCAAAAAGGTTATATATTGTATGATTCTATTTGTAAAACATTTTTGAAATAACAAAATTTTAGAAATGGAAAACAGATTAGGGGTTGCCAGGGGCTAGGGACAGGGGGTGCTGATGGTCAGGAAAGAGGTGGATGTTGTTATAAAAGGACAATATGAAGGATTCTGTGGTGATGGAATTTTCAGCACCTTTAACTGTGGCATTGGATACAGGAACCTATACACGTGATAAAAAAGTATAGAATACAAATGAGCCTAAGTAAAACTGAGGATATCTGAATAAGATCTGCAGATTGTATCAGTGTCAATATCCTGGCTGAGATACTGTATTATAGTTTTGTAAAATGTTAACATTGAGGAAAACCATGTAAAGGGTACATGGAACCTCTCTCTTGGTTCTTACAACTGCATGTGAATCTATCATTATCTCAATAATGATTTCAATTTTCAAAAAAGGTGCAGATCAATGTATATAGTATGTTATCTTTGGTGCAAAAAGTTTGTATTTGCTTGTATTTACATAAAGGAACACTGTAGAATACTGAAAGTGGTTATCTTAGGTTGGGGAGAAATGGGGAAGATAGGGTGAGAACAAGATTTTTTAATGCATAATTTTTTATAACATTTTGATTTCTGAACCATGTGATAATATTACCTATTCAAAAAAATAATTAAAATATTAAAAGTAACTTTTGTACAAAAAGGAGTTTAATTTAGAAAATATTCTATTGCTTTGGAAAGTACTCAAATTTCATTTTTCCTTACCTCTAACCTCTGTGTCTGATCCTTGCCCAAAAGGTCACGAACTTCTTCATTATAGATTTCCAAATAAGACACTCGAACCAAAAATCTATAAATAAAACATCATTTACAACACATAAAAAACAGTGAAATATTTACAAAGGACAGTTTTTAAATGTGTTTAGAAAATATATACCTATATGCCCTTCCTGGGCTTAGACTTAATAGGAGAAAAAAAATAGAATTCTTTTTTACCTTGTGTCACCTTCTGCTTTTGCAATATGACCAAATATATGAGCAAATGAATTTGGAATGATTCCTCTAAGTTCAGGAACAGCTCGAACACCTTCCATGGTAAAAGTTTTGCCTGTTCCCGTTTGTCCATATGCAAAAATAGTCCCTGAAAACATGATGAAGAGAATCAGTCACTTTTTAGAATCTAATGCTACAGATCAATGGCTCTAAAAACTAATTCTTTTGATTCTTTGTTGCAATTTCTGCCCTGGATTTATAATCTATTCTAGTGCAAATTTCACCTTTATTATCAAGTAGAGTCTATACTCTGTGCCACATGAGTAAAGCACTATAAAAGTACCAGGGTCAATGGAATATTCCTAATTAATGAATAAAAAGTATTTCAAATCCTAAAAACAAAATCTTATGCTATAGAAAATTATAGAAATTTTTATAATAGGTATTATTTAATATGGAAATAAATTGGACAAGGTAGTATAAACAGAAAAAAAAAATTACAGCCTCTAGAGTCAGAAAGACCTTTGTCTAAAGCCACACCTGCTGCTCTTAAGCCACTTTATCTCAAGGCAAGTTATCTATCCAGAAATTGTCACCCCAGTGGTAAAATAGGAATAACAAATGTTATCAATAGGAATACATTGATAGTAAAAACCAAATGAAATAATTTACTTAAAGCAACCAATACAATGCCTACCAGAGAGAACTAATAAATGGCAGCTTTTTCTCTTTAATCCTAAAATAAGAACACTGTCAAAAAAAAAAAAAAAGAATAACAGCAGTAAGGAATAAGGGAAGATAAAAAAGGTGACAGCAAAATTAGCACAAGTAATAAAAGCTACAATTCAAGTTTTCTAAACACCTAAATTCCTTCCCTGAACAAATCATTCCCCAGCTCCTTTTTAACTGCTAAACATCTCTGAATGTTTCCCTTTCTTCTAACTGCTAAACAGTGACAAAAAAAGATGCAATCCTTAATCCTTAATGGTGTGTGTAATCTTGGGGAGTTGACGCTGATCTGTAACTAAGTATGATGAGTATTGAGAATGAGAAACAAAGAATGCTAGGTGGGAATAAGGGACATAATCTAGGCAGGGGGATTATGGGAGGAAGAAGGGAGGGGGGTGTATGGTCAGGGAGGTTTAAGACGAAAAGAAGTGAGATTTAAGATGAGATCTGAAATACCAATAGGGTTAGATAGGCAAAGAGTGGACAGCAAGAGGCAAGAAAGAGCATGGATATTTTGAGGAACTGAAATGAGGTCAGAAAGGAAGAAGCAGAAATGGAAAAGGAGGGTGGATGCAGATGGAGCTAGAGAAATTTGCAGGGACCTTATCACACAGGGTCATGAAGATCATGTTAGGGTTTTTAGACTTTATCCTAAAAGCAAAGTGAAGCCATCAAATGATTTTTTCAGTGAGAGGCATGGCTAACAGGCACTGTGGTTATACTGTGGACAAGGAACTGGAAGACAGCAAGGCAGGTGTAGGAGAAACCAGTTAGAGGGCTAGAGTGGTTGGCCAGGTGAGAGATGGCACTGACAACAGAAGGGAGAAAGAAAAGTGGAAAGATTTCAGAGATGTTTAGCAGTTAGAAGGAAGGGAAACATTCAGAGATGTTTAGCAGTTAAAAGGACCTGGGAAACAATTTGTTGCAGGGGGAACAGGGGAAAAAAAGAATGAAGGATGCCTTTTAATTTTCTGGCTTCAACAAGGGGGTATATGGTGATGCCATAAACTGAGATGGTGACCACCACCTGAGGAAGAACAAGACTGAAGGAAAAGATAATGAATTCGGTTTGGGAAATACTGAGCTTGAAGTGCCTACTGTACACCCAAATGGATGTACCAAGCAGGCAGCTAAATAAGTGAGATTCATTTGCCAACTGAACCATGGGAGCAGATGTAACCTCCTCAGAAACAGTGGAGAATAAGAAGATAGCCCAGGAAGGGACAGTATAAATGAAAAAAGTTGTTCAACTACTATGACTCTAGTTAACCTCAAATGTCATTATCATTCTCAGACTTTTTGTGAAAATAAATTAATCATATCAGAACCCATTTTTTATGCATGGGCATAAAAAAGTCTCATTTGTTTTCAAACCGACTAAATAGTTTAACATCCACTCTTATAAATAAAACTTCCTGCATTCAGAGGAGATAAAACAGCATGAACTCAAACTAAATTTTAGAACAAACACATCAAATCATTAAATAATGAGTTTTATAAGGACAACAGCTACCATTTACTGACTGTTTGCTATGTGGAAGGCAATGTACTTCACAGATATTCTTACTTAATTTTCACCACAATCCTAAGAGATAGACACTATTTTTAATCCCATAAAATAATGTTTCAATGGGGAAACAAAGGCTTAGAGAAGTTAAGTAACTTGCTCAATGTCACAGCAAGTGGTGGAGACAAGACCTGAACACAGTCCAACTGGCTCCAAACTCCATATCTTTTACCACTATGAAATAGCCAAAAAACAATTTTAAACTCAAAATTAATTCCTAATGCAACTTTTATGAAAGCATTCTATACAGGAACTTCACTGATTTAAAAAAGATATTATCTATAATTTTAGAGCTGAGAAAGGAAAAGAGATCCCCCAGATAAGAGAATCTCATCTCATTTTCAGAGATGAGACTTCAGAATTTCTAGTACTTAAATATCAAACTTAGTAACACTAATGCTGTAGTTTCTTCAAAATCAACTTCTCTCAAAAGTTTACTTTTTTAAAAAGAAAAATGACCTGAGATTTTACCCAGCTCCTTCATTTCCTGAGTATGTAGGAAACTCCAAAGGATTGGAACTAAACCACATTTAAATAATGGAGGCTAAATGTATTATACATTATAGCATTCCTAATATTTGTCCCTTTTGAAAATGCATTTCTAATTGTTGTTATTCATAGTTTTCAAAGTCAGCATAACATATTGGAAAACAGGTGAAAACTCCTTTGACATTCAAATACTTCTCTATATAACATTTATCTTTAAAAACTACACTTTGCTAATAATTCAAAATTAAACTAGTGACACTTCTATTTCTGACTACGGTAAAGGAAGAGACCAGATTCACCCTCCTAGCTGAAACAAAACAACAGACAAAACACATGAATAACAGTTTTCAAGATAAGGCATATCAGTCAACAAAGGATTATGATTCTTTAAAGATGGGAAATGGGTGAGGTAGGCCCTAAGATTGCCTGGTTACTGTCTTGAGAGAGAAGCCACGCTACGGGGCAGAAGAGAGAACCCAGGTAGAGGCCAGAAGATGATTCACAAGATATTAGTTACACTATACAAAAGGGTATTGCATCAGTAGCAAGCAACTATTAACCTGGACTGAGCGCTGTTCTTATCCTGACTATCAAATCTTAAAAGAAAAACCTGAAAGGATCAAACTGTTTTCAGATAACTGCATCCCAGAAAAAAAGTTCAATATTGGCCCTTGGCTGGCACCTGGGAATATGGATTCTGAAAGAGTGCCTCATCTGAGTTGAACTATATGTTCAAGTTCTAACCTCCAGTCTTGTGACTGTGACTTTATTTGGGCCTTTAAAGACGTGATTACTTCAGATGAGAGCAAACTGGATTAGGGTAGACAGTAATCCATTATGACTGGTGTCCTTGTAAGAAAATGAAATTTGGACACACAGACATACAGACACAGGTGGAGAAGGTCATGTGAAGACAGAGGCAGGGATTTTGGAGTGCTATAGCCACAAGCCAAGGAACGCAAAGGACTGCCGGCAAACCAACAGAAGCCAGGAAGAGGTAGAAAGATTCTTCCCTGCAGGTTTCAGAAAGAGAATGGCCCCGCCAACACCTTGATTTCAAACTTCTAGAATCCAGAACCGTGCGAGAGTACATTTCTGTTGTTTTAAGGTACCAAGTTTGTGGTACTATTTACAGCATCCCTAAAAACGAATACAGTCCCCACCACTCACTGATAAAAATGGCTCACTGGGCCTAAATTATTTGCACAAAAATAGTGGTTTATGCTGTACATTTGCTCTCCTCCTTGGAGTCTGGAATCTTTGTATGTGCTAAACAGAGGGTGTCTACACGACCAGTTTCCAAGAAAAACCACAGGCACTGAGTCTCTAATGAACATTCCTGGTAGAGAACATTTCACACGTGTTGTCACAACACAATGCTGGAGGAATTATGTGGGACCACTGGGAGAGGACTCCTGGAAGTTTGCACCTGGTTTACTCAGGACTTCTCTCCATGCACCTGTTTCCTCTGTTGAGTTTTCTGGTACCTTTTGCTATAATAAGTCAAATCTATGACTGCAACTGTATTTTGAATCCTGTGACTCCTCCTAGCAGATCATCAAACCTGGGGGTGATCTTACGAATCCTGACAAAGCTGCTTACTAAATGGACTTTCAAAATAAAAACACAAATAGATTAAAATAGGAATTGAAGGACACCATGGAGCACATGAACATACTGGTCATGGGTGTTCCAGAAGGAGAAAAAAAGGGAAAGGGGACAGAAAGAATAATGGAGGAAATAATCACAGAAAATTTCCCATCTCTTATGAAAGACATAAAATTGTAGATCCAAGAAGCACAGCATACCCCAAACAGAACAGATCTGAATAGACCTACTCCAAGCCACATAATAATCAAATTATCAAACATCAAAGACAAAGAGAGAATTCTGAAAGCAGCAAGAGAAAAGCAATCCACCACATACATTGGAAGTGCAATAAGACTATATTCTGATTTCTCAGTAGAAACCACAGAGGTGAGAAGGCAGTGGTATGATATATTTAAGATACTGAAAGAGAAAAACAACCAACCAAGAATTCTATATCCAGCAAAGCTGTCCTTCAAAAATGAGGGACAGTTTAAAATATTTTCAGACAAAGAGACACTGAGAGAGTTTGTGAACAAGATACCTGCTCTATAAGAAATACAAAAGGGAGTACAGCAGGCAGATAGGAAAAGACAGGAGAGAGAAGTTGGGAGAAGAGTGTAGAAATGAAGACTATCTGTAAGGGTAAAAAGAGAGAGGGGAAAAGAAAAATAAAATGAAACATGACATATTAAGATCCAAAAGACAAAATGGTAGACAGTAGACATTACGTTGACTGAAATTAGCCAGAAACAAAAGGACAAATACTGTATGGTCCCACTAATATGAACTAACATTGATAAGTGAATGCTGAGAGTTAAAGTTGAGAACACAGGTTATCAGGAGATAGAGGTTAGAGACCAGGCATTTGATACTGAAGGAGTAAAGAAGGTTCAACAGGATTGATTGTACAGATTCAGAAATGGATAGCACATTACCATGTGATGGTAGCAGAATATTCTAAGTCCTCTGGACAAAGATGATTGTGAGTACAGTTGAAAAAGGAAGGCTAGGGACATGTATGACATCAGAAGGAAAGATAGATAAAGATGGGGAATGTATAACTTAGCAAAACCTAGAGTGGTCAATGACAGTGATTAAGTACACAAAAATAAAGTTTTTACACAAGGGAGAAAAATTGAATGTCAACATTGAAAAGTATTGAAAATTGGATGGTATATGGGAAAAACATGCAATCAATGCAAACTAAAGTCTATAATTAACAGTAAGATTGTAAGATGCTTCCATAAATTTTAACAATGGCAACATATGAAAACTAAATGTCTATAAGAGGGGGATATAAGGAAGTGGTATGGGATTTTTTGTGTTGTTGTCTGACCTTTTTATTGTATTTTATTTTATTTTATTTTTATTTTCCTTCTATCTTTAATTTTTTTATTTTACATTTTTTTCTCCTCTTCCTCTTTCTTTGCAGAAGAAATGGAAATGTTCTTATACAGATTGTGGTGGTGAATGCATAACTATGTGATTATACCAGGAATCATTGATTGTTTATTTAGGACGGACTGTATAGTGTGTGAATAAAACTGTTTAAAAATTTAACAGAGGGATACAGGTGATGGAGAAAATGTGGAGAGAGGTATGTACCTATACCCTATTGGTGGGGGAGTAGAACAGTGCAGCCCATCTGGAAGGCAGTGTGGTGGTTCCACAGGAAGCTAAGCATGGGCTTGCCATACGGTCCTGCAACCCTGTTATTGGAAGAACTGAGAGCAGGGACACAAATGAACATTTGCACATCGGTGTTTATGGCAGAAGTGTTCACAAGGTGGCCTAAAGGCACAACGACTGATAAATGGAATAGTGAACTGTGGTGTATACATACAGTGGAATACTAAGTGGCGGCAAGAAGGAATGAAGTGGTGAGGTATGCAACTATGTGAATGGGCCTTGAAGTCAGAATGTTGAATGAAATAAGCCAGAATCAAAAAGAGAAACATTATAACACTTCATTTATGGACTAACCATAATGTGCAAACTCGGAGAACTCAATCAGAGAACACAGGTTATCAGGGGGAGGCTTATTGTGAAGATTCCTAGATTGTAAGCTCTTACAGCAGTCACATCAATTCATGAATTGTAACGATTATTTCTAAATTCTGAGATGCTGAGCTGTTTGTGTATAACCTAATCAGTCCCTGTAACTTTGGGTATCTGTGTGACACCTGAGACTCAGAGTCAGAGTTCGGCAGCTATGAATGTCAGCATTACCCCATACAACAATTTTTTAAAAAGCTGAAAAACGAGATCAGACTTCAGTTAAAGATATGAACTAAATGGACTTGGTTGGGAATAAGGTAAATCAGACTAAAGGGTAAAGGATGATATTGACTGTGTTTTAAAACTTCAACTTCTATGTAAGACCAAAGGAAGAGATGTTTATTTGGTGCAAAATCTGTATTTTCTGTAGCACATTAATTTAACTTGTATGGTCAGTTTATTCAAACACCATAATTACATGGAACCTTGAATAGGGGGTGAGATCTGGTTGGTTTGAACAGGTTAGCATGAAGCCCCGATACATCCTAAAGTAGTCTGGGCAAAGAATAAAAAGTATTTGCAAACCCCCTTGAGGGACTGGGGGAAAATGTGGTAATACTAAATTTCCCCACCTGGGGAATTCCTGATATTCCTGCAAGCACTGGGGACTTCCAGTTTAGTAGGCTGAGCCCTTAATCTTGGGGCTTGCCCTTATGAAGCTTGTTACTGCAAAGGAGAGGCTAAGCCTGTTTATAATTGTACCTAAGAGTCACCCCCCAGAGAACCTATTTTGTCACTCAGATGTGGGCCTCTCTCTAAGCCAACTATGCAGATAAACTCACTGCCCTCCCCCGCTACGTGGGACATGCCTCCCAGGGGTGTTAATCTCCCTGGCAACATGGGACATGACTCCCAGGGATGAGCCCAGACCTGGCGTTCTGGACCAAAATGGGGAGGAGAAATGAAACAAAATAGTTTCAGTGGCTGAGAGATTTCAAATGGAGTCGAAAGATCATTCTGAGGTTATTCTTATGCATTATATAAATATCCCTTTTTACTTTTTAGCATATTAGAATAGCTAGAAGGAAATACCTGAAACTGTCAAACTGTAACCCAGTATCCTAGATTATTGAAGATGATTGTATAACTATATAGCTTACATGGTGTGACCATGTGATTGTGAATACCTTGTGGCTGACACTCCCTTGATACAGTGTATGGATAAATGATGTAGATGTGTAGAAAAACGGGGGCAAAAAGTAAATGAATAATTGGGAGGGAGGAGGGATATGAGACATTTTGGGTGTTCTTTTTTACTTCTATTTTTTTATTCTTATTTTTACTTTTTGGAGTAACAAAAAAGTTCAAAAATTGATTATGGAAATGAATGCACATCTATATGATGACATTGTGATCAACTGACTGTACACTTTGGATAACTGCATGGTATGGGAATATATCTCAATAAAATTGCATTTGAAAAATGCTTGGGAATATAAAAAAAAGGAAAAGGAAAAAAAGATATGCCATGTTAACATTAATCAGAAGAAATTTACGGTGACTATATTAATATCAAAGTAGATTACCAAGCAAAAAATATTATCAGGGATAAAGAAAGTAAATTCATAATGAAAAATAGGTCAATTCATCAAAAGGACATAACGATCCTAAGCATGTATGCACCTTATCACAGAGCTTCAAAATCCATGAAGAAAAAACTGATAGAACTACAAGGATAAATAGACAAATCCATAATAAAGCCAAAGAATTCAATATCCCTCCCTAAATAATTGTTAGGCTAAAAATCAGCAAGAATATAGAGACTGAACTACGTAGCCAAACAAACTGATCCAATGGATATTTATAGACCACTCCACCCAACAACAGCAAAATACACATTATTTACAAGTGTGAACGAAATATTTAATAAGATAAACCATATTCTGGGCCATAAAACAAGTCTCAAAAAATGTAAAAGGATTCAAGTCACACAAAGTTATGTTCTCTGAGTACAAATGAATAAAACCCTAAATGAATAACAGAAACATCTCTGGAAAACCTCAAAAAATTTGGAAATGAAATAACACATTTCTAAACAACTCAAGGATCAAAGAAGAAGCAAAGAGGGCAAGGAGAAAGTACTTTGAACTACAAAAAATGAAAACACAGTATATCAAAATCTGTGGGAAATTTATATGTTTAAATCTCTATATTAGAAAAGAAAAAAAGCCTAACATCATTGACATCAGCTTCACCTTAATAAAGTAAAAAAAGAAGAGCAAATTAAACCCAAAGTAGGGGAAAGAAAACAATAAAGATCAGAGCAGAAGTCAATGAAATAGAAAACATAAAAACAATTTAGGAAAATCAATAAAAGCCAATTCTTTGAGAAGATCAATAAGACTGAAAAACTTCTATGCAGACTAATCAGAAAAAAAAGAAGACACAAATTACCGATATCAGGAATGAGCAAGGTTACATCACTAAAGATTTGAACACATTAGAAGAAAAATAAGTGAATACTATCAACAACTTCTTGCCAATAAATTCAACAACTTAGAATGAAATAGCCGAATTTCTTAAAAAGACACAAACTACCAAAACCCAGGCTCACTCAAGAAAAATACAACCTGAATAGTTCTTGTACTAGGTTGGATAAAGTCTCACAAAATTCATGTCTACCAGAACCTGATCTATTTGGAAACTGGGTCTTTGCAGGTGCAATCAAGTTGAGAGGAGATTATATTGTATTAGGGTGGGCCCTAAACCAATGACTGGTGCCCAATAAGAGGGAAATAGAGACACAAATACACAGGGAGAAGGCCATGTGATGACAGAAGTTGAGACTAGAATGATGCTACCACAAGCCAAGGAATACCAAAGAGTACCTACAACCAACAAAAGCTAAACTAGGCAAGGAAAGATTCTTTCCTAGAGCCTTCAAAGGGAATATGGTCTGGCCAGCACCGTAATTTTGGTACTGATTTTAGAACTTCTAGCTTCCAGAACTGTGAGAAAATAAATTTCTGTTGCTTTAAGCCACCTGGTTTGTGGTATTTTGCTACAGCAGCCCTAGGAAACTACAACAGCCCTATGTCTATTAAAGAAATTGAATCAGTAGTTAAAACCTTCCCACAAGAGAACATTAAAAACTGAAAGGGAGAGGCGGGGCAAGATGGCAGACTGGTGAGCTGTATGTTTTAGTTATTCCTCCAGGAAAGTAGGTAAAAAGCCAGGAACTGCGTGGACTGGACACCACAGAGCAATCTGTCTTTGGGCATACTTCATACAACACTCATGAAAACGTGGAACTGCTGAGATCAGCGAAATCTGTAAGTTTTTGCGGCCAGGGGACCCGCGCCCCTCCCTGCCAGGCTCAGTCCCGGGGGAGGAGGGGCTGTCAGCTCCAGGAAGGAGAAGGGAGAATTGCAGTGGCTGCTCTTATCGGAAACTCATTCTACTGATTCAAACTCCAACCATAGATAGACTGAGGCCAGACACCAGAGACTCTGAGAGCAGCCAGCCCAGCAGAGAGGAGACAGGCATAGAAAAAAAACAACACGAAAAACTCCAAAATAAAAGCAGAGGATTTTTGGAGTTCTGGTGAACACAGAAAGGGGAAGGGCGGAGATCAGGCCTTGAGGCGCATATGCAAATCCCGAAGCAAGGCTGATCTCTCTGCCCTGGGCACCTTTCCTTAATGGCCCTGGTTGCTTTGTCTATTAGCATTTCAATAACCCATTAGATCTCTGAGGAGGGCCGTTTTTTTTTTTTTTTTTTTTTTTAAATCCTTTTTGCTTTTTCTAAAACAATTACTCTAAGAAGCTCAATACAGAAAGCTTCAAAGAATTGAAATTTGGGCACGTCAAGTCAAGAGCAGAACTAAGAGAGCTCTGAGACAAAAGGCAATAATCCAGTGGCTGAGAAAATTCACTAAACAACACAACTTCCCAAGAAAAGGGGGGTGTCCGCTCACAGCCACCATCCTGGTGGACAGGAAACACTCCTGCCCATCGCCAGCCCCATAGCCCAGAGCTGCCCCAGACAACCCTGTGTGACGGAAGTGCTTCAAATAACAGGCACACACCACAAAACTGGGCGTGGACATTAGCCTTCCCTGCAACCTCAGCTGAATGTCCCAGAGCTGGGAAGGGGGAGCAGTGTGAATTAACAGAGCCCCATTCAGCCATCATTTGAGCAGACTGGGAGCCTCCCAACACAGCCCAGCAGCCCAGAACTGCCCTGGGGGGACGGCACTCACCTGTGACATAGCACAGTCATCCCTCAACAGAGGACCCGGGGTGCACAGCCTGGAAGAGGGGCCCACTTGCAAGTCTCAGGAGCCATACGCCAATACCAAAGACTTGTGGGTCAGTGGCAGAGACAAACTGTGGCAGGACTGAACTGAAGGATTAGACTATTGCAGTAGCTTTAAAACTCTAGGATCATCAGGGAGATTTGATTGTTAGGGCCACCCCCCCTCCCCGACTGCCCAGAAACACGCCCCACATACAGGGCAGGCAACACCAACTACACACGCAAGCTTGGGACACCAATTGGGCCCCACAAGACTCACTCCCCCACTCACCAAAAAGGCTAAGCAGGGGAGATCTGGCTTGTGGAGAACAGGTGGCTCGTGGACGCCACCTGCTGGTTAGTTAGAGAAAGTGTACTCCACGAAGCTGTAGATCTGATAAATTAGAGATAAGGACTTCAACTGGTCTACAAACCCTAAAAGAACCCTATCAAGGTCAGCAAATGCCACGAGGCCAAAAACAACAGAAAATTATAAAGCATATGAAAAAACCAGACGATATGGATAACCCAAGCCCAAGCACCCAAATCAAAAGACCAGAAGAGACACACCTAGAGCAGCTACTCAAAGAACTAAAGATGAACAATGAGACCCTAGTACGGGATATGAAGGAAATCAAGAAGACCCTAGAAGAGCATAAAGAAGACATTGCAAGACTAAATAAAAAAATGGATGATCTTATGGAAATTAAAGAAACTGTTGACCAAATTAAAAAGATTCTGGACACTCATAGTACAAGACTAGAGGAAGTTGAACAACGAATCAGTGACCTGGAAGATGACAGAATGGAAAATGAAAGCATAAAAGAAAGAATGGGGAAAAAAATTGAAAAACTCGAAATGGACCTCAGGGATATGATAGATAATATGAAACGTCCGAATATAAGACTCATTGGTGTCCCAGAAGGGGAAGAAAAGGGTAAAGGTCTAGGAAGAGTATTCAAAGAAATTGTTGGGGAAAACTTCCCAAATCTTCTAAACAACATAAATACACAAATCATAAATGCTCAGCGAACTCCAAATAGAATAAATCCAAAAAAACCCACTCCGAGACATATACTGATCACACTGTCAAACATAGAAGAGAAGGAGCAAGTTCTGAAAGCAGCAAGAGAAAAGCAATTCACCACATACAAAGGAAACAGCATAAGACTAAGTAGTGACTACTCAGCAGCCACCATGGAGGCGAGAAGGCAGTGGCACGATATATTTAAAATTCTGAGTGAGAGGAATTTCCAGCCAAGAATACTTTATCCAGCAAAGCTCTCCTTCAAATTTGAGGGAGAGCTTAAATTTTTCACAGACAAAGAAATGCTGAGAGAATTTGCTAACAAGAGACCTGCCCTACTGGAGATACTAAAGGGAGCCCTACAGACAGAGAAACAAAGACAGGACAGAGAGACTTGGAGAAAGGTTCAGTACTAAAGAGATTCGGTATGGGTACAATAAAGGATATTAATAGAGAGAGGGAAAAATATGGCAAACATAATCCAAAGGATAAGATGGCCGATTCAAGAAATGCCTTCACGGTTTTAACGTTGAATGTAAATGGATTAAACTCCCCAATTAAAAGATATAGATTCGCAGAATGGATCAAAAAAAATGAACCATCAATATGTTGCATACAAGAGACTCATCTTAGACACAGGGACACAAAGAAACTGAAAGTGAAAGGATGGAAAAAAATATTTCATGCAAGCTACAGCCAAAAGAAAGCAGGTGTAGCAATATTAATCTCAGATAAAATAGACTTCAAATGCAGGGATGTTTTGAGAGACAAAGAAGGCCACTACATACTAATAAAAGGGGCAATTCAGCAAGAAGAAATAACAATCGTAAATGTCTATGCACCCAATCAAGGTGCCACAAAATACATGAGAGAAACATTGGCAAAACTAAAGGAAGCAATTGATGTTTCCACAATAATTGTGGGAGACTTCAACACATCACTCTCTCCTATAGATAGATCAACCAGACAGAAGACCAATAAGGAAATTGAAAACCTAAACAATCTGATAAATGAATTAGATTTAACAGACATCTACAGGACATTACATCCCAAATCACCAGGATACACATACTTTTCTAGTGCTCACGGAACTTTCTCCAGAATAGATCATATGCTGGGACATAAAACAAGCCTCAATAAATTTAAAAAGATTGAAATTATTCAAAGCACATTCTCTGACCACAATGGAATACAATTAGAAGTCAATAACCATCAGAGACTTAGAAAATTCACAAATACCTGGAGGTTAAACAACACACTCCTAAACAATCAGTGGGTTAAAGAAGAAATAGCAAGAGAAATTGCTAAATATATAGAGACGAATGAAAATGAGAACACAACATACCAAAACCTATGGGATGCAGCAAAAGCAGTGCTAAGGGGGAAATTTATAGCACTAAACGCATATATTAAAAAGGAAGAAAGAGCCAAAATCAAAGAACTAATGGATCAACTGAAGAAGCTAGAAAATGAACAGCAAACCAATCCTAAACCAAGTACAAGAAAAGAAATAACAAGGATTAAAGCAGAAATAAATGACATAGAGAACAAAAAAACAATAGAAAGGATAAATATCACCAAAAGTTGGTTCTTTGAGAAGATCAACAAGATTGACAAGCCCCTAGCTAGACTGACAAAATCAAAAAGAGAGAAGACCCATATAAACAAAATAATGAATGAAAAAGGTGACATAACTGCAGATCCTGAAGAAATTAAAAAAATTATAAGAGGATATTATGAACAACTGTATGGCAACAAACTGGATAATGTAGAAGAAATGGACAATTTCCTGGAAACATATGAACAACCTAGACTGACCAGAGAAGAAATAGAAGACCTCAACCAACCCATCACAAGCAAAGAGATCCAATCAGTCATCAAAAATCTTCCCACAAATAAATGCCCAGGGCCAGATGGCTTCACAGGGGAATTCTACCAAACTTTCCAGAAAGAACTGACACCAATCTTACTCAAACTCTTTCAAAACATTGAAAAAAATGGAACACTACCTAACTCATTTTATGAAGCTAACATCAATCTAATACCAAAACCAGGCAAAGATGCTACAAAAAAGGAAAACTACCGGCCAATCTCCCTAATGAATATAGATGCAAAAATCCTCAACAAAATACTTGCAAATCGAATCCAAAGACACATTAAAAAAATCATACACCATGACCAAGTGGGGTTCATTCCAGGCATGCAAGGATGGTTCAACATAAGAAAAACAATCAATGTATTACAACACATTAAAAACTCGAAAGGGAAAAATCAATTGATCATCTCAATAGATGCTGAAAAAGCATTTGACAAAATCCAACATCCCTTTTTGATAAAAACACTTCAAAAGGTAGGAATTGAAGGAAACTTCCTCAACATGATAAAGAGCATATATGAAAAACCCACAGCCAGCATAGTACTCAATGGTGAGAGACTGAAAGCCTTCCCTCTAAGATCAGGAACAAGACAAGGATGCCCGCTGTCACCACTGTTATTCAACATTGTGCTGGAAGTGCTAGCCAGGGCAATCCGGCAAGACAAAGAAATAAAAGGCATCCAAATTGGAAAAGAAGAAGTAAAACTGTCATTGTTTGCAGATGATATGATCTTATATCTAGAAAACCCTGAGAAATCAACGATACACCTACTAGAGCTAATAAACAAATTTAGCAAAGTAGCGGGATACAAGATTAATGCACATAAGTCAGTAATGTTTCTATATGCTAGAAATGAACAAACTGAAGAGACACTCAAGAAAAAGATACCATTTTCAATAGCAACTAAAAAAATCAAGTACCTAGGAATAAACTTAACCAAAGATGTAAAAGACCTATACAAAGAAAACTACATAACTCTACTAAAAGAAATAGAAGGGGACCTTAAAAGATGGAAAAATATTCCATGTTCATGGATAGGAAGGCTAAATGTCATTAAGATGTCAATTCTACCCAAACTCATCTACAGATTCAATGCAATCCCAATCAAAATTCCAACAACCTACTTTGCAGACTTGGAAAAGCTAGTTATCAAATTTATTTGGAAAGGGAAGATGCCTCGAATTGCTAAAGACACTCTAAAAAAGAAAAACGAAGTGGGAGGACTTACACTCCCTGACTTTGAAGCTTATTATAAAGCCACAGTTGCCAAAACAGCATGGTACTGGCACAAAGATAGACATATAGATCAATGGAATCGAATTGAGAATTCAGAGATAGACCCTCAGATCTATGGCCGACTGATCTTTGATAAGGCCCCCAAAGTCACCGAACTGAGCCATAATGGTCTTTTCAACAAATGGGGCTGGGAGAGTTGGATATCCATATCCAAAAGAATGAAAGAGGACCCCTACCTCACCCCCTACACAAAAATTAACTCAAAATGGACCAAAGATCTCAATATAAAAGAAAGTACCATAAAACTCCTAGAAGATAATGTAGGAAAACATCTTCAAGACCTTGTATTAGGAGGCCACTTCCTAGACTTTACACCCAAAGCACAAGCAACAAAAGAGAAAATAGATAAATGGGAACTCCTCAAGCTTAGAAGTTTCTGCACCTCAAAGGAATTTCTCAAAAAGGTAAAGAGGCAGCCAACTCAATGGGAAAAAATTTTTGGAAACCATGTATCTGACAAAAGACTGATATCTTGCATATACAAAGAAATCCTACAACTCAATGACAATAGTACAGACAGCCCAATTATAAAATGGGCAAAAGATATGAAAAGACAGTTCTCTGAAGAGGAAATACAAATGGCCAAGAAACACATGAAAAAATGTTCAGCTTCACTAGCTATTAGAGAGATGCAAATTAAGACCACAATGAGATACCATCTAACACCGGTTAGAATGGCTGCCATTAAACAAACAGGAAACTACAAATGCTGGAGGGGATGTGGAGAAATTGGAACTCTTATTCATTGTTGGTGGGACTGTATAATGGTTCAGCCACTCTGGAAGTCAGTCTGGCAGTTCCTTAGAAAACTAGATATAGAGCTACCATTCGATCCAGCGATTGCACTTCTCGGTATATACCCGGAAGATCGGAAAGCAGTGACACGAACAGATATCTGCACGCCAATGTTCATAGCAGCATTATTCACAATTGCCAAGAGATGGAAACAACCCAAATGTCCTTCAACAGATGAGTGGATAAATAAAATGTGGTATATACACACGATGGAATACTACGCGGCAGTAAGAAGGAACGATCTGGTGAAACATATGACAACATGGATGAACCTTGAAGACATAATGCTGAGCGAAATAAGCCAGGCACAAAAAGAGAAATATTATATGCTACCACTAATGTGAACTTTGAAAAATGTAAAACAAATGGTTTATAATGTAGAATGTAGGGGAACTAGCAGTAGAGAGCAATTAAGGAAGGGGGAACAATAATCCAAGAAGAACAGATAAGCTATTTAACGTTCTGGGGATGCCCAGAAATGACTATGGTCTGTTAATTTCTGATGGATGTAGTAGGAACAAGTTCACTGAAATGTTGCTATATTATGTAACTTTCTTGGGGTAAAGTAGGAACATGTTGGAAGTTAAGCAGTTATCTTAGGTTAGTTGTCTTTTTCTTACTCCCTTGCTATGGTCTCTTTGAAATGTTCTTTTATTGTATGTTTGTTTTCTTTTTAACTTTTTTTTTCATACAGTTGATTTGAAAAAAGAAGGGAAAGTTAAAAAAAAAAAAAAAAAAGAAAAAAGACAAACAAGGAAAAAAAAAAAAAAAAAAAGATTTAGTGCCCCCTTGAGGAGCCTGTGGAGAATGCAGGGGTATTCGCCTACCCCACCTCCATGGTTGCTAACATGACCACAGACATAGGGGACTGGTGGTTTGATGGGTTGAGCCCTCTACCATAAGTTTTACCCTTGGGAAGACGGTTGCTGCAAAGGAGAGGCTAGGCCTCCCTGTATTTGTGCCTAAGAGTCTCCTCCTGAATGCCTCTTTGTTGCTCAGATGTGGCCCTCTCTCTCTGGCTAAGCCAACTTGAAAGGTGAAATCACTGCCCTCCCCCCTACGTGGGATCAGACACCCAGGGAAGTGAATCTCCCTGGCAACGTGGAATATGACTCCCGGGGAGGAATGTAGACCCGGCATCGTGGGATGGAGAACATCTTCTTGACCAAAAGGGGGATGTGAAAGGAAATGAAATAAGCTTCAGTGGCAGAGAGATTCCAAAACGAGCCGAGAGATCACTCTGGTGGGCACTCTTACGCACACTTTAGACAACCTTTTTTAGGTTCTAAAGAATTGGGGTAGCTGGTGGTGGATACCTGAAACTATTAAACTACAACCCAGAACCCATGAATCTCGAAGACAGTTGTATAAAAATGTAGCTTATGAGGGGTGACAGTGGGATTGGGAATGCCATAAGGACCAAACTCCACTTTGTCTAGTTTATGGATGGATGTGTAGAAAAGTAGGGGAAGCAAACAAACAGACAAAGGTACCCTAGTGTTCTTTTTTACTTCAATTGCTCTTTTTCACTCTAATTATTATTCTTGTTATTTTTGTGTGTGTGCTAATGAAGGTGTCAGGGATTGATTTAGGTGATGAATGTACAACTATGTAATGGTACTGTAAACAATCGAAAGTACAATTTGTTTTGTATGACTGCGTGGTATGTGAATATATCTCAATAAAATGATGATTAAAAAAAAAAAAAAAAAAACCTTCCCACAAACAAAACTCTAGGGATAGATGGTTTCGCTGGTAATTTCTACCAAACTTTGAGTGAAGAAATAATACCAATTCTAAATAAATCTACCAGGTAGCTGAAAAGTAGAGAATACTTCTCAACTCAATTAAACAACCAAATAATGACATTATAAGAAAACTACAGACCTATATCCCTCAGAAACATAGATGCAAAAATTTTCAGCAAAATTTTGGCAAGTCAAGTCTAACAATATACAAAAAAGTTAATACATCGTAATTAAGTGGGATTCATCCCAGGAATGCAAAGCTGGTTTAACATTCAAAAATCAATCAATGTGCCAGCCCAATCAAGATGGTGGAATGAGATGCTCCAGGGCTCTGTTCCTCCACAGAAGTTTTGAACAATCAGCAAGAACTGGCAGAAATATCTTTCTTAAAACTCCAGAAAACAGTTAAATGGTTGCAGTAACAGGGCGAACACTGGATCAAGAAAAAGGCAGCTTAAAAATGGTAGGAAGTTCTCTTTGTGGCACCCTGGCTGGCCACTTCACTGGCTAAAAGAGGAGCTGGCCTGTGTTTCCAGTTCTGGGGAGAGCAGAGTAACCCTCGTGCAAATGCTGGGAGCACGTATGTCTGTGCCAGTCTGTCTAGTGGTAGCCTGAAGGACTGAACCAGGACCAGGACATGTGTTGAAGGCTTTCCATACTGCAGATTGCCCTGCATGAGAACAGTCAAATTGCAACTGCCTGAAGCAAAGACTGTTAGTTGTGGGATGTACAGTGCAGTATCCAGTACTGTGAAGAAGCACTGTTTCCTAGGGAAGAAGGGACCTTTGGATCTGTATAAACCGGGGAATTTCTAGGGCCATGTGCACATGCCCAGAACATGATGCATGTGGAGAAAGGACCAGGGAAGAAACTGTGCTATTTCTAAACTCACTGAATAACTAAACTCTGAAAGAGAACAGTACCACAGGCCAATCTGTAAAGACTGAGAAAGGTGTTCTGTTTTTTGTTTTTGTTTTTTTTGTTGTTGTTCTTCTTGTCACTGAAGGAAATCTTGGTCACAACACTAGCTGGATACAAGCTCAATGAAAAAGACTCCTCAGAGTGCAAATTCCAGTGATAACACACTGAAATATCAAAATGTCTAGGTTCCAAAAAAAGATTAAAAATATACAAAGAAACAGGAAGTGACGACTCATGCAAAGCATTAGAAACCATCAATGAGGAGAACCAAACCTGGGCTACACCAAAGACTTTTTTAAAATGGTCCTAAATATGCTCAAGGAACTAGAGGAAAACATGGATAAAGAACTAAAGGGGCTGCCTGCCTCTGACCTTTCCTTTCTTGTGACAGTGCCCACATGTCCTCTCACATGTGTACTGAATAAATCTTCTACAACTTAGTCTTAAAAAAAAAAAAGAACTAAAGTAAATTAGGAAAATGATAGAGGAACACAAAGAGAGTATCAAAATAGATAGAATTATGAGAAAGGACCAAACAGAGATGAAGACAACAGTGACAGAAATAAAAATTCCCTAGAGGGGTTCAACGGCAGATTGAAGCTGATGAAGAAAGAATCAGTGAACCTGAAGATAAGATCAATGAAATTATTTAGTCTGAAGAGTGGGAAGATAAAAGAATGAAGAAAAGTGATCAAAGCATAAGGAACTCGTCCGTGGAACACCATCAAGCATGCAAATACAGTGGTACCTTGGTACTCAACTGCTTTGAAACTCGTTGAACTTGGTACTCGACGCATTTTGATCTAAAAATTTTCTCCCAATATATGTTGTTTGTTTCGTACTCAACACACAAGCATCGGCTGCCTCATGACTTGCTACTCTTCCCAGCCAAAACAAAGGATCATGCATTAGTCACAGTAGCTCTTGCCCTGGGCACATCCCCTTGCAGTCTTATCTTAGCTTCTTGGTCACTTTGTGTATTTTTGTGCTTTTTTTCTCACCATTTCTCACCTAACAAAATGAGCAGTGAGAGAGCTGAGCAAAAAGAAAATTACTTCATACCACTACTGAGCAAAAATAAAGAAATAATAGGCAAATATGAGAGCGGTATTTGCATTACTGATCTTGCTAGGGAATACAGTATGCCTAGAACAATGGTCTCCACCATCATTAAAAATAAAGAAGCTATAAAAAAGGCTGATGTTGATGAGTTCATGGAGGAACATTGTGAAGAGCTCAGCACTGAGGAGCTGCAAGAACTACAGAAGGAGCAGCAACAAGAGGTGGCTTGAAGAGATTTCTTCAGGTGAGGAGGAGATAAGGGAGAATGTCCCCAGAAAAGAAATGTGTGCAAAATGGGCAGAAGTTCAAAACTTTGCGGAGAAGTACCATCCAGACAAAGCTCTAACAAGCAGAAATGTGAATTTATTGAATGACCAAAGAATTTCACATATTTGAGGAATTCTGAAAAGAAGACAGAAGCAGTCCTCATTGGATAAGTTTTTAGTGAAGGTGACAAAGAGCGTGTCAGAGCCTGTGGTGTAAGTTGAAAAAGGCAGAAAAGAGAAAAAACATATGAAGTGCAAGTGCCCTATATTCTATTGGAGGGGGACTCTCCTTCCAAGCAACACTCCCTGTAATCTCTCCTCCTCACCACCCTCCTCCCACTATCCCATTAGGCCACGGACTCTTCTCTGTACAGGTAAAGTTTTTATTTTATTTAATCTAAGTATGTATTAATGTTTAGGTTTACTTCTTATGCAAAGTAATGATATACAACCATAACTTTTTACATATTGCCTTAAAAATACGCATTGTCTTTGGTTTGGGAACACATTAAATTTATTTACATTATTCCTTATGGGAAACGTTTGTTTGATACTCATCATTTTTGGTACTCATTGCACCTCCTGGAACAAATTAACAACAAGTACTGAGGTACCACTGTATGTGCATTGTGGGAGTCCCAGAAAGAGAAGAGAGAAAGGGGCAGACAATATTTGAAGAAATAATGGCTGAAATTTGGCTCCCCAATTTTAACAAAAGACATGAGTATACACATTCCAGATGTTCAACAAACTCCAAACTGAACAAACCAAAATAGACTCGCAGCATGACATATTATACTCAAACTGTTGAATGTCAAAGATAAAGAGAGATTTCTGAAAGCCATAAGAGAGAAGCAATGTGTCATTTACAAGGAAGCCTCAGTAAGTTAAACTCTGATTTCTCATTGGACAACTGGAGGCAAATGACAGGATAACAACACATTTAAAGTACTGAAAGAAAAAAATTGCCAAGCAAGAGGTCAATATCCGCCAAAACTGTCTTTCAAAAATCAGGGAGAGATTAAGACACTTCCAGATGAACAAAAGCTGAGATAGTTCATTACCACAGACTGGCCCTACAAGAAATGCTAAAGGAACTCCACAGATTAAAAGTAGGGGCACTACTGTGGAAGACACTTTGGTGGTTCCCCAGGAAGCTAAACATAGAGTTGTCTTACAACCCAGCAATCCCACTAATCAGAATATACCCAGAAGATGTGAAAGAAGGGATGCAAACAGACATTTGCACACCAATGTTCACAGCGGCACTATTAACAATTGCCAAAAGATGGAAACAACCCAAGCGTACATCAACAGATGAATGGATAAACAAAGTGTGGTATACATACATATGATGGAATATTATACAGTAGTAAGAAGGAATAAAGTCCTGAAGCATGTGACAACAGGGATGAACCTTGAGGACATTATGTTAAGTGAAATAAGTCAGAAAAGGACAAATATTGTATGATTTCACTAATATGAAATAATTATAATAAACTCACAGACATAAAATACAAAATGTAGGTTACTAGAATATAGAATGAGGCTAAAGAATGAGGAGCGGTTGAGTAACACATGCAGAATATTTAACTAGATTGAACTTTAACATTTGGAAATGGACAGAGGTGGCAGTAGCATGTTATTGTGAGAATAATTAATAGTGCTTGCTGGATGGGGTGTGAACATGGCAGAAAGCAGAAGTTTGGAGTCATGTTTGGAAGGAAAATTAGAGGTTAAAACAAAGGAATGTATAACACAGTCAATCATGTGGTAGACAACATCCATGATTAACTGTGCAAATATAAAAAAGTTCTTTCATGAACTAGAGCAAATGTACTACACAATTACAAGGAGTTAATAACAGAGGGTATATGGGGAAAAATGTACCTACTGCAAACTGCAGACCATAGTTGAAAGTAATATTTTAATACTCTTTCATCAACAGTAACAAATGTACCAACCAATACTATGGATCAATAAAGGGTCTGGGAGGATTTGGGTTTTCTTTTTAATTATTTATTTATTTTCTGGAGTAATGAAAATGTTCTAAAATTGATCATGGGGTTGTATGCACAACTATGTGATGATTCTGTGAGCCAGTGATTGCATACTTTGGATGGGTTTTATGGTATGTGAATATGTCTCAATAAAACTGCAATAAAAAAAAAAAAAAGGAGAGGACCCTAGAAAACAGATTGAAGCCACACAATGAAACGAAGATCTCCAGTAAAAGTAGTGATGTGAGTAAATATAGTTGCAAATACTATTGCATTTTTGATTTGCAACCCCACATTTACTTCCTATAGGATCTAAAATGCAAATGCATAAAATGTAGTAAGTCAATTGGTTTTGGACTCTACATTGCTTTGGATGTATTAGCCTCCAAAAAAGCCATATTTTTTAAGGCAATCTTGTGGGGGCAGACTGATTAGTTCTGTTGAGTAGTGTAGGAATATTTGATTAAATTATTTCCATGGAGATGTGGACCCCGCCCACTTAGGGTGGTTCTTAATTAAATCACTGGAGTCCTGTAAGAGAGCTCACAGACAGAAGGAGCTCAGAGCAGCTGAGACAGACTTTTGGAGAGACACTTGGGAGCAGACAGAGATGTCTGGAAATATGTGGAGATGCTAGCCCAGAGTTTGCCTCAAAGAAACTAAGAGAAACCCAGAGACATTTTGGAGAATGCCATTTTGAAACACAACCCGGGAGTAAATGACCAGCAGACGCCAGCCACATGCCTTCCCAGCTGACAGAGGTGCTTTGGATGCCATCAGCCATTCTTCAGTGAGGGTATCCTCTTGTTGATACCTTGGTTTGGACACTTTTATGGACTTAGAACTCCAAATTTGTAACCAAATAAATCCCCTTTATAAAAGCCAATCCATTTCCGGTATTTTGCATAACGGCAGCATTAGCAAACCAGAACAGACTCATAATTTATAAATACATAATTTGTGGCAAGAACAACATAAAGATGGGGGAACAGAGAGGTATAGGAACAGAGTTTGCGTACGCTATTGAACTTAAATTGGTATCAAACCAAACAAAATTGTTCTAGATTAAGAATGTTAAATTTAAGCCCCATGGTAACCAAAAAGAAAATACCAGAGAATATGCAAACTCAGAGAGACAAAAAGTAGATTATTTCTTACCAGGGTGGAGGAACACGAGGAATAGGGAATTAATGCATAAAGGGTATAGGGAATCTGCTGGGATGATGGTAAAGCTCGTTTTAGCAATGGATGGTTGTGAGGGTACTACAAAATTGTGAATGCAATCAATCCCGCTAAATTGGAGACTGACTGAGATGGGAAAGTTTATGCTATATATTTTTCCACAATTAAAAAAGAGCAATTAAAGAGACAATGACAATTAAATGCAATATGTTACCCTGGACAGGATCTTAAATGGAGGCAAAAGGGCTCCAAAGGACATTATCAAGACATATGAAAAAATTGGAATATAGACTGTAAGCTTTATATCAATGTTAAATTTCTTGAACTTGATAACTGTACTTAAGGTAGTTACATAAGTGAATATCCTTGTTCTTAGAAAATATAAATGGAAGTATTAAAGAGTATGATGTATACAACCTACTCTCAAATGTTCAGAAATAGATAGATAGACTGACAGAAAGATGGATAAATAAATAGAATGATATGGCAAATGTGGCAAAATGTTAAAACTGGTGGATCTAGATATCTGGGGGGTTGGGAGTGTGTTCGAGTTCTCTGTATCAGGATTGTATTATTTTCACAACTGTCCTATAAATTTGAAAATTTTTTAAAAAATCAGTGTAATGGGGGATCCAAGATAGCGGATTAGGAGAGACAGAGCAATATTCTCCTCTGTGGAAAACACTAGATAAAGGACAGAAAATGCTCCAGAACAGTGGCTCCAGGGTTATACAGGCTGAGCACCCATAGCAATTGTATAGCTGCAGAAACTGAGAAGCTGTGTTCGGAGACAGGTGAACGTTCGACCCAGAAAGCCACTGGGGAACAGCCAGTCAAGACACAGATCAGCGGTGAGAGTTCAGCCCAGAAAGCCGCAAGGGAATGACCAGCCGAGCCACAGATGAGCAGGTGAGTGTTAGGCCCAGAAAGCCGCCGGGAAACGGGCAGCTGGAGCCGCAGACAAGTGGACCCATGGCCAAGAACCCCCAAGTCAGGGACAGGCAATTGCAGCAGGCAGATGAGAGTGGAAGAGGGTAGCTTTCCAAGCCCCATGCAGTCATCTTTGCAGCTGGCTGGGAGACACTCCTGCACAGCGCCATGGCCAAAAGCTTCTTTAAGGGAATTCAGGATTCGGCGGGCTTGCGACGGCATCCATCCTTCCTTCACGGAAGCTAACAGTATGCACAGCCTAGAGGCAGGGGTGCCTCATGGAAGTGCCAGGAACCTTCATCCAATCCCACAGACCTTGGGCATCCTGCAGACAAGGACGGGGGCATCTGAACTGGAGGGGAAGACACACAGGTTTGCAGCCCCAGGGTATGCCACCTGCAGCCCCAGGAGAGGCTGTGATCACCATGTCCTGGAGCTGTCTCCTTGCCAAAGTGCATAGGGCACGCTCCCCACCCACAGGCCTAGCAATCCCCACTTCACAAAGAAAACTGGTGCACTGATAGGACTTCCACATGGTTTGGACTCCCACTTAGTGCCCAGATGAAGTTAGGGAGAACTGACTTGAGGGTAAGAGGTGGCTCAGGAGCGCCATTTACTGATAGGTCAGGAAAAGTGCACTCCACCAAGCTGTAGCTCTGTTAAATTATACATCAGTGTCCAAATAAGCCTACATATCCTAAAAGAACTCTATCAAGATAAGTAAATGCCAAGAGGCCAAAAACAACAGAAAATTACAATGCATATGAAGAAACCAAAAGATATGGAAAACCATCGGCATTCAGAAGGGGAAGAGAAGAGAAAAGGGCTAGGAAGTATATTCAAAGACATTCTTGGGGAAAACATCCCAACCCTACTAAACGACATAAATACACAAACCATAGATGCCCAACAAACTCCAAATAGAATAAATCCAAATAAACCCACTCCAAGACAAATTCTGATCCAACTGTCAAATGCTGAAGAGAAGGAAAAAGTTCTGAAAGCAGCAAGAGAGAAGCAATTCACCACATACAAGGGAAACAACATAAGACTAAGTGGTTACTACTCAGCAAGCACCATGGAGGTAAGAAGGCAGTGGTATGGCATATGTAAAATTCTGAAAGAGAAAAATTGCCAGCCAAGAATTTTTTCTACAGCAAAGCTCTCCTTCAAATTTCAGGGAGAACTTAAAATTTTCAAAAACAAATGCAGAGAGAATTTGCTAACAAGAGACCTGCCCTACAAGAAATACTAAAGGGAGCTGAGTAAAAAAGAAAGGAGAGAGAGGTCTAGAAAAGGGGACAGAACTGAAAAGTTTTAGTAAGGGTACCTTAAAAGAAAGAGAGACAGGGAAAAAATACTTCTGAGAAACAAAAACCAAATGATATGATGGCTAACTCAAGAACTAACTGCCTTCACAGTAATAACATTGAATGTGAATGGATTAAACTCCCCGTTTAAAAGATACAGATTGGCAGAATGGGTTTAAAAATGTGAACCATCAATATGTTGCTTACAAGAGACTCATCTTAGACCCAGAGACACAAAGAAATGGAAAGTGAAAGGATGGAAAAAAATATCCAATGCAAGCTACAGCCAAAAGAAAGCAGGGGTAGCAACATTAATTGCAGATAAAATAGACTTTAAATGCAAGGATGTCATAAGAGACACAGAAGGACACTATATATTAATAAAAGGGACAATTCAACAAGAAGAAATAACAATCATAAATGCTTATGCACCAATCAAGGTGCCCCTAAGTACATAAAACAAACATTGGTAAAACTGAAGGAAGCAATAGATGTTTCCACAATAATTGTGGGAGACGTCAATACATCACTTTCTCCCATAGATAGATCAACTAGACAGAGGACCAATAATGAAACTGCAAACCTAAAGCATATGAAAAATGAATTAGACTTAACAGACATAGAGCATTACAGCCCAAATCACCAGGATACCCATTCTTCTCTAGTACTCATGGAACTTTCTCCAGGATAGATAATATGCTGGGGCATAAAACAAGCCTCAATAAATTTAAAAATATTGAAATTATTCAAAACATTCTCTGATCACAATGGAATACAACTAGAAGTCAATAACCATCAACGATCTACAAGATTCACAAATAGCTGGAGGTTAAACAACACACTCCTAAACAATCAGTGGCTCAAAGAAGAAATGGCAAGAGAAATTGCCAAATATCTGGAGACAAATGAAAACGAGAATACAGTATATCAAAACTTTTGGGATGCAGGGTGGCAGGGCAAGATGATAGAGTAGTGACATGTGGGTTTTAGCTACTCCTCTGGGGAACTGTGTGGACCGAACACCTCAGGGGAATCTGAGTTTGGACACGTGTCATACAGCAGTCTCCAGCATGTGGAGCAGCTGAGATCAGCAAAATCTGTTAAGTTCTCGCAGCCAGGGGGGGCTGTGCCCCTCCCTGCCAGGCACAACAGACTGTTTTGCAGCTGATTTCCCAAGGAAGGAGGGGCTGTTGGTGCTGGGAACCAGGAAGGAGAACTGCAGTTGCAGAACTGATTAACAAACTCAGACTGCTGAACAAACACTCTAACCATAGATAAACTGAGAACAGATGCTGAAGAATCTGGGAGAGGAGATAGGGCTAGCACAAACAGCAAAAAAAAAACAAAAACAAAAACAGAGACTTTTGGAGTTGGGGGTGAGCATAATACAGAGAAGGGCTGGGGTCAAACAGAATCAGATACATATGCAAACCCAGGGGGTCAGGGCCCTTCTCTGAGAAGCCGGTTTTTCTGATTTCTTGTTTGCTCCTCAATCGCTATCCAACAACTTGTCATTTTGCACTTCAATAGCCCATCAGAACTGCAAGGACAGAATTAAAGGGCTTCTCTTTAAACGGTCTATACTGGGCCTTTCTTTTTCTTTTTTCTATTTTTTATCTTTTTCTCTCTTTTTAAAAAATAACTATTCTAAGTAGCCCATTACAGAAAGCCTCAAAGACTTGCAATTTGGGCCCAGGCAAGAACAGCTAAGATAGCTCTAAGAGACAAAGCAATAAGTCTAGTGGGGAAGACAATTCGCTGAAGGCCATAACTTCCCCCCAAAAAGGGGGCATGGTCCAGCTCGAGTGGCAGCCTTCCTTCAGGGAACTCAGACTCCAGGGGCTGGAATTCAGAAACCAACTTCAGTCAGCCACGCTCCCGACAGGGTCAGGGTCACCAGGAGAAATAATGGTTCCATACCTCCTTACACTGGTGGGGGAGCTGCAGGCTGGCAAGCACCACCTTCTGGACAGGATAGGAGAAGCACAGAATCTAAAGGCCTCATGAGAGGGTCTCCTTCTCAAGGAAACTCCTTACCCTCCTCCTGAGACCTGGGCCTCTCTGGACTGGGAAAACCTGACTGGGGTTAACCATATCTGAGTAGACCCTCACACAAAAAGGCTACATAGAGGCAGGGCAAGAAACAGAAAAACAAAAGGTGAAAAACTCTGGTCAACTAAATTAGAGGCCTAGAATAAGCTGAACTGAACACCAAAGGATAGAGAACAAAGCCAACCAACAAGAAAACCCTAGGTAAAAGAGTGGAAACAAGCTCCAGAATAAACTAATTAAGAAAGTCAGATGTCTAGACAGCTTAAGATAACGAGTCATACTAGGAAACAGGAAAATATGGACCAGACAAAGGAACAAACTAATAGTTCAACCGAGATACAGGAGTTGAAGCAACTAATGCTAAATCAATTCAATGAACTGAAAGAAGAATTAATTAGAAATGTTGAAACAAATCTCCTAAATGAATTCAAAAATCAAGTCAATGAACTGAGAGAAGATACAGCAAAAGAAATGAAGGATGTAAGAAAGACACCAGATGACCATAAAGAAGAATTTGTAAACTTGAAAAAACAAATGGCAGAACTTATGGGAATGAAGGGCATAATACAGATAAAAAAGACAATGGAGGGATACAACAGTAGATTTGAACAGGCAGAAGAAAATATCAGTGAATTGGAAGACAAGACATTTGAATTCATATACACAAAAGAACAGATGGTGAAAAGAATGGAAAAATACAAGCAGGGTCTTAGGGAGCTGAGTGACAACATGAAGCACACGAATATATGTCTTATGGGTGTCGCAGAGGGAGAAGAGAGGGGAAAAGGAGCAGAAAGAATAATAGAAGAAATATTCACTGAAAATTTCTCAACTCTTATGAAAGACAGAAAATTACAGATTCAAGAAGTACAGCGGACCCCAAACAGAATAGATCCCAACAGACCTACTCCAAGACACTTACTGATTCAGACTGTCCAATGTCAAAGACAAAGAGAGAATTGTGAAAGCAGGAAGAGAAAGGCAATCCATCACATACAAGGGAAGCTCGATAAGACAATGTACAGATTTCTCTACAGAAACCATGGAGACAAGAAGACAGTGGTATGATATATTAAAAATACTGAAAGAGAAGAACTGCCAACCAAGAATTCTATATCCGGCAAAACTGTCCTTCAAAAATGAGGGACCAAAAGGAGCCAAGAGGTCACTCTGGTGGGCACTCTTATGCACACTTTAGACAACCCTTTTTAGGTTCTAAAGAATTGGGGTAGCTGGTGGTGGATACCTGAAACTATCAAACTACAACCCAGAACCCATGAATCTCGAAGACAGTTGTATAAAAATGTAGCTTATGAGGGGTGACAATGGGATTGGGAAAGCCATAAGGACCACACTCCACTTTGTCTAGTTTATGGATGGATGAGTAGAAAAATAGGGGAAGGAAAACAAACAGACAAAGGTACCCAGTGTTCTTTTTACTTCAATTGCTCTTTTTCACTCTAATTATTATTCTTGTTATTTTTGTGTGTGTGCTAATGAAGGTGTCAGGGATTGATTTAGGTGATGAATGTACAACTATGTAATGGTACTGTAAACAATCGAAAGTACGATTTGTTTTGTATGACTGCGTGGTATGTGAGTATATCTCAATAAAATGAAGATTAAAAAAAAAAAAAAAGCCTAGAGACTTTTGACACATATGTAATGATATTCTTCAAAATGTGGATTAACAGTAAGCTCAATAAAAGTCTCAAACAAAAAAAAAAAAAAATTCATTGTACACTTAACATGAGTGAATATTATAACTACATTATAATATTATGCTATGCAAATTATACTTCAATAAAGCTTTTTTGAAAAAATAAAAAAATAAAAAAATAAAAAAATGAGGGAGAGTTTAAAATATTTTCAGACAAACAGACACTGACAGTTTGTGAATAAGAGACCAGTGCTACAGGAAATACTAAAGGAAGTGCTACAGGCTGATAGGAAAAGACAGGAGACAGAGGTTTGGAGAAGAGTGTAGAAATTAAGATTATCAGGAAGGGTAAAAGGAGAGAGAGGGAAAAATAAGACATGACATATAGAATCCAAAAGACAAAATGGCAGAAGAAAGTACTGTCCTTACAGTAATAACACTAAATGTTCATGGATTAAACTCCCCAATAAAAAGACACAGACTGACAAAATGGATTAAAAAACAGGACCCATCTATATGCTGTCTACAAGAAACTCTCACTTTAGACAAAAGGACAAAAACAGGCTGAAAGCGAAAGGTAGGAAAAATATATTTCACGCAAACAACAACCAGATAAAAAAGCAGGAGTAGCAATATTAATATCAGACAAATTAGACTTCAAAAGTAAACAATTAAAAGAGACAAAGAAGGACACTATATATTAATAAAAGGGTCAAGGTCATCAAAAAACATAACAATCATAAATATTTATGTACCAAAGCCAGAGTGCCCCCAAAATCATGAGGCAAACACTGAGTACACTGAAAGGAGATGTAGGTAACTCTACAATAACAGTGGGAGACTTCAATACACCACTCTCATCGATGGATAGAACTTCTAGACAGAGGGTCAATAAGAAATGAAGATGTTGAATTGTACAATAAATGAACTAGACTTGACAGACATTTATAGAACACTACACACCACAGCAGCAGGATACACATTTTTCTCAAGTGCTCATGAAACATTCTCTAGGATACACCACACGTTGGGTCACAAAGCAAGTCTCAAGAAATTTAAAAATATTCATATTATAAAAAACACTTTCTCAGATCATAATGGAATGAAGTTGGAAATAAATAACAAGAAGAATTATAAAATTCACAAATATATGGAGGCTAAACAACACACTCTTAGAAAACCAGTGGGTAAAGGAAGAAATTACAAGAGAAATCTGTAAATACACAACATATCAAAACTTATGGGATGCAGCAAAGGTGGTGCTGAGAGGGAAATTTATTGCCCTAAATGCCTGTATTAAAAGAGAAGAGAACAAAAACTGATGAATCAACAGTTCACTTGGAGGAACAAGAGAAAGAACAGCAAACTAACCCCAAAGCAAACAGAAGGAAATAAATAACAAAGATTAGAGCAGAAATAAATGAACCTGAGAACAGGAAAACAATAGAGAGAATCAACAAAAACAGAAGTTGGTTCTTTGAGATAATCAACAAAATTGATGGACCCCTAGCTAGGCTAACAAACAAACAAAAAAAAGACAGCAGATGCAAATAAATGCAATCAGAAACAGAGAAGGAACATAACTACTGACCTTGCAGAAATAAAGGCAATAATGAGAAGACACTACAAACAACTACATGCTAATAAACTAGACAACTTAGACAAAATGGACAACTTCCTAGAAAAGCATAAACCAACATTGACTCCAGAAGAAATAGACAACCTCAACAAACCAACCACAAGTAAAGAAATTGAGTCAGTCATCAAAAACTTACGGGATGCAGCAAAGGCGGTATTGAGGGGGAAATTTATAGCTCTAACTACATACATTAAAAAGGAAGAAAGAGCTAAAATCAAAGAACTAATGGAACAACTGAAGAAGCTAGAAAATGAACAGCAACCAATCCTAAACCAAGTAGAAGAAAAGAAATAACAAGGAATAAAGCAGAAATAAATGATATAGAGAACAAAAAAAAAAGAGAGAGAATAAATACAACCAAAAGTTGGTTCTTTGAGAAGATCAACAAGATTGACAAGCCCTTAGCTAGACTGACAAAATCAAAAAGAGAGAAGACCCAAAAAAACAAAATAATAAATGAGAGAGGGGCACTACTGCCGGTCCAGAAGAAATTTTAAAAAATCATAAAGGATGCTCTGAACAACTGTACATCAACAAACCAGATAATCTAAAGGAAATGAACAATTTCCTGGAAACAAATGAACAACCTAGACTGACCAGAGAAGAAACAGAAGACCTCAACAAACTAATCACAGGCAAAGAGATCCAATTAGTCATCAAAAAGCTTCCCTCAAAAAAAGCCCAGGGCCAGATGGGTTCACAGGGGAATTCTAACAAACTTTTCAAAAAGAACTGACACCAATCTTACTTAAAATCTTTCAAAACAATGAAGAAAATGGAACACTACCTAACTCATTTTATGACGCTAATATCACTCTAATACCAAAACTAGGTAAAGATGCTACAAGAAAAGAAATCTACAGGCTAATCTCCCTCAGGAATATAGATGCAAAAATTATCAACAACATACTTGCAAACTGAATCCAAAGATACATTAAAAAAATCATACACCATGACCAAGTGGGGTTCATTCCAGGCATGCAAGGATGGTTCAACATAAGAAAATCAATCAATGTAATATAACACATTAACAAATCAAAGGGGAAAAACAAATGATCATCTCAATAGATGCTGTAAAAGCATCTGACAAAATTCAGCATCCTTTTTTGACAAAATTCAACATCCTTTTTTGATAAAGACACTTCAAAAGGTGGGAATTGAAGGAAACTTCCTCAATGTGATAAAGGACATATACGAAAAACCCACAGACAGCATATTACTCAATGGCAAGAGGCTGAAAGCCTTCCCTCTAAGATCAGGAGGGAGACAAGGATGCCCGCTGTCACCACTGTTATTCAACATTGTGCTAGAAGTGCCTAGCTGGGGGCAATCAGGCAAGACAAAGAAATAAAAGGCATCCAATTTGGAAAGGAAGAAGTAAAACTGTCATTATTTGCAGATGATATGATCTTGTATCTAGAAAACCCTGAGAAATCGACAACACAGCTACCTGAGCTAATAAACAAACTTAGCAAAATAGCAGGATACAAGATTAATGCACATAAGTCAGTAATGTTCTTATGCACTAGAAATGACCTAACTGAAGAGACACTCAAGAAAAAGATTCCATTCTCAATAGCAACTAAAAAATCAAGCACCTAGGAATAAACTTAACCAAGATGTAAAAGACCTATAGAAAATTACATAATTTTACTAAAAGTATCAGAAGGGGACCTAAAAAGATGGAAAAAATATTCTGTGCTCATGAATATGAAGGCTAATGTCATTAAGATATCAATTCTACCCAAACGCATCTATAGATCAATGCAATTCCAGTCAAATTCCAACAACCTACTTTGCAGAATTGGAAAAGCTAGTTATCAGATTTACTTGGAACGGAAAGATGCCTCAAACTGCTAAAAAACATTCTAAAAAAGAAAAATGAAGTGGGAGGACTTACACTTCTTGACTTTGAAGCTTACTATAAAGCCACAGTAGTCCAAAACAGCATGAATTGGCAGAAAGATAGATATATTGATCAATGGAATCAAACTGAGAATTTGGAGATAAGACCCCCAGATCTACGGTAGACTGATCTTTGATAAGTCCAAATCCACTGAACTGGGACAAAACAGTCTCTTCAACAACTGGGGCTGGGAGAGCTGGATAGCCATATTCAAAAGAATGAAAGAGGACTCCTAACTCATACCCTACACAAAAATTAACTCCAAGTGGATCAAAGACCTCAATATAAGAAACAGTACCATAAAACTCCTAGAAGATAATGTAGGGAAACATCTTCAAGACCTAGTATTAGGAGGTCACTTCTTAGACCTTACACCCAAAGCACAAGTAATGAAACAACAAATAGATATGGGAACTCCTCAAAATTAAAAGCGTCTGCAGTTCAAAGGAATATGTCAAAAAGGTGAAGAGGCATTCAACTCAATGGGAAAAAAACTTTGGAAACCATGTATCTGATAAAAGACTGATATCTTGCATATACAAGGAAATCCTACAACTCAATGATAATAGTACAAACAACCCAATTATAAAATGGGCAAAAGATATGAAAAGACATTTCTCTGAAGACGAAATACAAATGGCTAAAAAACAAATGAAAAAATGTTCATCTTCACTTGCAATTAGGGACATATAAATTAAGATGACAATGAGATATCATCTCATACCAATTAGATTGGCTGCTATTAAACAAACAGGAAACTACAAATGCTGGAGAGGATGTGGAGAAATTGAAACCCTTATTCATTGCTGGTGGGATTGTATAATGGTACAGCCACTCTGGAAGACAGTCTGGCAGTTTACTTAGAAAACTAGATATTGAGTTACCCTACGATCCAGCAATTTCACTTCTCAGTGTATACCCAGAAGATCTGAAAGCAGTGACACGAACAGATATTTGCACACCGATTGATGTTCATAGTGGCATTGTTCACAATTACCAAGAGATGGAAACAATACAAATGCCCTTCAACAGATGAGTGGATAAAAAAATGTGGTATATACACACGATGGAATACTACGCAGCAGTAAGAAGGAACAAGGTCATGAAACATGACAACATGGATGAACCCTGAAGACATAATGCTGAGTGAAATAAGCCAGACACAAAAAGAAAGATACTGTATGCTACCACTAATGTGAACTCTGTGAAATATGTAAAATAAATATCTTATATTGTAATACATAGGGGTCCCAGAGATAGATGGCAACTAATGAAGGGGAACAATAATCTAATAAGAACAGATAGATATTGAGGGTAATCTTAATGATATGGGAATGCTCAGGAATGACTATGGTTTGTTAATTTTCTTTGGGTATGGTAGGAACATGCTGGAAGCAATGTACTGAGTTTAGGTTATTTGTTTTTCTTATTCCTTTGTTTCAGATGTGGTTTTTATTAATTTTTTGATAAAGTTTTTAAAAAACACCATAAAAAAATCAATGTAATTATCATATTAACAAACTTTTTTTAAAAAAAGAAGATCAGTTCAGTGGGTACATAAAAAGCCCTTGACAAAATCCAAAATCCATTCCTGGAAAAAAAAAAAAAAAAAACCTCCCAGTAAATTAGACACAGAATGGAATTTCCTCAGTCTGGAAAAACTCAACAGATAACATCATACTTACTGGTGAAAGGTTAAATGCTTTCTCCCTAAGATCAGGAAAAAGATAAGGATGTCCACTCTCATCACTTCTATTCAGTTACGTACTGGAGTTCTAGCCAGTGCAACCAGGCAACAAGAAGATATTAATGGCATAAAGAATGGGGGGAAAAGGAATAAAAACTTTTATCTGAAGACAACATGATTGGGTATACAGAAAGTCCTATGGAATTCACCACCTCCCCCCAAAAAAAACCTACTAGACTTAATAAGCAAGTTTAGCTGATTAAGCTAAATACAAAACCAATATACAAAAATCAATTGTGAACCACAATGAGATAGCACTTCATACCCACTAAAACAGCTATAATAAAAAATGGAAAATAACAAGTGTTGACAAGAATGTAGAAAAATGAAGCCCTCATACACTCCTGTTGAGAATGTAAAAACTGCAGTGCTATGGAAAACAGTTGGGCAGTTCTTCAAAAGGTTAAACATAGAGCTACCAAATGACTTAATTCCACTCTAAAAAATTGAAAACACATGTTCTCACAAAAATTTGTCCAAGAATGTTCATAGCAGCATTATTCATAGTACCCCAAAAGTGAAAACAACCCAAATGTCTATCAAATGATGAACGGATAAACAATGAAAAAAAGAAATAAAGTATTGATTCACGCTACAACATTGATAAATCCTGAAAGCATTATGTTTAGTGAACAGACACAAAAGGTCATACATGGCATGATTCCATTTATATGAAATGTCCAAAATAGGCAAATTTGTGGAGACAGAAAGTAGTTTAGTGGTTTCCAGGGGCTGGGGAGAGGGGAGATTGGGGACTGCCTACTAACGGGCATAGGGTTTCTTTCTGGTGTGATGGAAATGTTCTGGAATTAGATAATGGTAATAGTTGCACACCATTATAAACATACAAAAACACTGAAATGTACACTTCTGAAATGGCTAAAATGGTGAATTTTATGTTATATGTATTTTATCTCCATAAAAAAACTACCTAAAAATTGCATTTCTATATATTAGCAATATACCATCCAAAAATGAAATTATGAAAACAATTTTGTGCACAATAGCATAGAAAAAATTATCAAAGGAACTGCAAGATCTGTACACTAACAACTACAAAATACTGATGACAGAAATCAAAGGGAACATAAATGGATAGATAAATTATGTTCAGATTGGAAGACTTGCTAGCAGAACGATAATTCAACCCAAACTAATCTTTAGATTCACACAATCCCTATCAAAATCCCAGCAGGCTTTTTTTTGTAGAAATTGATGAGTCAATCCCAAAATTTATATGGAAATGTAAAAGACCTAGACTGGCCAAAACAATTTTGACAAAGAATAACAAAGTTAAACAACATACCCTACCTAATTTCAAAACATACTATAAAGCTGTGGTTATCAAGATGGGATAGATGTGGAACAGATAACAAAATCCAAAAATAAGTCTACACATTTGTAACCAAATGTTTTTTTGACAAAGATGCCAAAGTAATTCGCTAGAGAAAGGATGGTCTTCTCAACACATGGTGCTGGAACAATTGGATATACGTAGGTCATACACACACAGACACACAAAATGAAGAACTTAGACTCTGACCTCACACTATACATAAAAATTAACTCAAAATAGATCACAGATACAAATATAAGACCTAAAACAATAAAACTTCCAGAAGAAAACATAGGAGAAAATCTTTGTGGCCTTCGGTTTGGCAAAAAATTTCTTGGTTATGTCATCAAAAGCATGATCTATTAGGAAAAAAATTCATCAATATTAAAAACTTTTTCTCTTCCATAAACACCATTAAGAAAATGAAAAGACAAGCCACAGACTGGAAGAAAATACTTGCAAATCACATAACTGATCAAGGACTTAAATCCAGAATATATAAAGAACATAACTCCATAATAAGAAGATAGGCAAGCAAACTTTAAAATGGGCAAAATATTTTGAGACATTGCACCAAAAAAGATACATGAATGGCCAATAAGGTGTATGAAAAGATGCTCAACATCATTAGTTATTAGGGAAATACAAGATAATACATAATGAGTTACCACTACAGATCCTCTAGAATGGCTTTAATTTAAAAGACTGACAATCTAAATGCTGGTAAGAATGTGTAGAAACCAGAACCCTCATACTATGCTGGTGGAAAATATAAAGTGGTTTAATCACCACTTTGGAAAACAGTTTGGTAGTTTTTTCAAAAGGCAAATATACATTCCTCATATGACCCAGCAATTCCACTCCTAGGCATCTACCCAAGGGAAATTTTTAAATATGTCCACACAAAGACTTAAGCATGAATATTCATAGCAGCATTATTCATCATAGCTCAAAACTGGAAAACAATCCACATTTCTATCAACTGGTGAATGGATAAACAAAATGTGGTATATCTATACAATGGAATGCAATTTAGTAATAAAAAGAACAAACTACTGATACACACAACAACATGGATAAACCTGCTAAGTGAAAGAAGACAGACACAAGAGACTACTTATGGTATGGTTCAATTAATAAGAAATTTCGAGAAAAGGCATCAACTATAGAGACAGAAAGTAAAACAAAGGATGCCTGAGGGTGGGGTGCAAATGGTCACAAGGGAACATTTTGGGGAGATGGAAGGGTTTTAAAACTGGAGGGTGGTAAGCTATCACAACTGAAATATTTACTACAACTCACTGAACTATACCCTTACAACAGGCGAATTTATGAAGGTGTTAATTATACCTTGATAAAGCTGTTTTTTAAAAAAGTAAACTGTGCAAAGTACTCACCATTGTAACCTTCAAGAACAGAATCAATAATAGGCCTTGCAGTTAAGTTATAGACATCAAGTTGATTACTCTCTGGTCCAAAAACAGTATCAAAAGTAAATGTCTTTGGAGGTTCATTGGAAGAATCAGTCTTATGTACTGTGATAGTTCCTCTCATTTCATCCACACTTACGGCCTGTCTGTAGCACATTGATTTTTCTCTCTCATTGAGGGGCCGGCACCTAACAACAACCTTCACATTATCGCAGCTTTCCGGCTTCTCTGATTTGTTGATCTGGTGGAGAAAATACTCACAGATAACAAAAAGAACAGTTACTTTTACCCTTAACAAATTATATTTATAATTTCAGAGGAGCCACTTGGCCATCTCAGTGCCATGCACTTAATTAAGCATTCCATAAAGTCTTGCAGATACATAGAAAAAGCTTATTAAAAAACATGAATCGTGGCTTCTTTTACAACACAAAGGAAGGGAAAGAAAACATAATTACATGTATAGTAAATGCTGTTTAAGCAAAAAATCAACCAGGATACTACAGATTGTCTTTCCTAACAAAAATCCCTGACATCGAGTTCCTGCCTGCAGGAAAAAACATGTGAACATGGTTAACAACTTTACTTCAAGAACATAGTACATGCCTTAAGACTTTGTTTTACTTTCTAGAGTAAAATGTTTTTGATCTTATAATATATCCATAAATAGGCTTATGCTCTCTAGAGCAGACAAGAATAAAGGCAGAAAAGAAAGTACCATGGCAGAGAAAAATGTCTTCGTATGACTCTAATTATGAAAATTTGTATATGTAAAGTTTCCATTCTGAAATCTGATATAATTAAGATTCATTAAAACATAGTTCCATTATTGAAGTGCAGAAATTCATTTAGTTCAACAGATATCTGTTAAGTGTCTATTGTTTCAGATACTCTTCTAAGCATTAGAGAAACAAATATAAGCCATTGTCATTGACCCTGACTTTGTCACTGAGAGGTAACAGATTACATCAATACAACACACTTCTTACCACCCTAGTCTAGCTCACCATCATCTCAGCCCTGGATTATTACAAACCTCCTAACTGTACCCCTGTATCTAATTAGGTTCCCCTACAGTATGTTCTTTACATGGCAGTCAGAATCAAACAAATCTAATCATGTCATTCCCTTACTTAAAACTTTTCAATGGTTTCCCACAGATCATAAGATAAAAATCAAAATGCTTAAAAGTCATCTGTAAAATCCGGCTCCAGCCCATGCCTGCCTCTTCCAGCCTTATCCCACAAGCTACCTGGCTTGGCATCCTTAGCCACAGTCACACTGGCCTTTCAGGCCTTTTGTATTCACCATGCTCTTTCTCATCACAGGCCTTTCCATGTGCTGTTCTGTGCTACCTAGAACATTCCTCACTTCCCTCTTCATTTAGTTAACATCTACTTATCCTTCCAATCTCAGCTCAATAGCAACTTCATCTGGGAAGGTTTCCCTGGTTAGGTTAAATCCTCCTGTTACAGGATCTTATGGCACCCCGTCCCTCTCCTTCATCATCACTTACCCGTTACAATTTTACTTTTTTTGCTCCTTACTTGGTTAATGTCCTGTCTTGCTCTCCCACTAGACCAGAAGATGCAAAATGGGAAGGGAGAGGGCTGAATTCAGGCCACATTAACCTCACACGAGCATTTAATTTTTTTAATTAACTGCTACAATTTTTAAATTGAGAAATTTCACAAAAAATAATAATTTCTAGATTCTCTTGGAAAATTAGATGATCTCATAGCTTTAAGCCAGCATTCATTCCTACATGGCAACACTTTCCAATCCACCAGACTCCACACTTCGTTCATTAACATTAAGTGTCTTGTCTCTGTAAACATGTATAGTTTTCACGTCTGACCAAGAAGGCAGGCTTCCCTCCTCCCAAGGTTAAGAACTTAGCCTGTTTTGCTCACCATTGTTATCGCCAGTGCCTAGCTCGTGGCTGGTACTTAATATTGGATTACTTGGAAGCACTAACTATTTAATGCTAAATGCCAAGCACTGTCCTTCAAGTTTTCTTGTGTATTATTTTATTTCATCCTCATAACAACCCCATGAGTAAAAGTTTAAATATGTGGAAACTAAGGGGTCAGACATTAAATTGCCCAAAGCCTCACAACTAGTAATAACCGCACACGACTCAAGTTTTCTCCATGACCCTGTTCCGTATTTACAATGCCCCCATATCATGTGCACGTAACGATCTGTGAAATCCTATAAGATAAGCATTACTCCTTCCCGCCCCCACCCCCAAAAGACACCACTGGTTACATTCTGCACTGTAAGCTAAAGCGCCACTAGAGGAATGACAGCTCCCGCCTAGGACAGTCCGAGTCAGGGGCCTCGCTTTGTCGCCTTCCGGCACCTGGCTCTGCGGCGCAGAGGCCCCACCCGCTGCAGAGCACCCAAAGCAGACCTCCGCTGCCACCCCCAGACGTCCTTCCCAAAGGGCAGGGCTGGAGTGAGAACGCATCCTAGAACGCAGCGCCTTTATGCCGAGCAGCGCAGGCACCGCAGGATGCAGCAAAGACAAAAGCGGCAAAGCCTGCCCTCGGGTCCCTCCCAGGGCCGGCTGGACGCCCGCGGGCCACAGGCAGACCCCACAGGCTCCAAAACCGCGTGGGACCGCGGAGCCGGCCCTGCCCCGCCCCAGCCCGGCCACCCGCCTGCTCCGCGCCTCCATGGCAACGGCCGCGCCCCCGGGCCAGGCCTCAGGGATGAGGAGGAACCCCAGCGGCTGAGTGATTCTCCTCACCGGCATCGTGGGGCCCCCTCCCCGTGCCCGACGGACTGTCCCCGCCCACGAAGCAGCCCAACGACACAGGGTTAGTGCGAGAGGCAGACCAGAGATCATCAAACCACTTCCTCGGCGTTTCTGGAGACTGCGGCTCCTCGAGCGAGAGAGGCTCAGGGGCGCATGCGCAATCCGAGCTCGCCCCACCCTATCGTCCAAGGCCTCTGGCTCCTACCGCCTCTTGAATACGCCTGCGCCGACCTTTTCGACTCTATCTCCTAGGACGCCACTCTGAGGCCGCGCCTGCGCAATGCTGAAATTCCCCAGCGGTAGCAACCTGGCCTGCACTGGTGCAGGGATCCTAGACAGCCAAGGGTTAGACGGCGGAGGCTCCTAGGTTGCGAAGCCCATTTTCTGGGTCTAGTAATACCTCTAATATTAAAAACAACAATAGCAAATGTATGTTAGGCTTTATTGTTTCCCAGCTCGAGAACTAAAGACTTTAAGGCAGCTTAATTGCTGACTTGTGTATGACTTGTCTCACCATTAGAAGGTGAAGTCGGGGAGTAGCTTGTAGGTATTCTCACATGTACTTCCAGAGCCTAGAGAAGCACCTGGCTCAGAGTAGAATTTCAATATATATTGTGAAAGAACAAATGATCCTTCTTTCCAGTCTGAACCTTTTCTCCCACTGCCTACTTGACATCTCTTGACATCTCTATTTGGATGTGCAATAAGCATTTCAAGTTTGCCCAAAATTGAAATCTTGATTTCTGTATCCTCCCCACCCTAGCACCTACAAAAAAAAAAAATCTCCCCTTTCAGACTTCCCTCATCTCAATAAATGGCAGCCCCATTCTCCCAGTTCCTCAGGCCAAAAACAAAGAACAGTGTCCTTTTTCTCATATCCAATATCCAATCCTTCAACAGAGCCTGTTGGATCTACCTTCAAAGTAGATGCAAAATTTGACCTCTTACCACCACCATCTCTCACCTCCATTGCTACAACAGCTCAGAACCGGTTTCCCTGCTTCCATCTTGTTGCCTTTGTAGCGTATTTTCAATACAGAACCAGAGTGAAAGCTTTAGATGTCATACTGAGTCTTTCCCCTGATTTCCCATCTTACAGAGTAAAAGCTACAATCCTCCCTCTTTGTCATTCTGCATCAACCCCACAGGCCTCCCTGCTTCATCTAGCATTCCAGGCATGCTTCCATCTTAGCCTGCAAGAACTTTTGCATTTGCAGTACAAACTCATGAAAATAACTATAAAGCATTTTACATAAGCGCCAGGCAGCTGTTTCTACTAAGCACTTTATATTAATCCACATGATAATCCTTTGAAATGGGTAACATTGTTACCCCCTATTTTACAGATAAAAACTGAAGCACAGGGCAGTTAAGTAAACATGTCCAAGTCAAACAGACAGAAAGTGGCACCAGCCAGGATCCAAACCCAGGCAGCCAGAAAGCTCTTCCTTTAGATATCCACCTGACTCACTCCCTCACCTACTTCAGAAGGTCTTTGCTCAAGTATCACCATCTCAGTGAGGCCCACCCCAACTATTTAAAACTACAACTTTTATCCCAGCTCTTTCTTATCTCCCCTTCTACTTTATACTCCTTCATACTACTTATTATCATCTAATATATGTATATATACATACACATATATAAACTGCTTTGTTGATATATAATTCATATGCCGTACAATTCACCAATTGAAATTGCACATATTCAATGACTTTTAGAATATACACAAAGATGTGCAACCATTATCACCATAAACTTTAGAACATTTTCATCATTGCAAAAGAGAAACAACCTATACCCATTATTCAACCTCCACCCCTGCCCCAGGCAACCACTAATCTACTTTCCGTCTCTACAGATTTGTCTATTCTGGATATTTCATATAAATGGAATCATACAGTGTGTGGTCCTTTGTGACTGACTTCTTTCATTTATCATACTGTTTTTCAAAATTCATTCATTCATGTTGCAATATGTGTCAGTACTTTCATTTTTATAGCCAAATAAAGTTCCAGTGTCTACACATACTACATTCTGTTTATCCATTGATCAGCTGATGGACATTTGGGTTGTTTCCCACTTTTTGGCTATTATGAATAATGCTGCTATGAACATACATGTACAAGTTTATGTGTAAACACAAGTTTTCATTGCTCTTGGGTATATACATAAGGAGTGGGAATTACTGGATCATTTGCTAACTATAATGTTTAACATTTGACGAAATGTCAAACTTTCCCAAAGTGGCTACAACCATTTTACATTTCCCTCAGCCATTATGAGGGTGTCAATTTCTCCACAGTCTCAACAACACTACTTATTGTCTGTCTTTTCTAATATAACCATGCTAGCAGTGTAAAGTAGTATTTGGTTTGGACTTGCATTTCCTTGATGACCAATTATTTTGAGCATCTTTCATGTGCTTATTGGCCATTTGTATATCTTCTTTGGAAAAAATGTCTATTCAAATTCTTTCCTTATTTTAAATTAGGCTGTCTTTTTTTATTATTTAGTTGTAAAAGTTCTATATATATATATTCTGGATACAAGTTCCTAATCAGATATATGATGTGCAAATATTTCCTCTCATTCTATGAGTTGTATTTTCATGTTCTTGATCATGTCCTTTGAAGCATAAAAGTTTTTAATTTTGAGAAGTCCAATTAATTTTTTCTTTTGTCACTTGTATTTTTTTTGCCATTAGCTAAGAAACAATTTCTAACATCAAATTCCTAAGTTTTCTTCTAAAGAACTTGTAGTTTTAGCACTTACATTTTGATCTATGATCCATTTTGAGTTATTTTTTAGTAGAGCATGAAATAGAGATCTTTTGCATATGGATACCCAATTTTCCCAGCACCATTTGTTGAAAAGACTATTCTTTCCCCCATTAAATTGTCTTCATTCCATAGTCTATTTTGTCTGATATTAATATAGCCAGTGAAGTATGGTTGCTGCTTCCTTGTTATATCTTCTTGCATCTTTTTACTCTCAACACATATGCATATTTGAATCTAAAGTGTGTCTCCTATAGAGAGTACATAGTTGAATGTTGCTATTTTTATCCAGTGTAGCAATCTCAGCCTTTTAATTGGATTGTTTAATCCATTCATTTTTAATGTTATTTGTGATATAGTTGTGTTTAAATCTGCCATTTTACTTTTTTTTTTCTATATGGCTTATGTCTTTTTTCCCATTTGTTCCTCCTTTACTGCTCTCTTTTGCATTAAGTGAATATTTCCAGTTTAATATTTAATCCTTTAATGAATTTTTTAATATATATTTTTAGTTATTTTCTTAGTGGTTGCTTTAGGGCTTAAAATATACATCTTAACTTATCAGGATCTACTTCAGATTTATACAGACTAACTCCAGAGTGATATAGAAATGTTAATCTTTTATAGCTCCAGTACCACTTCCCCTCTTTGTGCTATTATTGTTGTAAATATTATAGCTATATATGCAACAAACCCAATAATACTTTATTATAATTATTATATTATATAATTTTATGTCTTTTAAAGAAGCTAAGAGAAGAAAGGAGAACAAGTGTATATTTACAGACTTTGTTATATTAACCTTACTATTTAGCATTTCTGGTTCTCTTCATTTCTTCTTGTGGAGTTGAGCTATCATTTGGCATCATTTCTTTACTCCACTACAGCTTTGCACCTATCCACCTACTTTATGCTGTTATTGTTAAATATATTACATTTCTACATGTTAGAGGCCCAATAATACAATTATACATATTGTGTATACAATTGCTTTTAAATCTGTTAAGAAAAGAAAGGAGAAGAAATATACAATTATACTATTTTTTTTTTCAGATATTTAAACCATACTTGATTGTAATGAGGTATTTTATTAGAACTGTTTTTAAAAAATGCTAGCAGTTCTGGGCTTGCAAGAGACCCTAATATTAGCAGCTTCTTTGGATTTACAAACCCATAAATAGGTGGATGCTGTTTGACTTTTTTTTTTTATCTTCATTTTATTGAGATATATTCACATACCACGCAGTCATACGAAACAAATCGTACATTCAATTGTTCACAGTACCATTACATAGTTGTACATTCATCACCTAAATCAATCCCTGACACCTTCATCAGCACACACACAAAAATAACAAGAATAATAATTAAAGTGAAAAAGAGCAATTGAAGTAAAAAAGAACACTGGGTACCTTTGTCTGTTTGTTTGTTTCCTTCCCCTATTTTTCTATTCAATTATACTATTTTATGATTACCTACATATACTATTTTATGATTACTTTACCAGTGCTGTTCATTTTTTGGCATGGATTTGATTTTCCTTCTGGGGTAATTTGCTTTCAGCCTGAAGAACTTCCTTTAGTATTTTTCACAAGATGGGCATGCTAGCAAGTTTTTTTATTTATTTATTTATCTGGGAATGTCTTTATTTCACCTTCTGTAATCTATCTGGGAATAAGATTCTTATTGACAGTTTTGTTTTGTTTAGTTTAGTTTTGTTTTTTCTTTCAGCACTTAGAATATGTCATCCTACTACCTGCTGGCCTCAGGATTTCTGATGAGAAGTCAGCTATTAATCTTTTTGGGGTTCCTTTCTACATGATGACTCATTTTTCTCTTGATGCTTTCCAAATTTTCTCTTTGTAGTGACTTTCATTATTTTTACTATAATGTATCTGAGTATGGATCTCTGCATTTATCCTACTTGGATGTCATTGAACTTTTTGAATATGGTGATTGTTTTTCATCAAATTTGTGACATTTTCAGCCATTATTTCTTCAAATATTTTTTCTGTCCCTTCCACTCTCTTTTCCTTCTGGTACTCTCATTACTTGTACATTGGTGAGCTTAATGGTGTCCCATAATTCTCTGAGATGTTGTTCCTTTTCTTAATTCTTTTTTCTATCTGTTCCTCAGATTGAATAACCTTTATTGACCTATCTTCAAGTTCACTGATTCTTTCTTCTGCCAGCTCAAATCTACTATTGAACCCCCGAAGACAATTTTTCATTTTGTGTATTGTACTCTTCAGCTCCAAATTTTCATTTTGTGTATTGTACTCTTCAGCTCCAAATTTTCATTTGTATCTTTTTTATAATTTGTATCTTGTGATTGATAATATTTATTTGATAAGCCATTGTCATACTTTCATTTACTTCTTTAATCATGGTTTCTTTTAGTTCTTTGGGCATATTTATGATGGCTGCTTTGAAGTCTTTCCTGGCTAAGTCCAGAATTTGGGCCCTCTCAAAGGCAGTTTCTATTGCCTGCTTTTTTTCTGGGCATGGGACAAACTTTCCTGTTTCATTGCATGTCTCATAATTTTTTTTGAAAACTGGACATTTTAGATACTATATTGTAGCAACTCTAGATTGTGATCTCCCATTCCCCCTTCACTCCAAATCTTATTATTCACAAATGAAATGCTTGTTCATTTATTTAGTGACTTGGCTGGGCTATTTCCCCCTGCAGTGTGCAGCCTCTGAGGTCACTCGTCCTAGGACACAGCCTTGGACATGCACCCTGTTACCCTGTGATGATAGTGGTGTTAGCAGGACTGTCTTTGAATATCTCTCACCCTGATCTCTCTGTTAAGTTGTATGCTTCTTTTAGTATCACACTCAGTTGTTAGCCTCTACTGATGAGGTCTGATTGCACAGTTGTTTTTGACAATAAATTGCTCCAATCTGCTTCAATTAAATCTGAGGATCTTTGCAAGAGTTGTTTTTGAGACTAGTATTTGAGGCTTTTTCTAACCCCAGGATGGCTCTTCTCAGATGTCTCTTTCCCTGCTTCTCTCTGTTAAAACACAAGCTGGTCTACAATTTATTTGCTCTCATGTTGCTACCAGCCTCCTCTTAATTGCTTACTCCCTAAATCTCCAGGTTTTTTAAGACCTCCCAGTTTTTAAGAACTTCTCCATGATCTGTCCCAAATAAAGTCAGTTCTTTGGGGAGAACTACAGAGCTCTTTATTCTGCCTCTCCTCCTAGGCAAAACCTCTGCACAACTGCGCTGGAAATGGGGGTTGCAACAGTGGTCTTCTTCTCACAGAGTGACACTCCTACTTGACAAGTGGAGCAACAGTCTTCTTGGCTTGTCTCTCCCAGCATAGATTCTCTGCCCCATGAGTAGCTGGGGCAGGGTGATCTAGGTCTAGTATTCTTCCAGTAGAGCTGCCCCTATAGGAGTGGAGGCTGGTTGGAGGAAAAGAGCCCCAAACCTCTCAGCCCTTTTGCCTAGAATAGAACACAGAGCTGGCAGTAGGGGAAGGGGGTGAGAAATGCTGGCAGTCTGCTCCTCCCTAGACTGGGAACTGAGTATACAGGGAGGCCTGTCTTCTTGGCTGCACCCACCAGCAATAGAGCTTCCATCATGCTGAGCTAGCGTGGTGGGGAGTATGGAGCAGGTCATGGCTCAAAGTCTACAGAGTCTTGCTATTATTACTGAAATTTAGTTGATTCCCTTGAATAAACATTTCTCTATTTGTTGAATGTCATCAGGACAATTTCCTGAGACTTTAAGTGGTTGTTCTTTGCGTGTATTTTTTTTTAAGAATTTTCACAGTTATGGTTGTTTCACTGTGGAGAGGGTCTGCACAGTTCCACACACCCCCATTCCACAAGTTGACCTCTTGTCATATATTTTAATGTAAAATTTTAAGAAAATATAATTTACATATGGAAAAGTGCACAAATCGTAAGTGTGCAGTTCAATTTTCACATGTTGATCACACCTGTGTAATCAGCATTTTATCAAAATAGAAGACTTACCAGTTCCCCAGAAGTCTCTGTGTTCCCTGCCAGTCTCTACCACCCCCACCCCCCCTCACCTCGCCCACAAGGATAACCACTATTTTGACTCTAACAATGTAGATTGGTTTATACTCTATATAAATGGAATAATACTTATGAAACTTGGTGTATATTTGTGAATATTTTGTTTGTGAACATTTTCCATCTTTTTGGGTATACCAGTTTATTGCTACAGTTGTTCATTGCAGGGTAGTATTCTATTGTGTGAACATACCACAATTTGTTTATCTTGTTCAGTTGTGGATGGACATTTCGGTTGTATCCAGTTCGGGTCTATTACAAATAGTGTCACTCTGAACATTGTTGTGGGTGTATTTTGGTGCACATTATCCACTTCTGTTGTGCATATTACTAGGAGTGGAATTGCAGGATTTTCCATATATTTTCCTCATGTTTTCTGTCTGTCTCTCCTATTACAATGAACACTCCATGTCTATTTTGTTCAGTGTTAGGTCCCAGCACCCAACACACAGTAGGCCTGCAAAAAATGTGTACATAAACAAACTACATCACCTCAGGCCAGCTGAAGAGCCCCAAATTTCCACCGTGATATAGGATGGGATCTGTAGCCGGGCGTCGTTCCCTAGGGCCAGTATGGTCCCGAGGCACCCCACCACTGGCTGGGGACTCGGCTCCGGCTGCAGCTTTAGGATGGGAGAGGGGTGCACACTAGACAGGGATAGGGGGTGTGGAATATCGGGGACCCTCACCCACTGCAGCACGCTGCGACCCGTCGAACCCCTAGTCGGAGACTCCCCACCAGCCAGGCGAGTGCTGGGAAGGGGCAGGCCCCACGCGCGGGAGGCAGCTCGGGGCAGGGGCTGGGAGGTGGGACCGGCCCCGCCCCGCCCACCCGGGTGCGGGGCTCCAGCTGCACCCGACCCGCGCCAGGTTATATAAACTCAGGTTAAGCCAGGCCCGCGATCTACCCAGGCCAAGATCCTGTTCGCGCCATGGCCTCGGACGAGCGACTGCCGCAGCCACAGGCCTCGGAGGTCAGAGCGGTCGAGAGTCCGGGCGGGCGTCGGGACGAAGCAGCCGGGTGCTTTCCTCTTCCGTTTCCCCCGTCGGCCTCGCTCCCGGCGCGGTCCGGGAGCAGGTTCCCCTGGGCCCGCCAGCCCCGAGCGGCCTCCGTCCCCGCGCCGTCCCGGAGAAGCCCCAGCGCGGTCCCCACCAGCTAGAGGCCCTGCCCTTGACGCCGCTCCTCGCCCGCAGCCTGCGGAGCAAACGCCCCAGGAGAGACGCCGGCGGGTGCCTTGCGACTGGAGAGGCCCCATGGACGAGGGCCGACTGGTCGCCCACCTGGAACTGGCCCTGGGCCGCGAGGCGCGCCTGTGGCGGGGCGGCGAGCTCCAGGTATCGGTCCCCGCGGCGGGGCCCTGGAGAGCGCACCTTCACCCCGCTCCTCACTGGCACGCGGGAGGCGGACGGGCCCCACCTGCACTCGTGCTCAGGTGATCCGCACCCTGGAGGCCGGGACTTCCCCAGGTGTGTGCCCCTCATGAAGTGGGATTCGTTTGCTTCTCTCACTAAGAGGTGTCTTGCTTGTAGGTGCTTGGGGAGAAGGCCTGTTTGAGTTGGGGAACTCTGCTTAGGATGAAAAGAGGGGATTAGGGGGTGGGGGGTAGTCTACATAGGTGAAGGGGCTTCTCGCAGGCCTTCTGGTCACATCAAGCAGGTGGGTCCTGCCATTGATGGAACAGGACTGGCCACCAGCGACCTCCCCTGCCCACCCCTGCCCACCCCTAACCCCCCTCCAGCAAGCCGAGATCCGCGATGCCTTCCAGGAAGTCGTGCCATGGCTTCTGAGGCTCGATAACACCTTCGGCTTCTCCCGGGCCACTTTTAACCTGGCTCTCACCATCATCAGCCGCCTCCTTGCCTCAGCAAAGGTAGGGAAGCCTCTGGGGGAATAGTGATAGATAGTGGGAGAGGGAACTAACCTCTGCTCCATATTATACCCTGAGAGGTGAGCCACCACAGATGCTCCCATCAAGGGTCATAAGCTAAATAACTCACCCCAAAGTGGTAATTCTGGCATTCCAACACCTCTTTGTTTTACTAATGTGTCTACCTGGAACAGTGTTGTGTGGTGGCCCTGGTTGGACTTCTGGAAAGCAGGAGAGCACCTCACTGGGAGGGGACTTCTGTGTGTTGAAGTAGGATATGCTTATCTAGACCTACCCAGCAAGGCCTGAGGCTAGAAAGAGACTGTTTCCGTCAGAATGTGCCATTTTCCCCACCTCCATTTAGTCCTCTAACAAAAGACTACTGACTAACCATCTGTGATTCTAAAATCAGGAGCACTAACTTTCTGTCTCTCAGAGGAGTACAATCTTAAGCTTTTTTTTTTTTTAATCTCCTCAAAGGAAAGCTCACAGAAGCTTTATAATTTATACACTCATATTCTGCTCAAATATGTTTGTTCCATGCTGCAGATAAAAAAGAGGTACCTCCAGTGTGTCACAATTACTTCCTTGAGACTTGCTGCAAAAGTTAACGAAGAAGAGGAGGTATGCATCCCTAGAAGCCCACTGGTTTTAGGGTACAGGGCGTGTGACACTGAAGCATTCAGGTTTCCTGAGAGGTCTGTGCCCTTGGGAATTGATGGGCATGTTGGAAAATTCACTAACTTCTCAGATCTCGGATGCTCCTTCCTCAGGTTTGTCAGACTGAGACCCCACAAATGGGGAATTAGAACAGCTGAATTCTCTTAGCCTAGTAAACCCTGACCTCCCAGCAGATATATCTCACCTCCTTGGTTGATGCCAGTTTCTACCTCCTATTAAACAGAGGCATTTGCTAGGAAAAGGCTTTCCAAATCATGTGGCTTAATGTCTATCCTGAGAAACTACATCTAAGAAAGCTTCTTGAGACTTAAGGACTTGGCTCTGTCCATGAAAGTTGTCCTCAGGGACTCCAGGGCACTCCTCTGAGCAGGGCAGGAGGGCCATGTGCTAGGGGTAGAGAAGAAGTCTTGCCAGTGCTTCAGACTTGCTTGGACTTCTGAGTTTCACTGTGCCTTCTGTTCAGAAGAAAATCGTCTCACAATATCCTTCCCAGACCTCCCCCTTCCCTGCCTCTTCTCCCCCTTTGGGGATGGTGAAACCACTGTCATTTTTACAGGGTCTTCCTTGGTTGATTTCAGGATCTAAGAGGTCAGGAAAAGCTGCTTGTGTGTGAAGTTTCAAACTTTTAATAAAACTGTTTTAACCGTGGTTTAGTAGCATATAATGAGTGACCCCCAAAAGTTGCCTTTGTCCCACCTCAAGATCAAGTAAATGAACCTTAAGAGAAGCATTTCTGGAGATTATACAGTAATACTTCATTTATCTAAAAACAGTAGGACCAACTCTCTAATGCATTTAGTACTTGAACGTTTACATATAGATAAACCTCCTTAGTCCCTCTAGGAAAGGTCATGGTTTTTCCAGAATTGAATTGCCTTCAAACAAGATTTGAAGATAACGTGTTTGTAATTGTGGTGTTACAAAAACCTTGAGAGTGTTTACCAGTAGACCTGGCTGGTGCACACCAGGCAGCTCAAAGGCATAATTTTTCTCTCTCTGACAAGCCATCATGGTGGGGATGAGGAAACAGGAATGGGCAGAGGTCACAGCTCCTAGAAAATTTTAGGTGAGTTCTTGCAGCTGAATGGAAGCCAGGGCACAACCCCAGCTTCCAAAGTACTTTTGGGTGTGAGCTGGCATGCAGTTGGGGATCAGGACATGTTTGTAGAGAATGACCATGTAATATTCACTACATGTTGTCACTATACTATGGGGACCTTGACAGCCAAGACCTGGCTTGGTTTTTCTTTCAGAAGCATTTTCTGTGGTAGGCTACTAGAAGACCACTCTACTAGGGTCATGAGATTGCAGTCCCCAAGGATAAGAAAACAAAAGCTACCATGACATGATGTAGTAGGGCTTTGGCCTCTTTATTTTCTTTTAACAGTTAATTCCACGCATAAAAGACTTCATAAAGCACTATGGCTCTGCCTATACCCCGAATGAGCTGCTGAGGATGGAGCTGGCTATTCTGGACATACTGCGGTGGGACCTCTATATCGGGACACCGCTGGACTTCTTGACTATAGTGAGTATGAGGAGTTTGTACCTTTGGATCAGTTGTTCACAACACAGGACGGCAAGGCACAGGCGTGCACACGTCCTTGCACATGCACCACAGTGAAGTGACCCACAAGGCTCACGATGTACGGAAGAGTGAAAATCTATCTTAAATAGATGCAAATCCAACACCATTCTACCAGACTCCCACTTTTACATTAAATTAACTTTACAAAGATTTTTAGACGGTACTATTATGGCAAATTTCTCTTTTAAATACACACTGCAAAAATATTTAACTTTCCATTCTATGAATACTGTACATAAAAAGCTGTCTGCTTTTGCTACACTTTACACACATTCACTTAGCTGTCTTTAACCATCTACACACAATCCTTATTGAAGCTTTAGACCATATTGATCTGGCACTTGAAAAAATATCATACATTAGTTTTTGTTTTTTAGTTAGGGGAATGATGGTCATCCTTAAGGATATGATTCTGTTAGTAAGGCAAAATTAGGCAATGTGGAAATGTCATGGGGTTTTGGTCTGTTATGAAGCATGAGATTAAATCACTGAGGGCTGTTTCATTATGACAACTGACCACTCTTGCCAAGTTACAGAGTTTCTTCTCGTGTCAGATACTTTTCTGCTACCTTGATCTTGACTAGTATGATTCTATTTTTCAGAACTGAAACATTTCAGAATTGAAACATTGTCATCTAGGTACTTTAGGCTCATGATGTTAATGACCACATCAGAGCAGACTTTTTTCTTGCCAAGCTTGAAGTTGAGCTCGGCCACAGAATGGGCATTTAGCCTCAAGCCCCGTGTGGGGCCATGGATGGGAATGAAAAGGGTTGGGCAACATTGGATGCTTCCTGATGGAAATTTAAATTGTTTGCATTTTTGGTCATTGATAGATGAAAAGTATGGGGTTTTCTGTTCTAACATTAAAAAAACGTGGTCTCCAGTTCCACGCCCTGGTGGTCCTGGGCTGGCCCCACGTGGTGGAGCTGCTGCCTCAGAGGAATCCTTCCCTCCACGTCGCATCCCTGACCAGACAGCTGCAGCACTGTATGGCCGGCCACCAGCTGCTGCAGTTCAAGGGCTCCACACTGGCCTTGGTCATCATCACCTTAGAGTTGGAGAGGCTCATGCCCGACTGGTTGACTCCTACATCTGATCTGCTAAAGAAAGCACAGGTAGACATCAACTTTGCTCCAGACCAGGCTCTGAGTCGTACCCCCTTAGCTTATGTATTCTCACCCCAAAAGGGTACCTGTGGCCCTTCTTGGCCCTTGTGGGTTCCAGAAGATACTCTGGCCACAATGGGTTTGGGAACAGTCTGCCTAAGGGCCAGGCTTTCCACACTTGGCTACGGCCTTTGGACCTTGGGTACAGGACACATGTTCCCTTCGCTGGACCAGCAGTGATAGATTTCTCTGACAGTGAGAGAAGATTTATCTCAATGGCAGCCCTTGTAGCCAAGAGAATAGGGGAAAAGTCTAGTTCAGAAAGAAGCAACCCTGAGCTAAAGTTAATAGCGGGGAGTGTAAATTGCTGATCTTTCACCTTCCATAGGAGTATTTGGTGCCAGGCACTGGGGCACAGAATCCCTTAGGATGTACAAGTTAGGATGGAATGCAGTTAAGCTGATGAGTTTTATTGAAGTTGGAGATGGATGTCCCTGAGATGGTGGGGTTACTGCTTTTTAAGTTGAGTGGTTGGACCTTTCTGAAGTTGCTTCATGCTAGTCTTATTCCTTAGAATATAAGATGGTTTTGCTTCAAGGCTGGCCACTGTTTTAATTACAGATCAATATTGACCAGTTCAGCTACTGCAAGAAACTTGCGAAACAGCAGCTAAGAAGTTTCTAGTCATCCTTCTGCATGGACACCTTCTTGTTTCACCTGCCCACCAGCCTCTCTGCCCCTACTCCAGTGCCTTCAAGAGCATAATGGGAACACTTCTTTGCTTGGATTCCTCTGAGTTCTTTGGCTTAATGTATCCTGTATCAAGAAGGGAAGAAGTCCCTGGAAGAACCACTGAGGAAAATTTCCTGAGTCTTTGGAAGAAAATAAGGAGGGATTTGGGGAGATTGGTCAGGGTCGGTAGAGGTGTGGGTGGTCCTAAGCTGACCAGCCATGACCCTGCCTCCCTCTCCTCCCAGGCCTGAGACCAGGGAGAACAAAGGGTCCTACTGCAGCTTGCTTCTCCCTCCTCCTCCAGCAAAGCTTGGTATTGGCCCCTAACAGAGTTGGAATATAAGGCCAAAGAAGTTGGGCCTTCTTCAGGGCTGAAGGGCTGGGGCTGGTTCAGATGATCAGTCTTTGCGGCTCTGTCCACCAGAGCTGGCCAGGTTCTTCTAGCTTCCCAGGTGTATGCCAAACACATGTGCAGCACTTCAAGTTCCAACCAACCTGTCTGCCTCTCAAAAATGGGACAATCTCTACAGATATATTTACCCTGGCTTGGCCATGACTTATGTCTCCTCTTCACAAGCACTGAGTTATGCAGTGTGTTTTGTTGAATGTACAGTATTTTTCCTTTGGTACTCTTAAAGTGGTTCAAATTATTAGTTTAATTAGGGGTATGCCTACACTAATGAAACGGGTATTATTGGGTAACACCTGTGTTGGGGGAGGTATACCGCAGCTCAAAGTTTTTTGTTGGGATGAGCAGGCTCTGATGCTACGTCAACTCAAATGCTGTGCTGCAGGAGAAGGCGGTACTAGCTCAGCTGCCAGGAGTGGAGGCCAGCTGCCTCTCTGAAACCCTAATACTATAGAGCCATTCTCTGGGAGCCATGGAGTCCAGCTGGCATCCTTGCCAGCTGCAGCTGTATACACAGTGTTAGGGATATGAATGAGCACCACACGCTCAGAGGTGGTTTGTGAACTTGCTCCTCCATGAACAGTTTTCTGTACATGTCCTAAGCCACAGTGGTAAAAGCTCCTAAGAGGTGCAAATGGCTGAAGATTGCATGTACTGCAATAATGTCTGCAGTGGAATTGGCACACATCTCTACCTTTTCTTGACACAGGCTTGCTTACTGTAGCTTTTGTAAAACTAAACTTTAATTGCTTTCAACCTGGTTTCAATCTTCTTTTATACCTGTGGGATAGAGTGCATTTAGACTTACAAATATACTTGGAAATTTATCTCCTGGGCTATATCAATAACTCTCTTCTAGCCCAGCACCCATTTTACAGGTAGAGATGCCTGAGGCAGCATGCTGCTTGTGGCCACAGCTCCCTAGTGGTGGCCACATCTGCCCTCTGCCTTCTCCTGTCCAGTGGAGTGGGCAGTATGGTAGGTGGGCCAGGGACTCATACTGAGGACCCACACTAGCTCAGGTTGCCTCTGATTTTGGGGAACTGTTGGGAGGATCTGGCCCTCATAACCAGGCAGCTTTAGGTAAAAGCACAGCCTGTCCCCAGAGGTCATCCAACTCTCAATCTCTTGGAGAAAGGAGAGGTAGACCTGTGAGCCCCAGTCCTGGGGTAAGGGACAGCTTCATTGCTCCACTTTTTGGTAAATGATGTAACTTGTCTTTTGGGAAGCTAACTCCTATATTGCTAAAGAACCAGATGTGAGTTAAAAGTCTTGTGTGCTGTTGAACCCAGCCTTTGGGTCCCAGGCCCCATCCTCTAATTGCCCCCTCTTCCACTGTTGATCCTTTCCTTTCTTGCCAGTGCTGACATTTTTTCCTCTGAGATTAGGAACTTAAAGTCCACCTCTGCTCAGAGATAAGGAGATCATTCTGGGAGGGAGAAATGTGGACACAATCCATCTTCCTTTTGTCCCCACCTACAGGAGGGCAGAGGCTGGTAAGGGACTGTGGATGCAGAAAATGGAGATGGGAGAAAGGTCAGAGTTAGATGCTATGGCATCAGGAAAGGCAAATGGGCAGAGAAAGGGAAGTATGGGGTAGGTGAACATCACGGACTTTTCCTAAACTTGTAAGGAATTATACAAAGTTGTACCGGGCCTCTGGATGTGCTGTACCCCAACCAAGGAGGCTTTTCTCCCTCTGGTTTTCTGGAGCGTCTGTCCTTCAAGGCTTGGTGAAGACTTTGCTTTCCTACTCCCTGCCTCCCCATGGGCAGAGTTGAGCTACACTTTCATTAGGGATGTCTGCTCCCCAACCTCAGCCCCTTGTCTCCTTACTTTTGCCTTCCCAGAGTCTAGCCTAGTGCCCAACAGAGAAAGGTCCTCAACAAATTAACCCATGAGCTTGTTGTCATTTCCTTCAACTACCACTCTTCCCTTCCTCAACCTTTGCCTGCCCACCGGGGCCTCTCACCACCACAAACCCACCTTAGATTCACACCATCAGGCTGCACACTTTAACACTGACTACATTTTACTGTTATCACATCATCCCATCAGGATGCCAAGGAAAAGCTGTAGCTCAAGAATTACAGGTACAGACTACCTGGATCCAAATCCTAATTTCTCCCACAACTAGCTGTCTGACCTTAGGTAGTTACTTTACCTTTCTGAGCCTCCCCTATAAAAAATAGGGAGAATAATGATCCCTGATCATAGGATTATTATGAGGATGAAAGGAGTTAATACCTGTAAAGCACATTAAGACAATGTGGCACATGGCAAGCACTCAAATGTTAGTTGTATGTCAAGTGTTCCCGACAAGGATGCACACTCCTTGAGGGCAGGGTGTGTCTTCTCTCATGACCTGCGCAGCTTCTGCTCACTCAATGAAGATTCATGGACCACAAGCTGCATCTTCCTTGCTAACTATGACTCTCCCCTCCATCCCACATGCATTCAACAGCCCCTTGCAGATGCTTATAGCAGGATTCACTATTAAAACATAATTCCTGTAGAAGCTGATCAACCCCCCCAAGGTTCAGAGAATAGACAACTGTTTTTTTTACCATGATTGATTGTAGCAGATTAATAGGCTCAGGGACCTTGTTATATCAGAAAAGCTAGTGCCCAAAAAAGACACCACAAAAAACTCAAAATAAATGCAAAATTTAATGAAAATAAATGAGTACAAGTGAATGGAAAGGAACAAAAACAGTCAATGAATGAAGGAGCAAATGAATTAACAAATGAAGCAGTTTTAGAAAAGCGTGTTAACGTAACAGACTAGCAAGCCACAATTCTGTCAGGCCTCTATCCAGTAAGATGAGCCCCATTTAGCAGGAAATCCACACATACATATACACACAAACATATATGCAGTCACTTCGCACAATTGCAAACCACCTAGATACCAGTTACCCATAACTAGGGTGACCATACATCCCAGTTTGCCTGGGACAGTTCTGGTTCACGCTCATAGACCTGGCATAATTATTAATAGCATTCCCTTTCACTCTCAAAAGTGTCCCAGTTTAAACAATAAATTCCATGGTGATTCTACCTGAAATCAAGATTGCTCATGAAATACACAATTATGCCAACATGATCCCATATGAGAGCCCTAACAATGCCAACAAACAACATTATGAAGGTGGGGGGGAGGGATGAATCAGATCCTACAGACAGGTCACATTCCATGAGGGGTAGCTTGTTAAATCATGGCAAGTTTCAAGCTCACCTGTGCACTGAGAATTAATTTGGTCTCAGCTTCAGGTGACAAAACTCCAAACACAAACAGCAGGGGGAGAGGGGTGCAGATGGAACTGGTGGCGGGCATCTCAGCCCCCAGAAAATGCTAGCCTGACAGGTCTCACCAGAGATGCTGAGAAGCCTTGAGGCTGCAGACAGGCCACCAGACACAATTACGGCCTTCCAGCCTGTCCTGGGTGCAGCCCACAGACCCCAGTGGATGGGTGGCAGAACCTGCCCACTCCAGAGCCAGCCCCCATATTGGCACATGAGCCAGGAGTCCTCGTTTCTTATATAACCAGTGAACCTGCTGGGCCACTGAGCCTCTTCTTCAGAAATATATTAGCTGAATGAGGCTATCTTAAAGGCATATTTCAACCCAAGTGAATACACTTTAAGACTTATAATTATCCTAAAGACAAGCCACTCACAGTCCACAGCTGCATTAGATATGCTGACATACATCTTTAGATGCCTCCTCTTTCAAACTGCACACATGGAAAACACCAGTTTTCAGTCAGGATCAGAGCTGGGTTACTGTGAAGCTGATGAAGCTTAATCTTCAGAGTCCCTTCCAAGGCCCTGTATCTAATTTTCCATTAATATTCTTGTTTCTAAAGAAAGCTTCCCAACTCGTTCAAGCTTCCAGCTCCACAAAACCTGGATCTGCCCCCAGTCATGGCATAACATGCGGAGAATTTTTGCTTTAAGGGTTAATAAAACCCGTTCTACACCTGGTGTGCGGAGCCCCTTGCCTGGAAAAGCCGCATTTTTCTGGCAGTGTCTCAGTGGGCGCAAACAGCTCACCCTCTGCACCACTCCGAGTGGACCACCAGCCCAGAAGGGCAGGAGAAAGCCCGTGCTTGTCCTGGAAATCAACAAAGCAGGCTAAGGCAGGCAGGGTGGGGGGAACAGCTATGGGAGGGAAGACTGAGGGCATGAAAAACACTAGCAATCCACCAATAAATTAGCCCAGCTTTGTAAGGCTTCTGACCAGGACGTGCACTACACTGTGAGCTCCTTGGGGGTAGGGGCTGTGTGTTACTGTGGGAAGCTCCGGTGTCCAGCACAGTGCTTCATCAACATTAACCGAGTTGTTCCCTTTCATCTATTCATTTCTCTTCTCTCACTTTATCAGGCCATATTTTCGACCCCGATAATCCCAGTGGCTGGCAAACCAACAGGAAACAGGAACATAAAAGAAACAATGCAGCTAGTCCTTGAAGTGTCCTCCTTTGGAGTGCAGCTGAAGGGAAAAGCTCCTTTGCTGCTAGGTTTTTTATTTTTATTTTTTGTTCCTTAAATTGCCCACATATATCAGACACCTTCATATCTTTGCCCTGTGACTCAGCAAGGAAAAAGGAAACAATGATTTCGGAATAAAAACCACCTCCCCTTGGAGCACTCTGTGCTTGGAATATGCAGAATTGGTCTGGGGTCTTAACGGAATCAGACACTTAACGCACACACATGGAGTTGGTCCCTGTTTACAGGTAGCACCTGTGGGTACACGGACAACGGCTACAGGCTGCTGTTCCATTTACATTCACAGTAAAAACACTGGACATGGTCTTGTTCGTGTTCCACTTTCATCCATAAAGAAATTCCGAACACTGTCATTATAGGAAGTTTATTACCCACCTCTCCCTATATATGGGGTACTTTATACATAAGGAAGGTCTGGAGAAATTTTAGTTCTTAAAAATCAGGGAATCTGTGTTACTTACGAAAATAACGGGAGAGGACATTATCTGTCTTTATTCTCATGCCAAAATAAAAATTTAGAAGTGTTTTGAAAGTTATTATTGAAATAAAGCTCTAGGTTAGAAAAATTAAAATGACAGGGAATCGGGTGAGCTGTGCAGCACGTATACCAGGCCACGCGGCCGCACCTAGAGCACCACGTGAGTTGCCATCTTGACGCTGAACAGTTAGGCCCAGCATCGCCGGCTGGGGCCTTCGCTAAAGCGGCACATAACTGCTCCGTCAAGGAATAGTGACACTGTAAATGGAAGACCAGCCACTGGCTCTGAAAAAAATAAACCTCGTCAGTTTTGGATTCCAGCATTCATGGCTGTTTTTACGTGATTGCATAGAGAGGGATGGCCCGTCAGACCCAGGGGCAGCTGGGGCTGGGGCAGGCGGGGGGAAAGCAAGTCTGTAAACACTGGAGTCTGTACCGGCTCCCAGTCCGTCCTCACACCATGTTATGGGAGAAGGATCACAAGGTGTAACTCAAGCAACTTAACACATGAAAGTCTAAAGTCCGCTCTTGACATGTAAGTCTGTGTGTGCATTAACTGAAAAATAAAAATAAAACAAACAAAAAGAAACAGACACATTAAAAGATACACAGACCAAATCAAACAGAAGCAAAGACAGCAAAAGGGACACTGGGAAAGGGCAGTCAGTTTGGCATTTGTGATGAGCAAAGCAGGGAATTCGCTTCAGTTTGTGGCGTCCCAGGCTGAGGGTCAAGATCTGGTTGGGAAGTAATTTTGCAAAAATGGATTAAAATTTGAGGAAGAAGCACAACCAATCAAAGCCATTCAACTACATGGTCCTGAAAAATGTACTCCCCGCTCACCCCATTCCCCTGACCAGGAAGTGGGGAGAGGTGCTCCGGCCACCCCACCCACCCCACTCCTGGCCTCCACGAGGCCAGCACGAGAAGAGAGGCTTCTCTCCCAGAGGCCAAACTGAAGCTTTCTGCCATGTCCATCAAACAGAAAAGACCTATTTTCCAGGCCACATGGGAAAAGCAGGGAGGCCAGACATCTGTGACAAGCCCCCACCCTGAGAGCTGTGCCCACGCCTCCCAGCAGGCCAATGCAGAGTCCCCAGGCACTGGCTTTCCATGTCCACAGGCCCTCAGACCCTCACCTGGTCATAGACCTTCGTCTTCAGTTTCAGTCATAGGGGACCCTGCCTGCCTTTCCTTTAAGATGGCCTGAGCCAAGCTCAGGGAACAGGGCAGAGTTGCTGTGGGTGTGGGAATGCATGTGGGGGGCGGGGGGGTGAGGGGAAAGGGGGCTGATGCAGGCCCAGGGCCACAGCTAATATGCATTTCTTGGCCTTAACCACTAGGCTTCACTGCCACCAAAAAAGGAAAGACTTGGCACACACATTCCCAAACATTCCAGGAAGAAGTGGGATTCCATAGAGCTCAAGGGTAAGGGTCAGGATTGGTATACCTACTTTGTTCCTGGGTTGGCAAGAGAAGGAAGGCACCTGATACAGGCCAAGGGCAAGGAGAAGCAGGGGTAGATGAGACCCCCATGATGTGATGTGGCGTGGGACACTGAATGAAGCAAAATGGGGGAGAGAGCGATCTCCAGAAGTAGGAGCATCTGGACTTCAGATAAGGATGTGGCAATAGGCTATCAAAAACACCAAGGAGACGTGGCTCAGAGTTGTCCCCACCTGGCCAATAGGTTGACTCCACTCCTTGAGGCTGGGAAGCCTCCTTGCCATTCTGTCACTCTCTCCCCAGAAGCTACCTCCAGAGGAGGAACTCTCCTTCCCCAGCAGGACCCACAGTGTCCCTATAGGAAGCTGCTAGCCTTCCTTTGGCCCCAAGTATACCCAAAATAGCTGGGTAGTGATTCTAGTATCCAGGGGGTCAGTAGTGGCTGGGCTCGAGTCTCCACTGCCCTCCACCTGCCAGCCAGAAGGGGTCCCACACCCAGTGCCTCAGACTGCAGGGGGAATGTGCCACAGCTGTCCAAGCAGAAACCACAGAAGCATTTGGAATCTGCCCAGAAATGCTGACCGTCCCAGGCCCTGTCTTCTCCTGGTCTGGAAGACTTTCCCTGAGCCCCTTCTAGCCACAGCCTCTCCCTACCTGTGTGGCCCAGCCTTCACCATGTGGAAAGTCCCCAGCTGCTGAGGGGGCTGCAGGGGAACAAATGAGTGAGAGAGAAAGAGAGAGAGCAAGACCACTCATGCAAGAGAGCACGCACAAACACAAGAGAAAAAGATCCAAATCGTGAGATACTGAGATCGCTAGTGAAAGAAAAAGAAAGGTGAGCAAGAAAGAGGTGGGAGAGCAAGTGTAAATGAGAGCGAGCCAGATGGCTAACGAGCAAGAGAGTGAATGAGAGTGAGCACGAACAAGAGGACCAGCAAGAGCTCAAGGGTAGGAGAGAGTCAGCGCACGAGCGAGAGAAGCGAGCTCAGGGGAGGGGCCCACCACCTACTTCTTCTTGTCTTTGTCCTTCCTCAGGGGTTGCTGCGAGGTGGCGTGCAAGGCCTGCGACTGCAGGGCCTCCACCGCGGCCTTCCTGCGGTTGAAGGCATTGGTCTCCTCTTCCAGCTCCCGCCGCTTTTCCTCCAGCTTGCGCTTCTCCTCTTGATGGACCCGCTTGAGGTGCTCAAACTTCTCGTGGAGCTGGGAGTGGAAGGTGGGGGGCAGCCCGGGGTTGAGCATGGGCAGGGCAGGTGCCCAGGCCCTCCCACCTCCCAGTCGGCCCATGCCCTTCCTCACCACCACCCCCAAGCCCAGCCACACACCTCCCTTTCCTTCTCTTTCAACTCCAGCTCTGTCTCCTTCACTTTGTTGACAAACATCTGCCTCATCTCTTCCTCCTTCCTCTGCAGCTCATTCAGAAACTCCTTCCTCTTGGCCTCATATGTCTCCTGCAGGCTGTGGAGACCAAGAGGAAAGAGGCCAAGGGTTGGATTGTGGAAGGATGGGGTAGGGACAGAGCCACAGAAATAGAAACACATGGGCCCTGGGGGTGGCAGGAAGCTAGGGTTCCCACAACCTCTCTCTGGGTCATAAGACCCCAGAAGGAGACGCCGGTGTGGTGGTTCTGGCTGTGAAGATGGGCTCACTTCAGTCAAAAGGTTTCACCTGAAAGGCTGGCTGTCACCATCGCTGTCCTGGAAGCCCATCTCCTCCAACTTGCAGCGCCGGTAGAGCTCATAGTGCCGGCTGTGGGTCTGCTCGCGGAGGTCCTCCATGTTCACCCGGATCAGCATCTCCCGGAGCTTCACGAAGTCGCAGTGATTCTCATTCTCCACTGAAAGCAGAGGGTGCATGGGGCATCGGGCAGGCACACAGAGGGGCAAGGGAGCAGGGCCCAGGACAGTGGCCAGGGTACTATGGACAGATTCTGCAGAGTCAAGGCAGGCACACAGATAGGTGTGGGGAGTGCAGGGCCCAGGGCAGGGTGCTACAGGCAGGCTTGCAGAGGAGGGAGAGCAAGGCAGGACAGGGGACTAAGTTCAGTGCCCCCAGCTGGGGATGCTCTCTCCCCGCACACTCACCCTGCACCACTCCCCAAGGGTACTGCCGTGCTCGGACCAGCTTGTTCCCCACCTTCACCTCCTCGGTGCTGCCAACTACCGCGAAGGGCAGGTGTGCCTGGAAAGGGGCCCAAATATGCGTGAGCACTGTGCTGACACACAGGCAGATGGACAAACTCCCCTCACCATCCCTGGGACTCAGGGAAGGATTGACCTAGGGCTGCCCAGGCCAGAACAAAGGCCCTGGGGCCAGATTTCCCCTCTTGGTTCTCTCTTGGACAAGTGTCATAGAACCTCTAAACAGAGGAGTGGGCTGAGCTCTCAGCCTCCTTCCTGGGTTCCTGACTCTTCCCTTCAGCCCTCAGCCTTCCCACGGGTAATTAAGAGCTCCTTCATAGGACCTGTGGGCCCCCTTCCAAGTTCCTAAGCCCTGTCATCATGGCTGCTTCCTCCTATGAGTTTCAGGTTCCCATCTTCAATCTAGAGCTTGTGAAACACAAAACCTAGGGAAGCCCCAGTACAAGCCCAATACTTGATCCCTCTCATCCCCTGTCCACCCATCTGTCCTGGAGAGGCTAAGGCTGGAGTTCTGGGAAACAAGAATTTCTCAGGGCTGTGTCTGAGATCTGCACCAGTTCCCAGCCCTCTGGTTCCAGAGCCCTGAGGCCCTTGCCCAACGCTCACATTCATGACGGCGTTAATCTCTGCAACAGCCTCATCATCAGTGGGAAACTGGTAGATCTGGACCCCATTGCTGACCAGCTCGCCCATGATCTTGATCTTGAACTTGTGGAGCTCACTCTTGGAGATGGTATCAGCCTTGGCGATGATGGGAATAATGTTTACCTGCCAGGTTCAGGGGAGAGGGGGCAGCAGGTTGGTTGGGTATTTGGAGCAGTGGCTCTCTGACTGTGGATAGCCTAGCCAGGAAACATCCGTGGGCAGAGGGGGAGGAAGCCAGGGAGATGGAACTGCTCCAAAGGTTAGTCCTAGTCTTAACTCACCCACCTGTGGCTGTTCTGATGGTTTATAACAATCGGCTGCAGTGTTTCTTATAGTCCTGGTTCCCCCAAACCACTGTCCAGCCCCAAAATTAGTCCCTCAGGGCACACCCAGCTTTAACCCAGAATACTCTGCAAGTTTCAACTGGCTTGGGGCCTGACAGAAGCTGCGGCAGGGGGCTGAGCTCCCCACTGAGCAGATTAGATGATCCCATCAGCAATGGCCACAGGAAGACTTCAAAATATCCTAGGCCAAGGTTATCCCATTTTTTTGCAGTAAAAGTGAGCTCCTGACATGTGGGAGGGCAGTCACATGAGAGCTAGCAGGTGACTGGGAGATCCAAGACCCCGAGCCCTTCCCGACATTCTTATGAAGCTGCCCCCTCTTCTCTGCCCTCCTAATGCCCCCTCCTCATTCACATCCCAATTCTGGGGTTTATCTCACCTTTCCCCAGTGGGCTTGGGAGGAACCCAGGGAAATCCACAGCACGAAGGAAAGGGGAAATAAAGAGAGCAAAAGAACTAGGAATTGAGAGAGAATCAGCTGGGATGGGAAATACTCTGGGAAGAGGGTCAGGGTGGGGGCAACCAGAGGGAGGGGGCAGGAGGCCAGAAGTCAGTGGGGCTGAGAATGAGAACTGATTCCACTGCAGGAAGCAGCTCAGGACCAGACTCAGGTGACAGAGTGGTGGAGAAAGAGCCCAGAGCAGTGGGGGCTGCTGGAGCAGCAGGGATGGATGCAAGAGAAATACGGGGAGGACCAAGCCAAGGGGCTGGTCTGCAAGCCCCCTACCAGGAGAGCCCCTGACGACCACGGTGAAGAGCCATGCTGCAGCCACCACACGCCACCCCAGGAACGGCTGTAGAGCCCAAGGGACAGGGGGAAGTGGTGGCCCACTGACCTTGCTGTCCAGTTTCTTCATGGTCACCAGGTCCAGGGACTTGAGGGAGTGCCCTGTGGGCGTGATGAAGTAGAGACAAACATGGATCCTTGTGTCATGGTAGTCAAAGAGTGAGCGGCGGATCTTCAGCTCCTCCTGCAGATAGTTTTCAAACTGCGCATCGATGTAGTCGACTATGGGCCTGTAACTAGAGACGGCTCTATCACCTAGGAGGCTGGCAGCTGAGCCGGGCATGTGGGGCGGGGGGCAGGCCCACGGCATAGCCAAGCCAGACTGCCCGGCGGCCTTCTCTCATCAGGAGCAAACAGCTTCTGTCTGAGGACCCCTGAGTGGGTCCAGGGGCCTGACCCCACCTCCTGACCACCCCCAAGGAGTCCCTGGCCAGTTAGTGGCCACAGCGCCTCAGATATTCCCTGAGAGGCCCTCCCCGCTCGTCACAGGGTATGGCGGCTCAGTCACTCTATGGGGGAGCGAGGATGCTCAGAGTTTTGTAACATAGCCAAGGTAGGTTATGGGCTGCCCTTCCCGCCTCTTGCCTCTCATCCTTGTTGATCTGGTCCCCAAAGCCCACGGCGTCCACGATAGTCAGCTTGAGCTGCACGTTGCTCTCTTGGAGGTCGTAGGTCTGGGGCCGCAGACGCACGCGCTCCTCATGGTGGCTGGCTTCCTCCGTCTCGAAGGTTGTGTTGAAGAGTGTGTTCATCAGCGTGGACTTGCCAATGCCAGTCTCCCCTGGCGAGCAGGAGTGGAGGGGGATGTCTCTGGGTGGTGGCTAGGATGGGTGGGACTTGGGCACCCGCAGCCTCCATACGAGAGAGGGGCAGGCCTCCCTCTCCATTCCTTGCTGCCCCTGTCTCCCAGAAACTACCCCCTCCACAAGGGACTTCAGAAACCATGTGCCTCCCCATTTTGGGTTGTGTTTGCTTGGCGCCCTCACTACACAATCCTGCAGTGATCTGTTATGGACTCTTAATGGGGCAGAGTCATGTTTACCACAGTGTCCTTGATACATAGTAGGGAGGAGCAAATGTTTTTAAAATAAACAAATGAATGAATGGATCTAAATCTTTGTGATAAACACCTGAGGTTTACAAAGCACTTTCATGTGCCTAATCCTGTTTAATCCTCGGGACAACTCTGAGTCAGGATCCAACTCTGTTCTTGACCCTGGCAGAGACCCCAACCGAGTCCTCATCCCAACTCCCCAGTTCTGCTCTGCCTGGGAAGACCCTTCTCCCAGAAGGCTCTGTCTGAGGCTGCCCCCTGGCCAGGCCATAACACTCACCCACGCAGAGGATGTTGAAGCTGAAGCCCTGAGTGACTGACTTACTGACCAGCTGGTCCGGGAGGCTGTCGAAACCCACATGGCCCCCCAGGGAGAGGCTCCGGGGCTCCGGCTCTGCATTCTGCCAAGAGAGGGATAGAAAGTGGCAGTAAGGCCCCTGAGGAGAGAGACCAAGTTCAGATGAGGCTACGCCTGTGTCGATCTGGCAGCCCCTCATTGAATTCTCAGCAAATCTCAGGGCATGCCTGTGAGTGCACCAGAGCTCCAACTCCAGGCCCAATGCGCTCAGGGCCCCTGAATCCCTTCTTGGGAAGGTCCCTTTCACCCCATGGCTCAGCTTACCTCGGCTGGCCAGGGATGCCTGGGGCTGGGGTCCAGTGTCCCCTGGTACAGGGGGACCCAGACCCTGAGGACTCCTCTGTCCTCCTACCAAGGAGGAGATCCCAGATGGCCCTTGGATCATAGACAAAGACTCTGAGAAGCCAAGACTGGAGACTATGTATGTTCCCGGGGTCATATCCGAGAGGGGTGATGCTGTCGTCCTCTCCCAGACCTCACAACCCTTCTGTTGGAAGCGGGACTCAAGCCAGAGGCAGGTCTGGCCATAACCCCTGCCCCCACACACACTCACGGTCCATGGGAGGGCCTGTCCCCCTGAGGCTGTGCTCACGGGCCTCCACATGCACCCTCTGCTCCTCATGCACACAGGCCCACTAAAGGACACTTACCAGACAGCCAACCTCTGGGTCTCAGGGACCAACTCTGAGAGGGTCATGACCCTAGGCCCACCCCTCGCCTCTCAGTGGAGTTCTAGCCCAGACACCCTAGGCTCTTGGTCACGCCACCTTCCTACCCCAACCCTAGTCCTGGCTGTTCAGACGGAAGATTCCGGATGAGAATGTGGAGCCTTGGCCTTAGCAGAGAGCGGCCAGAAAGCCCTGAGTGAAGGGGTCACTGGAGCTGGCCCACAGCGCTATAAAAAGAAACCACGAGGACCTAAAGCAGAGGGCCAAGGTCAGACTGCAGTTTGGGTGGACAGTTTCTCTCAGTTCCCTAGGAATAGGGGGGAAATTCTGCCCTCTGAAGGAAGTTTCCCAGGCTCAGCCTTCCCCAATTTGGCCCCTTTAGAGGGCAGGCCCCAAACAGCCCCATGTTGGACAGAAGCATACCTCCTCCATCCCTGGGCCCCTCTGCCCTGACTGCCAGCTAGAAAGCACAAGGACAGGGCAGGACAGTGGGTTTGAAGCCTCACCCTGCTCTTACTGCTCACAGCTCCAAGGGAAAGAAACAGGCCTAACCAAGCAGAGCCCCAAGAGACACTGATTAGGGCAATGGCAGCCCTTTATGCAAGGGTGGCTCCAGACATGGTGAGGGGCTTGGGAACAGGCAGCAGGGCCCTGTGGCCACTCCCCAGGCCCCCAGCTCTCTGCCGAGGGCTCTCCTCAGCACCTCATCTCTCCCTGACCTCTCTGTGGCCACAACCGGCTGCCTGGTCCAGACCCCTCCAAGCTCCCTGGCACTCAGACCCAGCCTTCTCTGGGTCTATGCTCACCTGCATCGCCCATCTGCATCGCTGACTCCCACGTGTGTGTATTGGCAGCCTGGACTCCACACGGCCTCTCTGAGCAGTCATACCATCTCCTCAGACAAGTCAGGGTTACTTCTAGATGAGTGTTCTCCAACAACCTTCTCAATGGAGCCTCTGTTCTTAGAGCTGACAGTTTCTCCCTAACTCTTATCCCCAGGGGGCCACACCCCCTCAAGCCAGGTCCCCCTAGGATGCACATATAACTGGACAAAGAGGACCCCTACGCAGCTTTCTTCACTGGTGCCACATCAAAAACGGAGAGGGGAACATAGGGTGTGCTGGGTCAGGTCCAAAATCCTTCATGGTCTGGGGCCCTCCTCACAAACTCGGCCCCTTCCCTGGGCTCCAGAGCTCCCTCTACCTTTTCCCTGGTACCTGCTCTGACCTGGTTGCCAAGCACTTACATTCCAGACCCCTCACTTGGCTGTGGTCCCAAGTCAGGTTGTTGCACTATGATCTTTTTTATGCATCTTGGTTCACCAACTGTTCCATAAGCTTCTCAAAGTTGGCTACAAAATTGCGGGGATGAGGGGTGGGGCAGTCTTCTCATCCTGCCATCACTATGCCTAACATGCTAGGCACGACTAACATTTATGAATTACTGAATGCTGCTTTCAACTGCTACAGTGTCAAGTCCCAGGGGCCGCTGCTCATCTTACACAGAGCTCCGTTATTTAGTTTCTGTTCCACCTGCTCATGGCAGCTTGAGGATCAAATGGAGGACAGAACAGTCAGTCTAGAGCTTTCTTCTTCTCAGGCGAGACTAAGAAGCTCCAAAATTTAAGGCGTGCTCTGCTTGCAGAGAAGGCTATGTGTTTATTCATCCTCTTCTTCCAAGGGTGACACAATCAGGATGCAATCCAACATCCTGCATCTGCCGCCAAAACCCACCAAGTCAGCTGTGTCTGGAAACCACATGCGTGCATGTACGCGTGCACACACACACACACACACACACACACCCCAGCTGCAGAGGCCTTGGGAAAGAAACAGAGGCCATCCGATTCCTGAATTTTCCCCACTTCCTACCAGTTCCAAGCTCCAGGGGGCAAGAGCCGGGCTCAAGGGTCTCACATAAACAGCCCCTCCATCCACGTTCAGCGCCTGCCTGGCGCCTCCCAGCTCAGCACTCCCTGTGGGTGTGTGTGGAGTACAGGGAGGTATTTATCCCTGGGTTGTTGCCAAGACTGGTGTCTGCCATGCCAGGGGTCTCCTACTTGGAGCAGTGTCTGCTCGGGAGCCTCAGGGACCAGTGGAAGTGCAGGTCTGCAGTGTGATGCACACACACATGCGTGGCCATAGGAGGCAGTGTTGATCCCAGATCTCAGGAGACGGATGTAACCTCCTGGTTTCTCTAAGGGGTCACACTATCACTAATGCCACTCTCCTTGATTATACATTTGGCATTGACCACATGATCCAAGGTGTACGCTCACTCCGGGGTGCCCACCCCACGTGTCTCTACTAACCCGAGAAGGGTCACAGCCCAGGAGGAAATAGCAGCCACAGATGCATCTCCCACACTGCTCAGCTACCACCACCTGACTGAGAAATGAACTTCAGGTCTTCCAGTGGCCATCAGTCTTGCAATTGGTGGGTAAAACCCCAGTTCCAATGCCAGGGATGAGTCCTAATAATCCCAAGCCAATCAGCATGATCCCATGATTAGCTCAATATAGGCAAATGACCAGGATGAGCTTTGTGGTCATCTTGTGACCCTCAGGGGAGCTAGGCTGAGACTGAAGTTCACTCACATAGAATGACAGAGCCAAGAAAATCGTAGAGTGAGCCAGTGTCTGCCCTACCTCTGGGCTTTACCCTTTACCTCTGGCCATATATCACCTTCACCTCTTAAGCCAGTTGAGTGGGGTTATCTATTACTTACAACTGACAGCATCTTGACTGCTAGAGTCTCCAAAATGAAACCCTTTGAATGCAGAGGAACAGGGAGAAAGTAAGGAGCGCCGAGGAGAGGAGGGATGGCATGGAAGGTAAAGCTGCTCAGTGTTTACAACTAAAAGGAATGAATAGATGTTAACGATGACATCAACATCTCACTGAAGACCACCATGTGCATTAACTAAGCTAAGTGATGTACACACAGTCTCCTATCTGGTCTTTTCTCCACCCTGTGTGGAAAATGGCATCATTCTCCTCATTTTACAGGCAAGGAAACTGAGGTGCACAGAAGCCAGGGAACTCACTAGGGCAGAGCATTGAGGATGGGTCAAGCCTTTGTCCCAAATCCTCTGCTGTACCGTCTCCCCTACTCTTAGAAGGTTCCCAAATCATTCATTCAGCCCTCAACACACTCACCAGGCACATCTGCTGTGTGCCACTTATTGGATGGCTGCTAAGAATAAAAATATGAGACCCCAGACCTCTGACCTGAGGATCGGTCTAATCCAGTCTAAATTCAAATGGCTACAGGCACCAGGCAGGTAATGTAAAGGAGTGAAGGAGAGCAGTATAGTAATAATAACAATAATAATAGTAATAGCTAACATTTATCGAGTGCTTCATTTAATCCAGTGTCTCATTTAATTCAGACATCAGCCCTATGAGATGGGCTGTTATCTCCATTGTACAGATGACACAGTTCAGGCACCAAGACATTAGATAAGTAATTTGCCCAAGATCACACAGCTCAGGAGTGTGATGCCAGGATTTGAAAGGACAAGCAGGACTGCAAAAGCCATACTGTTAGCCACGTGGCTCTGGTGGACGGAAGAAAGCCGCTGACTTGGCTGAGCGTGGAGTCCCGCAGGGAGAGGGGAACCGTCGGGGGCTGCAGAGCCTGTGCTCTATCCAGGGCAGCTGTGGTTCCACAACTACAGCTGACAGTGGGAATGCAGGCCCAGTGTTGCCCAATCTTCCAATTTTTTGAGAAGATCCATAAATCTAGATCCCTTAATTGCTAAATACTATGAGTATCCAACACAACATGGCTAGGGGTTGAACCAGGCCCACAGCCTGACAGTCTATAGGCTGGGTCTGGTGGGAGAGGAGTGAGTGGGAAGGACAAAGCACCACTGTCTCCATTCACCGGAGACGAGTTCAGGGGAGGAGACTCCAGGCTGGACAACTTAACTCAGATGCTGGTAAGAGGTGGACTTGCTGCTTCCACAAACCCAGCTCCCTGGGGTGGCCACTCAGGGGGCTCTAACTGTCCTCAAAGCACCAGGACAGAGGGTGAGTTAGCAGCTCTGAGCTCTACACACATACGATGGGAATCTCCACGGGACCATTATCCCCTCTCTAATCACTAGCAAGCTTTTGGCTCCTGAGCCAGGCTCTGGGCTTCAGTGTCATCATTTCTCTGGCACATCAAAGACAAAAACCAAAATAATAACTGCCAAGGCCGGCTGCATTCCCCCAGGCCTGGCTGTCCAGAACAAAGTGGAGAACAGTATTTTGTTATGCAGCCCAGTGGATAACTAGGGCGTTCTTTTCCTGACCAGGAAATGCTCTGTCTGAGCTTCAGGAGCAGCCCTAATTGCCGGCCAAGAGGAGCTGCCCCTTTTACCAAGAAGTGAGGCAGAATTTTGGAATGCCCCACCACAAGTATATTAGACTCCTGAATCCTGGAAAAACGCAGGCCCCCACCCCAGGTCCTCAGACACTGCTCTCCCACCCAGGCTCCCACGCCCAGCATGGGGCTTGCTGTGCAACCTGCCAGGCAGGCAGGAAGCCCACTCCCCAGGAGAGCTCCTGCCCTGGGGAGGCCCAGTGATGTTGTTGAGCAATGGACCCAGGAGGCTTGCGCCACTGGGAACCTTCTCCACCCAGGTTGCTGGCACAAACCACCCGACTCCCAGCTCCAGCTGCTCCAAGCAGCCTGGGCCTTAAATAGCCAGAGTAGGGGCCTCTGGCCAGAACTCGTGGTAGGGGCCTCTGGCCAGAACTCGTGGTCGCGAGCACAACTGTCCTTGAGCCCAGAGAAGAATCCTAGGAATTTTCCCAGGAAAGGCTTCGGCTCTGGTCCCAGGATTCCACAGCAAGTCTCTAAGCCCAGGTCAGAGGTTACGGGAAATAACTAAGGGGATGTGAATGAAAGGGTGGGGGTGGGGATGCTGCCACCCTGGGCTGGGAGAAAAGAATGGAGGTAAGATATACCTGTCCCATAGCAAGAGGGCACCTGAGAACTGAAGCATTTCTCCTAAGGCGGCAATAGAAAACTTGGGAGAATACACAGTGGGAATCAATCTTCATGATGCTGGACAATAATGCAGAGACGGCAGCCGGGCCCCAAAAGGGAGAACCCTAGTTATCCCCCACCCCATCCTGGGAAGAGAAGGAACTTTGGGAGCAAAATTCCCCCCAGGAATCCAAGGCTGCCCACCTCCCTTGAACCTGATACTCCATTCTCTCTGCTTCCCTGTCTCACTAAGAAGCAAACTGGCTTCAGAGGCCTGAGCCAATTTTCTCCTTTCTGCACATAGCCAGGCTACATTCTGTTAATTTGGGATGGTGTGTTTTACAATTCTCACGTCAAGATCAGGTTTCCAGGAGGCCAAGGGCCTGTTTGCCGGTCCCTGGGACCAACCCTGTTTGCTGGTCCCTGGGCCCAACCCTGAGGCCTAGGACACAGGCACATCCTGGGGCTCTGCTGTGCCACCTGCAAGGGAGTGGGGTCCAGCCCACGGTGCGGCAGATGGGAAGGTGCCTCTGGACCCTGGAAAGTACTGGAATTCCAGGCGTTCGTATTTCTTCTTGGTTCAAGGCCTCCAGCAGCAGCCACCACTGCCTGTGACAGTGGAAGCCACGAGTGGTCTAGGTCTCAGTGCAGGAAGGAAGCAGCCTTTGTTCCACAGCAAATGAGGGAACACCCTTGGAAGGGGGGAGGTGGGCAACAAAGGTGCCCCCTGTGCATGCCCACCCACCTTCCCTCCAAGCCCAGGATGGACGTCGGTACTGGAAAGGGGTAGAGAAATGCATGGGCACCAGTGTGGGCCGGTGGAAGCTCGGGGCAGCACTGTCATACTTTGTTTTCACCCTATCCACCCCCCTATCCCCCACAACAAGCAGAGTGTCAGGCTTGAACCTTCCAACTCCACAGCCAGGTCTGGCAAGTGGACCGGGGTCCATGGCCATGGCCCTCCTGGACCTCAGGCCCAAGATGGTCCAAACCTAGGAGGCCCATCAGAGACTAGCCAGCCAGGTATGATCTGAAGTGGGCCCTTACTCCCTCCTCCTCTGGTTCTATCCCTCTAAATTGGCCTCCAGGATAGGAGCCAAGAAATACCCTGGAAGCTATGTGCTCTGAGGAAGAGAGTATCTAGCTTGCCCCAAAAGCACTAGAGCAGCAATGGTTATAGCCAAGATGCCCCATGCCTTGCCCTCTGTCACCCCCTCCCAGCCACTGCTCATCACATGAGCCCTGAAAATGCAGATGGCTCCTGAAAAAGCCAGCAAAAAGCACTCAGCTCTACTACAAGGGCATGTTGACCTTGGGAGGGGTTCCTTCCCCAGGGAAATATGTCTCCTCCTGGCCTGCTTGGTTCCACATCTGGTTGTCTGGCAAGTTGGTGCCTTGAGGGCCACACCAAGGGTTCCCGAGACCCAAACTGGCAGCACAGAGACAGGAAGGCCAGTGGGACTGCAGGGGGCAGGCAGAGGCAGGCCAGCCCACAGGTCCTTTGCTCTGTCCCCTGCAGCTGCTCACCTCTGGCCACTGGACCCAGGCCACAGACACATTCATGGTAGCTGCTGCCCCACACACCTCCACCTAGCCTATCCTAGGGCTCAACAGTCATAGGGCTCCATCCTCTGTGCCAACCCAAGGGGTACTCTGGTGCTGGGGTTTGAGTCTCAGACCCACCCTTTACTGGCCAATGAACAAAGTCTGCATCCTCACCCAACCATGGGCTGTCGGCATGAACAAGATGATGAGTGCAAAGCATCCAGCACCCTCCCTGCCATGGAAAACTTCTGACAAAAGTCAAGCCCTGGGGTTCCAGGCTGCACCCATGCTCCCTTCTTGTTGGCACTGTGCTCAGCCTCCTTCTCACCACCCTCTCTGTTCCAATCCTGGTCAGCCCCTCACCATGTGTTCCCTTGGATCATCCAGGCCTTCCCACCAGCCTCCCAGCTCTGACCCATTCCAATCAAGGTCCCAGGCAGACCTTCCTGAAGTGGATGGTCTTACAGGTGGTGCTCTCTTAGCTCCTCTACACCACCAGGAACTGAGAGTTGTGCAGACATCTCTTGTTTAGCTCTCATGTCTCCTTTAAATAGCTCAGTGAGGAGGTTACTGGCCACTTTTACAGGACAGGGATCTCTCACTCTATGGCAGAGGCCTTGGCCCCCACTCAGGTGAGGGGCTGCCTCCCAAGTCCCTCCCCACCAGCTCTTTTTTCAGGGAGGGTAACAGCACTCCCTGGATAGCCTGCTTCCTGGGGAAGTGTCAAGATTACAGGGGTGACAACGGAAGTGACAGATGGTGCTGGGGCTAAAGTGGAGATGGGAGGAGTGCCTGGCTGCGGGTGACTGAGCTTGTACCTCGGCTTGCCAGGCCTGGGCCAGGGGACCTGATCACCCCCTGGGGAGGGTAGTAGGTACGGGCGTTAGTGCCCTCTGCAGCCCCCCCGAGCCTGGGGAGCGAGGTCAAGGCAGCTCCCTTTTCCTCACCCAAAATGCCACTGGCAGGGGAGGCTTGCCGGAGGAAACCGCCTTTCTCCCAACTGCCCTTTCCCCACTTCCTTATCTTACCCACTCACTCCCTGGTGCCAAGGCCACTCCTGCCACCGCCAGCGCGCATGCACCGTGGCCAGAACAACTCCCGCCCGCTGCAACGGCTCCTGCGTCCTCTTAGAACTAATCCTAGTCCCTCTCCCTTCTATGTTGCCATTTAAGGCTGCTTCACCTCCTTTTCAGCCTTGCCCTTCTTACCAGCCTATATAACCTGTAATCACCCTTGAATAACTCTCTTTGGCGCATACTCCTACTGGATGAAGAGTGTCTTGTCCTTATCGCCGCCCTCCACACCTTGCACGCCTCCCGCCGAGGACCCGGCCAAGTCCTCCGCCTCGCCCTCGCCTCCGGGAAAGAGCCCCCGCCGCCGGTACCCTTTAAGCAGCCCCGAGAGCTGAGGGCTCAGCTACCGGCCGCCCCTCCCCCTAGAAGCAGTAACCGCGACCGCAACTGGTGCCCCGTGTGAGGAAGTGTCTCCACACAACAGTTCGGCAGGTCGCCCGCTCGCCCGGACGCCTCTCCAGCTTCCCGTTTCCTCGCCTGCAAGGTAAGGGCCGCCTCTCCTTCGCCACTTCCGGAGCTGTGGGAGGTTCACTGCTCCGAGGCCGCTCCTCCCTTCCCCCACGCTCTCTTTATCCAGTAGGAACTCCTCCCTTCCCCCACGCTCTCTTCGTCCTCTTGTATGCGCACTTCTATGACCCCCGTTCCTCCTAACGCTCTCCCTCTTCCCCTCCATTACTTTGCTGTAGTTCTTTGTATCTTTATTTCCTCATTTGGTGCCGTGTGCCTCTTTGCAACCGCCCCCCCCCCCGACTACTCCCGTTGCCAAAGGGCACTGCTTTCCGCTCTCGCCGTCTCCTTCGGCCTTGCGGCCACGGTTTATCTCATTCTCTCTGCTCGGTAAACAACTCCCCCTCCTCCCCCCTCAGCTATGGGTAATCGTCTGTCTACGTGCCAGGCACCTCAAGTTCGTGCTCTAGCGGGTCTCCTAGACACACATCGCTACAAAGTGTCTGTTCGGCAGCTGCAAGTGTACTGGGACCTCCTGCTGCCCTTTAACCCATGGCTCACCACTTGCCATCTCTGGGACCCTGTTACTTATGATCGTCTTATTGATCGAGTCACTAACGCCATGGAACATGAGAGCAAGCGCTTCCCTCCCGGCTTGCTCCCCACCTTGATAACCATCCGCTCCTGCCTTCAAGGCTCCCTCCCCCCTGATAGAGGCCCCGTTAAATCCAAGGAAGCCCTATCAACCCAGCCAACAGATTCAGACAGCGATATTAATTCAAATCATGACTCGGACACGGAGTCCTTAGTCGAGCAGATTAACAACGCGCTCGAGATGACTCCCAAAAAGCAAAATAACACTGCGCCACGCCAAGATGGCGAACTTCCTCCTTCTTTTTCCATCGAGGGGAGGAAATGCTCCGGCGATGACGTCAGCCCTAAGCTGGGCCGGAAACCGCATACGCTTTACCCCGCCCTTCCACAGGGCGGAGCTAGTCCGCCATCTTATGCCTTGGGCCCCGCCCTTTCACAGGGCGGGGCTGATCCACCATCTTGTGTCTTAGCCATGCCCACCGCGCCGCCATCTTGCGACGCTTGGGGCCTCCCACTCCCGCCTCCCCCTTCGGCGAGCTCCCCCTCGGAGCCGCTACCGGCAGCTGCCGCCGCTCCTTCCACCCTGCTGACTAACAACCCCTGGCTGCCTTCTACACCTCAAGGCAACCCTTGGGGCAACGCTCCACCTACCCCCACTCCCGCGCCAAGTCCTCTGCAAGCGCGTCCTCCTTTCTCTCGTGCTTTTCGCTGCTTTCCTCTTAACCTTGCCCCCACCCCACAGAAACCGTATGACTGGTATCCCATTGACTCAGATACTATCAAGCAGCTTCGCAGGGCCGTCAGGGAGGACGGGTTAGGTAGCCCATACGCTTCCCAAATACTGCAGGATCTCGGCATGGACTATTGCATCCCCCAAGACTGGGCCTCGCTTGCCCGTTCCATTCTTAACCCCGGTCAGTTTGTTGACTGGCGTGCTCACTTCCAGGCAGAAGCAGCTAAGCAAAGTGAGCAAGACGCAGCCCTTGGAGTCTATCATCCCCCCGAAGCCTATATGGGCACTGGAGCGTTTCTAAATGCGTCTGCTTATATTAATGTCCCTGCCACCTTCTGAACTATCCTCAGAGGCATCGCCTTACGCGCGTTTGCCAATTGCTCTGCCTGTCGGCCTAATAAATTCACCAAGCTCTTCCAGGAGCCGAGTAAGCCTTTCGCCACCTTTGTCTCCAGAGTCGAAGAAACCTGCGCTCAAAAGTATCAGCGACTCGCCACCTCTGACGCCCCCCACTCCAAGATGACAGCCAACCCTCCGCGACCTCAACGCCACCGGTCGACTCGCCAACCGCGAGGCCCTTCTCAATCACCTGAACATCGCTCTCACCTCGAGTTCCAGCTTCTCTGAACCCCTGAACTTTAAACCCCTCACCTTCGCCCAGCTCGCTGCAGCGAAGCCATTGTCAAGCGCCCGGGCACCACACCAACACTAAGCTCCAGCCTCGCTGAGCCACCGTCAACCCCTTTTTTCCCTTCCCTAACCTCCCCCTTCCCTCACCCTTAGTGGGCCTCTCCGGTAAAGCCTCTTCCTCTAATTAGAAAAGAAAGGGGAATTGCGGGTGACTGAGCTTGTACCTCGGCTTGCCAGGCCTGGGCCAGGGGACCTGATCACCCCCTGGGGAGGGTAGTAGGTACGGGCGTTAGTGCCCTCTGCAGCCCCCCCGAGCCTGGGGAGCGAGGTCAAGGCAGCTCCCTTTTCCTCACCCAAAATGCCACTGGCAGGGGAGGCTTGCCGGAGGAAACCGCCTTTCTCCCAACTGCCCTTTCCCCACTTCCTTATCTTACCCACTCACTCCCTGGTGCCAAGGCCACTCCTGCCACCGCCAGCGCGCATGCACCGTGGCCAGAACAACTCCCGCCCGCTGCAACGGCTCCTGCGTCCTCTTAGAACTAATCCTAGTCCCTCTCCCTTCTATATTGCCATTTAAGGCTGCTTCACCTCCTTTTCAGCCTTGCCCTTCTTACCAGCCTATATAACCTGTAATCACCCTTGAATAACTCTCTTTGGCGCATACTCCTACTGGATGAAGAGTGTCTTGTCCTTATCGCCGCCCTCCACACCTTGCACGCCTCCCGCCGAGGACCCGGCCAAGTCCTCCGCCTCGCCCTCGCCTCCGGGAAAGAGCCCCCGCCGCCGGTACCCTTTAAGCAGCCCCGAGAGCTGAGGGCTCAGCTACCGGCCGCCCCTCCCCCTAGAAGCAGTAACCGCGACCGCACCTGGCTGGGAGGAATGCCAGGCGTGAGGCCGGCGTGCTGCATGCTTCTTCCTCCTCCCCCTCTTCCCCTTTCCCCAAGCCCTAAAGGATCCCTCACCACAGAGTCTGAACCTGCCTCATAAGATTCTGATGGGAGAAATACAGGAGGTGGCCTTTGGGAGTAGGAAGGGGCAAGGCCTCAGAATCAGGGGCCCAGAAAGGAGGAAGGGCAAAGCAAGAGTGGACAGGAGTCTGGCTGCCCTAGGGGGACAAGAGAGAAGAGATACTCCCCAGAGGGTTGTCCCAGACATGCACATACAAGAGACATGGACTGTAATCCCATGGCTGGTCTAGGGTTGAGAAGGGCCCAGCCAGGATGTAAAGGCTGCTGGACCTGTGGGGGTCACACCATGCTATATGGCCAGGACAGACAGATTGGTGGTGTGCTTGATTACACCGGAGAGAGTCTGTGAAAGGACATGGAAAACCAACACACACTGATCTCAAAGTACTGAGGGCAACTCTGTGTGGACATCTGAGCTCCAGGCTGGGACAGCTCCTGGGCCATCTGGGGCTGTCTGACCACTGAGCTAGCTGGAGAAGCAGTGGGGGCCTGCCACAGGCCCAGCTGACCACAGCCTCATGGCCACTGCTCCACACTGGTCAGTGAGTGGCCCAATGTTCCCCGGAGCTGCTGAGATACCTCAGCATCTCTCCAAATGTGCCACAGACCATAATTAACCTTCTGCAAGCTCTTCAAAAAGCATCAGTATGATCATCCCCATCTTATAGGAAGGACACATAAACTAAGGCCAAGAGAAGAAGATGATTTTCCCAGGATGACAAGACGGGGAGGAATGGAGTCCAGACTCCTAAATTCAGGCCAAACTCCACCCGAAGTCTCCACCCAAAGTCAACCCTGTCCAAGCCCTCCCAGGAGACTTATGGCCCAGAACGTGAAGGGCGTGGAAGGCGTTCATACACCCAGCTTAACCTGGCACAGTCACCAAGGCCCCTGTGCCCAGGCTCCATGCCCTTGAGTCAGCCCTCCATGGGGATAATACCTGAGCTCCTCACAGAAATGGTCCAAGAATGAACAGGGAAGGCTGAATGGAAGGGCTCCTCCAGCCGACAGCCTGGCAGTGCAGCCGGGCATCTCAGCTGAGTCTCTGAAGCAATTTCTGGACAGGCAGTGATGGGGGCCCCTGGGGAGGGCACCGTGAAACAGAGCAAAGCCAATTCTTACACAGAGGTTCTGTCTTCACATCCACATTGACACTAGGTATCATGTGTCATTCATTGTGCCCTTGCCATGTGCCAAACACTGCTCTAAGCACCTGGCCCAGATTATCTCATCGAATCTTCACAATAACCCTATAAAGGAGGTAGTATTTTTATCCCATTATAGAGATGAGAAAACTGACGTACTGAACTGGGATTCATCCCAGGCAGTTTGGTTCTGGTTACTCTGTACACTCTACCCACCTGCAAGACTAACTTTTAGAGCACACTGTGGCCGCAGATGGGACCCAAACATAACTTTTTGGTCAGCTGGGCACAGAAAATGCACCCAGTTCATGGACACGCACACAGATGTGCATGCACCTGCAGGTCTCTTGGTTGCCAGCTAATCAGGTCTATTAGGATTCAAGCGCTGCCCTCCTCAGGTACATAAATTCCAATTTACAGCACAGAAATGAGGTGACTCTGATTTGCCTGACCTCTGAATCTGCTTCTCATGTATTTAAACTTACTTAACTGATATACAGACCCCTTCTCCACTGGGAATAAAATACTAGAAATTATGAAATCAAGAGCTCCTGCTTTAGTTATGAATATTTCCAAAGTAGACCAACAAATATATTTTCAGATTAAAGGGAAAATTTACATATATAAATTCAGAAGGCATTATTTATAGCATTAATTACATAAGTTCTGGCTCCCTTATTTAGCCCAGAACCAACTGCTTATCAGTCTCATATTCAGCATTCCCCTCTCCTTCCCCCCACCCCCAACAGCCCCAGGCCCTCCCTCCCCCTCTCCACAGACCAGGGCCTCACATGCTGGCGAGAGGACACAGCTTCCTTCACTGTCACAGCCCAGCCTCCCAGACACACCCAGATCCAGCCTTAGACACCAAGGGATTTGCATACACAACCGCCAAAAGGCCTCCCTCCCTCTGAGTGAATTTTTAAAAACCTTTAAGAAGTTGTCTTATTGGCCGGCTGAGGCCCAGAGAGACCCCTGCATGGGCCACAAAGGACGTCAGCCCTGCAGAAGGCAGACCTGGACAGGGGCCCAAGCAAACGCCCACTAGGCTAACTGGAATCGCTCCAGTTCCTGGGGAATGGCTGCCGCAGACCCGACCACTGAGGCCGGACCTGCCTGGAGTCGCATCCAGGATCCAGGCGCCAAGGACTGGGGTGGGGAGGGGGTGGGAGTAGGGGTAGGAAAAACAGGCCCAGGGGCCTCAGGACGCAAGTCTCCAACTGCCCAGAGCATATTTGATGGGCTCCCTGGGACCCCTAAGGCTTCATCCTCACGGGTTGCGCCCATCCAACAGCACCTGCGCGGCTAAGAATCTCCCCAGCTGTACAAAGAGAAATATCCTGGGGGGTGGGCGCCCCGAGTATCCTGACCCCTCCTCTCCGGTCCCCGAGGCCCAGTCTGTCCTCGCACCTGCCCGGAGCCAGTCGGGTCTTCGCTCCTTCCCGCGAAAGGGGGCCTGTCTCCCCTGCGCCTGAGGGGGGCGACCCCGGCCAGCCGCCCGGCGAGGACGAGCTCGGCCGAGCGCTAGCTCCGGGAGTCTGGGAACCAGCCAGGCGTCGAGGCCCGGCCGCGCGGCGCTGACAGCCCGGCTCGCGCCCCCTGGCCAGCTGCAGGGCGGCCCCGTCCCCGCGCCCAGCGCCTCCCCTGCGCGCATCGCGGTCCAGGCGGGCTCTCACCGAGATGCGTTCTAGGTCGGTGGCTGCCATGGCGAGCTCCGCACCGGGCGGGCGAGCCAAGGCGAGCGCCGGGGCCGCGACGGGGACGAGCCGGCTGCGGGACGCGCTCCGCCCGGGAGGCTGCGGCTGAATGGATCCAATATGGCCACTTCCTGGAAACTCCCCTTGGCGGCAGCGGCGGGAGAAGCCGCGGAGCCGCCCCCGCCCCCGCCCGCGGGACCGGCCTCCCCGCCCGGCCCGGCCACCAGCGCAGCCTGAGCCCGGCCACTTGGACAGCCCGGGGTCTCCGCTGAGAGACACGAGGTGCCAGCTATGGGGTTGCTGGGACTTGTAGTCCGCGAGTTGGGGGGTCTGGCGGGCGGTGCCCGGGGAGACGCTGGCCGGTACCCGCTGGCCTGCTGCGTCTCCCTGGGAGGCTGGGGCCGAGCCCGGGTGGGGTGTCCTGGGGTTCGCGCGCTAGGAAGCCGACTCCGCGAAGAGTGGAGTAGGGCGCTGCGTGTGCCCCGGGTCTCCCCCACCAAGCCGCCTCTACCCAGCCAGAGCCTGCAGATGCGCTGGGACCACCGGCCAGAATGTCGAGGACCTGAGGAAGGCCCTCGTGTCCGGGAGAGGCCGCCTCAACCTCGTCTGCCTGTACCCTGGGCCCCACCTGATGCTCTTGCCAGAGTCAGGGCAGGAACTGGGGCGGGACCCGCGCGTCCGGCCAGGCGGCCTTCTCGGGCAAGGGACCAGCTTTGGGCACCTTGCGCAACAAACACACAGGATGCGCAGTTCAGGCCTGGATTCGTGCAATAGAAAAGCGAAGCTCGATGGTCAAGGCATCAGATTGCAAATGACCATCACTCTGCCCGCTGAAAAGGGCTAGGAGAAACTTCTTAATGGAGTCCAACACTGTGCAAAGAGGCTCCCAATGCGTGCCCACAGTACCTTCTCTTTGCTAATCTGAGTACCTAAAACGTGAACAAAACTCAGAAAACCACCTTTACCCAAGTCGGAGGCCTTGGAGGCTCCGTATCTTTCTATCTACAGGAAGCTCGTCCCAAATCCTCTAAAATTTCCCCTTTTCTTTCCCCCTCTCTGCTTTTCTCCACCCTTTGGGATTATAGCAAGGTTTGCACCCTGTCCCTCCAGTGGCCTCAACCCACGTCCACACATCCCCCCACCCCCAATATCTTCCTGAGAAACAACCTGACCCCCCACCTCACTCAGGAATTTGTGCTGGCTGGAGGTGCCAAAAGACCACATCTGGAGTTGGCACATCTAGCTTTAAAAGGAGTCCCCCCCTCCCCCTCCGCCTCCCACTGACTTTCCCTTTTTGCTCTCAGGCAAATGTAGCTTGTCATTAAGGTGGGCTGACATCCCACAGAATCTTGCTGACTCAACGATTTCACTTTGTTCCTCTCTCTATCATGGGGTTTCACATGCTGTGTTGTAGTTATCTACAAGAGAAGTGGGGCAGAGTGGTGGTTAACGAATCTAGATCTGGCAAACTGCCTGGGTTGGGATCCTGTCTCCACCCTTTGCTTGCTTTGTAATCTTAAATTACTTAATTGTGCCTCCCTTTCCTCATCCTAAAAATGAGAATTATAGTACCCATATATGATGGCTTGGAGGCTTTATGGACCCCAGGAAATTATGTTCTTAAAATTAATCCATTCCTGTGGGTCCCATTGTAACTAGGATCTTTGGTGAGTAGGATCTTAACCTAAGATGTGACCCACCTCATTCAGGGTGGATCTTAATCCTCTTATTGGAGTCTTTTATAAGAGGATGAAATTCAGAGGAAAAAAGCCACAGAAACAGAAAGGAAGCCACTAAAGCCAGAAGCTGGAAGCAATGAAAACCAGAAGTCCAGAATCGCCTGTAGCCAGTCTCAGGAAGAAGGTGGGTCTTGATGATGCCTTAATTTGGACCCTCGTGGCCTCAGAACTGTAAGCTTGTGAACTAATTGTTGAAAGCCAGCCAATATCTGGTATATTACATTTCGGCAACTTTAGCAAACTAAAACACCATGTCACCAGATAAAATGAGATGAAATAAGTAAAGCACTTTAAACTGTTCTTGAAATACAGTGTTTTGCGGGTTACTGAGCATATACCTCGACTTACCAGGTCTGGGCTAGGGGACCTGCGCAACCCCTAGGGAGGGTAGTGGGTACGGGCGGTCAGTGTCCTCCACAGCCCCCCGGACCTAAGGAAGCGAGGTCGAAGGCAGGCCCCATTTCCTCACCCAAAATACCACCGGTGGGGGAGGCTTGCCGGAGGAAACCGCCCTTCCCCCAACCGCCCTTTCCCCCACTTCCTTATCTTGCCCGTACACTCCCCGTTGCCAATGCAACTCCCATCACCACCAGTGCGCATACATTGTTGCCAGACACCGTTGCCAGAGCAACTCCTGCACCTTTTAGAACAACCTCCGTGCCCTCTTAGAACCAATCCTAACCTCCGCACCCTCTCAGAACCAATCCTAGCCTTTATCCCCTCAGCATTGGCTTGTAACAACCCCCGCCCTCTATGCCAGCCCATATAACCTGTGCTCACCCCGGAATAAAGGTCCTTTTGTTCTACCCTTACTGGAGGAAGAGTGTCTTATCTTTCCCTTCTCGCCGCCCTCCACACCTTGCACGCCTCCCACCGGGGACCTGGCCAAGTCCCCCGCCTCGCCCTCGCCTCCGGGAAAGAGCCCCCGCCGCCGGTACCCTCCAAGCAACGCCGATAGCCGAGGGTTCAGCAACCGGCCGCCCCCCCCCCTCAGACGAATCAACTGCGACCGCAGTGTTTAATAAAATTTCCTCTCTTGACTACAAAGGTCTTAATGGCTGACCCCAGAGACAGTGACCAATCAACATTGACTTGATCATCCCAGACCATATCTGCTGTTTCTTTTTCCTTTTCCTTTTCTTATAACTGGCAAGAAATCAATCCCGACTGACTGCCACTTTCTGCATCATTACTCTCTGGGATCTACCCTAAATTATCATTAAAATGGTCTTTTTTTCTCTAGTTGAGTATGTCTCAAATGTCCACTTCTAGAAGACTCAGCCAGTGTATGTATGAAGGAAAAGCCCAGACTGAAGCTGGCTTCCTTCTCTTGGGATATGTTCACTCCACTAGGAAAATTATTCTTATTTCCCAAAACCCTACATTTATTTTTATTTCTCCCCTCCTCCTCCTCTTTCTTCTTTCTCAGATACTGCTGCTGGGCAGAACTACTGAGAGAGTGAGTTACCTGTAGGGACACAAAGGTGAATGCAATAATCATTTCTCACATCAGGCAAAGTGTCACTCCTTACGGCAACATTTCCAAGTATTCCTTCCATATCCAGGGCAAGTTCATAGATGTTACACATACACACACACACACACACACACACACACACACACACACACACAGTCAAATAACTGTGGGGAATGGTGAGTTCCATACTGGAAAAGAGGTTCTGTAATAGTTCTCAGAGCTTTTGATAAGCTAATATGCACTGTCACTGTCTGAGAAGAAAATAGAAGACACAACTTAGAAAAAAGAAGACACAACTTATTGGACCAGTGTCCCATCCCCACCACACAGACACAGCACCAGGGAGTGCAGCCTCCAGGTTTGGTGCTTCTCTTTCACTTCTTTTTTTAAAAAAAAACTTTTTATTTTGAAATACTTTCAAACTTACAAGACAGTTAAAAAAATAACTATCCATTCATCCATCTATCTCTCAACCCATCTATCTATCCATCCATCCATCCATCTTCTGAAGGCTTGAGTTTAGGTTGTATAAATTATGCTCCTTGAACACTTAATACTTCCATGTACTTTTCCTAAGAACAAAGATATTCAGTTATGTAACCACCTTAGAGCAATTATCCAGTTCAAGAAATTTAACATTGATATGACGTTTACAGTCTATATTCCAGTTTTTTTCATTTGTCCCAATTATATCCTTTTGAGCCTTTTCTCCTCCCTTAATAGATCCTGTCCAGGACCATTTATTGCATTTAATTGACATTGTCTTTCTCTTTTTTTAAATTGTGGGAACATATCTATAAAATAAAGTTTCCCATTTCAACCATCCCCAAATATACCATTCAGTGAGATTAATCACGTTGTACTACCCTCACCACCCTCCATTACTAAAACTCCCATCTCTCCAAATAAAAACCCTGTAGTCATTATCCTCTAACTTCCCATTTCCTCTGCTTCAACCCCTGGCAACCTGTATTCTAATTTCTGTCACTCTATGAGCTTACATATTATCCAGTATTTCCTTTGGAGTTACAAGGGACTTAAATTTAATATCCTAAATCTGTAACGGTCCAGTTTGCTTTGATACTACTTTATCTTCAATAGTATATACAAACTATGTTCCCATATTCCTCTGTCTCCCCATCTTTATGTAGTTATCAAATATTGCATGTTTATACACTGAGTCCAGAACTACTGACTTACCATTGCATTTTATGCATTTGCCTTTTAGATCCTATAGGAAGTAAAAAGTGGAGTTACAAACAAAAATCCAAAAGTATTGGCATTTATATTCACCACTGTCATTAACTTTACCAGAGATCTCTGTTTCTTCACACAGCTTCAATCTATTGTCTAGTGTTCTTTCCTTTCAATTCTCTTTTGCATTCTCCTTAGTATCTCTTATAGGGCTGGTCTAGTGGTGACAAACTCTCTTAGCTTTTATCTGGGAGTGTCTTAATCTCCCCCTTGTTTTTGAAAGACAGTTTTGCCAGGTATAGAATTCTTGGTTGGTAGTTTTTGCTTTCCGCACTTTAAATATGTAATCCCTCTGCCTTCTTACCTCCATAGTTTCCAGTGAGAAATTAGCACTTAATCTGACTGAGTCTCCCTTTTATGTGACACATTGCTTCTTACCTGCAGCTTTCAGAATTCTCTCTTTATCTTTGACATCTGGCAGTTTGATTGCAATAAGTTACTGTATAGGTTTATTTGGGTCTATCCTGCTTGGAGTGCCTTGGGTATATATATATATTCATGTCTTTCATTAAATTTGGGAAGTTTTTAGCCATTATTTCTTCAAAATATTCTCTCTGCCCCTTTCTCTTTCTTCTGTTTCTGGGACTTCCACAATGCCTGCATTGATTGATGGTGTCCCAAAAGTTGCTCATGCTCTGTTCACCTTTCTTCATTCTTCTTACTTTCTGCTCCTAAGGATGAATTATTTCAATAGCCTTATCTTCAAGTCCACTAATTCTTTTTTCTGCCAGCTCCAATCTGCTTTTGAACCCACCCCCTCTAAGGAATTTTTAATATTTGTTACTGTTGTCTTCAGTTCTGTTTGGCTCCTTTTCATAATTTCCATCTCTATATTGATATTCTCTTTGTCTATGATTTTCCTGATTTCCTATAATTCCGTGCTTTCCTTTAGCTTTTTGAGCATATTTAGGACCTTTTTTTATTCTTTTTTTAAAGTGTTTGTTTAGTATGACCTGGGTCTGGTCCTCTTCATCAGTGGCTTCTGATGCTTGAATCTTCTTTGCCTCGGCCATCAATTTTTGTTTCTTTGTGTGTTTTATCATCTTTTGTTGAAACCAGAAATTTTGATATTTTAATGTATTACTGGAATTTAGACTCTGAGGCACCTGTTCCTTAAGCTTGTATCCAATGTTATAACAGATCTTTCCTTGAATGCAAGGAGCAAAAAAAAAAAAAAGAATAAATAAAACACCTTTCTCAGTCTTTGCAGACTGATATGTGTGAGTACTTTCCTCAGGGCTTACCCATACAGTGAGTTCAGAGAATAGCTCCAGGCCAAGCATAGGGGCCTCCCTGACCCTTTCTGCACATGAGTCTTGCCTTGGGCATGCATGTGTGGCCCTAGGAATTCCTCTGTTTACACAAATACAAATATCCCCTCTTCCCTAGGAAACAGTTTCTTCATGGTCCCAGGCACTGTACTATATATCCTACAGACAGCAGTCCCTTGCCCCATGTAGTCATGATTTGACTACTCTCCCACAGTGTTCTGTAGGTGAATTTGGTGAGCTGCCTTCTATACACAGGGCAAGTTCTGGGATGGAGAACCTGAGACAAGTATCCTGGTTCAGTCCTTCAGGCTGCCACCATAAGATTGTGCCAGACATAGATGCTTCCAGTATGTGCATGAGGGTTACTCTACTCTCTCTGGAACTGGGACTTTACTGGGAGTGCAGTTGGCTTTGTGCCAAGCTGGCGAATGGATGTGGGAGGGGCCCGTCAAGGCACCACTAGATCCTACTGCTTTTCATAGCCTTTTCCTTGACTTGGCACTCACCTGTTTCTGCAAGCCTTTAACTGTTTTCTGGAGCTTTGAGCAAGAAATTTCCTCCACTTTTTGCTGATTATTCAAAGCTTGGGGGGGGGGGGGAGAGTGGAGCCCTGAGGCATCTCACTCTGCTATCTTGATCTTGTCTTTTACTTTTGTTTATAGTTTCTTTGACATACAGATGTTTAAATTTTTGATGTTGGCTAATTTACATGTTAATTTCCTTTGTGGTTTTCACCCTTTATCTCCTAAAAAATCTTTCCCTACCTCAATTTGATAAAGATATTCTCTTTGCATTTAATTATAAAACTTTTAAAGAGGTGTTTGTCACATTTATATCCATTTGTAATTCATTTAACTGTGGGTGGTAAGTTGGAGGATACTCTCCCTACTCCCTATTGTCAAGCTGGTTGTTTCATCCCTTTCCCACTGATGTCCAATGCCAATGGTCTCACAGACTAAAATTCTATATATGTATCTAGGTCTGTGGATCTGTTAGTAGTAGGTTCAGTGGGGATTGACAGAAAACCCAAAATAACAGTTGCTTGGACAAGATAATTTATTTCTTTCTCACATTGTCCAGGTAGGTAGTCTAGGGCTGATGTGACGCTCTACACATACCTTCTATCTTGTTGCTTTGCTTCAAATGGTCTTGACATCATGGCCCAATACGGTAATATCTGCATTCCAGGTAGCAGGAGGGAATGAAAGGATAAAGAGAAATGAGTAAACACTCTCAAATGATTCTAGAAGCTGCCTTGTGGCACTTCTGCTTACATTCCATTAGCCAGAGCTGGGAAATGGAGTCTTTCTTCTGGCCAGCATGTGTGTAGCTAAAAAGACCATAACATGTTAGAAGAGGACAATGAATGCTGGGTGACAGCAGCAACTTCTATCAAGGCTGTTTCTGGGCTGTTTCACTGAAAATTAAAATATGAAAAAGGAAGAAAGTAAGTATCTGTTTACCATCATTCAGAATCAACCACCAGATAATTTCTTAGCCTATCCCCCTTTAATAAAAATCTTGTAATTTTATAAAAATGATATATTTACACTTTAAATAATTTAAACAGTACAGAAAAGTTTAACTTACCCCAATTCCACTATCCAGAAATAACCATCATAAATATTGTTTGCATCATATTTGCATAAACATTATATATACATATTAACAGATAGAAGGAAAGATAATAGAAATATTTTATAATGATTTAGACCATAATGCAGATGCTATTTTAATCAAAAGTATTAAATTTAGTTTTACTTGAATTTAAAAGAAGAAAAAGAAATTGAAATGAAACTGAAGGAAAGTTGAACTTGAAAAAATATATCTTGACCACAAAAGATATTACTTCCTAAAGATCCCTCTGAGGTTAGACAAAAATTGTGAAAAGCATTAAGAGGTTAGTCATTTATTTAAAAATTACACATTTCAATTATATGTGTGTGTGTGTATTCATTGCTTTGAAAGATCAGCTCTCATGATTCTTTCCATGCTTCCGTCTCCCCTGACCCTGCTTCCAGATTTTGTTACTTATATTATTGTTGCATTATCCAGGTTTATAACATTCACATTCTGTTCTGTAACTTTAATTCAATATTGACTTGATATACATAATAGATTTAAACAAATTCAATGATCCTAACTGCTCATTTTATGAAGGCTTTTCTCCATTTGCAAGTTCTTTATTTCAAATCGATCCATTAATGAACTGAATTTCATTGTTAAGCTGTTTTTTCCAGGAAGGATTGTGAGTGTTTAAGAATGTCTGGCTGTTGCACTGGAAACATATCTTGTCTCAGTATAATACCCTCCTCCCTTGCCTCACCCTGCCCCATAGATGATGTATTTTTTCTGCTTGAACAATGCCTAAAGAAGTCACTCTTCATCATTTTTTCAGCTCAACAACTTAACTAAGATATGTCTTAGTATTAAACAAATTCTGAGTCAAGCTTTCCTGAAACATAGTATGTCCTTTCAACCTGCTGTTTAGGTTTATTTTTATGCATTAGGGGATTTCTCTTTGGCACTATTTTTGGTTTATCTTCTTCAGGGGTATCAATTAATCCTTATGTCAGATCATCCTCTTCTGTCTTCCATTTCTATTAATTCTAATTGCTTTAATCTTTCAGCCTTATGTAGCTGCCCCAATTTAGTAGTTTGCATTTCAGCAAGTCTGTTCTGTTTCTTGATAGTTCTATTTTATTTATTTGTCCTATAATAATGTTTTTGTCCTTTTTATTTCCTTTCTATCTTGTTCTCTTGTGTTTTCATCCCATCTTTGAGCTCCTGATTTATTAAATTCATGATCTTATTGCATACTTTTTTTAAATTCATTTTTATTGAGATATATTCACATACCATGCAGTCATACAAAACAAAGCATACATTCAGTTGTTTACAGTACCTTTATATAGTTGTGCATTCATTGCCACTTATTGCATCCTTTTATAATGTGAAGCAGTCGTAAGGAATTTCCTTCTCAAGGTTTTTTTTGGGGGGGAGAGGAGCCCCTGTCTTTTGCCCTCCGTTTCCCTTTATCATTAATGTTTTGCTGCCATGTGTTTGTGTTATTGCTCCACCATTTCCTTTCATCTTGCTCATGCTTCGGTGGCTCTGTCTGGACCTTCTTTCTGTGGCTCTAGCATGGAGGGGTGGGAGAGGGACTTACTGTCTCCCCACTGTCTGAGGGACTATACAGTTTTTAGTGGCCTGAAGGGAAAGAGGGGAAAGGGGAAAGAAAGCTCAGCTGAGGCAGAGTGCAGTCATTGTTACAATATCTGGGCATGCTCCTGTCCTGAGGTTCTGCTCAGTTCTGTCTCCCTGAACTGCAGTAATTCTGAGAGTTTTATAGTATCAAAGGTGGGCAGGTTTGGGAAATGACTCCTGCAGATGAGCCTGGACCCAGCACTGTGGGTTTGAGAGGATCTTCTTGACCAAAAGGGGGAAGAGAGATGAAAAAAATAAGGTTCCAGTGGCTGAGATTTCAAATGGAGTCGAGAAGTCACTCTGGAGGATATTCTTATGTGCTATATAGATAACACTTTTTAGTTTTTAGTGTATTGGAATAGCTAGAGGGAAATACCTGAAGCTGTCAAACTGCAACCCTGTGACCTTGATTCTTGAAGACGATTGTATAAATATGTAGCTTGCACAGTGTGACTGTGTGACTGTGAAAACCTTGTGGCTCACACTCCCTTTACCCAGTGTATGGACAGATGAGTGGGAAAATGAGGACAAAAATTAGATGAAGAATAGGGTGGGATGGAGGGGATGGAAAGATTTAGGTGTTCTTTTTTGCTTTTATTTTTATTTTGGAGTAAGGAAAAGGTTAAAAAATTGATTCTGATGATGGTGCTGTGAAAAACTGATTGTACAATGTGAATGACTGTAGGGTGTGTGAATATATCTCAATTACACTGTATTTTAAAAAGTAAATGAACAATGGGGGTAGGGGGGAATAGGATGTTTTGGATGTTCTTTTTTATCGTAATGTTTATTTTATTTTTTGGAGTAATGAAAATGTTCAAAGTTTGATTGTGGTGATGAATGCACAACTATATGGCAGTACACTTTGAATGATTGTATGTTATGTGATTATATCTCAATAAAATTGCATTAAAAAAGATGGGCAGGTTATAGGATAGTGAACACAATGATTCTAGATGCTGTAGTTAGAGATGATCTAATTATTAAGCATGCACAGATTGATTACATGCTAAGTCATAGAATGTATGTAAGTAAATGGTGGCCTTAATATGTAATGGGCTTGATTTTTAATATTATAATGAAGTTTAGGTCACTTATAGGTTAAAGTCTAAGCTACTGCATAGGTGGGTCAATTTTGGTTAGATCCACTTCTAGTTATCAAGATAACTTTGGAATTAGGGTGGGTTAGTTTTGTGCTGACTCAAGGCCCTTCATTAATAAACATTAGGGGCTGTCTTTAGTGATCATAAGACTCTAAAGTTGAAAAAACAGATAAAATGGGTAGTAGTGGGATCAGTCACAAGGTTTTTACAACCACAAGGGCACAAGATAAAAGTTATACAATCATTATCAGAGATCAAGGCAGCTGGATTACAGTTCCAAGATTTCAGGTATTTCCCTCTGTCTACTCTAATATACCAAAAAGTAAAAAAAGGAAAATCTATATAATGATTCAGTAATCATAATCATCCCTTAAATTCAGAATCTCTGCCCTTGTTTCACAAAAGAGCCTCCAGTAGCACGTGGGTCCCTCCATCTCCTGAGTCCATGGTTCACAGGGATGCTTCCAGATTTGGTGGGACCTGAAGCTTTATACAATTTAGAAGTCTTTCTTTAAGAAAAAGAACACAAAATTATACATACAGAATTAGGTATGGAAGTAATTATTTATTTAGAATGAGAAAAGAACAGGACTTGGAAGGGTGCCATGCAAGTGAGACACCTGGAAATTTAAGCTTCGTGTCTTTCATGAAAGCCAGGTGCATGTGCCCTCAGTAAATGGGCCACAGGGACGTCCTCAGGTTCCCAGTCTGCAGGGACTCCCTGCAGCAACCGCCATGACTCAGCGTGCCCTCTGGGGAGAAAACCCCACTCCAAACCTGGTCCGGAGAGCCTGAGGACAGATGATTGTTACCAATTGTCAGGGGCTTCACCCCTGCCAAGAGCACATTGGGACCCCAGGGCCTTCCCAGGGTGGAAGCATTGCTACTCCTCCACAAAAGTTGGACCAAAGGAGTTCTCTGGGGAAAGGATATGTCAACTGTCCAATCTATTTAAGATGCTCACATCACAAGGAGGCCAGGTGATGTACAGCTGGCTGCCCAGCCCACTTCCACATGCCGCCATCCCTGCAGCCCTGGGTGGGTGGGAGACAAGGTGGGAGAGGAAGCCCCACGTAGTCTCAGTGCCAGGCAGAGCTGAGGAAGTTAAAGCATTTTGCTTTTTTGGAAAAATGTGGCCTTCAAAGGCAAGAAGGAAACAGAGAGAGAAAGGATGTTTAATGCTGGCTGAGGTGCTAAAGGAAGTTATCAGGAAAGGAGACAGATACCTGAGGAGAGGAGAATTGGCAAGGCAAGACTTAAAGGGGCAGTGGTCTGCAGAGCGATGGTTTTCAAACTGGGCCCAGAAGCGCTGTGGGGAAGGGAGTAAGGAAGAGAAGGGACTAAGCCCGAGGGCAGGGGTGTCTTCCCTCTCCCCAGGCAGCTCCATTCCATCTGCTCCAGGTATTGGGCTTTTGTTTCATCAAAGGGTTCTTCTGCAGTTTAAAGACATCTGATAACCACATCTCTGTGAGGAATTTATTCAGACAGACAAAATGGGTCTGGAAAGGGCTGCTGCTGGCAGAATCCAGGGAAGCCACTGAGTCCGAGTTAAGACAGTGGAGAGGTGGCGTTCTTACCTAAAACTAAGGGGTTGGTCAGACACATGGGGAGAAATATTCCAAGGGAGCTGAGAGAAATTACTCTAACTCGAATTAGGAGCAGAAATAAATGTAAAATAGCAATAAAGAAAATATACTCAAGGATGGAGCCAGCTGATGGAGGAATAAAAATAGAGAGAACTAAGGACCTGATTAGTGAATAGAACCCAATCTAGATGAAATGGTGAACAAGAGGTCAAAGCCCTATAATACATTTATTTGGTTCATACAACTGGTTTACTAAGCATTCCTCACTAGTTGATGGAGGCTGTGTGAGGAAGGAGGAACAAGACAGTGAGCCAAGGTTCAAGGGGACCTTCCTCCATTCTTCAGAGGGTGGCAGAACTTCTGCAGCAGGTCCTGGAGCCCATTAGTCCAAGACCTGAGGTGGTGTAGGTCCTGGGACATGAATAGGCAGAGTGGTGTGGTGAGCAAAATAATGCCCTCACCCCCACCCTAGTGACCATGTCCTAATTCCTGGAACCTGAATATCTTCCCTTACATGGCAAAGGGACTTTGCAGATGTGATTAAGTTAAGGTTCTTGAGATGGGAAGATTATTCTGGATTACCTAGGTGGGCCCAATGTAATCACTAGGGTCCTTATAAAAGGGAAGCAGGAGAGTCAGAGAAGCTATGGCAATGAAACACAGGTCAGAGTGATACAGGCCAAAAGCCAAAGAATGCAGGCAGCCTCTAGAAGCTGGAAAAGGTAAGGAAATGGATTCTCTCCTAGAGCCTCCAGCCCTGGCAACACCTTGATTTTATTTAACTTATTATGACCTATTTTGGACTTCTGACTTCCAGAACTGTAAAATAATAAATATGTGTGGATTAAAGCCACCAAGTTTGTCGTAATTTGTTGCAGCAGCAGTAGGAAACTAACACAGATGGCATTGTGTCTAGGCGCGTGCACTTTGAACTCAAGTCATCTGGGTCTGAATTCCAGCACCACCACTTGCCAGCTGAGTGACCTCAATTTTCCTCATGTGCAAAATGAAGATAAAAATTTTCACTTCATATGGCTATTGTGAGGATTACATGTGAAGTACTTTGAACCATTTCTTTTGACCTAAAATAAGCTCTCAATAAATGTTAGCTGCTGTTAATCTTAGTATTATTATTCAATTATCATCACAAGATTGATTTTCACCACCCTGCTCTCCCCTTCCCAACCCTGGACTCAGAAATGAAGCTTGATCAAAAGATGAAGCATGATTTCAGTGCCACAGGTGTGAAGGCTGGGCATCAGCACCATTTAGTCACTCATTCAGCAGGCTGTTTGTTGAGTGTTATTTATGGGCCAAGAAACATTTCAGATGCTGAGAACACAGCAGGGAGGAAAGGGACAAAGGGATTTTTCCTTGCATTGCTGTCGCCTTATAAGAAGTGCTTTAGTTTCCTAGGCTGCTCAAGCCAGTACCATGAAATTGGTCAGGTTAAACAATGGCAATATACTTGCTCATGGTTTTGTGGTGATGCTTTCTTCCTGAAGACTGATGTTCTGGGGCTGGCTGAGCCTCGGGTCTTACCTTGTCACATGGCCAGGCACATGGCGGCATCTCCGGTCTCTCCCTTCCCTTCCGGATTCCACTGATGTTCAGCTTTGGGCTGCTCCCTCTGTGGCTTTGTCTTTCTCATGTCTGAATTAATTCCATTTATAAAGGCCTCCAGTAATAGGATTAAGACCCATCCTGATTAGGCTGGGCCACATCTTAATTGAAGAAACCTCATCCAAAGGTCCTACTTACAATAAGTCCACACCCGCAGGAGTGGATAAAGTTTAAGAACATGTTTTTTCTGGGATACATTCAGCTTCAAACCACCACAAGGAAGGAAATCTTCCCCGGATCTCCCCAGATACCTCCCTCCCCGGGGTCTCATTGGCCTGGACTGAGTCACATGACTACACAGAAGTTTCAAATTGGCTTGGATTAGTATCAGGTATGTTGGCTGAATTGTTTAAGAACATTTAATTCTGCTGTAGGAGGCAAGTAAAACAGAAACAGTAGGCAAAATTCATAAGATGAATTAAGTATAGATAGTAATTTGGTAACTAGTGAGACATGCTAGACATAGAATAAACATATGGGTGCTGAACATAGATTAAAAGGGCAGAACACATGAGTGTTGCTTATAGATAGAAAGGGATGAAAACACCAAGTCATAAGGTAAGGACAGTTATGCCATCTGCAACTTGGCCCCTGGTGACCCCCAGCGTGATCCCACTCTGGCCCTTGCGTGCACTGCCCTAGCTGCTCATAGGTGATCAGAGAGCTTTGGCTATGGCCAGGTGTACTTGCCCCTGTCTCTGTGATAGGGTGTGTTTTGGCTCCAGGGACATTCCATTTGCTGAGCCATCTTATTCAGCCTCAACTCTGGGTCTCATAACCACAGTGTCAGAGGGAAGAATGATGAGACACAGAGAGACAGGACATGTGAACGCCGTGTAATCCAGGCTTCGGGCGGTGTGCTCCTTCCACCCTGTTTATACCTTGTCGTGAATGGTTAACCTACCCCTTCTCTTTCCCCTTGTTTCTCACTGTGGGTTTTAAATTGAACCAAGAAGCTGGGTGATTCAAGCTCTTAAACTGTTCTATGAGAATTTCTATTCAGAACCTCCAGAGCACTTGCCTAAGTGTACTTGGAGGCTACCGTGGCATCAAGGTAATTTCCCACATGGCTACTAACTGTGACTTGTCCTCCCCCAGCACACTGGTATCTGAAAAATATCAGAGTCCTATGAGAAAGGAAAAAGGGAGAAGTCTGGTCCTCTGACTCCAGGTCAGATACACTGAGTTCACTTCAGATAAAGGAGTTAGTTTCTCTCATAATTTAAAGATCCAGGGGACTTTGGAATTTATTCTCATCTGTGAAGTCCCCGTTGGAGGGCATGGGAAGGACTGGCTCACTTCTCAGGATCCTGCTGGCCCAGGCAATTCTGATTATGGAAGTTCCTGGACTGTCTTAACACTGAGCTCATAAAGTCATGAATATAATAAAGATTTAGTGTACACTTAATGTGTGCCATGGCATGTGGATGAAAAAGGCATGGTTACTGTACCTGAATTCAGGGTCCAACAGGAGAGCAAGCATTTAAATGATCAATTACAGCACCACACAGTCCAGTTTTGCTACCCCTTTAAGTATCTGCCCTTAGCAAAGCGCAGTGTGCTTGGAGTCCAATAAAAGGGCACAAACACCCAGCATTATTAAGCCCAACTCCTGAGCCGCCTTGTTCCAGCCCAGCATCTCAGTGCGAACCTCCACCTTGTCCTGCCTTATATCTGTGTCACTCGCCTAGCCTGCATGGGGTGACATTTAACTTTGGGTTTCTGCTGGCTGCCACAACCCTGTGTCCTGACTAACACCATTGTGCCTGCTCTCCTTGGCTCCAAAAGCATCCAGTGAAAGGCCTGAGGGTGCATCCTCACCTCACATCTTGTGCTGTGCCCTGGCAGATACCAAACTCCCAGGCTGTGCTGGTAGGGCCCAGACAAACACAAATCTGGAAGTGCTCTCTGACAGTGGCTCCTGCCCCCAGGGATTGGGGTGGGGTGGGGTGGGGTGGGGGTGGGGGGGCTTCCCTGAGGATGACATGTGGGCTGAGGCCTAACACACGAATTTGCTCTGGTCAGCAGCAGCTTCACCACAAAGGATGAGCCCACCCTAGGCAAAAGCACTCTCCAGGAAAGCAGCCAGGACCTTGGGGAGCTATATTAACTCTCCCAGGCCACCACTGAGAGAAGGACAGCAGGTCAACTCACATTACAAAAAACTCATCTGCTTTCTCAGCACGCTCCTGAGCTGCCCGGAGTTTCATGAATAAAAAAAAAAAATCACAAACCCAGCTGTCTGACAACACTAATCCTGGTGGTTCCAGGTCAGCAGGCCTCCCTGAGCTGCTTAGAAATCCTTCATTTGCTTCTACTCACCTCCCTGGCCCACTCCCCATTGCAGCTGCTCCAAATATTAATCAGTCTCTCCGACTCCGTCCCCTTTTGCTCTCAACCTCTCTTTTTTTTTTTTTTTTTTAACAAAGAAAATCCATTCATTTGGTCAATGGACATTTGCTGAAGACTGACTGAGTGCTGGAGCCATGGGGGTCTCTCAGGCATGGTTTTGCCCTTAGAGTAATACAAGCATAACAGAAGGGCAAATGGCCTAATGTAAAACTGAAGCTGCTAGGCACAGCCCACCTCTAAATTTCCTACCCCCAAACCCACTCTCAACCACTCATCCAGGCCCAGACTTGTATCCAACAGTGGTGCCTGGACCTCCCCGCTCAGGGCTCCAGAAGGAGTGCCCAACTCTTCTCCAGGGCATTCCTTTTATTGCTTCAGTTATTCCTTCTGTTTTCTACATCTTAAATCTGTCTCTCCCCTCCTTCTCCTACCCTCTTGTTTGGCCAACACCCTCAAGGCTTGGCAATCTAAAGACACAAGGCAATCTAAAGAAGCCTTGTGTCCTCAATAAGTTAAAAACAGAATTACCATATGAACCAGCATTATATATATATATTTATAAATATATATGTTATATAAATATATATATGTTATATATATATATAAATCAACTAGTCCTAACATATAGGACTAGTTGATTTATAGTATCATTTAAGACTTCTATTTCCTTGTTGAAAGTGGTGTAGTGAACTCTCCTATTATTAAAGTAGAACCACCTATTTCTCCCTTCAAATCTGTCAATATTTGCTTCATATATTTTGGAGCCCTCCCATTAGGTGCACTGCGGGACACTGTTATCGAGTTCCGACTTGGCGGGCCTGGGCCAGGGGAACTGATCAGCCCCTAGGAAAGGTAGTGGGGCATGGGTGGTAGCGCCCTCCACGGCCCCCCGGGCCTGAGAAAGTGGAGCCGAATGCAGGCCCCATTTCCTCACCCCAAAGTACAACCGCTGGGAGGGTTTGCCGGAGAAACCCCCCCCCCCCCCCGTGCCTTACCCGCACCCTCCACCCTCTTCATTACCGGAGCAACTCCCGCCCCTTTTCAATTAACCTCCGTGCCCTCTCAGAACCAATCCAAGCCTTTAACCCCTACAGCTACCCCGCCCTCTAAACCGCCCGATATAAGCTTGTACTCTCCCCTAATAAACTCTCTTGGCTTCCTCACCCTCTAAGAAACGTGTCCCGCCTGTTCCTTCTCGCCGCCCTCCACACCTTGCACGCCACCGCCGGGGACCGGGCCCAGTCCCCCGCCTCGCCCTCGCCTCCGGGAAAGAGCCCCCGCCGCCGGTACCCTCCGAGCAACGCCGAGAGCCGAGGGTTCAGCAACCGGCCGCCATCCCCCCAGACGATTGAACTGCGACCGCAACTGGCGCCCAACGTGGGGCAGGTCCTCTCCACGCAGCGGTCCAGTAAAACCACCCGACTTAACCACCCGCTCGCCCGGACGCCTCTCCAACTCCCCTTCTCCTCGCCTGCAAGGTAAGGGCCGCCTCTCCCTCGCCACCCCGCGGAGCCGCCTCTCCCTCGCCGCTCCACGTCCGGAGCCGCCTCTCCCACGCCGCTCCGCGCCTGGGCCGCTCTTCCTTTCCCACATTAACCTGGCTCTTGCCCCCGACTACCTTTCATCTTCTCTTCCTATGTCCCCCCATTCCTCCTAACACTCTTCCTCCAGTAGCTTTCCCTCTTCCCCTCCATTACTTTGCTGTGGTCCTTTGTGTCTTTGTTTCTTTGTTTGGCGCCGTGTGCCTCTTTGCAACCGCCCCCCCCCCAAACTGCTCTCGCTACCAGAGGGTCCTGCTTTCTATTCTCGCCATCTCCTTCGGCCTCGCGGCCACGGTTTACCTCATTTTCTTTACTCAATAATCAACCCCCCTTTTTTTTCTCCTTCCACTATGGGTAATCGTCTATCTGCACGCCAAGCACCTCAAGTTCGCGCTCTAGCGGGTCTCCTAGACACACATCGCTGTAAGGTGTCTGTCCGGCAGCTGCAAGTATACTGGGACCTCCTGCTGCCCTTTAACCCATGGCTCACCACTTGCCATCTTTGGGACCCTGTTACTTATAATCGCCTTATTGATCGGGTCACCAACGCCATGGAACATGAGAGCAAGCGCTTCCCTCCCGGCTTGCTCCCCACCTTAATAACCGTCCACTCCTGCCTTCAAGGCTCCCTCCCCCCTGATCGAGGCCCCATTAAATCCAAGGAGGCCCTATCAACCCAGTCAACAGATTCAGACAGCGATACTAATGTGGACCACGATTCGGACACAGAATCCTTAGTCGAGCAAATTAACAACGCGCTCGAAGTCGCCCCCCAAAAACAAAGCAATACTAAGCCTCTCCAAAATGGCGAACTTCCTCCTTCTTCTTCCACTGAGGGGAGGAAGTGCTCTAATGACGACATCAGCCCTAAGCCAGGCCGGAAACCGCATGTGCTTTACCCCGCCCTTTCACAGGGTGGAGTTAGTCCGCCATCTTATGCCTTAGGCCCCGCCCTTTCACAGGACGGGGCTAGTCCACCATCTTATGCCTTAGCCACTCCCACCGCGCCGCCGTCTTGCGACGCTTGGGGCCTCCCACTTCCGCCTCCCCCTTCGGCGAGCTCCCCCTCGGAGCCGCTACCGGCAGCTGCCGCCGCTCCTCCCACCCTGCCGACTAACAACCCCTGGCTGCCTTCTACACCTCAAGGCAACCCTTGGGACAACGCTCCCCCTACCCCCACTCCCGTGCCAGGCCCTCTGCAAGCGCGTCCTCCTTTCTCTCGTGCTTTTCGCTGCTTTCCTCTTAACCTTACCCCCACACCGCAGAAACCGTACGACTGGTATCCCATTGACTCAGATACTATCAAGCAGCTTCGCAGGGCCGTCAAGGAAGACGGGTTAGGTAGCCCATACGCTTCCCAATTACTACAGGATATCGCCATGGACTTTTGCCTCCCCCAAGACTGGGCCTCGCTTGCCCGTACCATTCTTAACCCCGGCCAGTTTGTTGATTGGCGTGCTCACTTCCAGGCGGAAGCAGCTAAGCAAAGCGAGCAAGACGCAGCCACTGAAGTCTATCATCACCCCGAAGCCTACTTGGGCACGGGAGCGTTTATAAATGCATCCGCCTATATTAATGCGCCTGCCACCTTTTGGCCTATCCTTCGGGGAATCGCCTTGCGAGCTTTTGCCAACTGTTCCGCCTGTCGGCCTACTAAATTCACCAAGCTCCTCCAGGAGCCAAATGAGCCTTTTGCCACCTTTGTCTCTAGGGTTGAAGAAACCTGCGCTCGAAAGGTTAATGATCCCCAAGCCCAACTGGCTCTCGCTCGAGAACTCATTCTCGAGGGAGCCAATCCCCCTTGCAAGCAGGCTATTCTTCCCTTGCGGGAGAAAAGCCTATACGATTGGGTACTCGCCTGCAGCGCCTTTGACCCAGCTGCCGCGTCCCTAGCCCAGGCTGTCTCTGGCGCTGTCACTGCCGCCTTAGCCGCCACCACCGGTTGCTTTAAGTGCGGGCAGAGCGGTCATTTTGCCCGGGAGTGCCCCAATGCAGAAGTCAACCGCCCGCCTTTCATGCAGCGCAATGGGCGCCCCCCTCCCACTCCTTGCCCACGCTGCCAGCGTGGCTATCACTGGGCGCGCGATTGTAAAAATAACCCCAAAAACCTCTGCCGCTGCCCTGGTGTCAATCAGTGCCAAAACGCTGAGCAAGCTTTAAACTCCAAGCGGGGCAAGCCTCAGCCCCACCCCTAAGAGGCAGCGTGCCGGCCGGTTCTAATAAAACTAATCACCTCACTGGCAATAAAACGCTTCTCTGGACAGTGCCTATCACTCCAGAAAAGCCTACTCGTAAGTTAAGAATAGAGGGGCAATGGTACACGGGCACGCTCGATTCAGGGGCAGAGGTCTCTTGCATGCCCGCTCAGTATGCCACCATGTGCATGGTTCTCGATGGTCCCTCAGTAGTGGGAGCCACTGGTACCTCCACCTCTCTCCAGGCCATAGGGCCCATTAAGTGGGAGGATGAAGAGGGCCACTCAGGCACCTTCCGCCTGTTATTTCTACACACCATAGACCAAATTTTATGGGGCTGTGACATCCTCGCCGCCTCTGGGGCAGTGCTTACCACACAGCCCCCCCAATAATGTGCGCCACTGCTCGTTTAACACCTCCAGCGCCCGTTCCTCTGCAGTGGGATACTGAGGAACCTATATGGGTGGAGCAGTGGCCCCTTCCCACGCATAAATTAGTGGCACTTCAAGCCCTTGTCCAAGAACAATTGGACGCTAACCACATAGAACCTTCTACTAGTCCCTATAATTCGCCAGTGTTTGTTATTCATAAAAAAGCCACAGGGAAATTTAGGCTCCTCAATGATCTGCGGGAGATCAATAAGCATATTCTTCCCATGGGTTCCCCGCAGCCTGGCCTCCCCCATCCGGTGGCCATCCCAGCCCACTATCATGTAGCCACCATTGACATCAAAGACTGTTTCTTTTCCATCCCACTACATAAGCGAGACCGCCCGCGCTTTGCCTTTACAGTTCCCGTTCCCAATCACGCGGGCGCGGCTAGCAGGTACCAATGGAAAGTCCTCCCTCAAGGGATGCGTAACAGTCCGGCCATCTGCCAAATGTATGTTAATCACTCAGTGGCCCCCCTGCGAAAGCGGGCCATGCTCATCCATTACATGGATGACATCTTGGTGGCCTCTGAGGACGCCGAAGCGCTTCCTCTAATCCTTAAAGACCTCACCACTAATTTAGCTGACCTCGGCCTTACGGTTCAGCCCGATAAAGTTCAGATTGTGCCACCATTAGCCTTCTTAGGGTTTAGTATTGATAAAACCGTTGCCCCGTCCGCTCCCCAGCTGGACATACCGGATCGGGTCACTATCACTGAGCTTCAACAGCTCTGCGGTCAGATCAATTGGCTCCGCTCTGCATTGCCAATCACCACCGCGCAGCTCCAACCACTCTTTATGCTGCTGAGTGTCCCTGAAGCCCCGCCGCTAGCAATCTCCCGGCGCATTAAGCTCACCCAGGAGGCAAAGGAAGCCATTGCCGCAATTAACAAGGCACTCGCCGCCTGCTGTCTCAACAGGTTCAGCACTAAAGAGGGCAATCTTATAGCACTCATCCTTCCTACGCCCGGCACACCCATGGGCTGCCTGTGGCAGGAAGGCCCTCTACTTTGGGTGCACCCTGCTAAAAGCCGGCTTAGAAAAATTTGCCCCGCAGTGCGGCTCTGGACCAGCCTAGCTTCAGATCTAGTCACCCTGGCTGTTCATGTATTTGGAGAGCCGCCAGAAAAAATTGTTTGGCCCCTAGACGCAGGCCAAACCCGCCTGCTTATACGTGATAACCCGGACATGCAAATCCTCTTAGAAGGATTTCAGGGAGAATTCAGCTGCCACTATCCTAGCCATCGACTGTTACAGGGGCTCGCCAAGCTTCCCTTCCGCAGTCCCTTCCATCCTTTCCCCTCCTCTGCACCCATCCCGGGTGCCACCACCGTCTTTACTGACGCCTCCAAAACCCGTTTCGCCTTCCTCTCTTATTCACAGGACCACCCGGAACCCCGCCTATTCAGTTATGTCAACCTTCATTCAGTCCAAGTGGGGGAAATTCTGGCGGTGTCATACGCGCTAAACGCCCACTGTAACCACCCAGTAAACATTTTCACTGACAGCCTCTACACTTATCAGGTCTGCCGAGTCCTCGTGTTTTCCACCTTTTTCCCCGGGGACTCGGCCATTGATAAAGCACTTTCTAACCTCAGGAGCATCCTGGAGCATCGACAGGATCCTTGGTTCATTAGCCATATTCGTAGTCACTCAGGCCTTCCGGGGCCCTTGGCTAATGGCAATAGTATAGTAGACCAAGCGGTCTCAGCTCAGACTACCCAAGCTATGCTAACTCACACAGCAGCCCCTCCGGGGGATGCTGTTAACCAGGCTAAGTTATTGCATTCTAAATTTCACTTTTCGGCTACGTCATTGCATCATTTATGTGGCCTCCCCCTAGATACCTGTAAACATCTTGTCCGCAATTGTGCAACTTGTGCGCCCTTTGTGCCGCTTGGCCCCTTGCAACCTCAGGGAGTCAACCCACGAGGCCTAAAACCCAATTCTAGATGGCAAATGGATGTAACTCATGTTCCGTCCTTTGGGCGCCTCAAGTATGTACATGTAATGATTGACACCTTCTCAGCCATGTGTTATGCAGTCCCCCTCGCCGGGGAAACGGCCAAACACTGTATCAAGGCCCTAAGACAGGGAATTCTCTTCATGGGAGTCCCCTGGGACATAAAAACGGACAATGGGCCTGCCTATCGCAGTGCCTCCTTTGCGGCCTTTCTTCAGTTATATAACATCACCCATCACTTCGGCATCCCTTATAATCCTCAGGGGCAAGCCATTGTGGAAGCAGTCCACCGCCGCTTAAAAACACAAATTGAAAAAGAAAGGGCCATGCTCCCCCAGGCAACTCCAGGGGACCTTATCATAGCAGCCCTTATTCACCTTAACCTATTCACATTCAATAAGGAAGGGCTTTCGCCCCTACATAGACATTGGGGGCCCTCGTATAGGCCCACCCAGGCCCCGATGGTCTACTGGAAAGACCCAGAGAATAATGCCTGGAAGGGTCCCTCCCCACTCCTCGCCCAGGGGCGCGGGTTTGCTTGTGTTTTCCCAGATGATGCATCACAACCAATCTGGATCCCGGGAAAAGCAATCCGACCCGCCACCAGCAGCCAAACGGCCGACAAGACGAGAACGCCGCCGTCTCCGCAGCCTAACATACCAGATGACAACCTTGCAACTGGACCAGGAAGGCCGTCCGAGGGCACCCCCGGAGAGGCCTGAAAACTCGCAAGAAGAAAGACAAGAAATCGTCCAAATCATGCGCCTATACAGACAGGCAAAAGCCAGCCCCCTACACCTTCACAACCCTCACCCAAGCATAGCTTCTCTTCTAATAGCCATGTTAACCCTCGCCTCTTCTACTCAGGCCAACCCCCACCAGCCTTGGAAATGGACCTTGGCACGATGGGAAGATTCCAAGATTGTGCAAACCCACGTTACCGCAGGACGCCCTTCCTTCGTCATTTACCCTGCGACCTAATCCTGTTTCCGGAGGGCACACCTTGCCTTAACCAAGCCCAATATTACATGTGCCCATCCTCAAACCCCGGGAAACAGTACTGCAATGCTCCCAACCAATACTACTGTGCATACTGGGGGTGTGAAACATTAGCCACTACTTGAAAGCCTTACGCCCCTGATCTTTACCTAACTTTAAATTGGGCCCCTTTTGGTTGCAAGCCCCGTGACCATTCCATCAATCCTTATTACGATAAATATAATTGTCAAAAACTAAATCTCACCGTACAGCTCCCTACTGATCCCTCTTGGCTACTTGGTCGAACCTGGGGCTTCAGAATCTATTGGGAAGGAGTCGACCCAGGTTCCCTTATTTTAATAAAGAAGGAGGCTGTACTAAAAAACCTCTCTGCCATTGGTCCCAATAAAGTCATTAACCCCCTTTCTCCACAGCCCTCCAGCCGCACCTTAGCTTCAACCAGCCGCACCTCAGCTGCAAACAACGCATCGCCAACCCCACCACCCCAACCTTTTCTACCCCCCTCTCATTACTCCTCTCCCCTCTTCAGCCTTATCCAAGCAACCTTCACCTCACTAAATGTCTCCTACCCCAATCTTACCTCCTCTTGTTGACTTTGCCTCTCCACCTCTTCCTCACTGTATGAGCCCGTCGCCTCCAACCTCTCCTTTTCAGAAAATGCAGAAGACAACCCCTCGGAATGCAATTGGAATACCTCAGCCGTCCCCCTAACCTTTCATTCAGTCTCCTTTACAGGAAAGTGCATCCGCCCTCGCTCAAGTAACTCTCCCAACCTCACAGCCTGTGCCAACTACTCATCTCCCAGCAGCTCTGCCAAGTTTCTTATTCCTCACAACTCCTCCCAATGGCTCTGCTCCTCTACAGGACTTACCCCCTGCCTTAACGTGCAGACCCTCAATACAACTCATGAAACTTGCCTCCTAATTGTCCTTATCCCTAGGGTCCTATACCACAGCGAGGAAAACTTCTTCCTCCGCCTGGAAAGAACTGCAGCTCCTGCCACTCTGCAAAAGCGAGAACCCATCACCGCCCTCACAATTGCCTCTCTCCTAGGTCTTGCAGGCGCTAGCACCGGAATCGCTGCATTAGCCAGTCAAGGCTCCGCCCTAACTCACCTCCGGGCAGCTGTTGACGAGGACATTCGTCACCTACAAGACGCTATTTCCCATCTTAAAAATTCTGTCAATTCCCTCTCTGAGGTCGTGCTCCAAAACCGCCGAGGTCTCGACCTTCTCCTCCTCAAAGAAGGAGGCCTTTGCACCGCCCTAGGAGAAGAGTGCTGTGTATATGCCAACTCCACAGGTCTCGCCGAAGACAGCCTAAAGAAGGTCCGAGAGGGACTAGAACAACGCAAAAGAAACCGTGAAGCCACCAACTATTGGTCCCACATCTTTACCCCCCTCCTCCCATACCTCCTCCCTCTCATCGGCCCCCTACTAATGATTATTCTAGCTCTCACCCTAGGGCCCTGCATTATCCGCAGAATTGTCCAGCTTGCTAAGAACCAAGCCAATGCTGTCTTTTCATCATTTGTGCAAGTCCAGTATCAACAACTTGCCTCCACTAAAGAAGCTGACCCTCCGCAGCGTCGCCACCCTCGTCCATCCCGCAAGCAGCGAGGCCCCTCTCTAACGCCCGGGCGCCACACCAACGTCGAGCTCCAGCCTCTCTGACTACCATCTACCCCTATCCCTTCCCCCACCTCCCCTTTCCCTCATCCCTTGGCGGATCTCTCCGGTAAGCTTCTTCCTCTAATTAGAAAAGAAGGGGGAAATGCGGGACACTGTTATCGAGTTCCGACTTGGCGGGCCTGGGCCAGGGGAACTGATCAGCCCCTAGGAAAGGTAGTGGGGCACGGGTGGTAGCGCCCTCCACGGCCCCCCGGGCCTGAGAAAGTGGAGCCGAATGCAGGCCCCATTTCCTCACCCCAAAGTACAACCGCTGGGGAGGGCTTGCCGGAGAAAACCCCCCCCCCCCCCGTGCCTTACCCGCACCCTCCACCCTCTTCGTTACCGGAGCAACTCCCGCCCCTTTTCAATCAACCTCCGCGCCCTCTCAGAACCAATCCAAGCCTTTAACCCCTACAGCTACCCCGCCCTCTAAACCGCCCGATATAAGCTTGTACTCTCCCCTAATAAACTCTCTTGGCTTCCTCACCCTCTAAGAAACGTGTCCCGCCTGTTCCTTCTCGCCGCCCTCCACACCTTGCACGCCACCGCCGGGGACCGGGCCCAGTCCCCCGCCTCGCCCTCGCCTCCGGGAAAGAGCCCCCGCCGCTGGTACCCTCCGAGCAATCCTGAGAGCCTAGGATTTAGCAACCGGCCGCCACCCCCCCCCCAGACAAATCAACTGCGACCGCAACGCACATATATTTAAAATTGTTATATCTTTTTGTTGATTGACCCCTCCCTTTATCAGTATATAGTGACCTTCTTTGTCACTTGAAACAGTTTTTTATTTAAAGTCTATTTTATCTGATATTACTATAGCTACCTCAGCTCTCTTTTGGTTACCACTTGTATAGCGTATTTTTTCTATCCTTTCACTGTCAACTTACTTGTGTCTTTGAATTTAAGGTGAGTCTCTAGTAAATAGCATATAGTTGGGTCATAATTTTTTATCCAGTCTGCCAGTCTCTGCCTTTTTTAACTGGAGAGTTTAATCCATTTATATTTAAAGTAGCTACTGAAATGCAGAACCTTCTTCTGCCATTTTGCTATTTTATCTTTGTAAGTCTTATACTTTTTTCTCCCCCAATGCGTTTGTTGATGTTTTTCATATATTTTCTTCATGGTTAACATGGAGCTAAAATTTAAATCCTTTATCCATAACAATCATATTTGATTTGATACTAACTTAACTTCAACAGCATACACATTCACTGTCCCCCCACCTTTTTGTTGTACTTGTTACAAATTCTATCTTTATATATAGTATGGCCAAAGCCATGAATTTGTCATTCCTTTTATATATTTGCATTTTAGAAACTGTGAGAAGTAAAAAGTGGAGTTACATACCAAAAAAATACAATACAATAGTACTGGCATTTATATTACTCATGTGATTACCTTTATCAGACGTCTTTATTTCTTAATGCTGCTTCAACTCCACTGTCTAGTGCCCTTTCCTTTCAGTCTGAAGAACCCACTTAAGCATTGCTTGTAGAGTAGATCTAATGGTGACAAACTCCCTCAGCTTTTGGTTATCTGGCAATGTCAATCTCTCCCTCATTTTTGAAAGACAGTTTTGCTGGATAAAAAATTCTTGGTTGGCAATTATTTTCTTTCAGTACTTTAAATATTTGTCCCACTGCCTTCTTGCCTCCATGGTTTCTGATGAGAAATTAGAATTAATCTTATTGGAACTCCCTTTTACATAATGCACTGCTTTCTTTTGCAGCTTTCAAAACTGTCTCCTTGTTCTTGGCATTTGACAGTTTGACTACTTTGGGGATAGTTCCCTTTAATTTTATCCTGTTTTGAATTTACTGGGCTTCTAGAGAGTGCTTATTCATGTCCTTCACTAAATTTGGGAAAATTTCTGCCAATTATTTCTTTGACTATTCCTTCTGTCTCTTTCTTCTCCTTTTGGAACTCCCACAGTACTAACACACTGGTATTTTTGATGGTGTTCCACGGGTCCTTTAGACTCTGTTCACTTTTTTTCATTCTTTTTTCTTTCTGTTCCTCAGGCTGAATCATTTCAATTGTCTTCTCTTCAAGTTCACTGATTCTTTTTTCTGCCAGCTCTAATCTGCTGTTGAAATCCTCTAGGGAATTTTTCATTTAAGTTATTGTGGTCTTCAATTCCAATATTTCTGTTTGGTTCCTTAAAATGTGTGTCTCTTTATTGAGATTCTCATATTTTTCATTCATTTTTTTTTCTGATATCCTTTACCTCCTTGAGCATATTGAGGATTATTATTATTATTTTTTTTTTAAGTCTCTGTCTGGTATGTCCAACGTCTGGTCTTCTTCAGTGACTATTTCTGGCTTTTTATTTTGTTCTTTGGATGGAGCATCATTTCTTGTTTCTTTGTCTGTCTTGTAATCTTTTGTTGCACATTGCACATTTTAATGTTTTGAAGTGTTAACTCTGGGATGTAGCTCCTGAGCCATCTGTTCCTTAAGTATGTATCCAGCTAGTGATATGAGAGAGATTTTCTTGAGTGCTAAGAGACACCTTTCACAGTCTTTGCAACTTGGCTCTATGTTGGCTGATGCCTTCGTTCAGACTTTAACCTCCCTATTAAGAAGGTCACACCAAAGTGAATGTGAAGTGCTGGGTCCTCTCTGTTTTTTCTGAGCTAAGTCTTGTCCTGGACCTTTGCTTGTGCATGGCCTTAAGAATTCCCCTGTTTACAGGAATTCAAATGCCTTTCTACTCCCTATGAAATAGGCTTTCTCCCCCAGCCCTGGGTACTCTACTGTATGAGTTAAAATAGGTAATCCTTTGCCCAGGCCACTTTGACTTAACTATTTCTTAAACTGCTTTAGCTGTCTTCAAGCTGTTTCCGCCTGCAGGGCAAGTTCTGGGAGCGTGATCTCTAGATTAATTTCCTGGTGCAGTCTTACAGGCTGCCACCAGAAGAAAAGCACCAATGTACAGGCACCTCAGTAGGCATATAGGGTTATTCTGCACTCTCCAGAACAGGGACAGGGATCCACAGTGGGAGGTCAGGCTGGCTGGGGAGGGACCAGCAAGGGCACCAAGAACTCCTCCTACTCTGTTTAAAGCTGCATTCCAGATTTGGCATTCACCCAGTTACTGCAACCCTTTAACTATTTTCTGAAGTTTTGAGGAAGATGGCTTTGACAGCTTTTGCTAGTTGTTCAAAGATTCTGTGGGGGAACAACACCCTGGAACATCTTATGCCACAGCCTTAGTTGACCAGAATTGTTATATATATTTTTACCACAATACAATTTGTCTAAAAGGAGAGGAAAAAAACCTTTGTGTTGACACCTTTCCCTCTCATGTCCCATTCTTATCTCTCTACTCCCCTTTCCTGTCCAACCACTTGAAAGAGTAGTCCACTTTTCAACTCACTCATGTGTCTTTTGCCAATCTGTCTTTTATTTCTACAACTCCAATGGAACTTCTCTTGTCAAGGCTACCAATGACCACTTAATGGCCAAACCCAGTGACTTCTTTTCAATTCTGATCCTACTCTGCCCACAGCTACACTAGGCTCCTATTACTTTCTCTGTAATATTATACATATGCATTGAGAAAGAGCCAACTCTACCAGACGTATATAAAAAGAAAGCATTCCACTCCATTCCCCAGGATGACGTGTGTCTTTCCAAACATTTGTTCATGCATAAACAAAGGTAGAATTCATTAAAAAATTGAATTTTTTTAAGCAAACCTGAAAAAACTATACAATCCCATTCTACAAGCACCCTCCCAACACCTAATTTCCCATGGTGGGCCTGGCTCTTGTTCCCCACCTTGTGAGCAGCATTTTTATCCCTAGTCACCACACAAGAGCCAAATCTGGATGCCTGTATTGCCTCAGGATTTGAGACCCCTCAGGCCTGTGGCTTGAGTCTCAGCCTACTATTCTGGGTTTATGTTCTGTTTCTGGTCCACAGAAATGTTTATCTTTTTAAAGTATACTTCTGACTTCCAAATTTTCTCTTTCTTAACTTTCTCTGTAATTACCTTGGAGCATCAAAGCATAAATTTTTGATGCCAAAGCTCTTGCTCAGTGAATGATACCATGCTCATAAGCCTGCAAGGGCTCCCATTTATCTCAGAGTAAAAGCTTAAGTCCTTACTATGGCATGTCTTTGAGCCCCCCAATATTTCTCTTGCTTTCTCTGCTCCAGCTACACTGGACTCCTTGCTGTCCCTTTTGCACTCCTGACTCATTCCTTCCCCTTCCCAGAATACTCTTTCCCTAGATATCCATGTGGATCACTTACTCACTTCTTTCAAGTCTTTTCTCAAAAATAACGTCCTCTTTGAGAACTTCTTGGTCCTATGTGTAATTTCAACCCTCCCTACATTTCATATTCCTATTCCCTGCTTTTTTCTCCATAGCACTTGTTACTTCTAACATGCTGTCTGTTTCATTTATTTATCTTTTTTGTTGTCTGTCTTCCTCACTATTTTTGTGAGCTCCACAAGGACAAGGATTTTTTGTCATTTTTGCCAACTAAGGAGTCCCTAGTGCTTAGAACAGTTCCTAGCACTTGGTAGGGTCTCAGTAAATATTGGTCAAATGAACAAATTTACTTAATTCATCTAACAAATATCAAGGAGTTTACTCTGTCAGTACATACAGACCTTTCTGACTCATGTTCCAAGTGTATGGCCATACTACAATTTAGCCATTTATTTATTTCCTTGTTTTTTGAAATTCTTTCCTCCCTTGGCTTTTCTGCCCCCTTGTCTATTCTTTCCTTTTCCCCCTCCCTAAGTTGTTCCTTCATCTGCCTTTTCTGTTTCCACCTTGCAACACTTTCTTCCTGGATAGGCTCACCCACACTGTCATGTCATCCACTCTCTAGAAGCTCGTAACTCACAGGTCTCCAGCTGCATATCTCTCTTGAGCTCCAGATCCTCATTTGCAGCTATCTCCCAGGTGACCCACAAACACTGCAAACTTATCGAAAACTCAGCTAGCTCCTCCCCTTCTTCAATCTTTTCTATTTCCGCAAGAAGTAATACCCTTACTCTTCTTCACAAGATAGAAACCATGGAATCATCTTGGAATACTCTTTCTTCATCTCTATGTGAAGAGTCACCAAATCCTGATAATCCCCTCAGAAACATCTCAACCAGGCTGTTTTCCACCCCTCCTACCACTACTCTAGTCTATACCTTTTACACCCCCCTTGTTGACTCAAGCAATAGTTTCCTATTTTCCTGACTGACATGGATGCCTCCAGCCTATCACCTACATTGTCACTAGATTGCTTCCTAGAAAGCCAGACTGACCATGCATCAATTCCTGGATGACCACATACCACTTCTCTGAAGCAAGGGTGTAACCCTGAATGAGGCAGACAAGACCCTGCCTTCAATGGGCTTGGAGTCTGAAGACAGGCACTAAATAAACAATTATAATAGATGGAGACGGGTGATGTTGGGAAAAGTAAAATTTCAGACATTTAAGAAATGACAAAGCTTACCTCATGTTGAGTGTGGGAGAAAGGAGAAATAGATGTAAAATCCACAAGTAAAAACCCTTGGTCCTCAATTTGATTGAGAAGTTCTAGTATGAATTCATGCTGTATTTTTCTTTAAAGAAATGCAGTTATAGATCTGTCAACTGAAAAGTTCTAGAGAAATGACCAACCCAGTAACAAAGAGAAATGGTTTATTCCATGTCTACAGTAGGAAATGTGCAAGATGAACCTGAAACACCTTATCTTTCCAGATTATCAAGGAAGACTACTAAAGTCAAGGTAAGAGGCCCAGAAGCCAACTGAAATAGGCTTCCACTGGCAAAGGAAGGAACAATGTGAACATCAATAAGAATAATAACTGCAATGGATTACAGCATATCAAATATGTTTAAATCTATGAGTAAAAATTAAAAAAAAAAATTACCTCACAGCTTATCTTTGGAAGATACTAGGGACTTGGTATTAGTCAGAGTTCTCCAGGGAAACAGAACGAGCAGGAGATATGTGTTTGTGTGTGTGTGTGTGTGTGTGTGTGTGTGTGTGTGTGTGTGTAATGTAAATAGTAAATATTATGAGATTTATTATAGTTCTTGGCTCACATGACTTGGGGATTGGTAAGTCTGAATTCCATAGGCTGGCCACAAGCTGGGCACTCTAATGAACAATTTTGACAAATTCCCCAGGAGCAGCTGGCTGGCTGAAGTAGAGATGGAAATTCTCTCTTCTGACTGCTGAAACCATCACTTCTCCTTTTAAGGCCTTCAATTGATAGGGAGAGACTTCTCTCATTGCTGAAGCCAATCACCTTTGATGAATGTAGATGTCATGAGCAATAGATGCAATCAACCTACTGACAATTTAAATCCATAAAATATCCTTATAGTAACAATCAGGCCAGTGCTTGTTTGACCAAACAACTGGATACCATAACCTAGCCAAGTTGACATATGAGCTAACTATCACCAGACTCGTTATTTTGAAAAATGATAAATAAAGGGAAAGAATCAAGCATTTATCCTAATCTTCTCACAGGAACCTCAAGGTAACAAATAGTAGATGAAGGGAAATTTCTCTCTAATATAGAAGTCTTCCAACTAATAAATGAAAAACTTAGAACTATCACTATTTTTTAAATCCCTAATGAAAGAATGGATGTGGGAATGATCATCAATGGTTGCTCACGTCACAAAAGAGAGACAAGTAGACCTGATGTGCCTCCTTTTGTAAGCACACAATAGCACCTCTGAAGGGTTTTGCCTCCACCAAGACAAATCAAACCTGAATCTGATCAAGACCCTAGATTTAATTACCAATTCACAGAAAGTACAGGGGATAAAGGAATATGTAAAATGTCACAATAGGACAAATCTGATATATAGACACATATCAACAAATTGAGACAGTGGAAAACTTCACAAACCAACTTAAAAAAAGAGGGTGAGATGAGGAAGAATTGCGTCTGACTCCCAGATCACCGCTGGCTCAGTGGGTGAGAGTCCCTCTTATGAACTGGGAATCCCTGAGGAAGGGGCAGGAGGGTTGTGGGCAGAAGATAGCAAAGTCAGTTTGGACCCAATCAGTTTGCACCATCCAGGATAAGTGAGGCTCTTAATAGTATGGCACCAACCTTCCTCTCCATCCTTGTTTCTGTGGTCACCCACCCCCACCTTCACCCCTGTTCTCCTGTTACACTGAACTTCTCGCTGTTCCACAAACACACCATATGCCTTTGTTCATGCTGACTCTGCCTAGAATGTTTTTCTCTGACTTCTCAGCCTGCAGAGTTCCTGGTCGTTACTCAACTCAAATCTTGTCTTAGAAAGTTTTCAGACTCTCCCAAGGAGCAGCACTCCCTTCTCTAGGTGCCCTGGCATGCTAACAGATCTCTGTCTAGCGCTGAGCACATCCTCCAGTGGATCTCTGCTTACGTGTCTGGTTTCCCCACCAGACCACCAATTCCTCGAATACCAGGGATCTCATTTATTATTCTTTGTATTTTTCTCTCCTAAGCTAGAAGGATAAAGAGACCTCATCTTGTTTGTCAACTCTATCAGCTTGGTGGTGACTACCCGGGATGCCACGTTGAGGATGATTCTGGAGGGATACAAGCCATTAAGGGTGGTGGTGGCTGCCCGGGAGGGGCTGAGGGGAGAAAGTGAAAATCTTTCATGGTGGAAGAGGAGACAGGGAATGAGTTAACAAGGGCAGTAAAAAGCCTCTGTTGACCTGCCGTCTCATCATATAAAATACCGTGTGGAAGGATGAGCCTTCCTTAGGGTCTGGTTACCTTTATACTGTGGGGAAATTTTTGCTGCCAAAATTTGATCCACATATCAGGATTCCCCAACATGCAGCCACAGCCATGGGTTTTACTTGAGACAAGCCAGGGCCAGATCTCCTCCCAGCCTTGGGCCATCTGAGATCTGGGACCTGAGGAATGCCCCAGTATGGCTATTCACGTTTCAGGGGTTCATTTCCCCACAACTTCCATTCCAGTTTGGATAAACTCACCATTTCCTTCTAATCAGAAAGTGACAAATAGGATGTAGGACTTGTCAACTTGGAACATAAATGGAGACATAAACAATGCTCTTTAAAATTTTAGACTGAATAGTGAAAAACAAGCAAACACAAAAAAGCAGCAGCACAAAAGCTCAATCCCAATCAAACAACATTAACATGATTGTTTTTGTCCTTGCTGTCACAGCCACACAGAAGGCTCTGTGCAGACTGTGGTCTTATTGTCTCTCCTCTGGAAAGTTTCTAAGGCCCAGTATGTTGAGCTCTTAGGACACTAGAACATTGTGACATTTTGCCAAAACTTTCCAATTGAAAAAGAAAGGGTTATTTTGCCCAGGAAATTCTATCATCATTGCCTAAGAAGAGACAGACTGGAGAAAGAAGAGAGGAAGGAACATGGTGCCATGCATGAATAGTCAAGTCACAGCCTCCAGCCTCTTTCTACTGAGAGAGAAACTCTCAGCCTCAATAGTTTGTGCTTCAGAGACTGGATGGTGAAGCAGAGCCTTTTCTCTTGTCAAGTGCCCCCGGCACCATATGTATTTTTTTTCCTTGCTCTTGCTCCAGCCATTCTATCTGAAATTGAAGACCTGTACTGTTAGTGTAGATGTTTGAGCTGTTATGTCAAATTCGCCTCCCTTCAGTCAACATCTGAGGAGGTATCCAAAAGGTTACATTCGGAAAAGTTTCAGAAAAGCATACCTCTTATGGCTCCATTCCAAGCTGCTGAAATTATGGGGCTCTTTGACTTCTTGAACCTACTGGAACCTATCCAAGTTGTTTACTGACTCTCACCAGAGGCTATTTCATTTTGAAAAAGAAAAATCCAAGTGAAGAGAGTACTAACATGTGACAAATCATTACTGTTTCATCATTATCAATATTTATTGAACATTTAGAGCTATGTTCCAAGAGATGAAAATACAACATCTTCCTACCAAGGAGTTTGAACCATTTTGGGAATAGGTTGCTGAACAGAGACCTACATACACCTTAGTTTTCAATTAGCATTGCCAGTATTTCATTGATGTGTAATCAAATAAAAACAGTACTGTTGATGACTTCTTCCCCAGACCACACAGCCTCAGGGGAAGAGCTCATCTTCCTGTTTCTTACTCACTGTTCAATGTCAGAAATTTTTATGCGGAGAGCTGCTAATAAAACAGTTCACTATTTACTTAGCTGATAGGCTCAAAGTGGCAAGCAAGCAGATCTTCTGAGGATGTGAACTAGCCCTTTGGCTGCCTGCCCACCTAATCCGCCATCCCCTCCAGACCTCACAGACCTCACATGACTCCTCTCCCCAAAATATGCCCTTCAGAAGGGAAGGCCTCAGTCAACCCATGACTTTCAATTTCAGCCTTTTATTACAACTTATTTCAAATTATTTCAATTTCAGCCCCCTGTTAACAAGCTCTTAGAACCATTGAATAGGAAACTGGATAAGCTGATGACTAAGGATCCTTTTTACCTTTACCCAAGTTGCTAAGTAGAGGGCTAGTTTAACATGGGGTACTAGTACAAGAGTTTAGGTAAGAGCTGAGCTATCTCTACCTGTCCATCTCCAAAGCCAGGATGAAAAGAATCTTGTTTCAAAGTTGAATGCTGCTGGTGGATTTCACGCCAAACATTTGGTGCTATAATCTCTAAGCCCAATTTATCAATGATAAACTTCCAAATGGAATGGAAGTCCAGCCTCTGAGTGGCTTATTTGCCTATCCTAATCTGAACAAGGAGGAAGTGGTTGAATTAGCACTTTGCAGCTCTCACAAATTAGGCCCTTCCTAATTCAAACCCATGTGGAAGGAAAACTGAGTCCAAAAATGTCTCTGGGGGGACAATGAATCTCTTAAGTCAAAACTCATACATATAAATAAAACAGGCCAAGAAGGTTGACTAAAGGTAGCAAAGGGTAACAACCGCCCATGGCTCACCGAGCCAGCACCCAGCTTTCCAAGTCTCTGTGGACCAGGTCTACCAGTTCCCTACATAGCAACCAAGCAACAGTAGGAGAAATCAGAGATGCAGCCTGAAAAAATGAATCACAGATACAAAACACCAGCCTACAACAGAGGCAAAGGATCTGATATCTGTTGCTAAGATTTAGAAATAAATTTCCCTTTGACCCCAGAGAAGACTCGACTTGACAAGCCACAGGCATGAGAAAAAGGATCCTGTTGCTTCCTCTGTGCTGGTAAGCAAGAACAAAACATGATTTGTTCTGGAAGTCATGACTGCAAAAGCTTGAGATCTGGGCAAAGTCCCTTTACAGCTACTCCTGGGCAGCCAATGCTCCTCACATCACTGGAGCTCCAGACCTCCTTCTTCTCTACCGATGATGCTGTGTTGGTGGGACTCCAGGGACAGAGGAGGTGGACTGCGGTGGACCAAGTCCAATGGAAGAGGCCAGTTAGAGGCACCAGCCATCACGACCTAGGACAAAACAATCGCAAACATACAGCATCCACTTTATGCTCCGTGCAGCCCAGGTATGGGGTCCAGAGGGTAATGGGGATTGGAATAGGCAGTATAATAACATAATATAATATAGCAACATAAACCAGATTATGGAGGGGTTTTAATTTTATACTTAATAATGTGGCTTTAAAAAATATAGAGGGCATTCTACCCTGACATCCTCCAAATTTAAGATACTGAGATAAGAAAAAATAGCCTTCCTATTGCTTTATCACAGTTCAGGATACATTATAGAATTTTAGCCTTGCTATAAATATACATTTTACATTTGATTTTCCTAATGTTTACAGGCAAACTGCTAGGTCACTGGAAGAATTGATTAAATTGCCTCACTGGCAGTGGGGCACCAAAATCAAAACGCAGCCTAGGGAACTAGATGTCATTAACATCCTCGCCCTACTGCTTGTTCAAATTATAAACTAATCATTTAAAATATTAAAGCAAAGTATGTTCAGATACATAAGCTTAAAGGTTTAAGCTATATTTTTATTTTAAGAGTTTTTCACTGCTTTATTAGATATTCAGAGCATTGCTTTTAAATAATGGGTGATCTGACTTTGCACATAAATGAGCACAGGCTTTGGAATCAGACAGCCCAGAGTTCGAGTTTGGGCTCAGCCAATTATTAACTGTGACCTTGGGCAAGTTTCTTTCTGTAGGCTGGAGGCTGAAGTGTGTTAAATGCTGTCAATAAACTTTGCTTACCAGCAATTCCTATTCAATCAGCATTTAATCCCTTGTCTACTTTTAGTGATCGTAGTCAAAACCATACAAATCAATGGTCTCAAATAGGGGAGTTCTCTGCCTCCTCAGTGTGGGCAGTAATGAAATTTCAAATTAATTGATGCTTAACCACATATAAGAGTATGGAAACGATTCTTCAAGGGATCCAACAATCTGCTGTATAAAAGTTAAGAAAATAAAATATTAAAAGTTTATATTGAAATGAAAATTGCAAGAAAGACAACTTAGCTTAAAAAGTGAAAAAAGGCAATATAATGCAAGCTCTGCTTCTGAAACATTTTTGGCATCCTTCTCTGTCTTTCTGCCCCCACTGCTCTGGCTTGATTCTCACCATCTCCTACAGGGACCCTGCCACATATTCACCACAAAAGCATTGGTTATAGCAGCCAGGGAAGAAACACGGGTTATGAAACAACATGCAGTCTAATGCCATTGGTAGAGAATGGCATGTATCAGGGTGTACACATCTATACAGGAATATGAAAAACTACTGACAGAATAAGCCAAAAAGATGTTGAGTGGTTTTCTATGGGTAATCTATTCTTTTTATATAATGGCAAATATTGAGAATTGGGAAATCATCCTTATTACTTTTATAATCAGAAAAGAAATAAAGCTACAGAAAGAAAAAAGCAAGAAAGGAAGGAAGGAGAGAGGGAGGGAGGAAAGAGAAGAGGAATGGAGAGGAGGGGAGGGGAGGGGAGAGAAAAGGATAGAAAGGAGGGAAGAAGGGAGGGAGGAAGGAAAGCTTTCTATTGCAAAGAGGATAAAGTGCAAAAACTAGCATTTAAGGTCCTCAACCCGTGACCCCAGATTACTTTTCCAATATTATCTTCTTCTGTATCCCTGACACATACCCTTAACTGCAAATATACTAGACTAATCTTTACTTAACCCTGAATTCAGCTTTCACGATCCCACTTCCAAGCCTTTGCCCATCCTGTTTTCATAGCCTAAGGTGGGTAGCAGTCTTTCAAAAACATCCGCTTCTTGAAGACTTCCCA